>NC_138785.1:31794732-32394732 GCF_965178545.1 Coloeus monedula | reverse complement strand
TGTAATGTGGACAAAATTTTGTTTTGTTTCCATGCATTAACTTTTAAATTTTTTTCCTATGATTGGATTACCTAGTAAAATTTAAAAAGTAATAACTATTGTTCTTGTCAAACCTTGAGCTACATAGCTTGGGCATGAAGAGTGGCAGACAGTTCTTTGAAGCCATGCAGAGTAAAACTGAAACTGACCTTAAAAAATTACCCACAAAAGTTTTATCAGCACAGTCAAATTGAAGCTAGTTCTAGATGTATTTTAAGGGTGTGATAGAAGTGGCGAGTCCCTACCAGTATTTAGGCTTTAGTATTTAATTAATTTCTGGTCAAACTGGTCAATCCAGTATTTTGTTGCTATTTAAAGCTCAAACCTCTTTAGGCAGGATTTCAAGAACTCTAAAAGCAAAACAAGAGGCAAAGCAGCATCTCTCCTTTATGGAAAGCTATGATATTGACAATTCTGGGTCAACATTGTCTCAGCTGCATAAAATCTGGGTTTAGAGGATAAGACAGCACCTGTCATGTGACTGAAGTATTTGCACTCACTAAGCACACTGCAAGATTTTTTTAGATGCATAGCAAAGGAAACGTTCCATGTTCATTTCAAAAATTTTGAAACATTTTAAAAAACCGTCTAATTTTGCATCAGGATTGTCTCTCAAATACAGAAGAAAATAGTATCTGTTTGGCTTTGGTGGAATAGACAACCCACACTGTACTTTCCATCCCTGGAATTTTGTTACAAGTTGTTTATTCACTCTGAGTTCCTTTGTTTCAGACAAAACATTTCTGACTGGTTGTGAAAAACAACTGCCAGAAAATGGCTTGGTAGTGTGTGGAATATGTCCCATAAAGACACTCACTAGTGAACACCAAAGAACTTACTTTTTCCTGTTCTTAATCCTCAGGAGTTTAGTGAATGGTTAGGCTATTCCTGAGATAAATTTGCATGTTTGGTATTTTGAAATGTAATTGTTGAAAGCAGCTACATAATCCACATCAAACATGTAAAGAAAGCATCACTTAAATCATCTCCATTTCGCTCTTAGCATTTTATGCATTTTGCATTTGTTCTTCTGAGAGGGGATTTATGCATTCAGCATTCAGTGGGGAATTGTGATTATTCAAATGGTCTGATTTCACGATGAAATATCTATCATGAACTTACCCAGATTCACACACAAACCTAGATATTCACTTCTGAAACTATGTGAGAGATGGTTTATAGCCTTTTTCATGCCATCTCTGTTACTATTTAAGAAACCTGATACATACCACAAGTTAATTTTCTAAATGATGAAATGCAGGTTAATGAAAGGGATTTCTCCCTCTACTTACAACTCCCTATAGGTATTAAAATCAACATCATGTGTTGTGCTGATGCTGCTGCTGTTCCTGACATGAAGACCTTTTAATGATTCACAGCCCTCCTTGTCATACCAGGGTTACAGTTCAGGTCCTTTGTGTAAACAGGCTTAAGAAATGGGTGAACCAAAGGTAAACCATAATTAAGAGTGTGTCTGGGAAAAAAAAAAAAGATAGCTTTCCTTCATCTGAGAGAAGTATAGTGAAAGAAATACTTAAGTACTTTTAGTTGTTATTCTGGAGGTTCTCACACCATCAAATATTTAATTATAGAAAAGAATAGGAAGTTTGAATATTCTCTGTCCCTAGGTAAGGCACTAACAATAAATACATCATACAAAAGTTACCAGTAAGGATCATTCTCCTCTTTTCTAAGCACAACTGCAGGAACAAGTGACTCTAAAAAATTGGGCAATATATTGTTTCTTACTAGTAGGAATATGAATTATATCTTATTTCCTTTGTAGTTCATAACATCTGTCCCCATCCAACTTACCTTATGTGTCCTTCCTAACACCACAAAAAGTAAATGCAACCCAATTTTGAATATTATGCACATCAGAAGTGCCAATGTCACTTCTCTGACATGCCAAAAAAAGAGATTTTAAAGCTGAAGAAGATAATGTCAAGCAATTTCATTTCAAAACATCAACCTTCTCAGTTGTGGACCATTTGAAGGGAAGTGTCTTTGTCTAGAAGCAGAAAAAACATTACCCCAGGTCCTGTCATCATACACAAAATTCTAACCTAAATTTTCCAGACGCTAGCATTTATTTTACTACTGCCAGTATGTATGCTATTGCTTATCTCTAAGGATAAAAATATACATTTTAACAATACACTTACAGCAGCTGTGTTCTTCACTGCATTTCCTACAATTACCACAACTCTTCCTTTAAAGCTCTGGAGTGTGGCAGTTGCTGGGCACTGGATGAGATCCCCTTCTGCAGTAAATGCTGATGCAAAAGCGACATTGATGCTGCCAGAAATGTGGCCACGGTTAAAGCTTTGGAAGGTCAGTTAAGGAGGTCTGAAAGGCAGAGAAACCTGTGGTACATGAACAACTGTAGGATGAACCTGCTCTTCATCCTGGCTGTCATGATACAACACCGTTGGTCTTTTGTGATAGAATATTTCGACAAACCTCATTTACTGTTTACTCATATGGAGAAAAACCTTTACAGGAAAATTACATAGGAAAGAAAGCACATAATGAAGAACTGGTTGGTTCAAAAAGGACACAACACAGCACAGCACGACAAAAAATGATCTGCTAAAGTAAATACTTAGTGCTAAAGAGCCAATATCCCCAGTATACCTGAATTTGTGGATTTCACTTCAACTCTAGTCTGCTAACAGGAGCCAAATACCAATAAGCAGTTGGAGCACCTGTTCTAGAGGCATTTTATGCAAAAGGAATAAGGTACTTAAAATGAGAACCAAAACTAAACAGGGATTATCGGGAAATGATCTCAAACTTCTGTCAACCCCCACATGTCCTCCACAACTTTGATCCAAATTGAAATTCGAATGTATATGACCTCAGATTCCCAGACAACGAGCACCATGTATATTATCTGAGTTCCACTAACAGCAAGTGTATAATGGGTATTGAAAAGCAAACAACTCTGAGACATCATAGTTAGCTGTCCTTCAGTTTCAGAGGATGATCACCCAATGGGATATTATAAACAGATACTGAATGTGAAAGTCTCTTAAATAAAAATTAAGTTGGACTACTACTACCTAGCTTTTTATGGATTTGAAAATCCACCATGCCCTTGACAAAACTCTGAATTACTTTCACAGACTGAACACACATGCCTGGAATATTCCCCTTCCCCAGCTATAACCAAAAACAGCTTTGAAGAGATGGGAAACTGCAAAGTTCTGCAAAAATTTACACAATGTCAAATATTGAGATTAGTCACTCTATTCCTGTTCTTGCAGAAAGCCAGTTAAATTTATAATTAAATCCCAGAATCCTATTAAATAAAGGAGCTGCCTTAAATGGAGGTAAGATTTAACTGACTTAGCTTAATATTAGCATTCGTTTCTCATTATTTATGTAACAATTTTAGTTTTATGATCATCACTGTTATAGTGTGGGAAAAACATGGCTATATAAAAACATTGGAAAGAACAAAAGATGATCATGTATCATTAATTAATGTTGTCAGCTTATTTCTATTTTGAATGGGAAAATTATATCCCTCCTTCACTCATCTGTGCCAATCCCCTTTCTCCAACCCCATTTATAAGCACGTAACTCCCACTGCTATTGATCAGGTTCTGAAATGATCATCACTTAGACAGAAAATAACTTTGGACAAATTTAGTTACTTAAACTACTGAGTACACTTAGCTGCTCAGAGAAACATGACCTAGTCTTTAAAAAAAGTTCTAATTCCTAAGACAATTAACAAAAAAGCCAAGATTTTGTGCTACAGACTGAGACACCGTAAGTATGCAGCCATAACTTTCAAAACATGAATGAAAGGCTGCCAATATATCTGCTAACATGCTTAATGAAATAAGCCTTAGAAGAATTGCTGGCCAACTGAAACAGTGCTTTGTGTATAATAGCTTTTCATTAGAAAGCCTTCTGTTACAAAGCTGTCTACTGGGAAAGAGGGCTGGTAGCTCTTGGCCTTGCAATGTGAGATTCATTACAAAGCAATCCCTCAGCTTTTATGTGGGTCCTATTATGAAATATGAAGCATGTTTGATACTTGTTGGAAATCCTCTCATGCTTTTCTCAAAGCACTCAGAAAACAAAGTAAAAGTGAAGTTTAGCATGACAGGCATATATGGTGAAAAAGACTAAAACCAAAATATACTAAATGATATTTTTGAAACACCTCACAGTGGTCTGTCACATTTTAAAATACACACCACAGAAACATACAGACAGTCTGATCCTATCCTAGTTTGTTGAAATTTTGTGACAAATACAAAGCCTGTTTCCTTATTGCAAGAATGAACAGGACATTGAACGTGGTATTCTTATGGTGTCCTGAGTATATTCACAACTCCTGACACTTTAACAGCTCTCTGCATACCAGGTATATTCTTCTGCAACTGACATACAAACCAATACACTCAAGGGCAATTTTACTACCTACCAGGCTGCCTTTTTATTTATACTTCCTACCTCTTAATACTAGATGGAAGCTAGGATTTCAGTGCACCCCTTATTTAAAAGACAGGACATAAACTTCAAACATACTAAAACATCATCAGAAGTGACTACAGTGCACTATTGAAGCTAATGGAGATTTCCGCTCTCCACGATGGCTCCTCATTCAAGAGACAGAAATAAAAAGTGTGATTAAGAAATTCATACTACAAGAAACAGCCTCATAAACCCACTTAATTCACAGAAGTCAAACAATTTTGAAATAATTGAAATTTTGAATCTAGTCTGCTAGAGTAGAATAGGATCAATATAACAGTAGAGTAGAACCCATTATCAAGGTAGTAGAAAAGCTATAGAAACATTAAAGCAAACACTTTGCCTTTCATCCTGATTACAGGATGATTAATGAATTTATAAATAAATCCATTACCCTACACAGATAATAGCCTTTCAGTGCAATGATTGTAGTCTAGGCATTTTATATTACTTGCCTTCCTCCTGCTCTCTCCTTGGTGATTTCTAGGAAGTAACTTTAGTTAAGACAATGATGCATGTAGAAATAGAAACATAATTTAACTTGGTAGTATCAAAGCTTTCTATGCAGTAACAATAACCTTTCATAGCTTTTACTTCCAGAGACTTCTCTTTTAAATTGGAGTCTGAAAGTATTCTCTCTTGATGAAGAAATTATCTCTCAACAAATAACCTGCATTTTTACTGTTATCTGAATAACAAGGACCTCATTGTCCATAATCTAGATCCAAGAGTAAAGAGAACACTGAAGACCAGAAAATGAGTCAAACTATCCAGACACACGAATATCTACTTAATTAGAATCCTTAACTTATGCATGAAAATAATACATGCAAGTGAAAGAAAAATTACCTTTTTTGTACTCCTTTGGCCATTCTGTTTTATCTACACAGCAGATCACATTAAAGGTTCCAGTTTGGCATACAAGAAAAGAATAATTTCTTGAAAATAACTGCTTTAATTCAGAATATTAGGAAATTCCATTTACTATGTAAACAATAAATTTACCTTTATATAGTAGAAAGAATATTACTTTTTTACATCACCATACTTTGTCATAAACATGGATAAAAAATGAATAGAAAAAAATGTTAGTGGAGGTGCTTCTCTGCATATACAGTTACTTTTAAAGTGGCATTTTAACAAACTAGGTGAAAAAAAAGAGATTTAAACATTATTTAAATTTTTACTACATATTTTAGCCCAAATACTGGCATTGATCCATCATTCACTTCTTGGTCTAGAAACTGCACTCTTCTAATACACATACAATATGGGAAATGTCCTCATGGTGCATTTGTTAGACGCTGGAAGATCTCTTTTCATGGTAAAACTGTCAGGAGCTTGCTGAATCCCCATCATTGGAGACCTTTAAGAACAAGCCAGACATTGGTAAAAGGAACGATTTTCCTTTCTCAAAGTATAAGGTGGACTAAAACTCATAGAATCATGGATTTTTTTAAGGTCAGAAAAGAGTCTAAGATCACCAAGTTCAACCATCAACCCAGCCACCACCATGGCAGTGTAGAGAGTGATAAGGTCCCTACTTGAGTCTCCTTTTCTCCAGGCTAAACTCTGAATCTTCTGTTATTTTTGTACTAAGTATTGTTAGCCCAGTAGGAATTATCACTTCTGACACAGCAAGCTAAGAGTAGACTACAAAAAACCCCCAAACAATCTACATCAGCTTTGCTATTATGAAATGAGCAATGCTTAACAAAAGTGATACAAACCAATAACAAGTATATTCCAAAATACTCAGTACAATGTTTAGAGATACCTCTAATAATGTCTTACCATTATTTATGTTTTTAAATGGATGTTGACCAAGACATGTGCTCCTGGAGGACTACCCCTTCCAAAATGCAAACAATCCCTGTCCTGTAACTACACTACTTCATAAAAAACCAAGTCCAAACAATTAAAAAAATACTCTGCATGCAAAGAACTGTGTACTTGAAAAGGAACACGAGTAAGGTGTAGACAGGGTAGTGACCCTGGTAAAAATATAGCTCCAAAACACCTTTAAGTCTTTTCTGATTATCAGTCACTAGAGGACTTAAGTTAGGGTGGCCACATGGTTGCACTACCTGACATAGCTAAAAGACACTCAATAGGAATCAATTTTCCACTGAGGGCCTGGCAAAGCACATGAGCTATCAAATCTTCTCTATCTCCCTTCCATTTAATTGGAGAGTCTCACACCTTTCCAAAATATTGGTCATATTGAACAGGGAAGGTCTGCTGATAACACCCATTATGAGGAAAAATGGAGCATTAAAGCACTTGTGCTACTGGTACAAAGTGATTTCACTAAACCCACAACTGAATATGGGAAGGCAAAAAACCCCACAACTGTCCTCTTCTCTGCAAACCAGGCCTCTCCATGCAAACCCCCTGGCCTTCAGTTCTTCCATTCCACCTCTACCAGATCCCTCTCTTTCCATTATGTACCATTCCAACATATCAGTCTGCAGACAATGAGGAAGTAATTGTCACAAGCAGGATTTAGCAAGGCCAGCACTCAGATTTGAAGGATACTCTTCGCTGTTACGGATGTCCACCACCAGCAGCTTTGGCTTGGTAGGCTTTGTTTTCTTTACAGGTGTTTTGGAATGACTAGGTCCTGTCAACTCACACAAGTCAATCAGATCTTCTGCTGAAATTCGTGGTGACACCTCTGCCTTCAGGTCATCCAACTTGATGGAGTCCCTAGACTTTAAAAGAAAAAAATTAATATTAGAGGTGAAAGAATTAGAGACATGGAGTTTTTTTAAACTTATTTTTATTTGACAAATGCAACGTGTAACGACCTAGTTAGACAGAAACACATCTTTTTCTTATAACTCTGAACTAGTCAGAGTTAAACTATCCATACAGAAAAGCTCCAGAGCAGTGCCAAATGCTGACAGCTATAGCTCTATCTTCTGTTAGAAGTTGTTAAAATAGAAAAATAGAAAATAGAAAAATTGTTTGACAATCTGTGCAAATGATTTCAGTTTGTGATTTGTTAATGAATTACTCACTGTGGCTGAGGGGCTCACAACATCCATAGAACATTTCTTAGCATGAGAAATAAAGTAAATTGGCTGGAAAACACTCTCTGGAAAGAGAAACTGAAAGGTCTCATGACTGGAGCAGAAAAGATGGTTAGCAACTGGCAACTTGCCACAGAAACTGCAGGGATGTCTCCGAAAGATACAGAGCTACCTGTTATTACCCCAGCCCAAAGACTAGGCACAAATCAGGACACCAGAAATATAAGATTTATATTATGTATAGAAATATACTATTTCTGTTTTCTAATCTGGAAAATTTGTCCTTAGTTTTGTGGGATGCGAAAATTTATAGATATATGAATATATATCAAATCAAGAAATATATTTTGGGGAATGCAACAGATTACGACACAGGACACACCACATCCCTGGTAGCACTCAAGCAACTAGCATGATAATACCTGAAATTATTTTTCATAAGAGAACATTCATTGTGAATTATCTCAGAAATATTCACAAATAGTAGAATTTCTACACTCCAGATTCTTAGAGTATCACAGTAACAATTTTTCTGTTTCTAAAAAATATTCCACTTCTGTTATCTTGTTTTAGATTGCAGTAATCACACCAATACATTATTTGCTTATAGCCCCAGGATTCAAGGGAACAGGAGTAGCACTCTGAAGAAAATGGAGGCATTACTAACTAGTGTTAGTCTAACTGACTCTTGTTAGCCTAGCTTTTGTTTTGGTTTTTAACCATACTAGTTCCTCGTTTAATCTGAGGACTATTCCAAATTTAGGGAATATGCTAAACAAAACAGAGAGACATAACTTTTTTTTTTGAGTTATGCCCCAGAAAAGGCTTCTTAAGACTTCCAGCACTTAGAAATACCTATGCTGTAAAGCAAGTTATCCAAAAGCCTTCAAAATTACAAACAAAATCAGTAATTCTACTTCAGGGAATATTACCTCACCGAACTGCCTTTTCATTTTATATAATAATATTCAAAAAGTAGTTACAAATTGCTAGTCTCAACACATCATTTCCTTCCAAGTTCAGAAAAATAGTCAAGACACTTCATAATCAGAAAAATGCATAATTTATGGATAATGTATTATTTATTTCAACAGAATAGTCAATACTCAAGAGAGACCTCTTTCCATAAAAAAACCAGCGTGACAGGGCACAGCCAACTCCCAGCTGAATAACTGAATTTTCCCAGGAATCATCCAAGGAAATGAACTGTATTAAAGGGGAGAAGGAAGAAAAAAGTCAAACTCTTCTCACAAACTTCAGAACTTGCCAAACTAATTCAGCAGTCCCATTTGCAAGACCCAAGAAAGGCAGTAATGCAGAAAAAATACTGATTACATAAATACACACTTGGCTGACACAGCTTAATTTGCCTGATGACAAACTGGCAGACACCACTACACTCTCCTCAGACATCAGCTTCTGTCTCAGGAGCATGTTTAAGGAGCAACACCAAGGAGGGAAGGGAGGCAAGTCTGCTGCAAAGAGTTCAGTCCTTGAAGCAGGTTCACATGATTACCAGTAACAATAAACACTTGGGTAGCAAAGTCACTGAACCTGGCTGAGATGACCTGAATTAAGTCTTCTGGAGAAACTTTTACATTATGTTGGACTCTAATTATAAAACCACTTCCTACTTTTATTTGTGCAACTCTTGTCCATTCAGTTGATGGGATGAATGCCTCAGGGAAGAATGAAACCTTAAGAAGAAAGCATGAAGTCTACAGAGGAAAACAAACCAACCAAAATTCACTTAATCAGATACAAAAACATTTGCTCTTTATCTAAAAGTATAAAGCCATACAAAGTGTTTTACAGGTACACACTATCTGTCCTGCTAATAGGTTTTAATAACCAGGACAAGCATTCTTTCTCTTTAACTGGATTGAAAATAAGGAGAAACACATTCAGCTGTGAATTTTACAACCATCTTTGCCATGACCTACTACATCCAGACCTGCCTTAATGATAGATTCAGAGATATGACATCTCTATATAGGCTTTGAACAAAACTGAAGCTTCTCAACAGACTTGCTGGAAATAGAATTGCTGAATCAATTATTTCTCTAACAACTATTTTATCATACTAATTTATTTCCTTGAAATTGCAAAGTGAAATACATGCATGCACTTGTAATATCTTTGTTAATTACATTAAAAAAATTCCTATATCTGCTGTATTTGGTAACAACTATATTTCATCTCAGGCATTTCCTCACAGGAATTTTCTAATGAACTGTCAGTCAGCAAAAGCTAAGGATGGCTAACATCAAGCTGTCAATTCTTTTACCCTGTCCTCACACCTCCTCTGCATAACCACCATCCTGAGACACATACTTGGAAACTGCAAGAAACTACTACAGAAACTGGACTTGAGTTTAATCAGCTCTTCAGGCTGTCACAGCCACTGAACACACAAATCTTGCAGATTCTTCTGAACCTTTAACACATTTCCTACTCCTCAACAACAACAGTGCTCCAGCTGTAGTCTATCACTTCAGTGCCTACTCCCTTTGCCTCAGCATGGACAAATAAGAAGAGATGTACAAGACGCAGACTGACATTTCAGACAGGAGTCTTCACATTTTTCAGGACTATTTGCTTCAATTCCCTGTTTAGGCTTTACTATGTCATTGCGGGCATTGCTTTCCAGCTGTGAAGAACCAGAAAGAAAAGCAGGTGAAGGAAGGAAGATGGTCCACTTTAAACCAAATCCTTTAAGTTAGGTTAGCTGCACTCAGAAAAAGTTTATGGCACTGACAGTGTCTTAGTAATGATTTACAAATATCCAACAAAATGTGAACAGGCCGTAGCATGTAAATGAGGTTTTGATTTCAGCTACATTAAGTTGCAGGTAGGCACATCTCAGGACAGCTACTTACAACATCTTGTTGAATTTATCATTTGTAATTTTTTTTTGTTTTAAACAATGAAGGGAGCATAATGATTCTCTCACAAACCAAAATTCCCATGATAGTAATACTCTATAGGGAGTACAAACAGGACAAATAAAAAAGAAAAACCAGGATAACCACTGGGAAAAGCTTAAAAAACCTTAAAAGCTTTTCACATATATAAAATGCTTGTTTCTTCCTTTCAGTTCTCTTCCTGCTGGGATCTATTTACTCTTTTCCAAGGCAGACATGGCACATACTTCCTAAAAAAACCTCCACTCTTTCTTAAAAAAGGCAAAAGCTCTACTTAAAGCACAGTACCAGAAGGTAGTTAAAAGTCCAGTTACAAACTTGTGTTTTAGAGATTGTGTAAGAAACTGTATACTGACAACAATACTGAAATTGAGTACTGCTCATATACAGAGCATACCCATATACTTGCTGTCATTACTTAGGAAACATTAAAATTATCAGAAAGACACTCCCATTTTCACACATCCATGTACACACAAGTCTACGTGTGCTAAGATACTGAGCTTACTACTTAAGTCGCTTTATCTGTTTTCCTGCAAAGAGAAACTTATTTTAGCATATTCTAACTACAAACATGAATCTTGCTTTAGACTATTCAGCTATAAGAAACTGTTTGTCAGGGAAGACTGCTTAATCAGCAGGATGGCAATAGCAAGAAGAGTACTTAAGCTGAAGTCTGAGGTCTCCTTGCTGCCCAGAAGTTTCTCTGACAACACCCTACATTCTTTACTTTCAAAGTACTTATTCTTCTCACCCCATTAATTTTCAAATAGGCCTGAGATTTGCTAATCCATATGCACTTACTACTCTTAATAAGAAGAAATAGGCATTGAGAATTTAATTTTTTTTAAAATATTAGCAATTAAAGCTGCTTAACCATTCTCAATTTGGAAGTCGAGTTTCAGAAAGATTAAAGCACTCCAGAACATGAGACTGGTACAATCACAGCTCTTCTCTCTTTTCCCACTAGCCTGTAATCTCTTACAGGCATTTCATCATGGCTTTTAAATGAAGATACACACTTCTTTTTTTGAGAAAATAGCCAAGTATCTTTAGTTCTGCTGGACCTGAATTTAACAGTCCCATCTGATAAACACAGAAGCTATAAAGGAATTTTCTATCCATGGAAAGGATAGCTTTATCTGAGTAGATGCAGGCTTTCTCCCCTTTGTCTTTGAAGCTGGCAAAACTTAGTGCAGCTTATTTAATATACTAGGAACTTCAGCCTGTATAATTAAAAGTATCAGTTTATACTTTAATTTAATTATACTTCAGTCAGCATAATTAGAATCTGGGGTGCAAGTAAAATACTCTATTCAAAATATCAAGGTCCTTCATGGAGAAACATGTTTTCTGAAAGATGTCATTCCATAATTTTTGAATATATTTCTGAAATCAGTGTACATTCATGTACATAGAATAAAACTACAAAAACATATTTTAAAAAGCTTATAAAATAATGGTTTAAGCCCTCCAGTCGCCATCCCCACTATTTTTTATGACAATTACTAGCAAAGGGTCATACTAAAAGGCTTCAGTGTTTTTTGATGTTCAATTGCAACTGCTTATAAAGGAGGAACAGCCAAAATCCCAGATTTTAGGAACTCTTTCCTACAATTTTTCAACACTTGAGAGCCAGTGTTCTCTATGCAACCTCTCTAGCAAACTGATTCTTACACTTCAGATTCAGTCCTCTGTAGCCATCATATGCTGCTTCTCAGATTACCTAGTCAAGACACTGGTGTTTACCTTCTCTATGCTCCCTCTCCCTCATTTTGTTTTGCAAGCTGTACTCTTTCACCTCCTCCACCATCCTGGCTCCCCCACAAAGCTCCCTGCTCCAGAACTCACACCTTGGGAAGCGCAAACAGCAACTTCCAGCCAACTGTCAATCATAAACATCCTCCAAATGTCTGCACACAACTCTGTAGGCAGTCTACAAAAAACGTCAGTGAGTTCTGCTTGCCAAACCAGCTCATTATTAAGGAAACCTCTCTAAATGGAATAACATAATTGAGTGAATAAACTGAGTCAGCAGGGCTAAAAGTCAAGATATTCCCCTGCATGCAGCAGGGCAGACATGCTGCAAACTCTCAGTTATTGCCCCTGGCATGATAAAAAAGGTAAAAGCTGCTCACCACTGCATGGAACCATTTCAAAACACAAAGCTGAGACATTATCCAGTCGTGCCTGAGAATACTCACAGGATACCTTAATGTGCAATAAAACTTGAAGTAAAAGCAGGAGCAAGAATGATCTTGCCAGCCTTGAACACTTTCCATCAGTGCCTCTTTTTTCCCCTCTTGATAGATGTTCTGTTCTTGAAAAGAAACTGCATTCCTTTGATTTGAGAAAAATTATTAGAGAATCTTTAGGAAACAGTCAGAGATTCCCTTGTCTTGTTTAAAAACAAAACCAACCAGAATTTAGTATCACATCTCAATGCAAACTGCAACTGTTACAGGAATTTTCTTCATAATGTGATCATGTATGGTCAGAGACCTTGGATTTAGACAGTCTACCTTTTTTCATCTGTAGTTGCTATTTATTCACATTCCTGTTTTCTGAACTGGCATTAACAGTGGCAGCTCTAGGACATTTTCAGTTATTTACCACTCTGAAGCCTGTCAAAACATACTGTTCAGGCTCTTCCTTAACCGGTGATTATTAAGATGAGTGCTGAATTTGAGTAACTGACAAGAAGTTTGAGAATATGGTCAGCCAGACAGTTACCCTGGAAGCTGAATGTGCTTTTCACATAAATCTCTTTGGATTTCTGCACCATTCCACCCATTTTAGAGACCTGGGCCCAAGCTTTGTTGAGCTATATGAAACTCATAATCAACATTTACTCCCATCAGCCTAAAATGTATTCATTCACATTTGCAGGATGGGCTCCATGACTAAATTTTGGTGCAGGCTCAACTTTGGAACCAGTATGGATTCTTTCTTCTAGTTATGCTGTCACACACATTTGATAATCAGATTTTCCACTCCTAATAATGTCAGATGAGAAAATATATATACATAGCTGTAACACTTTTACTAATAGATTAAGATGGTGTTGACACAATGACACAGGCCACCAGACAATTTCTATGAGGCTATGAACTGCAAGAAGACAGTGACAGCATCAGGCAAGAGAGCTGCATCCAGAAAGTCTTTTCTATCCTCCAACTGCACTTCCTAATAAAGTTAGATCATAATGACACTGCATCCTGACTCAACTGAGAAAACATACAGCACCTAGCCTGGCCTGAGGTGCACTAAGAAAGGAATGTGAGGAATCCTAAATTCAAGACTAGCCTAAGGCAGGCTCCTATAGAGCCATATGTTGAGAAGAAGAATAGGGTAGGACAGAAGACTGAGGAGTAGAGGGAAAAGGCACCTTAGGCTGACATAACACACCCCCTCCCTATGTCATGGAAACTCTTAATGGCACAGTTACACAGCACTGTGCTCTAAGACCTAACTTTCACAGCAGCAGTATATGGCACACACACAGGAGTTGCTGCAAGCTGGAATTAGAGTTGCTGTGACTGGTAGGTAGCTACAGCTATGCACCTGAGCATGTTCGTGTGTGAGACAATCACTAAGATCCTCCAAAATTTACAAAATGTCTCCCAAACTCCATTGCTTCTAATGCTACAAGCACACACAAAAGATGTAACACCAAGTGGATAATTCCTCTCTGCAGTATCTAATTGTGCTCATCAGAAGCTGAATGAAACATTACGCTATTTAAATCCGTGCTGGTCCTAAAGTGTATTGTAGCACAGTCAGTGGGTTATTTTGACTGTTACTTCTCTTGTAAAGTAAATTCACATAAACACTGCACTGCTCTTTCATTTTCCGTTTTTTAGGCGCAGGCCACTATTTTTTAAAATAAAATATGGATTACTTAACAAGGTATGAAATAAAATTTTCACTCAGGAAACTTTAGTTTGGCTTTGGTTGCCAAAAAGACTTATTTCCACTGTAGACCTCCCTCTCAAAGATGAAATGAGTCAGTCATAAAATACATGAAAACAAACAAAATAACAATTGTGTCTTCAGTTAGCCAGCCAGACTGCAAATCAGGACCACCAGAGCCTGAAAAATTACTCAAACATGGAGGTGTGTAATTATTTACTAGTATTTTCCATGCATTGGAAGTGCCACCATTCTGCATTTCAATATTCTGATAATTTTCTTTGGCAAGGACAGACATCAGGCCATGCTACCACAGGCATTACAGACAATGTCTTCTCACAGGATACACTCCACAGGGGCTAAGACTGGACATAGAAAGGAAAAACAGAGTTACCTTAAGTCCAAACTATATAATAGCTGCAGCAAACTTGAGTGCACTATTCTGCTCTGTTTACTACTTTATTGTGGATCCAACCTCTGTCTTGTTAACAGCTCATTCATCAATAAGTTCCACACATCAAAGAGTGGTGAAGATAGCTGCCATATTCCTTATAGTTCCGCACAGTGCCTACTACTTATGATTTTTAAAGTAAATTTCTTTCTCCAATAGTATGACAAAACTGGAAAAAAACCAAAGAGGAAGAAAAAAGGAACTCCTAATATTTAATTGATCAAAGGCTATCAAACCTAGAATCTGATTTTAAAACAATTTCCAAATTGGGAAAAAAAAAATTTAAAATAACATTCCTACAAGATGCAGAGAGAGAGAACTGGCTAGATTTTTAAAAATAATTAATTTTACTGGCACAATTACCCTTTCCCCCTCTGCACATTTGTTAATCAGTCATGGAATCCCAATTGTGGAAGGTCTAAAAGGTCAAATACACCCATCTTTCAACTTCAAAGTGGGTATAATTGCCAAGGCTTGTGAGGAAGGACTAGTGGACAATCAGTGAATCCAGAACCTGAGCCTAAGGCTGCAGCAGAGAGTGCTCTGCCTGCTCCAAATACCCCATTTACATTCAAAGCAGATAAACACATCCTAGGGAGACCTGAAAACCAAGTCTGTGCAAAACAAGCTTACAGTCCTAAAACACGACCTAGAGTGTCTCACAAACTATTTCTGTCTCATATAAATAATATTTAGATCATTACAAACATACTCCTTTAATTCTGTCTCAACTAAGCAGTACATTGGTTTCAATGAGTTTACATTCAATTAAAATAACTGCAATTTGTATCACAACTTAAAAAAAACAGCCACAGCATTCATTAGAGACTAACATTTAGCATCAGTTATTTCCTGAGCCTTATACTTTGTATTTTATCCACTCTGGCAATTGATTTAATGTCTCATCTTCTACCAGAAAAAGTCCCAAAACTATAGAAAATACATAGAGATTTTTAAGACCACTCAGAGTGAAAAAAGTGCTAAATAAGGCTTCCTTCAGGTAACTTAATCTGCAGAACCAAAGTACTGGAAGCAGAAGCTTCCCTACACTCCCCACTTCCTGGTAGCTGGCTGCCTGGCTTATAAGTACCGAAAGAATTTTAAAAAGCTAACCAATAAACAGAGAAAGATGTTAAGTTTGCAACAATTCCTAAAATACTTGCCAGAATGTGATGGGCTTATGACATGCCTAATTAAACAGGGACTTGTTTATTCACTCACAAGAGAGGGACATAAAAAGCGCATTTTAATCAACTCATCTAAAAAATGACAAATAACCCCAACTTCTTACTCAAGTTGTTGGCAACTGGTTGACAACCAGAAAAACAGAAGCATCAAAGGCAAATCCGAAATACATTAGAAGCATTAACTGGGATCCTGATCAGTTAATGCTTTGCACAATTTGAACTAAAGACAAATTTGAGTAACAGCTTTCTGTTGAGTGTAAGAACAATGGAAGAGGAAAACAAAATCAAGTTCCATACAAAAACAGAAGACCAAAGAAACCTGAAATGGTTCAAGGCAGTCAGAAGACCCTTTAGGCAGAATATAAGTAACAGCCATTATGAACAGCATGAACATCATACAGATATTTCTTAGCTTGTACACTGAAACAGAAGTGTTGGTATACACTACTGACCATGTTTCTTTTTGAAGAATAAATGGATTTACACATCAGTTATTTAATGGCTTAACATAAACCTAGCTAATACATTTCATATGGACAAATACTTCCTAGGTGCACACAGGAACTCAGAAGCCAGTGCTGCTATATAACAAATAGGCCTGAATTCCCATCTGTAGGAAGTCTATCACACAAGCTCTCCTTAATTACTGGCAAAGGAAAGTTATTATTGGGAAACTTTGCTCATACTACTTCTGATAAAACCATGTTTTTCATATTTGTGTTGTTCAAGCCATTAAGACATCTTGCTGCTTAGGTATTTCTACTGCTTCATCAAAAACTAAAAGCTGAACCGGACAGTTGGCATTTAAATTAGTGCAAGGATCAATAATCATCTGGTAAACATTTCTCCAGTTGAATGCTTTCATTCCTCAACATCTGTCAGGAACTCCCACCCTTGAAAAGAGAACTGTGAGTAGAAGAACAAGGCAAAGCTGCAACTGTATCAGTCTCTACATTTCTGTGAGTTCACAGGAGCAGATAGAGAAGCTGCAACATTTTCTCCTTTTTATTTAGAATTATGGAAGTAGCTGGAGAGAGTGTATGTCTACCATATCTATAATAATGGAGACACAAATATAGCAGACAATTTTTATATTACAGTGTTATTTGTCTCTGTGACTCCTGGACATTCAGGAAAAATACTTTGGGAGTTTCCAGGGTATGAAAGTAAGTTTCAGGAAGAGTAAGAACAAAAAAAAAATCATCCATGTACTGGTAAAGAAAAGTTACAGACACAAGACTGAGTAGATTGTAGTGTAAATGAAGTAGTGAATTTAAAGGTTTTCTTCTGTTGTCATTTTTGACATTTTATCTTTCTCAAATAAACATGCGAACTCACTTAAGATGCACATTCATTTTCTCTGAAACTATTTCCTCCTTGAGATTTTATCTCAGTAGAAATATGCTTTCTAGCTGAAAGAGTAAAAGATTAAGCAACACACATGTCCAGGAGGAAAAAAGAGTGCACCCAAGACTATTTATGAAGTTGCAAATAGATGTCACTAAAATAAAAACTAAGCAATGCTACTGATAAAAAAGAGTCAAAACAGTTTTGTTTTACTGACTGCTGGTTTAGGGAGAAAAATGCACACCCAGAGGGGAAATACTTCTCCTGTTATTATTAACCAAAGTACAGTAACATGCAGATACACACAAATACTTGAGTAGCCAATAAAAAGCACTTAAGAAACAAACTGAAGCAGCGTAAAAAGAAAACACATATATAGAGGTAAGAGACAGCTGGTGTTTACAATTAAAAATACTAAACATTTAATGTTTCAAGAAGTCATAAATTACCTTCAGAAGCAATCCCATAACTTTCTTCACAAAGGAATTGTTTCATACCCTACCCACTTTAAAATACAGAGGTGACCCACAAATATAAAACTGGAGATAGAAATGTAGTGCAAAGTACTCGTCCAAAGAATGACCAACTAAATAGGTAAGGAAACAGCAAAGTTATTTTTTAACAGCTAAACTGAAGAGCAAGGACACAATGGTGTTTTAGAAAATCCATTTGAAGAGTACTGTGTGTACTAAAGATTGAACTCAGATTTCACTGCTTTCAAGTAGACAAAAAGTTTCCCCATGGCAGCAAACACCAGTAGAGGGCATGTCTGAAGAAAGAGATAGATACTTCGAGGATTAAGGTTAAAAATACCCTCAAACAAACACAAACCACACCACCTTTGTGTGTAAATAGTGTATTTCACCAATAATTTCAATTTTTTTTTTAATCCATATTGCTCTAATCCCTGAGAAGTGTCATTTTATGGAGACAAACATCCAAAAGTGCACAACTGGTCACAAGTGAGATGTAGCTCATTATGGACTCATGTTACATGGGACTTTCCAAGTCCAAACTACGGTCCCTGACTGAATCATAACATACTTGACTGATATCTAGCTGTCTCAAAATCTGACACACAAAAATACAGCACATGAAAGCAAACAACACATTTGCAGACTATAATTTTAGATATGAATAGTCTTTATTTTGTCCATGAGATTAGTTTCCTCTTTGCTCACACATTTCTGTATAGATCCCAGAATCTATACAGCTCTCTTTCATATGATGAGCTAAAAACCAAAATACAGCAGTAAGCAAAAGATCCAATATACTTGTGCTTCAAAAGATATTAAGCTGTGCTTCAGCTGCACTGCAGTAAATGAAGAGGTCTTTCCTGTTAGGTAGACAGAACCAGAAATGAAAGAGAAGGCAACAGAAGTTCTAGCATTTATTTCTCTCCTCTTTAACATACCAAAAACATTTGCTTAGTTTCTTGGAAACTGTGGGACGGATGAGCCTAATTACTGACACTATAAACAAACACAACTTCTGGTATGCAAATAAAAACACTATCAGGAAAAAAACATCCAAAATATTTCTCAGGAAATGGAAGAATACTGAAAGAACCTTGCTCGATCTGAAATAAGGATTTTTATCTCTGTTACAAATACAAATATTTTTGTTATTTATTAGTTCAGTAGACTAGTGCTGCTTTCCCCCATCTCCCTCTTTGCTACAACCAAGTGCTTTGACTCTTGCTTGTACACATAAAGGCACAAGCAAATGCCTGGGAATCAGAAGACTTGGCTTTTTATTCTTTTGTCATAACATTCAGAAAAGCTAGCACATACACAAAATAATTTTCACTGTTAGCACTGTCAGGCATCTGACCAGACTGAATACTTTCCTTGAAAGTTTTCTTGACCTGACGGATCAAAGTCCTGGGCAACCCCATCTGAATTCAGTGTCATGTGTGTTTTCTACAGGAATTTGTACCAGATGACCTATCTGAATTACTCTTTGAAAGTGCAGCCCTTGGCTCCTTCAGAAAGCCTCTCTATATATCTCTCCAGCAGCACAGCAGCAGTTATGATGGCTACAATTCCTGGATGACAACAACCAGTATTCCCCTGTAATTTCATTTTTCTTCCCCCTTGCCTTTCTACATCTACCTATTGTTCCTTAAATCCTGTAAGGTCTTTGAAGTTTCCTTTTGTTCTTCATTTCATGTCTGCACTTGCAGTCCTGGATTTCTAGCTAAGGCTTCCAGAAATTAAAACAGAAATAAAATAAAAACTAAAATAAAAAACTAGAAAATGACTGAATATCAAGCTCCAGTTTAAGGACTAAAAAGTAAAGAGTCATTTGCGTGACAACAACTCCTCTTAGTTTCCTAGTAATTAGGAAAAACAAATGGAAAGACTAAAACCTAACAAAATTTGCCAAACAGATATAGCAGGTCTATATATACTTCCCCTATTATTGGAATGTGCTCATGAAAGAAATGATTGTAGGAGAAGGTGGAAGGAAAAAAAACCCAACAAAATAAAATTTAATTTTTAAGAGACTAACTAGATTTATACTACTGAGAGGAAGGAAAGGAATAATTTTAAATCACCAGTCTTCAGACAGTGCATCAGACAAGAGAAACAACCATTAGATTCTACTAGAGAGATAGAAGAAAAATCTTTTTAGTAAACTGAGTATCTATTTAATGTAGATATTCTCTTAGTTATTAGTTACTTCTTGCCAAGATAAACACAGGCATAACTCACCTACTAAACTCTCAGAATAACTTGTGGCGTATCCTTTACCTCATATGCCAAGACAGAAAAAGCAGCCAGAGCTGCCTGCATCACTTTCCAATTCCCTATTTCTCACTGGCAAACTGTTCTTTTTACTGCTTTTCTCCTACGATAAAGCCTGTTAGTAGTTCTGCAGGTGACCTGTGGACATTAGTTTGTTGTAGCAGCAGGACTGAAGGAGCAGGAGTTGGGAGAGACAGGAGAAACACACAATCTGAACAATTCTCCCTGCTCCAGTTCCCAGGTTACTTACTAGGTCACTTCGAGGAGCTTCCTGGTAGTCTGCTGAGAAGCAGGACATGGAGCCTCTGGCGCCGTTGCTCTCAGGGGCTGGCCGCGGAGGCTGCGCATACTGCCTGTAGGTGGCACTCTTAGGAGTCCAGCGGAACAGGTTGATTGACTCGCGAACACAACGCTCAATATCGATCTCTGCAAGGGATTTAAAGGAGAAACAAGGAATGCAAGAGTGAAATATCAGTAAAGGCAAGTAACCCAGCTATGACATTGCTAAATATACACATATCCATCTATACCTTTGTCTGTCTCTCTGTGCCTTGCTCAAAGGAAATGTAGATTTCAATAACACGTTCCCATTCAAAAAGAAAAGCACTCAATTTTTTTATTAAAAGCTAGTAAAGACATTTTAAGAGCTAATTTTATCCCCAGTTATATAGTGAAATCTGTTTAAGGGAAGTGTATCAGAACTTTAATCAATGCAAAGTCAGGACAGTAATTGAAGTCTAGTCATTGTAAGGCATCTTTAAGTCTTCACAAGTCAGACTACTGACTGTTCAATATAAGTTCATTGTAAGTAGATTTTCATACAGTGTACAGACATCAGGATTTTTTGGATCATCTGAGTGTCTTATTTGTCAGTTAAATCCTACTAAGAGCCAGAACCAAAAGCTGTCAGCTACTGAATTTCGAATGGCCTGCCATTTTGACAAAGCCACATGCTATCTGTTTGCTGGAAAACAGGAGTTTTCAACATTAATTTGTGCTTGATGGAAAACATAATGGATTGTTTTAGAGATTTTAGAGAATTTTTTAAACAAACAAACAAACAAACATTACAGTCCAAAACCCAACCAGTCATCCCAATGAAACATCCTGGCTGAAAGAGTGAAGTGCCATAGTGATATGTTACTCAGCTTGTAAGGAAAGCTGACACGTATCACATGGGAAGCATCCTAAAATAAGATGTGGTCAATTAAAAAGTACGAAACTACAATGAAATACATATGTAAAAGGAAAAAAGTGAACTACCAAAGGTGTATTTTTCACAACACTAAGCATCCTGCATCTATCTTCTAACAAGATATAACATAAAAGCCATTTACTCTTTTATCACTATAAAAGGACTGGTTAACTTTGCACATCCTGTATCTGGTCTCAAGAAGAGAAAAATGATCCTAACTTGCATTTTAAGACAAAACTGGTATAGTGCGACAGACAAACAGCAGGGATATCATCACTTCTTGTGTCTGTCCCAAGATCTTGTATGATTCATTACAACAGTCACAATTTCGATTAAAGCATCAGCTTCTATGAAGAAAACAGAGGCATTGTAGCCAGGCTTTATTTGTATATCTCAAACACATTTGATGCACTGCCACCAATCACTCATTGCCATCAGCAGATTTGATGCCTTGCCATCAATCTGGGAGCTACTTCAGAAACCTCAGTCATTAGCAGGGTGGTGAGCAGAAGCTGAAATTGAAGCTTGGGGCAGAATAATCTAGTTGGATGAGACTGACTTTGTTTAAAATCTGAAAGATGTGATCTATTACTCTCCCATTCAAAAAGCTGTCCATATTCAGGTAGGATACAATCTGCAGCAGATGCCTTAATTCCGTTGATGACAGCATGCTTACGTGCTATTTTGCTTCTAAAAGTCTGAAAAGTCTGAGAGTAAAGCTGTGGCTTACCCAGTTTTAATTCTAGCTCTAAAAACCTTTCTGTGGATGTGTGAAAGTAAACCACAATTCTTCTTGACAGTATTAGGTTCCCTAGCTACTTGGGATAATAGATGCCAAAGATAAATGGAGTATGTGATGTCTCAACAGTAGCTAACAATTTTTCATTTTGACTATACTGTAATAGAAGGCTGTTATTTAGCATCATTCCCAAAGAAAATCCACACAACTGGAGAATTTTACACAATTTCTAAATTCAGGTAAAGAGAGAAGATGCCTTTAACTGGTTATTATTCCTAAAGCTCCAAAAACACCCTAAAGCACTATCATTACAGTAGCACTTTTTTCTACATTTCTGAAAACTCATTGTCTTTATAAATTTCAGTTCAAGACTGTAGTGTATTTATAGCAGGGCTGTGGTTTCTTTTTTTGTTTTGTTTTTGTTTTTCTTTTGTAAAGAGACTGCTGTAATTGAGTTATAAGCCCCATTTCCTGAGATTCTTAGCTAAGGAAACATTAGCAGTACTTCTGTAATAAAGGATATGAATGCAGAATTTAGCCAGCAAAAAAAAAAAAATATCTGAACACCAATAATTAATAGCATGAGAAACATTTGGCTGTGAGAGGGCATAATAGCCTACATATATCTGAAATTGAAAACAGAGAATGGGGGGATGGAATAGGAACTCTGTTTGCAGTAAATCTACAGAAAAGCTAGAAGCAGAAATCGAGACTGACAGTGTTAAACACAGAAAAGGGTCAAAATATTTTTCTTAGAAACAAGCTCTGTAATTCCAAAAGGAATCCATTTTAGAGAAGTGGAAAATAGGCTTGGGCACTGGAACAGGCTTCCCAGGGAAGTGGTAAGAACACCAAAGTTGACAGAGTCCAAGAAGCTTTTGGACAACACTCTCAGGCACATGGTGTGACTCTCGGGGTATCCTGTGCAGGGCCAGGAGCTGGACTCAATGATCCTTGGCCCCTTCCAACTCAGTTTATTTTGTGTGTGTGTGTGTGTAAAAACAAAAACCAGTTCTCACAAATCAGGATGTTAGTAAAAAATGTAGGAGTCTGTTTTTCTGTGATTTTGGAATGCTTGGTTTTTCACTTCCACTAAGCAGCATTTCAGGAGGACAGCAAGCATGGCTGAAAATGAAACTCCACAGATCAAGAGAGAATTAAGCCATCTAAAGCCTAAAACAAATTTACAGTCTGTCAATTAATTGATCTGCTTCTCAATAATGCAAAATAAAAACTACAACAAGGCAATTGGGGTTTCCACAGGTAACAATAAAAAACCCCCACAACCACAAAATGCCCCCCAAACCATGTGCAAACCATAGGCACATGCATGCATGTAATATGAGAACAGTCAACATCTAGCACCCACAAGGGAGACAAGACTATGGGTGGTAAAAGAATTTACTCAAAGAATTTACTCACATTCTTTTTTAAAAAAACAATTACTTTCAGGATATTGGAGTTTAAGACTACATTAAACTGGTATAAATATTTACATAATATTTTTTAGCCACAGTGCATGAACAGGCTCCACACTTGGGCAACCTTCAAGCCTGTCTTCATCATTTGTTTGCAATTTCGGTTTAAGAAAAATCACTTCCCGTCAGTAACTAAAATGCAATGCAATCTTGTGCAGCTTGCTGGATAAGATCTTCTCTCCTCTTTTTGGCTAATAAGTAAGGCTCTGCTGCACTACTTCAATCCCAATTCCTTCCCATGCCCTTTCAAATATATGAAAAATGAGTCAGTCTCTGGTGAAATGTCCATCTTTTATTATCTCTCCAAGACTGTGCATTCACACAGCATTAATCCTGCCTCTACTGTTCCTGCTCCCAAGTCACTGCACGACAAGCCAGAAAACATTAGAGCTTCCACATTATTAGAAACATACCACTGATATGTCAGAAGCACATCAAGCCAGAGCCTGGATTCTTGAACAGGACTATGAACAAACAGACTACCTCAGCAGAATGCCAGAGTACTTGACACGAGCAAACAACTTAGAAAAACATTCTTCTGAAAGCAGGCTCTGCATACATCTCCAGGTGTGAGCAAGAAGTGAACAGTAATATTTAGAAAGGATGAAGAGGGCATGCTCACTCATGGAGATGTACATGTAACATCTCTGTGCTCTCCAAGATCCCAGCACTGGGGTATTTTGTAGTTTAGAAAATCTGTAATGAAAACATGCTGATGTAATATGGTGTCATTAAATGTGAAGCGTGAAAAAATTTAAGGCTGACTTAAAACATAATAAAAATACTATAAAAATAAGTTATAATTTCAAAACTGAGTACATCTTCAAATTGTTTTTGAAAAATTGCAGAGTGCAATTTCAAAAAGTCAAAGCTGGAACCCAAGTATCTTAGGAACCAAAGTCACAAGTTTAATTTTCAAACATTATGTTTAGGAGTTCTGGTTCAAATGAGATCAAGTATTTCACAGTCAAGCAGCAATCAAGACTTACAGGAAACAATTCTGTGGCACCAGCTAATTGCTCAGCATCAAAAGGCTTCACTGACATATCTAAATATGCAAATAATACAGCAATTGAAAAAGGTAGGGGTAGGGAAGTGAAAGAAAAGTTATCTAACAGTAACATCTTTGTTTTGCCATGGCCCCATCCTAACATTAAGCCTACTGAAATGTTTTGCTCCTTTTCTGAACCAAACTTACTGTTTATTTTAAGATGTTTTTCATTTTGCTTTGTTCATGCTAAACTATAACTTCTTACCAAGCTGCTGTCTCCCTATATCCACAGCCTCAACTGAAAAGGATGGCTCAGCCTGACATAGCTGCTTTTTAAGCTATGTACATTTAAGGTTTATTATTATAGATACAGGAGACAAGTAGATTGCACTTGAAACAGATGTTGAAAAAAGCATCAGTTTAAATGCAATACACCTGTGACAAAAGCACATAGAATTTTTTATTTCTACAGCAACACTGGATGTGCATATGCTGTTCACAGCAAGTGAAGGCAAATAATGGAGAAAAATGTAAGACGAATGGTTCTTTCCTAATAAAAATCTACACAGACCGAGTCTTTGTGTGCAGTTAATCAATTCCAGAGCCTTTTCCTTCGGTAACAGGATACCAGTTAAGAAACTCAGCCAAAATAAACTGCTTCTGCATTTTGGGAATAGCCCAGAATTATGAGCTTGGTTTGACATCTCCATCATAAATACTTTATTACAACCCTGCCAGGCAACATCAGCTTTCACCACACAGCCACATAAATAGGCCAGAAATCTCTGTGCTATTCAGCTCTGGAGCTGAATAGGTCAGTCAGTTCAAACTCCTGATTCCTGCTCTTAGAAGAAACAGAGGTGAAAGGCCATAAACTCTTTTTTCCTGATGACATACAAAAAGATACACTGAGTGTGCATATTTAACAGGACAAATCTAGGAAGAGAAGTGACATTTCTATCCAACATCTCTGTATCTATTACTGTAAGGTTATTATAAATGAAAAGGTCAATGCAGAACTATCCTTTTTACATTATTTATTTCATACATTGCAGGATAGTTGCGTGACTTCATTTTTTTGTGGACAGCAGTAGAGAGAAGAAGCAGCAAACACTATGAATTATTCCCTAGACATTAGACTGCATAAAGGGCAAACATGGATTCTTTTCTTACTTGTGATTGCAAAAATTCCTCTGACTCAGCAGTTCAGTGAAAACGTTTACTAAAGAATGCCTTCCAGTATGGAAACGTGACAGTGTCCTGCACTGATTGAGATGAGCAGAATGCCAAGTGACTGTACAAAGAGTAAAGCTTTACTGTAAGCCAATCACCAAATGCCACATGCTGTCTTACTGAGAAAGAATACAGAAATAGGTTACACAAAGACTGTAGCTAAGCTCCAACAAGAAAGAGCGTTCTAAACATTTTTATGAGGTGTGCCAGTGCTGCTGAACAGCAGACACTTGTACAAACTAACAAACTGTTAAAGACATCTGGACCCTAACACAGGGTAGGATACTGGCCAATGACAGATGCACAGGAATTCACAACATATAATAGAAATAGTCAGATGGAGGCTAGCATGCCCAACTTGAGAAATACAGAAGGGGAAATAGAGCAGCACAGCAGAAAAATGAACATTACTTCATGGGTAGATGATAACCAGAAGATAAATAAAAGGACAGGTTCACAAAATTGCAGGGATCAGCTCAGAGGAGAAACCTGTGAGAAAGCCATGGCCATGAGGAACCTGTGGTGCCACCAACACAACGTCCAACAACAGTCAATTTTTGAAAGAATAACTCTTTTTTGGCTTTTCTATGTTCTTTTTGTTGTAGTATTTGCTAAATATCTGTTAAATTAGTTTTAGAATCTGAAATACTAGTGAAACTCACCTTCTTTATCCTAAATCTGTGCTTCACAGAAATAATATGCAAATACTGAAACTCAGCATGCAAAACCAGAGATCATGCTGTTATAGGTTTCCATCTGGGTGGTAACTATGAGCTACTGCAGTTATTTCCCAGGAGTAACAGGTATAAACCTGTAAAAAATTCTACAGTCAGAAACTCTGACCAGGCTAGATGCTTATAAAACTGATGACTCTCTTAAGAGCCATAAGTAGAAGACCTTTGTATTGGCATAGCTCTCCTGTTAGCCTTCAAGATGTTCCTAAGGAAATAACATGAAGTAACTCAGATTTTCTGCTTTTAAAGTAAGACAAAAGTTCAGGTAATCTTGAAAAGGAGTACCTGTTGCCATGAGAAAAGGATGAAGGCCTCTAATTTGACCTGTTTGTTCCCATACCAATGATGGAAAAACTCTGGGTAAATATAAATACAAATAGAGAATTTAGATCTGCCTAATGAGTATCCTGAACCATGTAACACTCTCAAACTGCTAGAGCAAGCAACATTTTACTCAGAATTGAAAAGTTATTCCCCACAAATACAGCAACTGTAAACAGGAAGGATAATCATCTTGTTTATACTTAAAACTGCTTTCATTTATTAAAAAAAAATGCTCTAGCCATTTGGCACTACAGTAGATAACTTACTGAGATCCAAAACTTCCAGTGTTTACTACTAGTCAAGTCTGTGTTAGTGTTTCACATAGCAAAACTAATAGCTTTAAGTAACTAACATCAGTCCAACCTTGTCAGTATACATTTTCTACGTTATTCAAAGCTTGCTGCATAATTAACCTACTCATAAGCCACGGGAAAAAGTTCCCTTATTCTGTGAAAGAGCTAAGTTAACACAACTCACTTGAATTTACACATGAAAATATTAAATTATACTCAAGACATAAAAGTTCGTCATTTCCGGGTTGCATTCCCAGCAGACAAATTTGTGGTTTACCAGCTTACACAATTGCTTACATGATTTGTCTCCTTAGAATGGTGCTATGCCTTTTTTTTTTTTTAGTATGAAGACTGAAGAACCAGCAAGAGACTGTCTAGCTCCTTGCCTTGCTCTAAAGCCAAATGCAATGTGACCAGCCTATCCTCCCTATCCCCTACAGACGCTTGCCTAGACTTCTCAAATTTGTGAAGTGACAGAGGTGTCACCTGACACACCCGTGCTGGTTACTCAGACTGTTTCTCATCATTTTCAGAATGCAGGCAACATTGTTCACATACAATGTGAGCTCTTCCCAGTTGGGATACCTGTTCTCCCTGAACAAGTTTTGCCCTTCAATACTAACATTGCAGTCCTGAAATTTATTCCAAGCTTGCAATATCAATAAAGTCTTACCTTTAGGTACAAACCCTGCTCTAGTTCTCCATGTTTAGTTTTGGTTTTTCTGTTGATTTCTACTAAACTCCAGCATACTCTTAGTATATTAAAAATGAAGAAATTTGGACAGACAGAACCAAATGGCCCAGGCCAATTTATAAAGGCAAGAGTTTAAGTGAAATATTATGTGAAAGTAAATCAAAGGGAATTGACAGCTATCCCAAAGTATAAGAGCACGGAGAGTTCACTTAACCTCATTTCATAGTCCTTATTTTGACAGAAAGACTTTTCTAGCTCTCAGTGTACATTGCCATTCCAATTCTGTATTTAAGCAGTTATGTGTATCTCTATTACAATGCTAGATATACACTCCCCAAATATATCTACAATCATATAGAAATGTGCTGCTAATGTACATTTCAATCAAGAATTTTTAATACTGCATTATTTGTGCAGCTCATTTAAAAATTCTCAATTAGCAGTTAGAGAACTAAAGATTATTGAGCAGAACATTTATACCTGTAAGGCAAACAAACATATTCAGCATAACAAAATTATAAACAGATATCCTATGAGGCACCTTGCTCTGTCAGCAATGTTCTCCACAATTAAAGTAAAGGAAAACAGAAAAAGGAAAAAGGAAAAAGGAAAAAGGAAAAAAGTCTAGTACATGCTATTGCTTTCTAAGCATTAGTCTAATCCTGAAGCAGTTGCTATGCTTGTAGTTTTAATGGGGAAAAAAAAAGGAAATACTTTCCCAAGACACCTTTGTAATGAGGAAAAAAAAAATTCGCCACATCTAGGAACAAAGCTCAGATAAGAGCAGCCTCACTTTTGTCAGTTATGCCTAGAAATCCTAGAAATGCTTGTCTGCTTGACAGTCTACCCTCTTGTACTTTCATTTTATTCCAGTGTAAAGGTGTACAAAATCCTACATGACTAACAGATGGATTATTCTATTTTCTGAAGAGCCTTTTCACTATTGAGAGCACTATCAGGGGTCTCTCAAGAAACAGGAGGCATTACCTGTATGTCAGACTATTTTAAAGACATGGACTAGGAAAGTTCTACCAATGAACTCACTTTTTACCATTCTTATGAAGCATCACTCCTTGCAGCAGACAGCCCTTTGATAAAGGATATATATTTGATTTTCTTCTGCCAGTGACAACTACAGACTACAACAAAGGATTTCAGTATTTCTTTCCTTACTGTGTTGCCCACTCCAGCACTTCTCTTCAGTCTCAAGAGGGTATAATCTATAATCTAAAACTGTTTTGTTTGTGTCACAATGAGTGGAAAAGGTGAATAATTAAAGAATTCACAGCCTCAGGTAAAAAAACATCAATCTTACAGTCTGACACTACCAGACAGCCTTGTTGAGCAGGTGTGCCCTAACAAATCTCTCTGCTTCTGTCCCAAAGCCAATAATCTTGAGGAATTGCATCATGAAATACACTTGCATCTCCAAAAAGCCATCTAACATAGAAAAGATGAGCAACATGCTCAGAAAAAGATGCTTCCATAAATATCAGCCCGACCTACATATTTCAAGAAAAGAAAACTAGGAAAAGTGACTTCCTTTTAAATTCTGATGTCTTTTGATATTTCCAATCAATGTTTTTGTCATAGTTACAACACCATTATAATGTGTATCACGTGAACGAGACCAAAGTGCTGTTTTTCTTCAGCTATACTGTAACTTAAAAAAGTAGTCAGCTTCACTAGCTTCACGACAAAATACTTTCCAGTGCTATCTTCCATGAACAACAAAAGAACGATACGTCAAAATTCCATAGCTGAAGTTAAAAAAGTTTCCTTTTAGAAGAGCTGTTATGGCTTGTGTTCCTCAGAGCCCTGATCTAAGCAATAAGACATTTTCAAAAGTGTATGAAAAAAGTCAAACCCTAATCAAAATGATGTATTAACTTTTTTTATCCCTATTGCTCACTGGAATATGACAGACCACTGTATCTCTTGTCAGTCCCTTCAAAGGTGGTGTTTTAATCCCCCAGGTTACATTTTCCTTGGAGGAGTGCTGAAACAAATGGGAACAGCCACCAAACACCCACAAACTCAGTGTGGACTTGGTGGCCAACTGCCATTTTTCCTCTTACAAGATCTATATTAACTAAATGCTGAACCACCAGAAATTCCAGTACAATAAAAGTGTATGGATCACAGACGTGGGCAGACAAAGGATCCTCCGGAAGCAAAACAGCAGAAAGTAAAATGGTAGCTACCTAGGGTCAGAAAAACATATGAAGTAGAGTTTTCTGATGTGTGTCTAATTTTGCTGCTGTCAACAGAAATGTGTCATTCAAAATTGCTCCATACAATCTTAGTAGAGAATTTCTACTATTTTTTAACCTTTAGTCCATCTATAAGCTGGTTGCAATCCTTCTAAGCATTCATATGGCTTCCACCATCATGAGATTCAGCATTTTGGCACATCACTAGAATGGCAATGGAAATAATAATTTCTTCCAAATTAGAGAAACTCTGTTCCCTAGAGAATTATTTATGTCTGTGGTTTGACGATAGCCAGATCTTGCATCTTAAGGCCACATGCCTGTGTCTCACAAAGCATAATCCTCTGTTTTCCACTTCAACCATTTTAGTGTAGTTCCTCATTGCACTGAAGCAAGCTACTGGATTGCTTTGCTACAGTCAGTCTTTACAAACTTCCTATCTGAGGCCAAGGCTCTTCCTTTGGAAGCAGTGACTAGACTGGAGTCAGCAAAAAGACACCTTCCTAGGGTGCACAGCATTAAAAGAATGAACCCTCCTCTTGCTCCAAAATTACAGAAAATGAGCTTATTGAACTAACCTAAAAGATTTATTTGAGTATGTTTTATCTCATCACTAGGCTTGATATTTCCCTATTCTCTAACAACATCTGTCCCCACCTTTTCATCAGTTCCCTATCCCTTTAGAAGGCCGTAACTCATCTCAGTATGGCAGTGCTGATACTGGCAGTGATCACTGGAGGAAGATCTGTTTGCCAGGCCCTATCCTGCACCCATTCCAGGTGGGAGTGGATTGGTCTAAGGATTCTTCAACTGTTTGCAAAGAGCTGTATGTGTCTGGATGCTTCCTAACAAAAGCTGCTGTTGACTTTGTACTACTTGTACAGAGGGTAATGAACTTGGTAATCAAGTCAAACTACAATAAGCACAATTTTTGAGTTGGATAATGGACATTACCACACAAACATATGGCAAGATTCTAAAGACTAAGCTATAAGCAAAAGTGCACGTTTTAAAATAAACTCATACAGTTGGTCCTCAGTGCATGAAAAGCCTTCTGGGTTGTAAATCTGCTGATACATGAGATTAAGGGATATCCAGACTGGCTTAGTACAAATCAGCACTGGTGTGAAAGCAGAGTCCTGTCTCTGTTGTTGGTACCTCAGGAATCTCATCATAGTAGTGTCACCCTTACCATTCTCATTTTCCTGACACATTCTGCTACATCAGACTTGCAGAAATACTGCCTTTGTTCTCTCTCTGCATCACCTGAATAAGACAAAATTTACTAAGTCTCAAAACTAAAGGTAAAACAATTAGCAACAACTCCGGGGCTGGTTTTGTTTGTCTGTCTCAAACGGTACTTCCTAAATATTGTCTGTTATTTATATTGCTTGAATAAAGTTTGTATTTAACAGAGCTCTTAGACCCAAGGAAAAATATGAAAGAAAAAAATGAAAGAGAATTTAACTCCAGCACTTTGGGGTAGTATTTCCTAAACAACCTAATTCTATTTAAGGTTTAGCAGTTGCTTATATGCCCCCTTCATACAGCTCCATGAGGAATGAACTAGGACATTTGTTGCTACAAGGGGACATTTGTTGCAAAAGGATTTTCCAGTACTCTTAATTAAGCAATTGTTTTTTCAAAATCTTCAAATACATTTCCTGATATGATAGGACACTGTTTAAACTATATAAAAATAAATTTAAATTTCCAACAGAGCTCCCAAAAATAGCAAGTAATGCCCAATTGTATTGGCTTTATAGATAAAATATGGCCAATTGTATTTGGAAAGGGTTTTCAGAATCAAGTAATCAATAAGGACACAATGCCCCTTCATTTTCCTCACATCACTATTATTTTAAAACAGTAATTTAAACTGTGTTATATACAATGAACTAGAAATTACGCAGTGGGGTTTTTATTTTTTAAAAACAAGAAATCTTAAAAGTGTTCCACAAAGTTGCAAGATGGCAGTAAAATACCTTATCAGTCTGGAAAGGAAGTTGTTTTCACTGGCAGCCTGAAATAAGCCATTCCACTGCACACAAAGCTTAAAAATTGCAGGAGTTACAGACTGTTGAGCAACAATTGATTTTAGTTTAAAATTATTGCACACGTTTTGAACAACAATCTCTTCCTGGGAGTGACCTAGTTTCAGGTGAAGGTCATTTGTAAATTACTTTCAGAGAATTCTCAGCCTTGGCACACCATTTATCATACCCAAAATAACAGAAGTCTTGTTTGGAAGACACAGGTGACAAAATGCATAATGAGTCAATACTTTTTAATCAGAAATAAGACTCAGGTCAGAAAGAAAAGGGACAAGGCTATGAGAATTATATGTTGAAAAAGTTACTGATTAAGCTAGATCAATAACATTTAACTTTTAAGTCACACTAGGATTGTCTTCCATCTTTATTTTTTTCCCCCTTAGTAGTTTTACTAGCAGTATTTTATGGTATGCTTTAGATTAATCTCAAAATATTCAATTTCGTCACTGTTGACATCCTAATTATCACGGACATCACCAGTTTAAGAAAAAAAAAATATTTTCAGAAATTCGTATTTCCTACCAGAGTATCAGCAAAGTTGTCATCAACTACAACCAGCAGAATGCATGTACGTTATACCACTATGGATTTTAGTGATTTAATTTTATTATATGAACAGATATGTATTAAGAGAACTAATGTGTTCTTATACATGACCTCAGCATAAAGTACTTCCACTGTCAGTATATCAGCTGAATTAAGATAAATTGGAATCTATAATTTAGCACCCTTCAAGAAAAGAAAAATATGGAGAAATGACCTTAGGCAAGAAAATAAGTTGAATATTAATGAATCTGTACTTAACTAGGACATACAGCTAACCCATGGGGGAGGAGAGGATGAGGAGAGAGTCAATCTTTTAGTTTAGCACTCACATTTCAGCCATCTGTAGATATCCTGTTAAATTTACCATGAGCATGTGAAATGACTAAGCATACAGATTGAAAATTAAAATTCTACACTATAAGGAATGGCCAAATTCAATGTCTTATAAACTGAAAAATACAGTAGCAAATACATACTACATACTAAACTAATAAGTAGGAGACAAATTTTGAAATCCAGACCCATATGGAAAGGTGTACAGCAAGAGACAATTTGTGACAACAGTATTTAAAGAAATCACAGAGCTTCATTTATGATAACTCACTGACTTAAGCAACTGTGAACTCAGCCTCATCTGCTTGCTGCCATATCCTAGACTACTGCTAACCTCTGTAAACTCTGCAGTTGTGGAGACTGCAACACTTAACAAGACCTTTTAAATTCTTCTCCAAACTTCATTCTCTCCTTCTAAATATTAATTACTTTAAATGAATTTGAATTACTGAATTACACACATGGTGTTCAAATAGAGCTCACTAAATCCATAATTACCCCAGGAATTACCCCAAAGTTAGAGTTATCTAAAGAAAAGCTACACATTTAAAACACTGCCACCTCTTAACCCAAGACCTGTATTACATAAGTAGGATCCTGAGTTGGAGGGAGGGAATTAATACAAGAACATAAGCATGTCCTGAGTCCAGCAGCCTTCCTACTTGTGTTACTACAACTAAAACACATCTTTCAGGTGACATGGCTTACTCAGTTCACATGCATTCTACTGTCTTATTAGATACCTGCTCAGAAGGAAGACCCAAACTGCATGGTTAACTGCAATTTTTTTTGTAAGGTACTCATTTGCATGGATAGGTTAATCACCTCCCACTGAGCAAATACACAGAACTGCACAATGATCATGCAGACTCTGATACAATTTTGAAAGTTCTTCTAAAAGCTTTACATTTCAAATGGAAACATTTAGCATAGGAATTCCAATGGCTTCCTATACTGGTTTCCCTAGTCCTTTTACATTAATTACTTCCACAGTAGAAGTCTAATTATGTTTGAAAGGAAAACAGGCTAATACCAGCATCAAAGTGGAACAGGACTATTCAGAACAGTACCCAATTTGTTTAAAAAAATAATGCGTATCAAGTGGATGGTGTCTCTGTGTGCCGTGACTATAAACATTTGCTTCTGAATTATATTAAATTGTTCTAAATTTCACAACAAAATACTCCAATCTTCACTTGGAAATAACAACCCTACTGCATTCTTGCTGATGACAGCAAAAAGACTTCAACAAACTACAATAAATTGTGGTTAAGATCTACACACTCTGGCAGTGAGTTTGCCTAAAGCTACCATGATTTCTAAACATATATTTAGAAACACACTGGAGAAGACAGATTAAAAAGGAACAAACAGTTTTTTTCTGTACCTGGCAAGTCTGAAAAAAGGAGAATGCACTCATTGAATCCATTAGCCAGAAGACGATCCCTCAGCTGTTGAAGTATGGCAACTCCAATACAGAACGGGAAGGAGGAATTTCCAAGCAGTAATGTATCCCACAAGTGAAAAATTTTGTGCAAAGGAAAGACATCTGCATAATGAATAAGCACAATAAATAAAACTATAACCATAGACACACATTTACAGTGTTAATGAGTTGCTTATGTACTTCCTTCCTCTCCCATCTTGAATTATTTCTTTTTTATTTGGGAGCAAAGAGGACTTGGCCTGTTTAGGATCATATTTGTCTTCATAGGCAGTTTGATTATTCTGGAAATCACAGTCTTCTTTTATTAATGAATAGCTGGAAGCACATGGGTTTTCACATTTCAAAGTATGCCAAAATTTAGGCAATTATTTTTCTTTTGGTACAGTACAATTATGTATTAAGGCATGCATATCAGTTTTTCACAATAAGATGACATTAGTGACTTAATCAGTAAGACCAGCTACTTACAATTAGACAAAAAAACGAACAGAATAAAGAAAAAATTGGCAGAATAAAAGAAAGACAAGGAAAAAGGCCTGTTAAAATAGCAAGATTTTATATATAAAGCTGAAGGTGGCTCTCTTAAAATAAGCTATCTTCTAACTAAATAGTTCTAAGATTTTTTCACACTTGACTGCTTAAGGAAACCATCTCCTTGGTTTTCTAAATGTGGTGATTCTCATGAAAGGTATAGAAAAATGGACAACTGCAAGAACTACTGCTTCACAGTCAAGATCTTTAGAAACTGCAATTAAGAGTTGCACATTAGGTTCTTTGATAGTTCATCAGAGAAATAATCTATGAGCTCTTTTCATTCCGACACTTTTTAAAAAATTTAAATTTAATGTCTGCCAATGTTGATATGACATGAAAAAAATCACAGATTTTTAGGAAAGTTTTAAAATTGCTTTCTAGACTGGATTTATTAACTTTGTCCTCTTTAATTAAAGCTCACCAAATTATAAAGCTCTCTTTGTTCCTAATACACATGCACAAATATAGAAAATTAGTGCTATCAGAATAACAGTGTGTCTACATGCAATAAAAATATGATTATCTTCAAAAACAAAGTCATCCTCTTTCTTATATTATTTGAGTGAGGGCAGGGGATGGTGGTGAGGTTTGGCTTTGCTTTTTAACTATTATTATGTCTTTTTCCAGTAGATAACAGCTTCCTTTGAACACATCCTAAATACTGCATATGTAAAATAATCCAGATAATAATAACAACAAACCAACTATATAATAATATAACAATAACAACAACTCAAAAAAGTAGTAGAAATGCTAATTATTACCAAATCAGGGCAGAAAGTAAGTGACAGGCACTGTTGAGTTTTTCACTCACACCACCTCCTTGCAAATTACAAGCATCCTACTAAATGACCTATCATACTAAGATACTTAGAAGGGCTTTAGCTGAAAAAGTGAGAAGAATTAATATTAAGAAATATAAGAACACTAATCAAAGGAAAAAAGAAAAGCATACTCACGTGTAAACATTGTAAGAAACCAAGGAATTGCATAAAGCTGCAAAAGGTGGTGATGGGGGGAAGAAGACAAAAAACAAGTTTTGAGAACTAAAGTTGTCTATGACAATTGTCAACTACATTAAAAATTGCCTATTTTGCATGAATTTAATTAGAAAGGAAAATAACTGCCATGGCAGATCTACTATCACACAGCTCATAGCCCCCTCAGAAGCTATTTTCATCCCCAAATTTTTCAAATTACTAGTTTGTGACACTGCACAGAAAAAAAAAAGAAAAAAAAAAAAAAATCAATCACCACCCTTACTAGGCTGGTTTGCAAAATAGAACCTCCAAAGTCTTAAAGAACACAAAAACCTGCTCTACTAAATTGCTACAATTCTCACTAAACTAAGAAAAATTAGCCAAGGATGCCTGAAAAAGCATAAACCAACTGGATCCAATATATCTTTTTGACTATGGAAGAAAATAGTTTTATAGAAATAATTAAAAGTTCAAATCAGGATTTCCAAGAGAAAAAATAACCACCTCTGCCTTTTTCTGTGATGCCAGTATGTATTAAAATGCATACTTGTCAGTGAAGAAATTAAGGACCGTTTCAGTCTCAATAAATGCTCACTAACACCCTAAGCATTTATGTAGTTCTACTGCGACCATTTTAGGGCAGGTGTCATCCAAAGGTGTCCTGCTTCTGCACTTACACCACTGAGACCTGTGCTGCTGCAACAGCTACAGAAAACCTTTAACGTCTGCAAACTTTCATACTCGTGACATCATACAGAGAAAGAAGAGCTAAGCATTTGTGACACCTTAAGAATTTCTAATTTTTCAATGAAGTATTTAGCAAGACAAAGGCAACAGAATCTGTTTTCTTGAAACATCAAACTGCACAGAAAGTTTCCATAAATGCAAGAGTGAGACGATCATTGTTAAATTTTACTCAGCTGCATAGCTCATGTGCTATGAAGATTTACAGTTGAACATAAAGCTTAATATGTTACTTTTTAACTCATAAAAAGTGCAAATGAATCCTCCTATTGAGCTTTTCCTGGAAGTAAACAAATGAGGAGCAGAAAACATAACTGATATTATGTTAATAATTACTTCTTATTCCATAAACTCGGAAATGGGTCATGGTTCCGACTAAATGATGTACGCATTTGCTGAAAACCTTCTTAAGCACAGCTCTCTCTAAATTTTATTCCTATGCCTCCATCTGAGCATCTGAGATCTGAACCATACTGTCCATAAACTACAGAAGGCTCAATGACCTTTTCACCACTTTTAATATTCAGCAGGCTTTTATGAAACTTGGCCTCCAGCCCACCAGTTCATTTTAAGTGTTCAAAATCCAAACCAAATCAATTTAATCTTGTAATACTTTCATACTACTTCCTTGAGTATATCTATGTTTTGTTTTAAATAGATAGCATTCTAGGGAACAATAACACATCCTGTTCCCTGAAATACCTCCTACAGTGGTTGTGATAAGCCAATACCTGTTTATCTCCTTGTTTACATGCAATATCTTGCTTCCCATGCAGTAGGAACACAAGCCTAGTGTCCTGAGGCTCCTCTTTGCTTGGAGGTACATATTATGTATACCACATTATTTCCTTGGTATTTAAAAGCAATTATTTCCTCCATTTCATATATTTGATTAAAATGTTTTACCAAAGCAGATCCTCATTTTCTCCTAATTTCACAAACACCTCTATCATGCATGCATTTACACAGAAATATACAAGAAAATATATGAAATGTGAAGCTTTGAAGTTCATTAAAGGGTAATCACACGGAAAATCACTGCTTTGCTCTAAACCATCCTCACCAGAAGTACCAGCAGTGACATGAAAAGTAGGTCAAACAATTTAAGTAGAAGGTGTCAGGTGAGCTTTTATTGACGTTTTATTGGTTTAAGACAAGGAGGTGCTGGTAAGCCTGAAGAGGCTGTGGATGCTATCAGTAAGCAAGGAAAGGAAAGGCACAACACGGGTGGCATTACTCCACGACGGCAGTGAGAGGGAAGGAGCAGCTGCACTGAGTCCAGGGCAGAGTTCGGGATGCGCTTGGCAGCGGGACTGCTCACAGCGTTAGTGAATGCTGCCCTCCAGCGGCCGCCGTCCGGAACAGCACCGCGCCGCGCCCCCGCAAAAACAAGCTCCAGCAAAAGAGGATTTCAACCCTTCACTGCTGAGCCCTCAAACGGAAGGGAGTTGTGGTTTTACTGGACACTTAATTCCGGACCTGGGAAGTGTACCTAACGTGCAACCAAAGTAGCATCAGAACTGCTGGAACAGCCTGAGAAGTCAGATTTTAAAAAGAGCCTGTAAAACTAACACATCATTTTTTAGAGAGACCTTGAGAGGAGCAGTGCCGTAATTATAATTTTGCTTTGCTAGTAAAATACAAGCTCTTTTGTGCTTTAAAGTAAGGACCTCGACATTCCTTATATATGAAGTACACAGCAGTCCCCTTAACACCAGTTCACATTCAAACAATCTTAATAATAGATTCACAGGGTTTTTCTAGTTACAATTTAAATCTGTTGACTTCAGACTAGGCTTCATTCCCCATCTTTCGATTATCCCTAGCTAAATTCCTTTTCAACAGCTAAATTCCTCTTCAATTTCAGTCTGCTATGACAAATCCTGCTCAGTACCTGAGCTTGGAGATGCAGTTTTTTGTTTTTCAGCAGGATGAAGACGTTTAATTGCCTATTGCTAAGTGGCCATGTTCTGAGAGGAATGCATCTTCCATTAGACATTCAAAGCTCTTAGAGATACTGGTTCAAACCTTGCTGAAAGTCTTTTCCATGAGGATTCCTTTACTGCCTGCTAAAACTGTCTGGACTGTTTCATTATTTGAGTGTTCCTTCAGAATATGAGAGTTTTACATACTTGGATCTATAGAAGATTGAGATTTCAGTTGTAAAGAAAACAGTTCTAAAGAAATTTATGCTCAGGTGATGTTGAATCTAGAGAGATTTCAGAGGGAAGAACAAGGTGAAAATGAGTGTTAATGTTTGTTGGTAGTGATGTTAAGAAGTATTAAAAGGTACAAACAAGCTTCTTGCTCTGTGAAAAGCCTGTTAAGAATAAAGTAACTCTTCTGTATGACCCACGTGCACCTTATGAACATCAAAAGGGAGCTATGCACCTGTTTGCAGGATAATGTAAATATATTATTTAAAATTGAAGGTTTGAGTTTTCAGAACATCAAAAATGTCAATATTTTTTACAACTTATTTGTTACATGTGTATAGGACATGTTTACCAAAAGGTTCCAGGAAAATTCAAAAATCTTTATGGAAGTTCACCTTCCACATCTCAGAGTTACAGAGCTGAGATTAAGGTTAAATACCTACAGTTTTAAAGATTACAACCACAACAGGATTACCACAACAATTATTCTTCCCAACTCTTATAGGAGAATCCTCACCTGACGATCTCTTATTCAACACATTTTGAAACTGGTAAACTGTCATGTCTTCATCACTATTAAAATAACTTATAGATGATACACATGATTTATAGATGGATAATGAGAAACCCCTATGAAATATTAGATATTTCACACTACTTTCAGTGTTTGAGACTTTCAGTGGTGCAGCCTTTCCCTCTCATAGTGAAGTCACACAGAAATAAAGGAACTACCACAATCAATGGCAACAGGGGCAAGTATTCTAACTCCAAGTGAGTAGCTCATTTGCTTCAGGAGAACCTGCTAAGAACCCTGAAATTGACAGTTGTAAGGCAGTGTCTACCCTACTAACTTGCTTTCTACATACTTTAGGCAGGCACTAGCTTAAATGACAACAGAAAGGATTAAGAAAAGGTATCATATATTTCTTTTCTTATTGGACTGTGCAGTAACAATACCAGATATTGACAATCTCTTAAGTAATCCAATCTTTCTTTCCCAGCATACTAAAAACCATTTGCCATAGCTACACAGAAGGCTGGTCAAACAGAACCAAAGAATGTTTCTCAGCTAAAAGGAATCCTTTTCACCTTTGCCCTCTCCGCCTCCCCCAGCTGTCTCAACTCCATCCCCGCACACCCCCAACCTTCCTCCCTCCTCTGTCATGGTCATCCTCACCAAGTAGAGTGAACCTCAGCCCTCCAGCTCAGTGCTGCCACAAACACCCACCTTCCCCAAAGACACTCCCACCACTGAGCACCAAAACTTCACGGCCCTGCTTTCTTTCTTAGAAGTACTTTAAAAGACAAATTCCTTCTACTTTTTAGGTAATTTTTTTGTACATATTGTTGGGAAGTCCATCATTGTTAAGCAATACCAGATTGACCAAAGGGAGACTTTGAAACGTATCTCTTGTTACCTATCTCTGACTCAACTTGTGGTGTGATCAGGCCCAAACCATTCTCTCAAGAAGAATAAAACCTTTTAATAAAATTAAAAGAAAAAAAATCTACAGTCTTATTCTGAACATTTCAGTGATGCTTTTTCTGCTTATAGTTTAGCTGTACCACATATTGCAGTTTATATGAGGGGCCAAAACCAAAGAGGTTTTTCTTTTTTTCCTGTGTCTATTTAAATTCCTGTTCCTTTTTTTTTTTTTGTGTTTGATGTATGCATGAAACAATGTTGTCCAACAATAAGTGGAATTTTATTTTGCTGAGTTGTTCTAACAACTGTCCCACCTGCTGCTTTTTGCTTTAATTTTCAGTTGTGAATAAAAACTATGTTTTTGCTTTCTACAGCTTCTTGAGGAAGGGAGGTGGAGAGGGAAATGCTGAGCTCTTCTCCCTGGGATCCAGTGACTGGATACGTTGGGATAGTTCAAAGCTGCACCATGGGAGATTTAGACTGGACATTAGGAAGCCTTTCTTTACTGAGATGGTGGTCAAACACTGGAAGAAGCCCCAAGGCTGTGTTTAGGAGTCATTTGGAGAATGCCCTTAACAGCACATTTTAAGTCAGCCCTGAGGTGGTCAGGCAGTTGGACTACACGAGTGTTGTAGCTTCCTTCCAAAGGAAATGGTCTCTTCTGCCATCTCCGGATCTTTCACCTTCCTGCTCCATGTTTGAAATACATACACACTTGGCTTCAATCCTATATGGTGCCTAGACAATCATATATTTAAAGGCTATAGAAAGGTGCAAAAGATAAGGCAAATTGAATCACATTTTTAATACTAGATTCTACCCAGCTGTATGTACCTACACAAACAAAATTTGAAGAATGATCACTTTCTTCACAAGATAAAAATATCAGCAAGAAACTCCTCCACCAGATTCATCATCAGGTAATTGTGTAACAGGACAAACAGAGATAAAGTACTTCAAGGGCAGGATTTTGAAGATGAAGCCCTATTACTGACACCTTGGGCCTATCACCAAAACTAAGCTAAGGTATCTACCTGTGCCAGCAGCTTCAGCACAATGATACTAAGGAACTGCAATCAGTTTGCCTTCTATGTTAGTGGATAGATGACAACTGTGTCTACCTTCCACACTTCGCAGCTGAAAGTGCTTTAGAATAATTTATAGCCACAGCTACACTTTTAGCAACATTGTACACTTTCCTGTTTTTCTTCACTTTAAAATAGTCTTTTGTTTTGGGTCAGAATTATCCAATAAAATAAGGAATGTGTTATAAAGCATTATAAAGGGTGGAGAAGACGATAAAATTTGGGAGAGTGAGCAAAGAAGAACTGTAAGATTCACTGTATATATCATCTCTCTATTTATATGTAAATCACATAGCCACAGCAATGTACTTAATCCAGGCACCACATCAGCTAATAATATTCACAAGGACTCAAGCTTCAGCAGTGTTCAATATTCTGAGAGCTACGTGACCTGAAGCAAATGAGAAGGGTGCCAGGAACACAATCTTCCCTGCAGCAGAGCCCACGTTTCAATGATGAAAGATTAATCAGGGTTTACTTTGATAGGATTAGTACTCAAGCACGAAACTCTGGTTCAGATCTCATTACTACAGTGCATATCCTTCACCTTGATGGATCCTGTACTGCCTTGTTACAGTTACAAAAAATCACCTCTCTGACTAATCTAAACAACAGAACAACTTTTACTTATTAAAAAAAAAAAACCCAAACCCTGACAGATAATTCAGAAAGGACAACCTCTCTTCATAGGTTAGTGTTAACTTCAGAACTTCAATGCAAGAGTTTTAAAAAAATATACCTCTTTTGCAATTGTTTACTATATCACCTGATCATCTCTAGACCGCAATATTTAGAGACAAGGCTCATGTATGACTATGTGCTGTCCAATGACTAGCACAACAGAAACTAAAATATAGCAAAACGTGATTTTAAACTATTCCATCTCACTTGTACCTTGGAAGTCTTCAGTGGAGAGTTATAACTTTATAAGCAGACACTACGAGCTGCTGAAATACCAGATAAGACCCAAGATGGGTTGCTACAGAGCTCTTGCACAGATCACTAGCCCAAACAAGGACCTGTAAGGTGGTCAGGGTAATTATATCTCTAACTCTTTAGTGGGAACTAGCATCCTGGACAAAACACACAGAAGAACTGCAGCCTTTAAAAAAATAAACATTAAAAGCATTTATATAGTGATGCTGCAAAATTGATTCTCCCTCAGGAACTTAAAAGTTGCTGTTAACCCTTGCACTTGATCTACCCAAATATTTAGGCTTTCTACAGATGAATATTTTTCCTTCTCCTCACTTTACTTTCATCTTCCTCCCATCCATCCTCTTCAGAAGGGTGTTATCTGAAATATATGTGGCTTTCTCAAACTCCTCTCTTTATAAGGCAATACACCGGCTTTCTCTTCTGCTCATTTTAACATCACTGTATCTCCTGATTTTTTATCAGTCAAACAACATTATTACATTAAAAAACTCTCAACAAATGAAAGTATATACTTGCTTTTCCATTACAAAATTTGTAACCAGTGATAATGAGTATCTGCCAGTCCCAAACTCCCATAAATTCCTCAGGAACTGTCTAAAACAAATGATTTTCAGAGGCTTGGCCTTGCTGCTTCAACTTGAAATATTTCCCAATAAGCATAAGGCTTTTCTGATAAACTAAACTTTATATTGCTTATAGAAGCAATGTTTATAAATTCCTTACTTATGAAATTTGTATTTCTATATCAACATCTCCTGAGTCCAGTTGTCTTCTTCCATTCTGACCTCTCAGTCATCATCTGCTCTTATAACCAACTTGCAATTACCAAATTACTAAGTGCCAAAGATAGAATGATATAGACCATATCAATTAACGCTATCTCTATGGCCATGCCTAAATCTACTTTTCAGAAACATCAATATTTGTAGGCAAACATTTTTTATTTTGGCTTTCTTGACTATACACACCTCTCTAAAAAAAGGAGGAAAGCTTTACTACTTACAATGATAGCTCAAAATGAGGCTCTAAAGAAGGCCTTTTTTTGCTTTTTCACAAAGTCCACCCTCTCTACAATGCTTTGGCCATGTTCTCAGTTTTCATTTTCCTCCATCTTAGAGATTTTTTTTCCAATGGAAGCATAAAACTTGTGTCTATGTTATGCACTTGTCCCATGATTGTGACACACTGCAGCATATGACTGCTAAGCATTTTCCAAGGTCTGACATATCTACAAAACTGAAGATCACTTGAACGTACTTTTTCTATTCCTTGCAAAATAATGTGTCATTTGTGTTAAACAACAGCATTTAACTAGCTGCAGTAATTTTGCTGTTAGCACTTCATGGGTACAGTAATTTTTGTATAATAACCCACATTTCAAAAATAAATGTATATATACCTTTTAAGATGAATCTAAGTCATAATAACTGGTTAGTAGTATTTTTATTGTATTTACCATCCCAGCAGAACAGGAAGGACTAAAGCATGTAAAATCAGAATCAAAACTTTACCATTTTATCCGCATATTCAATAAGGTCTATTAATATGGAAGTTTCACTTTGGTCAAAGTGCTACTGAAGCAGTTTGGAAAGGCATCTCATCCCAGTTTCCCTCATTTTCCATTTTTTAATTCCTTTGGATAATATTTATAAGGACCCTTAACACTTACATCTGGAATAAAGCCAATTTCATTGAGGTGGTTACTTAGCTCTGGATCATGGAATGCAATCATCTGGGAAAACACCGTCAGGTACTCTGAAACAACAAATCCAAGACTGTTGTCAAAAACACAAGCCATCACATGCTGCTAGCTCACAACAGAGCTGTAAGAAAGGACAGCCACTAATTTTAAACCTACAATAAAACAGCAAGTGAGTACCACCACTCTACTCCTTGTTACCATTACATTCAATACAGAGAAAGAAACATTCAGTTTTTCTTCTTTAGTTCTTCTCAATTTGGATTTTTAAGAATGTTTTACTTGGCTCACACTTAGGCTGTGATGCATGCTTGACATGCAAAGTTAAAAACTGTCTTGTAACCAGCAAGGAGAAACACCCACTATAAAATTTATTACATCTTCAGCCTGGCCTATTAGGTTGATGGGTACAATTTCATTAAGTTGTCGAAACAACTTGCTTTTAATAGGAAGAGAAGCAGACAGCAGAACACAGGACAGTAACAGGTTTCTCTCTTCTCTCTCTGTTCTGCTCCTCTCCATTTTGTCCACACTGTCACATACTCTGTGAGAAGATGAAGAGGCAATAGCATTGCAGTTTTATAACAGATGGCAGTTCCTTTTCCTCCACGTTCCCAAGAACAGAATAATTAGGGCAGGGACAGCTAGTCCTGGGGAGCAACAGAGAAGGCAAACTCTGTTTCCAGAACATGCTGCCATCTCAATGCTCCACACAGCTTCTATCTACACAGAAAACACAAAGCAGCTAAAATTGCAGTGGGTAGTTAAATTACACATTCTTAACCCTTTCCTCTACCTTAAAAAGGCAGGGAAATTACACAGAATTTTCCTTTACACCTTTATTTATACATCGTTTTGTGACGTACAACCCTAGAAAGGATTAATTAGAATACTGAAACAATCCTAAAGGGTCCACTCTCCCTGAGTCCTTCATGATGTCAGATGCAGACCAGGAACTCAGGAATGCCTCCACTACCTTGGCTCACAGAATCCTACTGACCTGTATTTCTAACTTTGGCTGATACATATTTTTGCAAAGCTCCTTAGGAATAACATCAGGAAACCCTGGAGAGCAAAAGTACTATTTTATGGAAAGTATAACCTCTTGAGAAAATCTTTACCAAGCTATTAATTTTGAAGTCTGAATTACCTGTCTCCAGAGGAACGTATTTATTCTCTTCCTCTTTAGACCTTTACTGCAAGAGATCTTTCTTTACAGACAAAAGGATGCAAACATGTTCCAGAATAATTTTTCCTATTATTTTATTCAGTTTATAACACTTCTTACCCATTGTCTTTGATACATAAACTCTCCTAACCCCTGTATTCTCTCCTTACGTTAGCTCTCTCTCAATTATCTAACATGTAAATGCTTTTACATCTAATTAGTTTTCTTGATTAGTTCTTAATTACACTTCTTGAAGACAAAAAATGACAGACACTGTTTAAAGTCGATGAGTTTCACAAGAAATATAGAAAAGAATTTCTTTAAAAGAAATACAAAGACAGCAAGCCATGCTGATACTCAGTATTCAATAAACATTTATAACTTTTCATTTTTAAAAACTGTCTGGAAGACAAATTATCTTTCCAATACAGACTGTGCCAAGCTGACTTTCTAGGTCAAGACAATTCCTATTTCATGTTTTCATGAAATTTAAAATTAATTTTCAATAAGAACAGACATTCCTAGCCATTGTTTTCATTTCTCTAAGTTACCTACATACTTGCTGAAGGCTGAATTATGGAACATTATTCCTCAGGATTCTCCAACTCCTGTCCTGTATTGAATAACACCATCTTCTGCTCAATAAGAAATTCCCCTTGAATCCCTATTTTCATGAATACTGTAACTTTCATTTTCTGAGGAACCTCTAGTTTGTACTGTTCCTCTTCATTTTCCCTTGCTGTCCCAACAGCTCCTCTAACAGGATGACTTAGATCCCTTGAAGGCTAAGTCTTAACAGTGTAACACTAGAAAGACTATTCACTGCTTTCACAACTTTGCAGGATGGACTGACTCTTTCCTTGGATTTTACATAGAACATTTTTGTACGTGTGTGTGTGTGCACGCACATCTGGATTTTTTCTCCTACCTAACTCTTTAACCACTTATTTTGTTCCAAATTTTCTTGCACAGTTACATGATTTTAACTGTGTCCCAATTTTGCAACCCCTTAAAAAAGTGTATTTATGTATCCAGAAATAATTCTACTTTCCTTAGAACTACACCAAATAATGTGACTTACCTTGAATAACATGAGAATTATCCTTCAGAAAGAAGTTATACAAATACTTCGGAATAAAAGCAGACATGCAGGCATATGCCAGAGCTGAAAGAATTAGAAAAACAGATGCAGGGACAGAGGCACAATTTAATGATACCTAAAAAAGTTCATTATTAACCAGATAATAAGCATAAATACTTAAATTAATCTATACACAAAAATGATTGCATGTACAGTAGGTATAACAGGAGTCATTGACCTAAGAAACTAGTTTTCCCCCACAAAGACCTTATATAAAGAAAGCCAAGTACAAGACAATAAAAGTTTGGACTACACTGTTTTGAACAAATCACATTCTAAGAAGATAAAGGTCATATATGTAAAGCTGATCTGATAAACTTTCAGGCATTTAAAACTACCATCAGCTTTTCTGAATAAAGCTGGTCTGACAGTTTAACATTTAGATTACCAAATAATACATTCACCTTAAGCAATGCTGAACTACAATTCAAGTGCTACAGCAGCATTTCTTGCTATTTTCTACTCAAGGTTATTTGTACTTTTTATTATATATCATTATTGTACTTGGTAATAAACAGTATTTGAACACCTGCTTGAAGAGCAGTACACCACATGCAGTTTTCAAAACCCAACCATTTCTTTTGATCAGTGGCAACAGAAACTTTAGAATTCCTTTGTAGATACGCAAACTTTCCATCTCTAAGCAGATGCACACATCTGTCTGCACGTAGATACAGACCAGAGACTGTGCTTCTCCTCACTCACTGCAGAAAAAGGTACTCACCTTCATTGTTAAAATTCAAGTAGAGAAACGGTGCACAAAGAGAGTCAAGACCTAAAGAGTGAAGAGCCATGAAGAAACAGCACAAAGAGCTCATTTATTTTAATGCACAAGTCATTCATTTATAACGAAAATCTGCACACTAGATACTGGTTCTGCATTGTCAGGGCTTCACAAGTAATGGTGAGAACAACTGTGAAATCAATGCATGAAAACAGCAAGGATTTCAAATTGTTCAGCTATAATGCCAAATTGATTATTTTGCCAAGGCATCCAAGAAATGCCAATTACCATCCCAAGAAGTCAGTAACTTTTGCAGTATTATCTTGGAGCTTAATAGCAAGCAACAGACTTTTGTTTTTGATATAAAGTGACTGAAAGTTATGAAGACTGAATATAAAACAAATAGTAGGGCAATTTTTTATTACAAATTAAATATAAATTATTAGGATTTAAATTTGCAATAACCCACAGATTCATTCTTTAAAGGAAACAGAGGAAAGCACTCAAAAAAAGGCTTATTGTGGGGGTGAAAAGCAGGAGGTACTTTCAAGTCAGTCAAAGCTTTCCATTCAATTATCTGCCCTTGCCAACTATGGTCAAACTCACCTTGCCAGTACACCAAATTAGGATGGGAAACAACCCAGGCCTTCAATACACGTCTAAACTTTGCATGACCCTCTGGTGATGACAGCAATTCATCATACTGATGGCAACGAGGAATATCAACTTCAATCTGCACCACAGCCAAGCATATAAAGAGAAATGGGGATGAGTGGGGTAGTACTACAGCAATTTTGCAACATTAGAGGTGGAAGTCAGCCAAAATATGTAGGTCAGATCACCATCATACACAATCTGCTTCCTCCATCACTCTCAAAACCAAAACAGACATGGGACCTAACAGACCTGTCAAACTTTAAAAAATAGAGATTTTTTTTTTTCCTTTTCTGCATTACCTGGTACAAGGTCCAACAGGCACAACAAGCATTCTATAAACCCAGGATTTTTAACAATAAATCATTAATATTGTTCACTACTCTGCTGCTGCTACAGAAACAGTGATTATAAAGTAAAAAAGGATTTCAGCTTCCCCATGTTGAAAGTTGAGTTAAAGTACTTGTGCCAATCTGTTTTGCAAGATTCTTGCTACAGCATAAGGCTAGAGGGCAAGGAGAACCATACTGTTATTATCCACCATATGTGCTGTAATAGGCAAGTGATGGGGGGGAAAGATCTTCAAGTGACAATATTTGGTAACACCATAAGTCTTACTTGTCTGTCTGTAGGAATTGGTGTGTCTTTATCAATGGCATCATATTTTGCTTCTATGGCACCCTAAATGTGGAAGAAGAATATTTGAATTTAGAAAGCCCTTACCAACACAAGTGCATATGACAATGTACATGCTGATATGCAGAAGTTGACTGTTTTTGTTAAGAACTTTAGTTAGCAGAACAACAGAAAATTCTGACAGCTAATTTTAACAAAAACATCTTTATTCCGTTACTAACTCAGGACATAGAGACCTTTCTATAGATCTCCTCAGCATGATTTTCAGTGATTTTCAGTTGTTCATGCAGAAAGCTATGTACTTTGTAGTTTCCCATTTTCAAGTTAAGAGATGCTCTCAGTTTAAATCCAGTGCTTACCTCAGCCAATGGCAAGTGGCTTTCAGAATCATCTCTGTAAAGGCACTCAATCCAGCTGTGTGTTAATTGATATTGCCAATACAGATGACTTAAGTAGCTTGTCCTTGCATAAATCCCAGGGCAGGCATACTAACAAGTTCATTTTAATGTTATGGGACAGGAAAACACCCATACTGTACAGATGACAAGTTGCTGAAACATGAGAATTTACTCATTTCCTCAGACTCAGGCTACAGTCCTGACCTGCATTTTTTTCTTTACCTTTACAGCTTTCTTTGCTGATTATATTATATAGCACTCAGAAGATCACATCCTAAGCTAAATCTCCTGAATAACCTGGGATGTGTTATCTCTAAGAATCTCTTTGCCCTGCTCCTGCAGGATTGCAAGCAAGGTAAATCCAAAGGCTAGGTAGTCCAGCAACTCTGTGAGGAGCCCTCATTTCTGGCACATTCCATTGCCCAAACGGACTGTATTTGATTTATTTATTCTCTATTCTTTCTGGGAAGTGTACTGATTGGTAGGTGAGAAAAATACCTTTCATGTGTTTTCTCCTGTTTTGTCCAATTATTGCTGACTAGAGCAGAAGGACTGTCAACTGCATTTGTCAAAAATATTAAAAATCAAAACAAAGAGCCCCTGTTAACTACCAAATGTCAGGATATTATTTTCCACCCCATAATCGAAATTAAAGGCAGTCAAGTCTACATAGGCTTTCTGAAATCAAATAACCTTACAGACAAGAAGCAAGTTTTTCAGAACATTGTCTTTATTTGCACAATTTCATGACTCATTTTGTTTGAAATTCCAGTAACTCTACCTGCCAAATTTTAAACCCATTCCACCTTCCTTGTCAACCCCACTCCTATCCCACTGCATCCCCGGTCAGTACTGGAACTTCTCCAAATGCCCTTACCTCAACACCCAACAAGGCAGCCCAGGTTATGCCTCTCAGAAGGGGAGGGATGTCAACCCTGGCTTCTTTCCAAATTTGGTTTTTCTTGTAGGGGTAGGCCTTCAAAGAGAAGAGATTAACTGCAAAAGATGTTACCATGTAACTGACACAATTCAAATCCCAAAGCTGGGACAGTCCTTCCCCAAGTGAAACAGCCTGAACAGTGAATACAAATTTCACAAAAAGTGTATTTAATTCCTAACTGGAAGGCCTGGATGAAGGACTACTGTTTGATGTTAAGATATCCACTCTTTCTCATAAATGCATTCATGTGCTCTACTGGATAGATATACTAATGCAACTTCATATTACAAGTTTTTTCTTCATTTTATGTTTCCTTTCATACTATGTATCCATTTTGGCTTTATTAAACATTTCTAGTTTATACTTGATAATGTGCATCAGCTCACTCATTCTTAAAGAGGAATCCATCTTTCCACATATATGGAAATTAGGGGCTGCTATTCCTTTCCCCAGTATAAACCTCACATTCATAACATGGCACTGCCATGTTTTCAAATACTTTACTGCTTGGAAACGCAGAAATGTTACAGGCATATTTATATCTATAACAGCTTAGTCTGTTATGAAATGAAGGATGTAAAGTTGTTTTCATCAGTAAATAACCAGTACTAGCAGCAGCTCTACTTTCATGTGCATACTTTAAAATCTACTTTTACATTTATCAGTACTGAGAATAATTTGTTCTATTTTTATTTTCAATCTCCTTATACTTCTGAATGGTTTTCTTCCCCCTTTCCCACTGTGGCCTCTTGCATCTCTGCTTGCTTTTACAATTACTTGGTCTTTCAAAATCTTCCAATTAACAGACCAAATCCAATTATCCAGCATCACAAGGACTCCATACCTTCAACAGCCTGTCAAACAGGACAATTCTATTTAGCTGGTACTCTGTGTCCCTCTCCCGGATGATCAGAGGAAGAGTAGCAGCTGCAGAGAGCTCATTGCTACTGTTGGAATGAGGTAAAGCTGGCTGGCTAGAAAAAAAAAAGGATAGTAATAGTGAACAGCAAGAAAAACAGATCGCTGAAAAAAATTAGTACCTCATGAAATATTTCTGAGCCAGAAACAAGTATAAATGGAAAATTTTGAATGTTCAGCACAAACAATTGATTGCTAGGACAGAGGCTAAGATTCTCAGTTTGGTATCAGGGCCTTAAGTGCAGAGTGCCAATCAGCTCTCAAATTTTAGAGCCAAAGACATGTTAGTTTTGCTTTTGGGAAGCAGTTGTGTCTGCTGTGCACTGCTGTGCAGTGTGCCACTCAAATAAAACTAGTAACTCAAAATTCAGTGAGTTACAGATGTACAAATTGATACACATACTTACTCATCTTCGAGCAATGGATAAAATGCTTCTCCACCAACATCCTTCAATCTCTGGAATGAGGAAGAAAAATAGTTAATTATCAGAATGCTGCCCAGAATTCAAGTGGAAACCTTAGTGGACTACAGAAACTATTAATCAGCAATTCATTTGCCAAATTCAGTAGCTCGCCTTGAGACCTAAGCATTAGCTCAGTCCTTCTCCAGCAATGAAGCATACAGCCTTCAACACTACAAACTTTTGCTAATACAGGCTTTTGGAGCTGATGGAAGTTCTCCCGCCTGAAGAGAATTTATATAATCCATAAACCTATTTTCAAAAAAAAACCAGTTTATATCGACAATGGATTAACAGATCAGTAATATTACATAGTTCTTCTTTGTTTCCTCATTTTTCTACATGGACTTCCTATCCAAGTAGCTGCAAAGCAAATGAACAACTTACTTTTATGGTGCCAATCAGTTCAAGAGTTATGCAAACTTGAAATCCTTTTAGGAAAAACACTCAGCAAAGGTGACAGACAAACATGGCTGGATTTTTGACTGAAGTTTTCAGACATTTTATGGTGCATGATTAATGTTTAATACCATGCTCCCTGCAGTGCTCTGTTTTGCAGTTCAGCCCTTAACTTGCAGGCACACGGCACACAGCCTGCTCTCTTGGGGCTGGCAGAAGAGTTCATTCTCAGTTCATTCAGTACTGCTCCTCTTTTAATTATAAGCATCATGCTTTGCTCTATAAAAGGTGTTTGAAAAATTGTGCAAGCTCAAAAATTTATTTCAACTAACACTGCAAGGTTCAGGCTTGCACCTTCCCCAAAATGAAACTTCAGTATGTAATTATTTCCTGCTGTACTTATAGAAGTAGGCAGCAATATCCAAAATTACAGATCAAAATGTTTAAAAAAAGCCTGAAAAAGCTGCCCTCTAGTAAGAATAACAGTAGGAGCTGCAGTGTGTATTATGTTGACAATAGTTGTTGCATATTTTTAACCTCCCTTCTGCCTCACAAGCCCCACTGACTTAGTGAAAAAAATAACCCAGTTCTTTGGTCTACCTTGATGCTTTTGTGTCAAGAAGTGCAAAGTTCTACCGAAGAAATGTGTTTACACAGTGTTTGACACACTACCTCCAAAAATAAGGTGGCAGAGTCAGGAGTCATCTTTTTTGTACTATCTCTGTAATCATATGGAAAGGGTTTTTTTAAAAAAAAGGACAGAATTGCATTTGCTACTATAAAAAACAAGCTTCAAACAGTGCAGGAGTTTCCCAATTCAACAGCAATAAAGCTCCACATGAGCAAAGACGTGTAAACAATTAAAACATTTCAGTGGTATATGCAGTGAATCTTGTAACTGCTCATTACATCAAGCCAAATCATGAGTTATCATATGTTGATTTTCCCAATGAAGATGGAAGAAAACTGCATTACAGCATTTTTGCAAAACGCTTTGAAGAGCTCTTTTGAACTAGCTGTTTCATAGATATATATTCCAAAGATTAGTAATCAACTAGTGGAAACTTGGTATCCAATGTTAAGTATAAAGCTTTTGAGGAGCTGAGACTGAACTGAGTTGATTTTTCTTTTAGATAATGTAAGCCATTGACAGAGTAATTAAAGCATACAGAAGACACTTACTTTTTAGCAACTGTGGAGAATTCCAGGTACTACAGAACTATTTGCACTACACTGGAACAAAGCAGGTAACAGAAAAAGGAAATGGAGGGAAAGAAGGTAAATCTAATTTAGTAAGCTTTTGCAGACAAAGGAATTTAATACCACAAACGAGAATCTGACTTGGACACCAAGAAATGTTCTCTTGGAATCAGTGACACTTCCATTGGTAGAAACAGCAGTAGGAGCTGCTGTTACATATTCCCTTTAAACAAATATTTCTGCAGAGAAGAACATAAAAAATGCACAATACTCCTCTTACGTTTCGGAGCTGGCACAGAGACAAAGTCACAGTTGTGTCATCTAGGAGGGAACTTCTATCTCGTCCTTGCCCAAAGCTCTCACCATCTTCTAATAAAAAGCTTCAAAAAGGAGAACAAAAAAAGAATCAGGTCATTTTATAACACAGGACTTCAGCTAGGAAAAAAATTTCTTACATCAAGCAGTTTCGTCTTTAAAACAAAGTGTTAGGTCTTAGAAGTATACTGTACTGACTCTGCGTGGCATGAAACCTGCTATCAAGGGAATGCACAATCACCTTAAATTATTCAGACAGCTTTTTTTGTAAAATGGCACATTTCAGGTTTTCTGTAACATTGCTATGAACACAAAGGAAGAGTTATGAGACGTGGGATTAATATTCCCTTTTATTCCTTGATCTGGCACAGACCAGGACTGTCATTCATTGTGAAAAGCAAAAATAAAATGTTATTATCATATGAAAGCCAGTTCTCATCACGACAAAAAACCCCAAGCTAAAGTCTGACCTTTTCTGTTGCAGTCCATCTAAGGATACAAATGCATCCAAGGCAGAGAGTACACAAATTTTCCACTACATGATATTTTAAAAGTAGACCACATGAAACTGATTTTCAGATTAAGCTACCATTCTCAGTGTCACTTAAGAGTTAGACTGCATTTTTAAAATTAATTCCTCATCTTCAAGATAGACAGTAAGGTGGAAAATATTTTTCCCTCATAATTCAAAAGTACCTACATTCACCTATGGGCAAAGAAATAAGTAATGCCTCAAAAATCTCACACTAATTTTGATACCAAAATAACACTTAAAATCTATATCCTTTTTTTTTTTTTTTTTAATAATCATATTGCATTTTGGCTGTACACATACTTCATCTGTTTTTTTAAACAGAAACAGTAAATTGATATGTATGGGCACATAATTATGCTACTAAGATCAGGTTTTAGGATTAACACATGAATGTGCTACATAAAATTGCAACATGTGCAGCAGTAAGATAAAAGTAGCAATCACTACAATGCTGCTACAGAGTTCTAAGTCATAAAATGAAGCATTTTGAAAAAAAATAGTCAGCTGATCTGCTGAATAACTGGGTTGTCCATTAACTACTGCTGCTCTGTGAAAGAGAATTCACAATGTGAGAATTTGCTACATAACAAATCACAATTACAAATATCCCTCTGAAGCACAGTGAGACATTATTACTAAAACTCAATTCTATTGGAAAGAGTGCAAAATTTAGGGACTTCCATTCAGTATTTTTCATTTCACCAGCATCTTTTCAAATTTCAGAAAGCAGTAAGTAGGTGACAGATACAAGGCATTCAAATAATGAACGAAATTGGGTAAGAGGGGAAGTGGAATTTCCTGCTGTTAAAGAATGCCATTTTCAGTATTTTTCACATATACAGGTATTTAAACTAAATATGTTCTCTTGCCATCACTAGCATCCATCCATCCATCCATCCATCCATCATTTCTCCCTCCTTGTCCTTAAATTGCTTCTCCATCCTTACTTGGGAAGTGTGCAGACAGGTGGCTTTGATCGAATGATTTCCTTGTTGACAAGTTCTTTCTCCAAGTCTCCTCCAGCCAAACACCAGAGATAATAAACCTCTTCAATTGATCTTTCTGCTAGGTAATCATTATCTTCATCTGTTGGGAGAAATGACAAAAAAGTAAATTACAGCCTTTTAGGTAGTCTGTATTTCCTTCTACAAGTCTGAACACATACTATTGAAAAAAAATTATTCTGCTTGAAAGGTCATAACCTTAATGTGAAGTTACAGGAAAAGGGATTTTTCCTTTGCAAGTGCTCTTTAAGGAGATTTAAGGAAAGAAGTAATTTAAAAAGCAGATATTTCTGCAGTTTGCCATGAACCCCTCACATGAATACACTGAAGTGTGGACTTTTGCTTCCTGTGTGTTTTTAAACAAAACAAAACAAAACAAAACAAAACAAAACAAAACAGTGTTTTGTACACAGCACTAAGACTTAAAATAAGAAACATGTGATTCCTACTGAGTAGTTACAATCTCTCTTCCCTTCACATACCATACTCATTCTAACAAGGTATAAAATCTTTGTCTAAGTGAGATTTTTTAAACATCTCCAAGTTCATAAGAAAAAACTAATGAGGATTTAGTAGAGGTAACATTTTCAACACACTCTAGTTTAAAACTTAGAAGTATATTTTAGTCCAGAATGTGACCTCTTTTACAAAGACCTTGTTTTCCAGTACTTCCAAAAATCATCTGATGCTATGACCTAGCAGAATCCAATTACCAGTAAGTGAATAAAAAAATGACTTTATACCTGCATATGTCCAAATTCTAAAGACAAAAGTTGACACTGCTTTTGCAACATGGACTTGAATACTAATGTTATTTTTTCCCTGAGGCTGAAGCACAAAATTAAGATTTGACTCCTCTGATTTGCACACATCCCTCAAAATGTTTGCCCACATCTCTGACCATTGAACAACTTATTGTGTTAATGTAGTGTTGCAACATTTAATAGTCTCTGTGAATAATTTTTTGGAGAGAAAATGCAATAACATTTTATTTTCCTTCCCCCTCCAATGACATTTATCCCACTATCTGCTTTTACCTTTACATAATTGACTTATGTCTTCAGGAAGTGTTAAATTAGCACACCTTGGAGAAGATGAGAACAGACCAGCAGGTTTGTGGAAGGGAGGATATAGTGAGGATACTTCACTGAACAAACTGTCATGTAGCAATTCCTCTGGAGTTGGCCTTAAATTAAGAGAAGAGGATAAAACAATTAGAGCAAAGCGCTCCCAAAAATGTTGCATTTCAGCAAAAAGGTCCCCAGTAACAAATATCAGCAAGTTACATTAAATTATATTGGATTCCAGAAATTTTAATAGCGAAAAATGTCTACCAATGTTTTTCAATTCATGCAGCATAACATACTAGACTGTTTACAGCCCAAATTCAGACTTCTAATTCTTCTCGTTTGCACACTGAAAAGCAGAAAACTGGGAATTTTTTATAGGTAGCCCAAATGTCAGTATTCCAAAAAAAGGCTCAGCAACAGTTCTTCTAATTTCATAGTAATCCACAGAGTTTACTAGGCCCTTGGACTGAATACTTGCCTCTTAGAAGGCTGGAACATAAGGCATTTCTTCAGTAGACCTATGGCATTTTCAGAAAGGTCCTGAAACATAAGAAAAATATGGAGCAGGTCTGTTTATTACTGTCTTAATTCAGCAAGTCACTTGGCTCATACTTAACTTTTAACGTACAGGCTATTCCTTTGAGGGCAATACAATTTCACACCTACGCACATGAGGTTAGCTGCGTGAGACCAAAATTCTGGGGAAGCAATTCTTCTCGCCTTCCAATCCTACATTTGATTTAGGGGAAAAAAAAATCTGAAAAATTTGCAATGTGTGCAGCTTTTTACTTATTTTTTAATTTAGATATTCTGTACCCTGCTGGAAACAATGCAGTATCTGGCAACTTCCTTCTGCTAACAATCAGAACCCTTTCATATAATGTCCCAAAATATACAGACACTAAAATTCAGTGATTATTTTTGTGGGTAAGGAAAAGTTGAACTATAAAAATCTACGTTACCAGAATGTATAAAGTGGACCAGATAGAAGACTTAATTTCTGGAAGAAAAATACTTAACCACCAAAACATTAAACAGAATTTATAACTTATTAAATTACCCAGAGAGCATTACATTTACTGAGACTGACAGCAATTTTAGGAAAGAATATTGCCAGTACTGGCTGTTTGAAAGGATCCAAGATATGTAGATTGGACTTCAAAATTTTTCATCATTTTGCAATACAGTAAGTGACCAAATGAATTAAAAAAATATATACGTGAAATACTATCCAACAGTAATAAAATATTCTGGATAAGACAGCATGGAAGAGCAAACTAGTTTCACAAACCTTAATAATATCAAGGCAACCATGTTCTTCAGCCAATACAGTTACAATATCATCCACACAGCCTTTGAAAAACAAACAGAACAATAAAAAGGTAAAGATTATTAAAGATACCAATTAAACAGGATATCAGATAAATATCCACTCCAATAAAAACCACTTAATTTTGGCTTTTTATTGACAATGCCACATCACTTGAAAATGAATTATCAAGATCAGAAATGAAAATTATTATAACCTATGCAGACAGAAGCCTAGGAAAGTTAAGTAGCACATCTAAGCTAAGAGTGAAAATCTTTTTACAGGCCTAGTAAATCCAGAGTGTCAGTGTCTGCCAAATAAAGTAAAAGTCTTTCAGCTCATAAATAAAAAAATTTTTAAAAAATCCTTGGAAGAACTTCAGGGTACCTACATGAGTCTTGAGGTCATTTTCCCCTCTGTTGCTCCTTGCAGATAATACTAGCAGTGTTTTAGAACTTCTGTCATTACTTTACTGAATAAATAATTTCCAAGTCATGACATGAATGCTTTTCAGCGGATAAACCAACAACTTTCATTCAGATTGAAGTGGATGAAGATGCTTCAGGAAGTCTTGTTACCAAACCCCCAAAACAGTCAGAATTTCAGCACTCAAGCACTAACTGCTGAATGAAAAAAATGTTTCTTCCTACAGCAATTAATTTTAGCAGTATTGCTATTTGCTCCAGATAATAGTAACTTACTGTTAAAGCTTCCAATTGCAAATTCATGCCTTTCCCCTTCCCATGGTTTATACATAAACACTACCAGAAATCAAGTTTTAAAAGCCACAAGAATAGTCCCACTTCTAACTCATTTACATTAAGCAAAAATTCCACATGTACAGTGATGTTTGAAGGTGAAACCACAGACAAAAGCCTGGGTTCACTAAACACTTCTCAGCTCTCTCTATTTCTATCTTCTTATTTGAGTCCTGCTTCTCCCTGCTTGGCCATTACTACACAGGCACTGCTAGTGTGGGGACAGCTTTCTTCAGTGGCATAAATTCCAAACTCATTTCAGAAACCCCCTGCAACACAAACCAACAAATAACCATGAAAACGACCATCATTCTGGAGCACCTTACCTTTCCTTTCCTTTTTCCTTTCCTTTTTCCTTTCCTTTCCCCTTTCCTTTTTCCTTTCCTTTCCTTTCCCCTTTCCTTTTTCCTTTCCTTTCCTTTTTCCTTTCCTTTTTCCTTTCCTTTTTCCTTTCCTTTTTCCTTTCCTTTTTCCTTTCCTTTTTCCTTTCCTTTTTCCTTTCCTTTCCTTTCCTTTCCTTTCCTTTCCTTTCCTTTCCTTTCCTTTCCTTTCCTTTCCTTTCCTTTCCTTTCCTTTCCTTTCCTTTCCTTTCCTTTCCTTTCCTTTCCTTTCCTTTCCTTTTTTCTTTTCTTTCTGTTAATAGTTTGTCCTTACTGTAACACACCCCCAGCTCTTCCCAGTTTTTTTCCCCGGCATCCAGCTCCATATAGAGAAGCAACATGCTACAAATGCCTATTTAAATCTGTAGATGAAAGATGACAGAGGTGAAGTGCTTTAGGTCTGGGCATAATAATCTGATTAGTCTGTAAAGCTCTAATCATAGATCTGCTTGGAAATTAGAAAAAGTGATTTTGTGCTACTTACCTAACATAAGTATAAATTTCAATCTTTCTGCTATCTCCAAACTCTGAAATAATTTTCTCCCCTAAACAAATAACAAAGTCAAATTACAGTTGAATTTGAAAGAAACAGCTACTACATAAAAATATTTATGTAACATTGTATCCCATCTATATACAAAGCCAGTGAAACAAGCTTCTACATGTGAATTTTAGACATATCAAAACTACCTGTAAGAACAAAAAACCTTATTTACCCCAACTATGGCAGAAACATTTCATGCCACGATATAGTAAAAATGTATCATTGATAACTTCTCTTAAATGGAATGCAGTCAGATTCTTGTGGCTCCACAGGCAACTATCCTCCATGGTTAACACATATACCAAGCATCCTATTCCTTGAACAACCAGTACTGTCCAGGTAGGAGTGCTAACATATTCTGATATTTGGGGTTGGGTGACGGGCAAGGTGTCATTAACCCCATGCTCAAGAACAATCAAGTTAATGAAACTATTCCCCCAGAGTCAAAATCAAGAGAACTGTTCTTTTACATACCATGCAAAGCTCAAATAATATTACACCAAGAGACCACAGGTCTGATTTCGGGCCGGAAGGCAGAGGTTTCTCACACTGAGTGTGATCACTTGGTTTGCCTATTCCCTGTGCAATCACTTCAGGTGCCAGATATGATGGGTACCTAGAAAGATGCAGCAACATTAGATACTATCCTGTTTGTCCAAAAAGTGTTCCTATTACATAATCAGAATAATTTGGCATTCTGAGAAACCAGAATACTGACTATTTTATTCAGTCAAAATCTACACATGGCAGCAAAGTTTCACTCCAGCATAGTGTTTATTACATAAAACGTCAAATCCCAATCACTAGTTCTGTCTTTTTGTGAAAGGAAACCTCAGCTTTAAAAGTGGTATGTTTACATGTCTTAGGGAAAACACACATTGAGTTTCTGCATTAGTATATTAAATAAATGTATCCTGGACTCATACTTAGGGATGGTGGCAGTATTCTCCACTGATAGTGTGTTCCCATCAAATAACTTTTGAATTTGCAAAAACAGTAACAGAAAGAGTTAAGGACACATGTTACCATCTACTAGATAACTTTAAAATAGTATTATCATTTTTCTTTTTGTTAACAATTCACTATAATACCTAAAAAAATCTACAGCCATGTTTTGAAAGGAAACATCAGGTTTTTTTGGCCATGTATTTAAGAATCAGCTCAGTATTCATTTGAAAATGACATGACACCTCAAAAAACCCAAAAGTAACAAAAACCTTACTGCAACAAAGCAGTGGTTTGTAGTACAGTATGATCACTTGAAAATAAATCATAAAATTATAAAGAGACAGAAAGCCTACATTGGTGGGCAATAGTAAAGTACTGGTTGTGCATTTTCCTAAGTTTGAAGTTAGGAATCCAAGTCATAGGGAACTATCAGTATCTGAAAGCAAATCTAGGGAATAAAGACTGACATCACAGACTTGTGATAACATGCTGGCATGGTACCCCTTCTCTATTTTTCATTCATCTCACCTAGTCAGATGGCAACCTCTTTAGTGACATTATCAGAAGCTTCTGTATAAGGGGTGCTCTAAACATCATATATTTCCTGAAAAAATACATCTCTGATACATTTGTATTGTGTAGCTAAATCCTTACCCTATAGGAAAATCAACATCAACACCTTGAGCAGTCATATGGTAGAGTCCGAATTTCGCCAGCTTCACGTGTCCCTGAAAAAGGAAAAATAAACAATCAAGAGCAGCAGAATTCAACACTGGAAGAATCTGTGTTTAAGTTAAAAAAGTTAAAAAAAATTCAAAAATAATTTCAAAGTGCATTAGCTGTCAGAGGACAGAAACCTGTAAAAAGCACCCTTTTACATTTCTGTCTCATCTATTATGTAGAAGTTCACTGCAAGTTAAAGAGGTGCTTATTTCTAATGTTTTTACTTCTTAAGAGTATTAAGTAAATCACTTTGTTTGGAAAACATCGTAACTTTTTAAGTTACAGTATATTTTCAGTAATTGAAAAGGCTTAAATACGCCACTGAAAATTGTTCCTCTTTGAAAACTGTTCAAAATCCTGTCTGACTCCTAGAGCTCCCTAAACATGATTAGGCTCCACTATTCCCTCAACTCTTCTCTTTACCCAGCCTTGCTTCTGTAGACCTCCCATCAACTCACTACTATCTTGCTCTCCTTAACGGTATCAACATCTATTTCAAACAAACAATTTTTCTAGGTACTTTCTTTTTATTTGTGAAGACAGAAAGCTAACAACAAAAAGTTAGGCATAGAAGTTAAACTGAAGCCTTATTTCGGCTGGATTTTGAATTGCACTCAGCCAGCCTCCAGATGGTGCAACAGAGAAGGCTACATCAGAAAGTTTTCTAAGGGCAGGGGAGAGCTTAAAAGTTTATTGTCTTACAACCCTCTTCTGTTCTTTTATTGATTTTAGGAGTATCTTAAAATCCTAGAGTACTTTTGCATGTTGGAGCATTATTATGATATTCATTTGTTTACAACCATATAAAAATATACGTGTTCCTTATTTTTGTCCTCTTCTTTCTCTTTGCCTTCCAAGAGGAAGATCTAATTATGCTACCTAAACTGAATAAAAAAAGGATGGATAGAGGAGTTATGCAGACAGGTAAAACTCTTTAGCTGTTGGTTCTGATGAAGAAACTGCTCCAAGTACAATAGCATATATGAGCAGAAATTATATTCCACACTGCCAACTCAATAGTCTGTGATAACAGAACAGATACTTAAATTTGAATAATTTAACATGAACAAAAAACTATCTTGATATCTTAAAAGTCAAGTATCATAGCACCGTGGAACACAAGAAATATTATTGACAGGTAATTAGCTATAAGAAGTATTTTTCTATTCAAACAGCTAGGAAGGTCTTGTAACTAATTACAATGATGACAAGTAGACTTACATTACCACTTTGAGAAGAAAAGGGAGAAACAGTGTGTTTTGGGATAGAAGAAAATAGAAAAATAAATTCTGAAATACATTTGAAACATGGGAAATGGAGGAAAACTGTAGTTTTAAAAAATAAAACCAACATCTTTCCAGATATGCAATTTTTTTCCCTATTGGAAGGACTGTGACCATCCAGTCTCCATCTATGACACAGCATGGCACTTGTTAGCAGCAAACAAACCCATAGATTTATTTCTGTAGCTGTACCTTTCGATCCAAAAGAATATTGCAAGGGGAGAGTGCTCGGTGGACCATCCCATGTTTATTCATATATTGTAAACCTTGCAAAACCTCATATGCTATGCATAAGACCCTTGAAGAACTGAAAAAAAACAAACAAACCAACAACATGTTACAGTGAATGTTTTCCTTTTTAATCTGTAAAACTGTAGTGTTCCACAGCTACTCCAAACAAAAGTGAGACATTTACAATTCCAGAACAGTTTAAGGGATCAGCATTGAATATGGTGGGATAAGTTCAGTGCCATACACACCCCAACACACACACATATCCTCAAAATCCCACAACTAGTTTATTCACCCTGAAATTGGTCCTTAGGAAATGTAGAAAATGCTGACAAAGTATAGAATTCTCTCTGCAATAGAAACTCACCTAATCAGGGAAAAAAAAAATCTCTACCCTCCCTTATTTTTATTTGCTCTTAAGTATTCTACTGATATTCATTAAAAAGTTCAGCTGAACAGAAGTTTTTGAAACTCAGATGTTAACTAGAGCTTATTCAGAAGACAGCATAGATGCCTGACTAGATCACACCTGTAGTCTTCAGTAATCTCAAAATCTAAAATAAGAAAAAGAAAGGGCAGAAGACTGCATTTTCAGCACATTTTGTTTTACAGCCTTGGAAGTATCAACCTTACCATCTTTGTCAAGAAACTTACCATCTAAAGCATTTTGACATAACTATGTATTTTGACAAAAGTTACCATTTATTTTAAGGACTGATAGCCTTAAAGAGGAGTTTCTGTGAGTAAGCAATCGGGAATTTGTACCAGATCACCAGTAACAGGCTTCCAAAGTGCACCCAAAATAAGAACAAAAGGCACAGATCTCATGTCACCCAGAGAGATTCCATTTAACTTTCTACTCTTCCTCATTCTGTCCACTCGCCCTCAGCCATTTCAGGTCTTTTTCGTATCTTTTCCTCTGCAGGCACTGGTTTGCACAACATATCCAAAAGCAAAGTGTATCTACTTATGAAGACCTACATTTTTTTTTAAAGACCATTCCTTTTTTTTTTTTTTTTTTTTTTTTTGTATTTCATTGTTAAAAAATAACATACAACAGCATTCTGGAAGATATTCACCACCTTCTCTTGCTTGGTAAAAAACTTGTGCAACAGCAAAATGTGGAAGAGTATTACAGACTGATGACAGTGACAAGCCAACTATGTGACTAAACACCAAAATTAATTGCTTTATTCAACTTCATCAGCTGCTATTCATACCTGATGTAATGACAAAACTTTGTCACAAGAGTAAATAGGTAGATTTTGACAAAAGCTACACTTCAAACAAATTCTGAAACTAGTGCAACACAGAAATTCTGAAAAAAGCCATGACTAAGTTACCCTGCATGGAGCTATCCTCTAGGTCCTCACCTTTTTCCTAGGAGAGCTCTGTACTAATTTACAATAGTTGTGAATATATACTATTAAGATAAATTTTAAGCACAAAGGGAATCTGTTCTAACATATGTTCATACTGCTGTATCTTAGGTCATAGCATTTGAAAGTGATTCTCAAGGTCTTCGCAATTTGACCAAAACCTCATGGCTAATAACCACAAAACCAAACGACCATCTAGCTCCTCCCTCCCTAGCATCTCCCACCCCCAAGTTAAATACTACACCACAGCATCAGACACTATTGGCTGTGTACCTTTCCTCTCAGTCATTCTTGGGCACAGATATAAATGCGGTAAAACCATTACCTTAGAAGCCTTCAGCTTCCTTGTATATTTTTTTGCCTGCAATGCAAATACTACTAATAATGGTGGCAAACAGAATCCCCTCTCTCATTTTCTGCACAGCTTTGCAAAACAAGACATGAAAAATAAATGATGGAATATTCATGTTTCCAGTAAGGAAACAATTCCTTGTGAACAATTAGTACATCATGAGGTATTTTAGCCTAAACATTGTTTCTCTGTGTTAAAAAATAGAAGTAAATATGGCACATTGAAAAACCAAAAGTAACTATTGAAAGTGCAATTTGGTGGCCGTTTGCCGGCGGCATGCAGTGCGCTCTGCTACCACCAGGGGGCTTCAGCCACCCATTTTTTTTCCGTGTTCTCTTGCAATTCCTTAAAACCCCCCACCAGAACCCGGGATTCTTTGCTCTTTAAGATAAACCCTTCACGTCGTTACAACTATCAGGAACACACTAGTGATAACTATTTCTCCATGTGCATTCAATGCTCAGTGCTCTTAAACTCTTGATGCCACCCTGCCGGGCAGAAGCACTGAGCCAAGCACCTAACGCTGGCCCTTCAGGGGAGAGGGAACTCTGTGTAACAAACTCTGCATTGTGCTGCTGCACATCGTCTAGTTCTTATTTATTAGGGAAAATACACTGTGCGGTTACAACCCATGGGATTCGTATTTACTTGCAAAGGGCCTGACAACTGCACTTACACAACTACACTTACTGCTGTTATCAAGCCCAAGAGACCCAAGAGACTTCTCTCCTTTAAACTCCCCATGGCCAAGCTCAGCAGATGTTCCCAGCCTTGCTGGAGGTCACTACCAAGGCTGTCCCCTTGCTTCCATGGGTCTCTGTCCCAGTTTCTACAGCCACCATCAACACTGCAAGCATTGCATCAGCCTTCGGCAAATGCAGGCTCAAAGGCGCTGCAGATTTCAGGTTAACCTGACCTTTAAAAAACCCCCACAAATAGAAAAGAAAACAGTGTTATAAATGAGGAGGACACTTACAAAAATCCAATGTTGGTGGCAAGCTCTGAGCAGATTCAGAAACCTTTTTTCCCAATTAGCTGGAAGCCTGTTTTTCAATAGACTAGCTAGTGTTGAACTACAATAAATGTAGCCTTGTTTAGCTACTGGGCCTCTTGAGCTGCAGAGGTATCAGCACCCTCCTTTAACAGGAGATGGAGGGAAAAAACCAACAGCAAAAGCACTAGAAATAACACAGGAGATAAGGTGGCCAAATGTAAGGGTGGCCAGGTTTGACACCAATCATGCCACACCACTGACCTAAGGAGAGCCATAATGACAGTTGTATGGCATGAAGCAGCCTCTTCATCTCAGGAGCTGATGATCATGGTTATGACTTCGAATTACAGTGAAGCAAATCACTGCCCTGCTTAAGGCAATACTGTAGGATGCAGCAAGTAAAAGCATGAAAGTGTGAGATGCACTGGAGTTTCCCAGCTCTTTCAACAAGACTTGTTTTAAGGTTATGTTCCTCTCCACCAGCAAGAAAAGAAACACAAATTTCTTTGCAAAAGGAACACACATTCAAGGAGCTGTCTGCATTTTTATCCTCAGTCTGGATACCAAAAAACCTATTCAGCTATAGCCTAGTCAGCTAGGCCTCTGAAAAGGGGGTCTCTTCAAGTGAAAGGATTGCATATAGCTATAAAATCAAACTGGTTAAATTTAATGATTCTCCTGGTTTGGAGAAGAAACATAGCCATGAAAAAAGGTCATTTTGTGTTCCTTCATACCAGAGATCATGAATTAAAAGACTGTAAGGATTAAAATCAATACCAGGTTTGGGGCTATAACTTGAATGCATAGAAAAGGAAGCACAAACAAGAACTGTATTCCTCCCTCAGATTCATCCTGTAAGTAGGATGAGGGAAAAAAAAATCTCTACAAGTTAATATGAGTAAGTTGAGCCAACAGTACAAAACTCAGCATGGTTAAGAGAGGCATGTGCATGGCATTTGTGGGTGGAGAGAGAAGGGAAGTCGACTTAAAAAGACACAAAAAGGAGGATTGTTTTATTACCTCCAGAACTTGTCAGACCAAAAGCTCTACCAGACAAATGACTAATTTCCACGCTCTAATAGTACACAGGTGGCTGCATTGTGCCTTCACAAAAAACATTAACTTTTCCACTTAGCAGCCAGCCTGATCTCCAGTCTGCTGAATTCTTACTGTTAAGGACACAAAGCTATTTTCTGGAAGTTTACTTCAGGAATAATAAACCTAACCTGTCAGGAAACAGATGTTTTAGCAGAGTTTCAATCTCTTGTGGTTCTGCAAACCCACTGATGAAATAATCTGATTACTTAGGAGACTGTTGTCAGTTTTTGGATTCAGACAGGTGCGATGAGGAAGAAAAATTCTTAGTGCACCCACTACACTCCCTGATCTGACTGAGAAGAGCTTCTGAGCCAAGGTGAAAGTGAAAATACTAGAAGAAGTTGGCATACCCAGAGTCTTACCTTTTTCAAAAGGATCAGATTTTAGCAGAGAGAGTGGGAAAGATGGATTTATCAAGAACCAAGTAAAGACAATAAACCCTGAAAATAATTAGGGGATTGGGGAGCTAAGAGTGAGCATACTCACCCAGTAGCAACTGAGCAGTACTTGGGAAGAAACATTTAAGGAGAACTGCCCAAGCCATAGCTCAACATAAACACAAGATTAAACAAAAAAAATTGAAACATTTAGAAATCAAAACTTTATGACAAAAATGTGGTATGCTGAATTCCAGCTAAAATAACCCCAACAATATTACCTATATATTATTCAGGTTGCGTGGTTATTTATTAAGTTATTATTTGTGATTAATGGGAATGATAATGCAGCTGCTGGTAGAAGTGGGAACTGGACTCCAAGATAGGATGCTCTATATCCACCTAGGACAATTTCTTGCAACTAATTTTTTCCATTTTAGACAAAATTACTGGTCTTCCAAACCCCAAAACAGTCATACTAGCTCAGACCAAAAACTACTTGAGACCACTGTCTTTTTAAAAAAAAAAAAAAAAAAAGAAAAAAAGAAAAAAAAAAAGGCAAAAGGGCAGATGCCTAGGAGAGAGGGAATATGCAGCAAGCATATACGAAATTTTCATTGGTATTTTCCTGTCTTCTAACTTGCTCTAATCCAAGCTTTTTTTCTGGGTGAAACAAAGGTTTGCTTCCTAAGCATCATGTCTTATAGTATCACCTACTAGTTCCTGTGGCAATTCACAGCCATCAAGAATCCTATTGGTAAAATGTCCCTGCTATTTCATCATTGCTTAACTCTGGAGCAGGAAAAACAGTTGTGGAAAAACGCATTTGACAGCCAGCAGCATGGTCGCTACATACACCACAGATTACTGAAGGGAAAATAAAAACTACTTCATGCATGACATATTGAATACTTAAGAACAAGAGGACTGCAGATCACACAGCTGGAAATTGGAGATGGGTGGGTTTGGGACACTAGACTTATTAAACTGTATGATTAAAAAAATTCCAACATGAGAAAAGAAACAATGAAAAGAAGAGATAAATTTTCAGCATTCACATCAATATCATGGAAGTTACAGGCTCACACAACTTTCTTTTCCTCCAGTTTAAAAGAAAAATCAACGCCAACCCACACACAAACTCACTCCATTATCTTTAAGAGAAGTGCATTCATGGCATTAACTGGAAATACATCTTCTCCATCCTTTTCCAGTGCTACAATGGTTTATCAAGAATGAGTAATTTGGTATCTCAAAAGAGCTTCCTGTCATCTTACTGTGTTCAGTCCTACCTTCACCTAGACTACGTCATCTCCCCTTTTGATGACTGTGACCCAGGCAGAGGCAGCTATGATAGTGCAGGTAATCAGAACACAGTGATGGACCTGGACAGCAGGACAGGAGCAAAAACAACAGGCTGGAAGCAAAGTGAAGGCAGGAGCAAAATCCTGGGGAAAGGAGCAATATTTCTGGCTGTTACAAATACATTTGTGGTGTTTTTAACTGGTTAGGGCCAGTTGTAAATTTCATTTCCTTTTATGCTTTTGTATCAATCAACACAGAGCTACCAATCCAGTTTGTAGAAGGAATAAAGCTGTGCCTGGAAAGACAGTGCATGCAGTATTTAACAGACAGTTTTGAGTAAGAATATTTCATGAAGTGAAATGAACAGAGGCCCCACCAGAATGTGAAAACACAGGACTGGTATCAGAAAGCAAGCCTCCTTGTAATCTACTTAACTGTACAGAGTGCTGTAATTTTGTAGGTACTAGAAATGTATATATGGATTAATATGAAGTCGTATTTCTTCAGTGCAGTGGCAATTTAAGGAAAGAGGAAATAGGTAACAAAAACTGGAACCGGAATTAATTTTGACTTCTTTCAGGAAGGCGGGGTAATACCAAACAAGGTAAGATTATGTTGCCCATACCGTGTTGCTCAGTTTCTCTTTCCTCAGACTTACAGTTCATGGGTACATACTTAGTAATGCATGCTTAAGTAAGTCCTTTATTAAATCTGTGCATCTTGTTCTAACATTGTAATATTCCTGTAAAAAGTAAACTCTAGAGGAAGAGGACCTCAGCAACCAGAAGTCTCAAGAAACTTATGGCACTGATACACAGGAGCAAAAACATGGGTTCCTCTTCCAAAGTGGAGTGTCAGACAGGGTCTGCCCTGAGGAAGCACACCAGAGCAACACAAACCAGCAACATCATCAATCACTACCCCTGAACTTGTGAAACTAATACACATTTGGAATCCAGGAAGGAGATTCATCACAAAAAAATTGTGTCTGTTCAAAGTGAAAGGGAACCAGGTTGTGAACAGATGTCATGTTTCTGAACTCATAAAAGTGACAGTATTTCAGTACAAGCAAAACTATAAAACAAAGAAAATGACATTTGCAGTTAGTTCCATTACTGCCAACAATGTGGATAGACTAGTTAGGAGTGGTGTGGCCAAGTGGTTCAGCAAAGGATAAAGTTTGGGTGTAATCCCAGCTGAGACAATCACTACGCTGACCTCAAGAAAGCCATCTGACCTCCTTATTCCTCAATCAACCAGCTGGAAAACTGGATAAAAAGCAGAACCGGGTTGAAAACCAGATGTGCAGATAAATTGGGTCTTCCTGGGTAAATAAATTACAAAATACCCTATATAGAACATAAAGAGTTTGATGCAGGTGGGAATGGTTTATTTAGCACTTTATTATGTGTTTGATTAAAAAATGGCACTGGGGACCAGGATTGTAAACACTGCCAATTTACTTGGAAATGCATTCACATTATCAGAATGAAATGAACTGGAAGGGAATGTAACAAACAGAGAGTAAGACACACACACAAAAAAAGAATTTTATAGACAGAGCCCTCAGAAGTCTCTAACTCATGGACAAGGTTATTTCACACAGGATATCTTCAGCAAATTTATATTGCTCACCTGAGGAAACTCAGAAAGTCCTTTCATTCCTTTTTTAAAGTTCTAAGGTGCAAGTATGACTTTAAAAGCAACACAGATGATGTTACACTTTTATGAAGGTCTCAACTTGTAATGTATGATAAAAGTCCATAAAACAACAGATGAAGGCACATCTTCATATATATAGAAGAACAATTTCATATATAGAGCAGATTGAATACAAAATTTTTTATCAGACAGGTGATTTTTCAGATCATTATCACTCTGAATGAATTAAGTCATAAACCAAAAATTTTCAAACACTGCGCCTTGAATTCCTTTAAGACATCCAGCATTCATCCCAAAAAATGGGAGAGCAAATGAACAAGGTAGTTTTGAAAAGTAGAGTACACATTATAAAGCATTATTTTAATGAAACTTCTAGTGCCATCCTGTTTAATGCACAGGAACAGGAATGACAGTCCATATTCCCAGTTTTTGATCTTGCCCCTGATTAACTTCTAAGAAGGTTTTTTTGCATCTTAGCCGCAGCTGGCTCATATGTAAAACATGTTTAAGTGATACTTTTTACATTGGACCAAAAAGTGCAATGAAATAAATGATTTCAACTACTAGATACAAAGATTAGGTAAAGTAGCCCTGATTTAAAACCCCATCAGAGACTCTGCATTCTTAACACTGACTATACACTCTGAGTAACATAATAGAACTAGATACACAGTGATAGGTCCCTAAACTCATTATACAAAGAGATAGATTCCCTCATTCTTACTGTGGTACCCTAGGTGGATCAGAAAAGCCTGACCAATGAAAAATTTTAAAAGAAAAGCTGAAAATGAAGTGAAATTATTGATGCAGTTAATGTTGTTGCAGCTGCGGGGCAGTATGAACTGAACTGACAGCTCTAGCAATCATAACTTAGCTGACAGTAAATAATGCTGTCCTTGCAGTCAGAGAGGATTGATTTTTTAAAAATTAATTTCTGCAGGCATCTCTATGAGAGGATTAAGCATTATTAACAAGCCGCTTTCCTAATTAAACCCCTTCTCCCCCATCTTACAAATTTGCAACAGAACTTTCAGAGCTATGAACAAATCTTGCAACACTGCAGAGATCTTTCCCCAAAGCCAGGCACTCTATGTAAATTAGATTTTGCAACAGTGTTACTTCAACAAATAACGTGACCATACCATATCTAAAAAGAAAAAAAAATCTAAATATTTAAGGTGAAATGCCTACCTAGGTATGTTTTAGTGTTAGCTCAAAAAATCTGGATCCCTATATCAATGGTACAGACACTGCTAAAAAGTGAAACAGAACAGAAAGTTTCAAAAGAAGAACAGCCTGCAAATTCAAGTGATCAAAGGGACTTTACAACTAGGCCAATAAGCAATGGTGCTGTTAGGAATTTCATAGCTAACAACTAATCTTGCAAAAGCCATTAGGGAGTGCATCACTTTGATCTATAAACCAGTACATGTCATCACAACAGGCAGAAAACACCTATCTAGAGAGGTAACCATAAAGTTACATGTAGACCAAGCAGATGCCTGTGACTATAAATTAGAAATTTATCAATCAGCATACAATTAAGACCAAATTTTCTTGAAAGTGACATGAGAAATGCGATCACCAAAGGGGAAAATACAGAGGGATACAGTTGCATGTAGGAGAAATCCACACACCAAAATTTACCAGACTAAAGGGCAAGAGAAGCAGAACCAACTGTAAATATGCAGGACTACTCCCAAATACATAGGTAGGATGGCTGGCAAAACATAAAACAAGAAGTACTGGAAATACAGGAAATCACACTTTTGCAGGGGCTGGACAGTGCTGATTACATAAAAATATCAGGCATTAGACAAGCACAGAAGAAAGACCAGTTCATGCTTGACTTGAAGAGCTCTCAAGCTTTACCACCTTGACTTCAAAGAACCACCAAGGGCCATAGCTGCCTCTGCTGACTGTACAGCACCAGCTCTGTGGTATTGGATACTCACAGCTAATTTACAGTAAGTATCAGTTTTGTGTATACAGTGACGAGTAACAATATGCATGAGCTAACCTTTAGCAAGATGTGTACTGCTAATGAATGAAATCAACATTTTAAACCTTAAAATTAGCCTGATCTGCCAGCCTTCTAAACACTCCCATCACAACAATGTCCAATGCCCTGGTACCTATCTAGTTATACACCCAAGAAGAGAATATCCATATGCACAGAAGAAACAAGTCTGAAACCACAATGACGTTAGAGATGTTTGCAAGCACATCAATGCATCTAAATAAACCAGCTGTCTGATCCCTAATTAGTGACAAACGCTCCCTTGAAGACATTGCTCAGTAGTCCAAAAGCAAGAACTAGCACTTTAGAAAATAAAATCCCTTTCTAGAAGGATGCACAATAAAGTAAGTCTTACAAGTGTTCACTCTTCCTTTTTTTTTTCCTTTCTAAAAGCAGGATGAAGTGTCAAACACTGTATTTTGTTAGAATAACCATATACTAACCACATCTTGTTCTCACAGTCTACAGCAATTTTTATGCTAAGCACAACTATCATAAATCAACATTAAGATTAAAATCGTACTTTAAATCCCCTAAGATTTGCACAGGACAAATTTGACATACGGTTTTTCAGCCATTAGCTCATTAGTAGTAATTTGCTCATTAATGCAGAATGGAATTTTAACATGATCCTTACACAATTCCTTGCAGAAATATCTTTGCAGGATGAAGCCACCCTCCCACTGAGGATGGTATTTTGTCTGTTTGAAACTCAACATCCTCTTTCACTAGAAACTGTAGACTCAAAACTCTCCAGTACTTTTGTTCTCAATTAACTCAGCATAACTCATCTTCAGCTCAAGATCTTTAATACTGCTTTTAGCACGGAAATCTGTATGAAGTGTCTACAAGAAACTACAGAAAAAGCATAGTTGAACAAAAGGTTGAAATAATCATACTTTTTCCCCATCTACAGACTTTATATTGTCATGGTCTAAGCCCAGCTGGAAATTAATCACCACGCAGCCATTCTCTCAACCTCCCTCTGTCCCCCCCACCTCAGTGGATTGGGAAGAAGAATCAAAGTAAAGCTTGTACGTTGAGATAAGATTAGTGTCATAATTGAGAATAAAGTAAAATACAGTAATAATGGTAAATGATAATAATATTTGTAATAAAAAGGGAAAAACTAGCGATGCACAGTGCAGTTGCTCCCCACGCACTGACCGATGCCAGAGCCCCTTCCCAGACCCAGGCTGGCCGCCCGTCCAGGTAACCCCCAGCTGATGTGCTGGGCACGACGTGCTGTGGAAGATCCCATGGGTCAGTTTGGGTCACCTGTCCCAGCTCTGCTCCCTCCCAGTTTCTTTTGTGTACCTCCTCACTGGCAGAGCATGAGCCAAGGAAAGATGTCCTTGACTCAGGATAAACATGACTTAGTAAAAAACCAAAACATCAGTGTGTCATCAACACCATTCTCATTCCAAATCCAAAACACGGCACTGTAACAGCTACTGAAAGGAAAATAACTGTACCCTAGCTGAAACCAGGACAAGAATATACAGCTATCATATCTACATTTTAATAGCAAGAGGCAGAGACTTTCATAACCTCAAAGAGTAGGATTCTTCTCTTTTCTTTTTTTTCCTGGAAAAGAAGAAGATAAGAAACAAGTGTGCACCCCCTGCTATGTTTCACATGTAAGGAGGAAACATGTGTGTTCTGAAAAGTCTTTGTGCTGCCATCAAACAGTGCAGCCAACTATACAGGCAAAATACCTAAAAAGATCACTCAAACATCAAGAACAACAATGTTCACCTCAAATGCCTCATGCAAGCTGCACCCATTTTCCATTCCAAACAACTGTCTTCTTGTGAGAGGAAAGGCAATCACAGGAGACAACCTATGCTAAAAGGAAGATTACAGGAAGATTTGCAGTCAGGCCAAAAATTACTTACAGAAAAAACCCAATACTTCTATATGAAGAAAAGCATAATTGGACAATATAAAACAAGTCCAGACTAACAGATCTTTCACCACAGCTTTGCAAGTAAAGCATTATCAAGAAAGTAAATAAAAAGTCTACAGACACTAAATGCCCACTCTACAGAACTTCACACATGCTTAGGAGAAAAAAAAACTTTCAGTTTATTAATGCTACTTCATTTTACTATTACATAATTTATCCTTGCCAAATTCAGCCTTATTATGATATATGGATTTCTTACGTGAAATTCCAACACAGACTTGATTCAAAGCAGAATACACTCAGCCCATGAAGCTCTGCTCATATGCAGCCCTTCAAGTCAAATCATGTAAAACCTTCGGCCCTTTGATGACTTGCACCTGTTTTAAAAATATTTTTGAAGAATGTCTGGCTACTCAGAAATTGTTTCCCCCCATCGTATAACTTCTGTACCACAGTTGCACGTCAATTTTGCCAAAAGCACACTAACAGCAATGATGGCATGAAGAACTCTAGTCCAATCAATGAACAGACAACTGTTTAATACAGCCAAATAAAATCTACTCATCCGAATCCATCAGATCATGTTTTCTCCAAACTAGTAAACAGCTGCAGACACAGTCTGCTTCCCATCAAACGTTTCATGTATAACAAACTATACCTTGTATCTCTGATGGTCCACTAGTAATTCTTCAACACCATGACTTTCAAAACATATGACAACTATATTTTATTGAAGAAAGGAATAGACTTAGACTGTCCAAGCCACAAATTGAAGACCAATCCAGAAACTGTACTGTAGGTGCCAAAAGTCTGCTGAATGTCAGTATTTGCTGGCATTTTTATTGTTATGAACACAAGTGCAGACCAACTTCTTCAAAGAAGAAACACACTTCAAGCATGACAGAAAAGGAAATGCTCACAACTCCTTTTATAACAGCACAGGAGCAGAGAAAATAATTCCTTTAACACTGTCTGGAAAAGGTATCTCAAAGGAGTAGTTGGAAATGTGTTTAAAAGATGGGGGACCTTAAGGATAAATGCACATCCCACATTCTGGTCTTTGAAATCAACAGTGCTAAAATAACTAGCAACTTCGAAAAGCTAAAATTTTGATTGCCACTACCTTTAGTGAGACTGTTAAAGTATAAAACATCAACCTGCCATAACTTTTTGTGACTTATTTTCAATTCATTCACAAGAAAAAAATCCTTGTATGTGCAAGAAGACAGGAAGCCAGCTAGACTGAGACACATTTTCAAATCTCTGAACAGCAATAAACCATGATGAGCTTAAATCAGGTATTTACTATTTTTGTGCAACTATACATATATTCCCAGCCCTTTAAACATTTAACTGAACATACTTCAGAGAGCTGATTTTGCACTAGTGTGACTATTACAAACTGAAATGAAGTGCATCCTTGCAGTGAGCACAACAACACATAGGACACCAAATCAAGAATGTACAAGCAGGAAACAATGACCCAGACTACAATCGCTCTCTGAGAGGACAATGGAGACTAGTCTGGTGAAACATGGGATATCAGTGCCTAAAATTCTTATCCTACCCTTATCATACCCTCTTATCCATGGCTGCAGCCTGAATTTCCTGTGGCACACAACTCCAAAAGAGCTCCCCTGCTGTTACTGTGATGCCCTACAGAAGCACAGTAAAGAAAATTAGGATTAATGTCGCTTTTAGAAGCATTAATTGTAGTTACAATGTCCACATGGCTATCCTCTGAAACAGAAAACACTAAAGAGCTGTATTAAATTCCTTTTCTGTACCTGGTTACCTACAGTAAGAATTGTGATGAGCCAACACTCATTTCCTCCCTTTGAGAGTTCTTGAAATTTACCTGATAGGAGTTCTAACAGCAGCAGGTGTTTATTCCAGGATCCCAAATATGCAACACTCAAAGCAGAAAATAATCTGGCCATAAATTACCAAACACTTACTTGCATTAATCTTTGAAAATGAAGTTGAGCATGTTAATTTTGAGGACAATGACAAACTATCTCTGCAGTTCCTGGGGACTGCTGACATGGTATTGTTAGGTAATGAATGAATGAATTCTTGAATATATCACAAGTCCAATTTCTAGAAAATGTTTGGTGGTATGCTCAGTAAAATGACTTTCTGAACTGTGACAGAGCAGATAAAGCAAACAGTTGAAGCTCTTATTTCCAGTGTTTGATCTCTATGTGCAACTGATTTATTAGAATTAGAAAACCCGGGGAAAGTCTGAAGGTAATTGAAGAAAAAACATTGCTACATTTCTTTTTTTAAAATATAATTCATATATTAAGGAATGTATGCTACACCTGATGCATGACTTCAGCAAAGATTAACTGCAAATAACAACCAAACAGCTGTATGGCCTGTTTTCCAAAATGTATAGAAAGTCAGACAGTCCATAATGTAATGTCTTGAATTTCAGGACTAACATAGTAGAAGATTTCCTGCTGATTTTACATCAGCTTGTGGTACAGGTGCAAAGGACTTAGGTTACTGGCAAGTGTAAGGGAAATTAATCTAGGAACCAGAAGAGCAGTTTCTCACATTCCATGAACAGTTTATAAAATTAATTGCAATAGCACACACATCAACTCCGGATGTGTAGCCAGCGATGCTATCACTGACCAATGCAATCAGAATTCATAAAAAAGCCAAATACTTCTTCCAATAGTAATTGATATAGACAGATCACATAACCAATAACTGGGCATTGGTCCATCCAACTTATTTCTGGAAATTTCTGGGTCTCCATAGGAACAAAAAAATCTGTTTTCATAAAAAAAACAGAAGTAAAAGGAAAATGTCAGTTTTGCAAGAAACTTCATTTGAAGTGAACATAATTTATCCTTTAGCTACTACTGCAAAAGCTGTAATTTACAGTAGATGAATCACTAATGTCTCTTAAAACTATGGATACACATACAGGCTATATTTTAGCCCTATACCTCAGGTGGTACAACTTCCAGAAGAAATCCCAACTGGCTCATTAAAAGAAAGACCAGATAATAGAATAATTTACTACAGTAAAAACTATCTCAAGACAATTGGAAAAAAATAAAGCCAGGCTTTGTGCAACTACTCTCAATCGAGACACAGCTCAAAGAGCTGAGCTAACACCACAAACTAAGTAACTTCCTTCAGCATGCCAAAACCCACAGATGCATACCTTAGAAAGCTATCTAAAAAAACCTAAAAAATCCTTCTGGATGCCACAAGAGACATGCTACTATAGAAGGGCATAATGGATGTGCATATAGACCACATCTGTTATCTGAGGAAGTCTTGTCAGAGAATCTGAGTAAGTATACTGCATCAAGCAATTCAAAGCAAATTGAAATAGCTACATGCAAGTTTTTTCCAAACAGTCTAGAAGTAAGCAAGCAGTCTGGGCTATTTCTCATCTGACAGTAAGACACACATGCTCAAAGAACAGTGTGAGAACTGAATTTAAAAGAATGAAAAGAGCTTCTGATGCTTTAACTTCTTCTGGAACTTTGCACATTAGGAACCTGATGCAAAATTGTTTGAAGAACTATAGCATATATCACACATGAAAAACCCTTTACGCCTAGCTACCTCTCTATCTTAAGAAAAAAATGGAAGCTAACACTCCTCAACCTACAGCCCTCTGCAACACACACTGTCATACAAGTTCAAGTTCACAAAATGCTAACACAAACACAAGGCATTTAGATGTATCTCTGCCAGACATCGTTAGCATTCTATTTAGGGACTGCAAGGCTCAAAAGGCTAGAGATCCAGTATTATTCCTTTTATAAATAGCTAACTTAGGATGGACGACAGGAAGTCACAGCAGCATAGTACCTTATTGAACACAGCCCACCTGAGATGCCTCATGTTAACCAGGAAGACAAAAAAATTGTCAGTTATTTTACTGAGTAATTATCATCTCTATGTTTGCATAAATATCAAGAGCGATGAAACCTAACACTTGATATAAACTTTAGAAACTAAACTGAATTTTTCTAAATGTGTTTTATATTTATGTATTTTCTGTGTTCTTAACCAGCCAGTTAGCAGGCAATGCCTTACTATCCAATGGAAATAATGTTAATCTCCTTCCACTCTTCACATTTTCTGTGTTACATATTATCTAGGACAAGATACCACTTCTTCGTTTCAAAGATAATAGTGATAGATTTCAAAATGGCAATTAACACTTTTTGCAACAAGCCTGACAATGAGTTTGGGTTTTTGCTTATTTCTTTAAAGATAATGCTCAACTATTCTATACCTCTTACTATTTAAGCAAATAGTCCTGACAGCCTTTGGACTTGGTTTGGACCAAAGCCTTGCTGAAGTGACTACATAAACCCAAATTCAAATCACTTATTAGCACTCTGGCATAATATCTTGTCCACCTTCTGGATGATAAATTAGTAGATTTCTACAAATAAAAAACACACAACAAATTCCATCCATTCTGGTGGAAGTTGTATTTCATCACCTAGCAGACTTAACTTTCTAAGAATTGATGCGAAGATTCCTTATCCTGCCATAGGTCTGATTTTATTCTTAAAAAGAAACCCCAAGACTACAGCATAAGTTACAATATATTTCAATTATAAGCAAGTTCCCCATAACAAAATTTCACAGAAATGAGTACTCTCTCTTTGGGTGCATATTTTGTCTGACAAACAATGTCTTTAGGTTAAACTTTAACAGAATGAAATTTATATAAACCAGTAAAGTTAAAAGATGGTCCAGAATTTTGCCACAGATGAGATGCAAAATAATGATGAGTGGATTTGAGTTAGCTTGACACCTCACCTGACAGGCTTTCTTTCTCGTAGCAAATCTTCCAGACTCTTTTCACAGTGTTCAGCCGCCACAACCAGTCTCTCTAATTGGTAAACAAAAAAGTGTAAGAGGACTGGAATCCAAATGAAACTCTGAGAGTACAGACTTCTCACTCTACCTATCTGGCAGACATTAAAGTATTTTGACATACGTTGTACAGAAAATTACACACAATTAAATGTTACAAGATGTACAACTTATTGATAACACCACTAGTTTTTATTTATGAGATACAGGAAATTATCTTTCCAGTTTCCTCATGCAAAGCACTGTCAATCCAACCATCCATGCATCCAGTAATCTCCCAACAAATATTGAAGCCCTCAGCCAATGTCAGTCAGATTTGACTGAACAGAGGTCTCAAAGATGAGCATATATAAATTTGCAGAAATCTGTGGCTGGGTTGATGAAAGAAACTCAAAGCAACCCCAGCTTTGAGAAAAGGGACTCAGGGTGAGCACAGGAGCTTCAGTCCTGATGGGCCAATGAGCACATTATGAGCTCTAGCACCCCTTGCCCAACATGAAGCTGTAGGGATCCCACATGTTCTGGACATTGATGGGCTGGCTCTGAACATAAAGGGAAAACCAAAACTACTGTTGCACTGAAGACAACAACCATGCAGTAGGGAAAGACAAAGGTATAAGATGTTACAGGGGCATGTGAGAAAACCACTAAAGAAGCTTTGCTACTTCCACTAACCCAGCAGTCAATGTTCACATTCAAAGCCAAATCAAACTAAACTATTACAAACATTTTTGTAACACGACTGTTACAGTAAGATGAAGATGGAAAATTGAGGAACACAGGTCATCACATTAAAGCTGGAAAGCTTGTTACACAACTCTGTTTCTCCTTTTTCAAATCAAAAGACCATTTAAGCTTGCTTTGGAAGGAAAAAAATTGAGATTGTCTTCTACAATGCTAACAAAGATTTGAAAAAAGTTTACTTTTACAGAAAAAAAAATCCATCAGAATGTTTTTCTTTTAATTTTATATTCCCCCCTCGAAAGTCTTTTTTGGGGGAATTCATACATCTAATTTTTTTTGCATTGTTTTCCTAGTCTGCTCTCACATTTCTCTGCAATAGTAGAAACTGACATTTGCAAAAAAAATCTCCACAAACATTAAAGTCATTAGGCATAGAACTGACACACGGAGAATTCTGTCAGTATCGAAATGACAAAATTTGCCACTAAATTTCCCATGTTATTTCAAAATTATTAGCTGCCATTCTAACCATTGTTAAAACAGAACACTCTCCTGACTTCATGGTTAGACATTTTATTTGCTATCCTTCAAGTTACTTTAACTATAAGAAGGTTTTTTTTTCTCCATTTTTATAAACACACATGAATTTTCATGTGATTTACTCTTTGTTGTAAAAAAGGCCAAGTTTAATTATTATTTATTAAATGTTATGTTAGTTAATACTTCCTAATCTTTCATCCCAAACAATATTGTGAGAAAATCCCAGTTTTTGTTTCAAGAGATACTAGTAAATACAAATGAAAATTATTAAATTTTCTAGACCTCCTGACTGCGTAAGTAAAAAACTACATGTTGAGGGCAAAGGAAAACACATAAAGAACTCCCTGACCCATAGAATACTTCAGTATCTGGAGTTGGCAATATCCTAATTTTGTAAAAATCTGAAGCATTCCATCATACTGCATTCTAAAGGGGAAAAAATTACTTGCTCTACTTTATGAGACCCTGTAGCTAATCAAATACATGCAATGCACTTTTGTATGAGAACATTGTTGATTTAAAAGTTAAAGGTGGCAATGACTTAAATTGTCACAGGTGTTGCAGCCTTTTTGTGGAAATTAAGTGCTGTAGTCCTGCTGAGCTTGCAACAGAATATCTAGAGCAGAAAGAAACAACTGAAGTTTTATTTGAGCTAACAATAAGTGTGATAACAGGTACTGAAAAAAATCCCAAACCTGTACTGGAATAAAGTAACCATTAGTGGGAGAAATCTTGAAGAAATCAAAAGATAATAATAATACAGGAAGCTTGCAGCCAGGACATGAGATGACAACACCAGCTGCAAATCAAGTACAAGAAACCTAACCACCACATGAAAATGTTCACAAGATGAACATGAACATGGGTTAGGAGTTCACCATCAAAAATACATGTATTTCTATATTCCACACAAAGACATGGCAGAGCAATTGAGTACAGGAATTTTAGTGAGGTATAAAAAGAAGAAAGCGCTCTTCTTTTACCAGTTAGTGTAACGCAAAACAGGACAGACAACCAATCTCTGCTTTGAGTCTATCAAGAAGACACAAAAGGACTAATACTGCTGGTCATAGCAAAGATATTCAAGAATTTTGAGACTGAAAACTGGCCACTTTCTGGTGCTATGAAGGCAGTATCCTGCTCAATCACCTTAAATTATATTGTCACCAAAAAACCCCAAAACCAAAACTATAATCATACACAAAATTTGTTTATTGAACAGATACTCACCATGTTTACCTCTGGTAATGTCAACATACTGGCAAAGTCTGGGATGGGTGATTGTTTTAAGGATTTGAAATCTCCCCAGAATTTTTATGGAGTTAGGTGTTAGAGGGAGGCCATTACTTCCACAGACATCATGTGGCAGAGCTGAGGCAAAGAAGGTGGAGGCACCCATCACAGTGTCTTTTAAAGGAAACATATTTTTCACACAATCTTAAGCCCTTCGGAGCTATTCGTGTTCCTTAAATAGAGAAAGCAGAGTAAAAATTTATCAGCAAAAGATACAGACTCAAGTTACTAGTTGTTTACTAAATAATGCAATTAAAATGTTTTTCTTTTCCTCAGGAAGTCACACAGGAGAAACAGAACACTTAACAATTTGGTGTCTCAAAATTATTCTAAGGGAACAATCTTCTTCAAAGCACAAAATTCCCAGTAAAAAACTACTAAATTTATTTGTGAATCCCAACTGAGAGCAACTCCACATAGGTTGCACAAAGATCCCTACATACCAAACTTATTTACTAAGTCTATACAAATGGAAATTATGAAAGATACCTTCTATTTTAACTAATACAGTCCAACTTAAGATACAAAACAAATATAAAAGACTGATCTCATTTGTGGTTTTTCCCCCCCCAAAGAAACAGACATGAGATATGTACTTTTACATTCTAATAAATATAACCATATTAAATATGAATGTATAATATTAAGGATCAAACTTTAAAAAGGAAGAAAAATCTGAAACAGCTTTGAGCACTGAAATATTTATTATATTATTTGTATTAAAAGTCTTATTTGTAAAGATTCAATACTTTCATATCTCATGAATATTTCATAGTTTTTTGCAGATGATTTATTTTACGAGGTGAACAATGCACACTACAGTTAGAATTTTCCATTGGAAAGACATCAGTTGGACTGAGTGCAAGCACAAAGATTCATTGGCGTGTAGCAGGTTCCAATTGGAAACCTTTAACAGCGTATTTATAATAAGAACCCCCATTTTTTATTATTCATTAACATTCCATGTTAAGAAACATCAAGTCTGCCAAATAAACTATTCGGTTTCAGAAAGAAAATATATATTATAGGTTACAGATGCAACCATAATCTTGCTTGACACAATGGTCCTCTAATGCTTGCTCTAAAAGAAAACAAAACCAGGTTATTACAATCAGAGTGGAGGTAAGGAGGAGTAAGATTATGTCTAGCAGCAAGATATATTATGTCTCTAAGAAGGTAAATAAGTACATATATATATTGTGTACAATATATTTACGGAGGTAAAATGTTCTCATTTTTACCATAGAAAAATGTTAGAGAATACTTCTCTAATACATTGTACCTGCATTCAGCTGACACTTAGAAAGGAATTTTAATGAAAAGAATTGTTAAATACTATCAATTCAATAACTAGTTTAAGTGATTAAACTTTCCTTGCACTCCAGATCATTTGGCTTACAAGGAGGAATTACAGCACCTACAATGTGTTCAAGTAGGCAACTGCAGACTTTTCACTCTGCTCCTTTGGTTAGAAACCAGATGGGCAAAAAGCAAGATATCAGATAAGCAAACAAACTTTCCTGTTGCCTACCTAAAGGAATCAATAAAGAATTTTAAAAGGTATGCAATAAACCACATTCTCTTACTACATAATTAATTCCAGGGAAACCAAGAAAGCAAAGAAAAAAGTTTTCTCTGATGATGATGGAAACCAGCCAGTTCTGTCAATTGCTGCCCTCACAGTCAAACTCTGATCTCTCCTTAATTCTCCACTTACATAAATTCCAGGGACTAAGTTGAAAAATAAAACAAGTAACCCCAAACTTAATCCTTCCACCACCTTTAGAAAGGGACTTATATTACAGCTTAAACGAAAGGGTGTTTTTTAACAAATTTTTTTCAGTCTCAACATTTCTCTAGTAACTTACTGACATTTCCAAATTCAAAAAGTATGGTTATAAATATTTTAAAAGTTCATCTGAAAAAAGCTCTCCTCTGACTATTTTAAATTGAGGGTGTTTGTTTGTTTGGTTTTGGTTTCTTTTTTCACTCCACATCAAAGTCTAGCAGAACTATAAACACATTGTCCTTAGTTCAATGTACACAATTTTATACTTCAAACTCACTTTTACTGCACAGAAAAGACACATACTGCATTAATTTTATGATTTGAAGGAATTAATTATATCCTGCAGAACTTCCCTGTGACTTTCAAATAAAAATAAGAAGAGAAGAAGAAAGGTTTGTTATTTTAAACTAACACCAGAACCAGTTAACGCAAATTCAATTTTGTGACTGAATTCTGGAAATCCAATTCTGATAATCCAAAACAGCTAGGATGGAAGAGGAAGCAAAGACTTGTCTTATGGTGGTCATCTAAAATCACTGAGTCACTGTTTCCAAAGCACCATTTATCCCATCTATGAGAGACAGTCTGTCACAGCCGTGAAACATGCTGGCATAAAGATTAGAAGGCCAGAAGAGGATTTCTTGCATCCCACCTCTGAAAAACCTTCCCTAGCTCCCTACTTTCATCTAAATCCCCATTAGAAACCTTTATAGTGCACAAAACCACTAACCAACATCAAAATCAGAGAAAAAAAAAAAAAAAAAAAAAAAAAAGACCTTTAGAAATTCCTGTTCCAATATTCAGATCAGCACTACTTTGAAAATCTTGCACTAGATAGCTGTTTGGTGTCCAAAAATGACAAATAAAATACAAAATGGAACTCCGTCTACTGAGCAATTTATTTGCTCCTCTGAATATCTACTGCTCTCAGAGAACAAATGTTTTTTCTTCAGAAGTCAGCCTCTTCTAGAAACATCGGTTACAACTTCTTCACTGCAGCAGTACTACGGTGATCAAGTTAATGGACAGTTAGAACTTTGCTCTCAGGAAAAAAAGTCAAAACATAATAAATCTGATTCTCAGAAGAAAATATTGCACATATAAAGAGGCCAACCTGAATGAATCCATCCAGTAAAACACATCAGTAAATTCCTAAAGCATCCACATGCAGAAATAATGGCAAGTAGCCCCATTAGTAACTTGACATGCTACTTAGTTAAATGCCTCCTGAGTACTCAGATGTAAATATCCCTTACCTAAGGAAGGTAGCTTTTCAGAATTAAGACATAATTATAATCAATACTGCTATTGAATTAGTTTTAAAGCAATTGAGAGCAATTTCAGGAGAGCAGGTAGCCAAACATCCTATATTTCTTCATTAAATCATGGTAAGTTAAACAAAGTAGGCTATTTCGTAAGAGGAAATTCTTACACAAAATAATTTTGCTCTTAAAATATTTCTGCTGCAACTACAGTAATTATTAATTTGATAAAATAACTGAAATAGAAAATACAATCTAACTAGTGTTGCTACTTCACAAAAACCCCGAAACTGAGTGATTTCACAAAGTTTATTAATATGCAGAACAGGTATTGAAGAAAAGTTGAATTCAGATTCCTATGGAAGGGAGCACAGAAAATAGATAAGGGTTTGTTAGAACAATCACAACAATGAGATGGGATTCTTTTTTCCATCTGCAGTATAAGCATCTACTACAAAATGCCATTATGTTGCTAAAAAAATCTACACGTCAGCAGTACTGCTTTTAATTAAATGTTTTCCCCTATGATTTTATATCAAAACATCTTCTTTTATAAAATTTTCTAACTTCTCTAACATTCATTGAAGTAAGAAGTATTCCAACTATATTTGAAAAGTTATTTTGTGAAAATGCTAAACAGTAATTCCTTTGTAGCGATATTAGAACATCACTCAAGTGAAACAGCATTTTTTAATCCTTGCTGATTGCTTATGTATCAGTAATATTTGGAGAATTTTGTCACACATACATGAATGCCTCTGCATTCAGTGTAGATATTTGCATAAGTTACTGGTGCTGTTAGGAGCTTTTACAACTTTACTACATACATTAAAACACTGCTGCTTTGAAAACCAGGTGTCAGAGTTGGTGAGATTTACACAGACACCTCAAGTTGCACAGCTGCAGCTACAATATTCATCCAGTGGAAAAAAATAGCAACACTTGGATAGCTCGAAGAAAACATATAGAATCGGTTTTGATAAACAATTAGATAGATCAGAATAGGTTTTTAGTCCCATTTCCCTCCTTTATAAATTTGTTGTTTCTTTAACCTGTTTATTAGTGTCTTTTGTTTAGAGCCTGCCTGCTGTGCTACGTCATTGTCCCAATAAAGACCTAAAATGGGGTTTGTCACCATTTGATTTATCCCAGGAACTAAACCTGGCACAAGAGAAAACACTTTCACTCGGTTCTCTAAATAACTCATAGAGATGCTGGGGACCTTGATACCCCCTGCGCTGCTACAAACTCACTGGCCAGAGAGCTCCTGGGGAAGGGGAAGGGAAAGGGAATGGGGACGGGGCAGGGGATGGTGGAAGGGGATGGGAAGGACTAAGGAGATGGGCAAGGGGGAATAGGGATGGGGAAGAGGACAGGGATGAAGGAAGAGGATGGGGAGAGGGACTGAGCAAGGGAATGGTGATAGGGATGGGCAAGAGGATAAGGATGGAGGGGCAAGATGGGCAGAGGCAAGGGAACGGGAGTGAGGAAAGGAAAAGGGGCCGGGGTACCTGCGCGAGAGCCGCCGCCCCCGCCGCGCCCCGCCCTCTCAGCGACGTCACTGCGCTCCGCCAGCCGCTCGCTGTAGGACCATAGGGGCGACCTGCACGGTGCCTGAGCATCCTTTTTGTTCGGGTTATTGCAAAACAAAACCAAAAAGACCATAACAAAAAAAAAAAAAAAAAAAAAGATAGAGAGAGAGAGCTTAACACCCTTTCCCCCGTGTGTATGTATGCGTGCTCTGCCAGTGTTTCGGGAACGGCGCGTTGGGCGCCTTAGCCCTGTGCTTGCTGAGGGGGAGCGAGGCTTTCCGGGGCGCCTGCTTGCAAACCTCAGGCACTCGCTGGAGCAGCCCCGGGAGCGGGTCCTTCTTCCCCGGGCGGGCAGCGGCGGCGGCTCCTCGGTTCATGTGAGTGTCCCGGCGGGGCCGCGGCCTCGGCCGGACGCGCTCTGCCCTCACCGCGCTCTCGGTGTCCCCGCCGGGCCTCGCCTCGGTGCTCCCCCGCCAGCCGCTGGGGGACGGCGCCATGGGCGCCCTGGGGCTGCCCCGAGGGCCGGGCCGGGCCGAGCTCCCTGGGGTGGGCGGGAGCTAGGCAGGGTCCCGCTAATTTGCTCCTGCTGATTTGCTTCGAGCCGCCAGCGCAGCGCGAGTCGGGTGGAGCGGGAGTACCCTGTGGCGGTGGTCGCAGGGAGGCCGCCCTTGTGAGATCATAGCCGCAGGAAGCGGCGTTCCGGTCGTGGTTCAATTCACGCAAGGGATTTTATGGCAGGGCTAGACGTTCGCTGTAGCTGTAGGGCGGCACTGTAAATTCACATCCCGCGCTTTGCGTGGAGGACGCGCCCGCACGTGAAGTGGTTCATCTCAAATCGGTTGTGTTCCTTTATTCAGCCGTGTCCCTGGAATGAGGGTTTGGAAGCGGCGTAGTGGTGGGCTGTTCAAGAAAATGCTATATTAGCCTGCAAAGTACGTGCACGGAGTATCCACTGACGTTTGCTATTACTTAGGGAAAAGTAGATGCTGCCTCACTTTTGGTTAATTGAATAACGTTCGTTATACTTTGGCATAGACTTGAGTGAAAAACAGACTATAACTCAAATAAGTATTCGGTCCACCCTCAGTAGAGATACTTACAAGGTTTAACATACAACACGTGTTCTGTGCAAGGATGCGTGCATTGGATCAACAGGGATGAGCTTGTAGTTATGTTGCCACGCCACAGCTCCCTAGCATACGGCAACGCTACTGAAGCGCTGTATATATCGGGTATATATCAGTATATATATCTGTATATATCAGTACTGAATATATCAGGTAGTGTTATACCTGAGGCTCATCAGTAAGTGGTTTTGAACTGGGTTTGGCATCTGGCAAAATAAAGACAATGCTACTGCAAACTAAGTAATACCTGCATTTCTTGCTCTTTCTTTTTAACTCAGAGATTCTTGTTTTCTTTTAAGTGAACTCATTGCTTTTCACAAATAGTTCTGGGATTCAGGATACTTACATGAAATCTGTATTAAGTTGAGGCAGTGTTGTATATTTTTAGGTAGCCTCAAGGGTCATTGCTTATCAATATAGCTTCATCATAATATATTCTCTCCACCTTGTCACATGTTAGCAATATATTCTTGTTGCAGTAATTTTGACTTACGATATTTTTAAGCAATATATTTGTGAGTTGCTTTGATGTTTTAGCAACACCGAATCCTGAAGGTACAAGATGTTGAAGACAGAAATTATTCTTAAAGCTATCTTCAGCAAATTTATGCTTGGAATGTCTCTTTCCTGTTGTAACTTTGTGCATATTTTCCATACATTGCTCTAGGTATCTTTGTTTATTTTACACCTTTAAATGTAAAGAGAGAAGGAAACAACTTCTCATTCTCCAGACTGAAAGCAGTGGATTGTGTGGAAAAAATGGTATCAAATGAAAAAAGGTATTTGCTAAAAAAATTTGTGCAAATCTGAAAATAGTCCATCAGATTGGAATAATAGGACTCTAGTTGCCCAGAGCCTTGAAAACTTGATGCTTCTGTTCATGAAGCATATTTGAGTGGGAAAACAATCTAAAAATAAGTTTAATGCAGAAAGGTATGATGATACAGCTTTGATATTATTATCATTCTAATTTAGTATGAATTTAGTAGTGGCAAGTTAACGTAGGGCCTCTATCAAAGGAAGGCTAAGCAGTCTGTGGATTTTTCTTAATCCTTTTGATTTAGGAGATATTGTCTCTAATGGCTTTTCTCCTAAATATATTTGACTGAAGTCTGCTTAATATGTCATTGTCATTTCAGTTAGTTGTGTTATCCAAGACTAGGATTTAAGTTAATTGTATGCCGTAATGGGGGGAAGCAAGCAACCCCCTGGGACTTCTTATGCTTTGCAAAATCCTTTAAATCAAATCACAGCATTTTCTTAAAATGATTTTTGAAAGTCAATAATTTATGCATTCTAGTCTACTAGAGTCTTTAACTTTCTAGTACTGATCTGCAAGTTTCACAATATTATGTTTTCCTGAAAAGAGAGCCATAAGATACCCTGTAATGCTCCATCCTGCAAGATGTATTGGTGGCACAGCTCCCTTTACTTTCTCTCAATTCTTTCTAAAGTTGCTTGCTTAATATCCTTGGTGAAATCACATTTGTGCAGGACAGGGTCCTAATTTAGAGAATGTTGAAATATATATACTTGACTATAGTTTATCACTGAAATTTCGTGCTATGTGCTTGATACACTGAATTCCTTATTTGACACATTGTTACAATAATTTTCTGGGTGTTCCAACTTATCTCTTAATCTTTCCTTTGTTTTTGTTTCCTAAACTTCACTGAGACCTTGTTTGCAATTTTGGGGGTTGGGCTGTGTGTTCTTGTTTCTTAATTCAGGACTAAAGTAGAAAGTTAAAAACTTTGATTCTATATTAGACTGTAACACACTGAGATACAGTACACTTATTTCAGTTAGCAGGAAGCTTTAAAAACAGTTTCTGGAAATATCGTAAACATGCCTCAAAGTATTTCTGTACTTTTATTACCCAGCACATTTTATACTGTGGAACTGGGATACTTTGAATTATGAGATCATGAGAGATAACATAAGGTAATAATCAACTGCAATGATTTGTGTTTTCTTTCTGAATCTGTAAACCACTTCTAAAATTGTTGCTCTATGTAAATTTACTAATTGCCAGTAGAGCCAAATTAGAAAAATACTGGTTTCTCAGCTTCCCTGCCCTTTCCACATTAAAGTAGAATAAATAATTTTATGTCATGTTAGTCTGAGAAAGCTTGACATCAGACTGAAGGGTGGATCTTGAATTGACAAGAAAAAACACATATTGAGATGCAAAATACAAGATAAATGTTATCCAAGGCCAAGAATGAAAAGAAGAATTGAGTTCTTGTATGCCTGCAAATCCCACCTACTTTATAAGTCCCCATGAACAAACTTGGGAAATACCTTTATAATGAAAATAACATAAAACAGTTGTCATTAGAAGGATTGGTCACGTGTGCAGAAAGACAAATCTGGTACCAGCCGTAATATTTTTTAACTTTCCTGATTATGATCTGATTGCTTTATGTCACAGCTATTAATTCATGTTTGTCTCTTCTAAGGGAGTGTTACCTAAAACCTAAAGAAGGTGAAATACTAGCCAACATAGATAAAACTGAGGAGTCAGCACAGAGGACAGCTGATAGGAGCATCAGATGTGAGCAAAGCAAACAGCACCTCTTGCTTCTTGTAGTGATAGGAGTTAAATGAAGTCAGTCCAGCAGAGACCCCCAGAAACCCATGTGTTCTTCTGAACAGTTACCTGCATGGTTCTTACCTTTACCAAGAAACATTTCTGCTGTTAGATTTCCTGTCATACTGGGGGTGAGGGGAAATCAGTGTTTATTTTTTGTTTCCATGGTTACATTAGTATTAAACAGCAGGGGGAGGAAAGAGGTCCCTGATGGCTTTTTTTCCTCCAGTGTGATGGAAGCCATACTTACTCGTAATTAAATATAGTTTACAAAAGACTTGGATACGTCTCAAAGTAGCCTCCTGCTGTCTTTTTTTCTATTAATATTTTGTAATATTTAATGTTATATTATTTTGTGCTTGGGGAAAAGTGCTTTCTTTGAAAAAAAATTCCTTCAAGGAGAATCTTAAAGTGACTCCAGATCAGTAAGTCATCAGCTGAACAATTTTTTCTCTTGGAAGACAAAACAATGCAGTGCTGTCTACATTATGATGTTAGAAGTTAGTTTATTCAGAGTGAGTGTAAATTGAATACATTGGTATTTTACTTCACAGGTGGTTTCTTTATCCTGCTTTCACACTTAGCAAATCTTTGATGTGTATTATGTTGTCCCAAATAAATACACTTGAATATGTGGAAATATCACAGAAGGGTAGGTTTTACTGCATGGTTTTTAAAGTTAAATAAAACACAGGCATGTAAAAGAGAGATATGTGATTGGGTTTTTAACACTGGGTGTTACAAGAAGACCTTAGCAGAAAAGGAGCAAAAGATCTTCTCATCTATTATAACTTAATCACTTCTGACAGTTTGTTTGCCTAGCCTGTTTTTAAAACCTTCCAGTGATGGATATTCCACAGCCTCCAAAGGCAGCCTGTTCAGTCTATTACTCTTACTTGAAAGTTTTCCAAAACTTAAATCTTGCTTTCTTTTTCATGTCTGCATCAGACCTGGTGAACAGTTTAGTCCCATGCTCGTACCAACTTGCTTTCTCTTTGAAGAACAAGACTAGGTCTCCCATTTATCTTGTCTTCTATAGACTAAACAACTGCACTTCTTTCAAGCTTTTTGATCTTCTTTGAAGTGTTTTGAAAAAGTTGAGAGACAGGAAAGGGGAATCTGGACAAAGGCAAATCTCCGTGCCAGTTGTAGGGGTCTTGAGTATGTATGAGTTCAACGTGAGTATTGCTTGGGCAGCCTCTTGAGCAGCTGAGGTGGTTTGCCTATAATAAAATGTGGCTGCTCAGGCCTTTCCTGACTTGCTTCTCCTTATATCCTGTGTCCCTCACACTTGTTTTCTAGAGAAATTAGAAGTTTGAACTTTTTTTTTTCTTTACACTGGAGCAGACAGGCGTGGCAGGGTAATAGACTCCCAGGTGAGAAGTCATTCTCTGTAGTTTTTGTGGTGTAGAGTTGTGTTAATTGATTGAGTTATTAATTGCCTTTATGCTTTTTGAGCCATAAAGTTTTCTAATGGTGAAGTCTATAACAAGCATGAAACATACTGCAAGCTGGTATTTTCCTCATGACAGTACAGCCCCTGTGGCTCCAGTGTCAGTTTAATAGATAGAACAAGGGAAAGTGTTTTTTTGAGTATAATAAAAATGTGCTAATTTGCTTGGGTAGCTTGATAGCTGCAAATGTTTTGAGATTGTCACCATGTTCATTTGAGTATTCCTAAACTGTCAAACATCCATGTTTATATTTAAATAGGAGAAGTTCCTTGCCTGAGCATGCTCTGTGCTTCTAGGAAATGTTTTTAAATTCTGTCCAGTTAGACATTTCTAAGCAGTTATAACTGGTTTTAGGCATGGCAATCACTGTCACTCTTGGTTACAAAATTCAGTGTGCCAGATTCCTGTTCTTTCTACAGGGCAGTTGCTTATGATGCAAATCATGGCCTGCTGCTGGATGATACTCCATAATACCAGGTGATTGGCCAACGCACAAAGAAATCAATTTATAGGATTTTTTCTAAATGCCAGGTTTGACTTCCTCCACCCCCACAAAGAAACCATCTTAAAAAGGCATGCCTTTCAGGATTGGCACATGGTGGATGTTTTTGGGCTGGGAGGGACCTTAAAGATCATGCAGTTCCAACCCCCTTGCTATGGTCAGGAATAACTTCCACTAGACAAGGTTGCTCAAAGCCCCTTCCAGTCTGGACTTGAACACTTCCAGGGATGGGGCATCCACAGTTTCAGTGGGCAACCTCAACCAGTGCCTCACCACTCTCAATTCTTAAATTCTTATGCAGCTTTATATAAATTAACAGCCCAGAAATTGTTCTTTGACTTCCAGAACTGTAGAGAGGGAAGATTAAACTAGTGGTCATATTAGAAAGCAACATGTACTGTATTTAATCATCATCTGCTAAACACAATTCTTGTAGAACTCATTCTTTCCTCAGAATTCTGAAACGCTGACAGAGATTCTATTCTGGATTAGGGGAAAGTTGAATTCCTGGCAGCTGGTAATGCATTAAACATCATCAAAAATTGCCTCAAGTTAGCACATGTCTTCTTGAGGTAATTTGCTTCAATCTTTTGGCATAAAACTACCTATTATGAAAGACTTCTATTTCCATTTCCTTCTCATCAGGAGCTTTTCCAACATAACTGAGTATGAATTAATAGTGTAAAGCTTAGTCTCTGACTTCAGGACCCTCTCTCGGAAACTATCCATGGCTATTGGATCTGATTTCTATCCCAGAGTGTTTCTCAATTACAGTTTAATATACAGCTTTGTAGTGGTGTCTTGTTTCAGACTCTCGAGATAAGTGGACAGATCATTTCAGCAGCTCATTTGTCCAGGGCAGTTGGGGACTGCTGTTCCCACAGGAGTGCAGGGGCTGGTGCATGGCATGTGAGAGGCACTGCATTTGGCTTGCTGGCAGCTGCTGTGGAGGCAAGGCCCCAAGTTCACATCTGTGCTAGTCCTACCTTAAGGTTTGAAACCTGTGTCAAGGGCTGTAATAATTGCTAACAGTCACACGCTAAGGAAGTCACTGTTGCCAGCTAGGATATGACACTGAATTGTACCCCAGGGAAATTAATCTTTTCTTAGAGGTTCAGTTACCCTTGCTGCATCGCAGTGGTAAGTAATTTCACATCCAAGTGACCCTCTATAAAATAATGCTCATGATAAGAACTAGGCACACACAGATCTTTTCTTTTTCCTTTGCATTTTACTGAAAACTTACCTGCGAATTAACACTTCTGAAGACATTAAACCAACATATTTTAATTGAAAATACTGATTTAAAAATTATTGGATTTTTAATAGAGGAATTTGGAACACAGCAAAATAAGACTTTAGCTAAACTTGTCTTAAAACTTCTTTTGTTTCTGTAGTTTGAATCCATAAATGAAAAATGGCTATTCCCCAAAAGCTGCTTGGAGGATTCTTCTGTCAGAGACTATCAGTCTTAATAGCTGACATCAGCCCTCTCAACATCCAAGATGAGTGCACAGGGAGTTTGTTTGCTTTAGTGAATTTTTTTTTTTTCCCACTCCACAGATCAGTATGAAAAGAGGGGAAATAATTTTCATCCTAGAAGTTTTGAAAGCTGTGAGCCTCAAGTGCTTCTCGCTACATACAACTACAAAGAAGTGGTAGATGCTGCTGGCACGTGGTTTTGAAGCTACATGAAACTGCTCCTGGCTGCTGAGTATTAGTTGTCAACCCACTTTAGATACAAAAGTTCATTTAGACTTTTCACTCCACAGCTGAATAAATAATTTTCTCTGCACAGGGTTAGTTTGTATCTTTATAGGTTTTCATTAAAATACCATCCTATTCTATTATGTGAGTAAATTCAGCTTTGGAAAGTACGGTTATTTGTGATGGGTGGGGGGGAGGGATGTTTTTCTGTGTAAATAAGGTGCTGCAGGCTCAAAGTTCATCAAGATCTGCTCTTCCCCTGAAAATTTTGTTTGACAGTTTTGTTGCTCGCTGTTAAAAGATGTTTGCCATTATTCTTGCATTGGTTACACACAAACGTGCACACAAACACGCACGTTTTCAGGTTTTTTCTTCAGCTTTTATTTGGCCCACATAAAGAGCACCTAAAGTTTCTGCCTCAGTAAATACCAGCAGTTGCTAACGTGTCTGAAGGTAGAGGACACTGATTTCTTTCGCAATACATCTGCATGAGGTCTGCTCAGTGCTTTTGTGTGTAAATAATGGTTATTTTTAACCTGAGCACTTGTTTAAATTGAATGGTTAAATCCTGTTTTCCTTTAGCTGTGCTTCAAGATACTACTTTCACATGTAGAAAAGATGGTATTAATGTAAAAGTAATACATTTCAAGATTCTTTTTTAACACACTTGGACTATGTAAGATAACTAGCAGACAGGTTTCAGATATTAAGAGCATTTTGAATTGAAATGGAGCAGGGGGATCAATGTTCCTGTGAACTACCTAACCAATACTATTATTATGCAGACTATTGCAGACATAAAATGTATTATTTAGTGGTATTCTTATTCTTTCTTTCCCTTTCTATAACTGCTGTACTTACTGTAAATTAAGGAAGTAGTGTTAATGTTCACTTTTTTAGGATAAAGTTGCAAAAATCAATAAAATGCCTAAGGAACTGTTCTACTTGGCATCAGCAGGTAGATTTCAGTGCAATTCTGATTCTTCTATCTGATTTATGAGTAGTTTATTCTGTAGTTACAACAGTAATCTAAAGCTTTCACTTTACTTTTCCAGTAAAACCCCAGAGGGTGAACCACAGTACAGATTCTTCGAGTTCTTGTGGCATATGCTGACCTTGCAGACTTGTCCAGATGCAGCTGAGTCCTCTTAAATTTCTGAATTTATAGGCATATGTGTGTGTCTGTAATTGTAAAGTTCATCACCTGTCAAGGAAGTTTTATGGGGATACTTTGAGACATGAATAGCAAATACTTTTTAATAGATGTATTTTTATTTGTATATGCACACACATCTGTTTATAACCACTGGATACACTGATTTGGTAATTTAAGCTTTTAAACGCATAAAAAACCCCAACAAAATGAAAGAAAAACAAAAAACCCCACAAAAAACTTGTCAGTTTTTCATGTAAACTTTCTGTTCTAAAGAACTGGATGTGTTTTGGGTTTGGAAATCAGTGATTACAGTCAAAGAGAGGAGGCAGGATGTCGTGGGCGTTGCATCTTTTCAGTCATGGGATTTATTGTGGGAATTTCTTGTGCACGTGGTGATCATTTACTGAAAGATTTTGATAGTATTATTAAAATATTAATGCAGTGGGATTCGATAGATAAACATTGCTGAAACACACATAAGGCTGTCCAACTGTTCTGGCATGTGAGCTGCTACTTAAACTGCAGACTGCACTACAAAGCACAACCAGATGAATCTCTCTGGCACTTGAAGGGACCTGGCAGATGCTGTGGGTGTGGAACCTGGTGAGACTTCAGTCAAGTGGTGCAAAGAAATTGCTTTCCTTGAGTCCTGTTGTGAGCCATCCTTGGCTGTTGAATTACCGGGCAGACTTCTCAGATTAATAAATTAAGGTGTAAATTTTGTTACAGACCGCATTCAAATACTTAACTGCTGTCTTAACCCGAACAGAAATCCTGAAGGGTAGTCATGTCTCTGCTTTGTTTAGTCCTTGGAGTGTCTGCTCTGAGGTGGGAAAGAACATGAAGTTGATTCAGGATTGGACTGAGGCAAACATTAGTAGAAACTTCTCTTTTTCTCTTCTGCCTGAATAGACATTTAGCACAAGTCACATCAGGGATGTGAATGAAACTGCGAGTACTCTTAACCTTTTGAGTGTTGCAGCTGTAGCGTGCTAAGGTATGATGCAGTTAATTAATACAATGTGGCATTTGCTAAAGTCTTGAAATGCAAATTGAACAAAATACTAAAATGATTTTTACTTCTGACTGTTGAGTTTCTAATGATCTCTATGGTATCAATCCAAGGCATCCATTTTAATGCAAATTAAGCCAGTCAATTTCATGCTTCTACTCTATTTGTTGTAATGTATGCCTGTCTTACTTCCTCATTCATTGCTTCTCATAGATTTGATTTTTGCCTGTCTCATTAATGCTATGACTTGCTTGTAGCTTTGGTACATTGTTCCCTTCCAAGGCAGACTTGTCTTCATGTTTAAAAATAGTCATTACTGAGTAACTTCTGTTGCCTCAAAATTGGTACCAGTGGATGGGCCTTTTGTTGTGTGATGTTCCATCACATGTTTAAAAAATCTCTTTCGTGCCGCACTGTTTTTCAATATGAAAAAGTTCAGTTTTCTGTGTTTTTACTATTTACAGCCGTTTAAAATAGGGAGGGGTAGGCTCTTAGGACTACTAAAAGGACCTGTCTGCAGCTGGGATTGAGCCTGATTTATCTGGCAGCCAGAAGGTTTGGACTGTAGTCTCCAGAGCTGGCAAATCATTCCATAGAGCTGACATTGCTACTTGGATGGACTGTGTTAGACATTTTGGGTGTTTGAAAATCTGCAAAGCAAATATTCTGACTTTCTCAGTGCCAAAGATGTGCATTGAAATAACATGTGGCAAAAACGAGCAACTTTTCCTACTACTTTGGTGCTTGGCAGATTCCTTTCAATACTGTCTACATGGAAGCGTATAGATAATGAATACATAATAAATTGTATTTAAGAGCTAAAAGAAAAGAAAATCGGGTTGTTCAACTGTTTAAAGCACCAGTTACAGCAATCACTTTTTCGGGAGAAAGGAAGACAAGAGTTCTGATGTCTTTCTGCAGTTATGAATCTCTAAAGCTGCACTGCCATGCTTTGTAACACCCTTTTACATTTTAGGCTGTAATTTCTTTTTGCTCATATTAAAAAGACTATTCTTTTTTTAGAAAAATACAAGGGTAGTAGTTAAAATTTCATTTGATCTTTTGTAGTGCCCAAATTTCTAGTACCTAGCAGGGAATCACTGGTCTAGTACTGAGAATCAAAAATCAGGTTCCATGATGATTCATTTGATAATTTCTAGATTTTGACTTTTTATACTGCAATCTACCAATATTGCTGAAATTTTGAAAAAAAAAAATACGGTTGTGGTTTGGGTGTTTTGGGGTTTTTTTTGGGGGGGGGGTTGGTTTTTGGTTTGGGTTTTTTTTTTATATTTTTAATTTTTATGGGTTGTCTTCATTTCCTTTGGGGGGATTTTTGTATGTTTTCTGGGTTTTTTTTGTTTTGTTTTGTGAGTTTTTTGTTTGGCTAGGTATTTTTGTTCAACTGGGTACTTTTTTTTTTTTAAATTTTGTTGTTGCTTTTCAAGTGTTTGCCATTGTTCTGCCAAAAATGTTTTGACAGGTTTCCTTTGCTGTATGTAGAGAGGGACCTGTGTGAGCATCTGCATTTTGAATACTTACACATATTTGCTTAAGGTCTTGGACCGTATTTTTAGATGTGTGAACTTTCTGCTATTCAGGAAACATCCATTCTTCCTTTACAGAGCTAACAATAAACTTAATTCTGAAAGAGACATGAGCTGGTAGTTAAATCTTAACTGATAATGTGCATGCCTCAAATGTGCTTGAAGTGATATTTAAGTGTAAGTGCACTATGTCTTCTTTGCTCTGTTGTAGCAAGGAAACTGTGGGTTTGACAGTAATGCAGTGCAAAAGTATCTAATACTTAGAATACTTCTGTCTTATTTCTCAGCATTATACTGTTTGTTATTGATACTTTTACCTGTTTTTTATATGGGTTTAAAAGTCATATTTTTTGAAACTGTTTGTGAACATCTCCATATCTGACTTTTTTTTTGATAGAGTAATTTTTTTTTTAATGGAGGAATTTTTTTTTAATTGAGGAATTATATTTTTCCACAGATAAAACTGTGGAAAACCTGCATTTCCAATAAGTAAATCTGATTATTTTCTGTCTGTTCAAGCCTGGAATCATGTGATCTTTTAGAATTGCATTTCCTGAGAAGGAACATTTGGGTGTAAAAGCCATGATTGTGTTTTACAATGTATGATGGGTATAAAACCAGTGAAATACCCAGTCTTTTGTGGTAGTGATAGGTATAAGTGCATGAAATGTACTAAATATACCTGATTTCCAAAATGTCCTAGCAATAAAACTATTTAATTGGAAATTTGTAACGAAGTGCTTTCGGCTATTGCTTCCCTAAGACAAATTGGGAACTGCTGCTGATTTTCTTTGCTTTACTTAGAATGAAGTGTGGGGATGATTGAGTCAAAACTAAGATTTGATTGCAAAACTAATTAGTTGTAGCTCTCCTATGTTTTGGTTTGGGGTTTTTTATGTAGTTTAATTTTTGAGATTTGAAAACTACACCTTAAGTTTTTCTACCAAAAATGTGAAATTGTTAAATCAGGTATTCTAAATCTTAGCCAAAGATGCTGACAGCATCAGGTCTAGAATACCTTATCGGAAGTTAGGAGAAACTGTTAAGAGAGAATTGATTTTTAAAGCATGGATCTCAATTCTCCAAGATGATAAAAAGTGGGATGAGTTACAAGAGTTGCCTAGTTGCAGTGATACTTCGGTTCAGCCAAAGAAAACATACCAGTCTGCTTTCTTCTGTTTTGATCTGCTAACTGTTGTTCCTTACCTTGCAGAATAAGAAGGTGTGATGTAAGATTCTCAAATCTGATTCACTGTATCCTCACAGTTCATAGAAGTGCAAAGCATAGGAAAGCAGAATCTGGCAAGCAGCTGGCACTTTCTGTTAGGTTTATGGGTTTTTGTAAGATTGTCTGCCAGAAATGACCATACTCTGAAAAGATGCTCAGATAGAAGTCTCTGAACACACTTCTTGCAGAAGCAAAGTGATTGCTGGTACTTGGTGTTTTACAGAAGGTAGAATACTTTGCTGTACAAGTTTGCCACAATCTCACAAAGGAAGAAAAAGAGTTTAATTAGAGATCTGCTTAAGATTTAAGACCAAAAGCTTAGGAAGAGAAATTAACATTAAGTATTTTTCTATAGTTTGAATTACTGAACTTTGGTTAGCATTGGAGAAATTGCCTTTGTGTTGTTGGTAACTTTTAGAATAAGCCACTGGTTCTGTTACATTTGAACAGATCATCTTAATAGAAAAGCCAATATGTCTTTTTGCAGATCTTTATTTTTTCCTCTCTAGTGAGAAAATAAGATCTTAGGTCTTGGTCGGCAGCCACTCATTAACATACCGTAAACATATGGCTCACAGAGAATGCCACCTGGGCCATTTGTGATTGTTACCTGCTCTTTGTTAAAGATGAATAGGATTAGCTTTGCCGCAGGAATACTTGATTCCTCCATGGCGAGCACAGAGCAAAGAGCAGTGATGGGTGGGAGCAAAGGTCCGTGCAGAGGAGGATGCTGCCCAGGTGTGGTGACCTGTCAAAGTTTACCCTCTTATTATGAAGGAATTAATGTGTAAGTGGGAGAGGAAGAGAGGAGGAGGCAGCACTTGTGGTTAAATCTCCTGCAGTTATAATCTTCGTGTGTTGGTATTAGCATAGCATTGCATGAAAAAGCTGAGAACTTCAAAGTACTGAGCTTTTTGAAACTTCCTGGAAAAAAAATGCTCAGAGCTAATTATTTTAGGTTTTAGGAGTCAGTTGTGTTCCGATTTCAGGTGTTGCTTTTCATTTTGCTTGTTTGTTTGTCGTTTTGGTTTTTCTGTTTAATGATTGCTTTTCCAATAGTGGAAAGTAATTGGTTCCATGTTCAGACTATCGATAGATGCCAAAACTAATTTTTAGAGGTTAAGTTTTAAGTTTTGTCATTAATTTTATTGGGATTTTGGCTTTTTCTTGCTTTTAACAATAGACAATATTAATATTGAAGAGTAAGCTACGACCAGGTTTATGTTTTAAGCGTCTTTTGTGTGTGCAGTTTTTGATTTGGATATATTCTAAGGTTGAGGCCAATAGGGTAAAGGTTAAAAAATCTAAAAAAAAACCAGAAAAACTGTGAACTTTCATTGTTGCAGTTCTAATTTTTTTTGGATGCGTTTTGTGTTCTATAGTAAAGGGTGGATCTTGTTTTTTTTTTTTTAATGTGCCCTTTTTGGATACAGTTTTATCACTCTGCTGTATGGGTTCCTGTGCTTGTTCCTGCAGCAGTTCACTTCAGCCTGTTGCCTTTTTATATTAGCATCGGAAATACCTATTCCTTTGTGTTATTGTTTCAATACTAGCTTTACAGAAATTTATTTGACAAGTGGGAAAATTGTAATCATGTAACTTCATTTCCAGATCTTCAGTTCATTAGCCAACTTGGCTAAAATCTATAAAATGTACCAATTCTATTCACTTTGAAGTTTTAGTAGCATTTCTGTTGTTGTTGGCAACGTTTCCACTGTTAGTATTGTGTTCCCCTGAGAGAATTTGTAGCTTGCAAGAAATCTTACTGGTATGCAGACAGTAATATCCCAGGCTTTGTATTATGCTGTGTTGTGCCATAACAGTTTTATGTCTGTTTCTATTTGACATCTTAATTAGTAACTCACTGGAATCACTGTTTTGCTTTTTAAAACTCTCTGTTTTCAGTCTGCCCATGAAAACAAAGTTATTTTCTTGTTAGCAGAGGTTAATTTGAATATAAAAATTAATTTAGTTGTCCTGGAGAGATTTTTCTGCTCTTTGCTCTGGGAGAGTTTCTTTCTTTTAAAAGAAAAAAACTATTGTGGATGAGTGGAAGGTGTGATGGCAGTAATACTCTTACACCTCTAAGTGGAACAGTGTGTGTAAAACAGACTTTGATTGTATTGTATTGCAAAGAAGGCAGGATGTTGGTTCATGCATTACATTTGCCAGATACCCCATGCATCATCTGACTATTATGTCTGTCTCTGGCTTTGTGAGTTTTACTTTGGGAACTTTTAAATACACTATTCCCGAACAATTGCAGTTTGTTTCCTGGGGTTTTTTAACTATTATTTATTTATTTATTTATTTAGATATATTGCTGTGGGGATTTGAGTTATTTATAACATAAGATCAGATATAAAATGTGTGTTGATACTTAGAATGCAGCTGAGGCAGTATGTTAACACTGGCATGAGTGTGATTGTATCTGTTTACCTTTCAGTTACTTCTAATCTGTTTTGTCTTCAGCATGACTTTTGCTACATATCCCAACAGGGAATATTTGTATGTTAAAACCAAATTTAGATCACAGTGTTAGAGTATTCTTGGAATAAAATAGGAAGTTTTCTGCCAGTTTGATATGAGAAAAGGCATTTTTGGATTTTGATAAAGTTGAGGAGCCAACACGTGCCTGGATTGCCATTTTCTTACCGATTCTTTCCTTTGTTGCAGTGATGGACAAATCCACAGGAATTAAGTCACCTCACAGGAATTAAATCACCACTGCTTGTAAAGATCTTTTCTTCCCACCTGTAAAAAGTTTTCTTGATTTACAGATGAGGCAGCTATTAGTTTGAAAAACTAACTGAACAGATTCTTTCCTCATTTAGATACTGAGAGAGAAAAAGTACTTTCTGCTGCAGATATGAGTGACTGTAACTGTATTTCATCATTCTGTTGCCACTATTTGAGCTCTTGTGTTTAGACACAAATGTTGCTGAGAAGGAAGGTAGGCCAGATTTGGTAGCTTTCAAGAAATAAAGGCTGTACACAAGGCAGAGCTACTTTGTGAAACATTAGTAAATAGTGAATACTATAAAAGAAGTTTAGACAGCATTTATTTGTGCTCTTTGCTGTGTTCCCTGCTTCTTTGTTATCTGTGTGCTGCCCCTTCCATTTCAGTGGATACGAAACTGAACAATCAAAATTGGTGCTAAAATAACTCTGAAGGTGTAAACTTAATAAAAGTTTTTTATACCCATGATAAGTAAAAATACTCATGAATTCTCAGTATGAAAAATAAAACAACAGTACATTCTTAATATATGCACAACTACAATGTATGAAATATTCAGTATATTCTGAATAAATTTATTAGAAAAGTTTGGAAATTTTTGTGGGATGATTCCATTTTCTTCGTCTCCATAAAATCGGTATACACTTAATATATGTTTTTTTAGTCAAGCACAGGATACAGTGTTTTCCTGTCCAATCTTTTCCCTTTTATTTCCTCCCCCCTCCCCTTCCCCCCCTCCCCAAATATATTCATACCTTTCCTTCTGAGAAGGTAGATTTATTTTTTTTTTCTGTTTCATGAAGGGAGAACACATTTTCTGCAGCTGGGAAGGAAAATAGCTTTTCTTCCAAAATGCTTGAAAGCAGCTGTCAAACATCAGATTCTGTTTAACGTTGCTTTTTGTTTGGGCTTTGCATTAAGAGGTGGGAGCCCAGCTTTTCACTTAGCAATGCTTTTTTATTCAGCAAGTGATTTGAGAACTTTGACGTGGTAAGAGATAACAGTGTTATTGCATTAAGGAGTTATTAATTTTAGGCTGTCTGTTGTTTGTCTAGGTTTTTATCCCGTTTTTTGGTAAAGATGGCAGCCAACAATGCAGTGCTGAACAGACTGGAGCAGAAGGGTGCAGAGGCCGATCAAGTTATTGAGTACCTCAAGCAACAAGTTGCTCTGCTCAAGGAAAAAGCCAGTAAGGATTTACCTATCTTATGCTAAACCTACTGACCAGATGGTTAACAGTAAATGCTCATAGGAGACAATGAGAATATGTGGTGCTCAGCCTTTAAAGTGTGTTTCAAGTTCTCCAAGATAAAACTTGTAACAGTAGCACCACTTCACTGTCCTGTGGTTTGTGGGGGTTTTGGTTTTGGTTTTTTTTTTTTGGTTTGTTTGTTTGTTTGTTTGTTTTCGAAGCTGCTTATTCTGATCTAGAAGAGGTATGGATGAGGAAGAATTAATGACACAAACTATGGAAATTTGATAGGACAGGATTCCATTTGAAGGGAGTAAGGGAGTTGGAAAGAACACAAGACCGCGCATTATCCTGAGTTTGTTACTGCTTTTTCACAACTATGGCATTCTTTCAAGAGTATCATACCTTCAACTTTGATATTTTGTACTTAACTTCACTGTATCCATAAATTGAGGTGCTGTGTATTACAAACATCATCAAGGTTTTTCTGTAGGTTTCTTGGAGTTTTTTCTTGTGATTCTGTTTAGGGGACTAAGAAGATAGTATATTGAGAGGCAACTTGATTATGTAAGTATTGTAAAAATGGCTATTTCCAACAAAGTAAATAATTCCTAAGTATTTCTGATGATACACTCCTTGAAAGTTTTCACTTACGTGCTTTTGGCTCACCATGTTTCACTTTTCTTTAAAAAGAAACCTCTGTGTCCAAAGTGATTGAATGCTAGTTACTGAAACCTGGTTTCTTTAATGTGTCAATTCTAGTCTTGCAGGCATCTCTCCGAGAAGAGAAGAAGCTCCGTGTAGAAAATGCTAAACTGAAGAAAGAAATTGAAGGGCTGAAACAAGAGCTGATTCAGGCTGAAATTCGAAATGGAGGTGGGGAAAAAAGTGCTGTTCTCATACAACATAGATGTAGTTAGCATGAAACTATCTTAATTCTTCTTGATTTTTACCTTTTGTGTGTGATTTTATGGTACTTCCTGCAAATCCTGGATTTTCCTAGGTTCCGTGCCTATGACAAGTTGCTTGATTCCAACTTTTTAATGAGCTGCAGGCCTGACAGATCCATATACCAAACTTAATCAGAAGTGGAACTAGTTCTTTGTATGTTTTTGTTCAGTGCCTTTCATAATAAACCCCGAACCTCACTGATGACAATAACTCCTTGTAATACCTTAGAAATTGCTGCATGTCTAACTCTTCTTGCTACTTTGAATATTTAATCTGGCATGACTGAAAAATTACTATGGACAAATCAAGCCATAGTGCAAAGTACAGATGGTCAGGGACTTAACTAGGAAAGCTGTGGTAATGTAAAATTAGAAACAGTGTGTTCTGAATTTATGATTCTGTGCTTTAGACCAGCCTTCCATTGGACTTCTTTATTCTTTGCACTCCTCTGTGTAGTTCTATACAGCTTGTACCATCATTATATACTTCATATTAAAAAAGAAAAGAGAAAAAACCTCCCCAAAATGGAAGTGTTTCAGATACAGGATGTTGTCTTTTAAAATCCTCTTCTGCCCTCAACAGTTATTGCTATTTTTACCCATGCTGTCAGTATTGTAATTGTTTAAGATAGTATCTGGATGCTAGCATTCAACTGTACTGAATGTTTTAGTGGTAAAACAGCACATTCAGTCTTTAAAAAGATTAATATGTTGTGAATACAGAGAATTATTTTTCTCCTTTGGGCACCAGTAAAGCCTTTTCGTGTACTAAACCAAACCATTAGGTATATTTCTCTGTTGTCTGTTAGTCTGCAGCAGTTCTTGTCAGGTGTAGGATATTTCACAGAATCTGTTTTGCTTGAGAGAGGTCTCAAGGTATATTGGTCCAAGATGGCAAAGGAAGTGCTTGATGTGCATCTTCCTTTAATTAGCTAGTTCATCTAAGTGGTAGTAGGACTAAATTAATATCTTTTCTTATGAAGGAAATAGATGTTTGTTAGCTTTGAAAGTACTAAGTAGTTGAGCACAGAAATTAGATGGACACAGAAGATCAAAAATATCATGAGATATTTTTTCAAAAATCTGAGAAACAAAGACTTTCCCTAACTAATAAGCGCGTGGTTGTTGGTAGAACAAATCTCATATTCAAATGATTTTAGAAAGTCGTTTATAAGAATATAATTTGTGCAAATCATTTCTGTGTTGAAGAGGATAGGTATCAAACTAACAAAGTGCAGTTCTTCAGGGAAGTTAATAAATATCTGAAATACAAAACAAAATGTATGCAGAATGGAGAATTCTATAATAGTGACATCAGAAGGATTTATCAGTCGTTAATCATAGAACAGCCTGGATTGAAAGGAAGTTCAAAAATCATCTAATCTATCCTTTCTTGGGAAAGGGAGCCTTGATGATACTGTCTAGTGCACGGATGGTGCTTACTCACTACAGTTATTGGATTAAAAGCCTTGATGAGATTCTTGAAGAGCAGAATGTAGAAGAGAGGTGATTCGTACACTTTCGTCTGGTAAGATTGATAGTGCAATGTCCAGAATTCTGTATCAGCAGGTTAAAGAGCTATTGAAGGTAATGTGGAGAATTTAGGGAAGGGATGTGAGAAATCAACAGATCATGTTAGGGCTGCGGGTAGTTTCATATTATTCAGGCTCAGTTTCTGGAGTTTAATCATAAGAGTTGAGGGATGATCTGAATACTGTATAAAAAGGATTTTGTGCATAACTCATTTATGGAATAGTCTCCAGTATGATGAGCTATAAATTGAAACTAGCTATAAACTGAAACTAAACAAATGGGAAATAAGGAATTGGTAGAAAAAATAACTAGATGTTGACATCAACTATAAAAAGAGATGGTATTTGCTTATGTATTTTCTGGTATTTAGCACTTTCTCCTATTTAAAAAATATGTAGTCAAACACTTCGTTTTAACTGATGATAATTATCATACATAGATTGAGTTCTGAAACGTGTTTTGTAATGTTGTGCTTCACTACTCAGCAGTTGTGGTTTAGGTATATTAAGCAAAATTTTCAGTTCTCTCTGCTTTTTCATTTATGTTGGACACTTAAAAATGTTAGTGTTCAAAGTTCTGGTACTGCCCTAACTTTTGTGGTTTTGATTTTAGTAAAGCAGGTCACAGTTCCTCCTGGTACAACCCTTTCTACAGCTTCATTTTCAGAGGATATTCCACAACCTACAGCAGTTACAGCATCTTCTGGTTCCAAAGATCAAATTCAAGGTGAAGATGAAGAAAAGAAAAAGAAGGAAAAAGTAGAAAAAAAAGGTGCTTCACTTTTCTTATCTGTGATAGACAGTTGAGGTATTTAATTTATGCAAGTGCTTTTGCATGTTTTTGAGCACAGAAAAAAAGCTTTCATACGGCTACAGTAGGAAGAGTCGTGCTAGCTCTTAAATCTTGAAAGTACTTGAAGCTAATGAAGGCTGTCAAGTAAGCTACAGATTCTTCCTTGCATGGGATGCATGCCAAATTCTGTTTCCTCATTTAAAAAACCACCACCAACAAAAAACAAGGCATGTCTGTTGGACACCTGGACTTTCATGCAAGCGTATCTTGTAACTTAAACCTATGTTTTGCACACATTCTCTAATGCAGATTATTATTAATTTTCTATGAATAGATTTGTACAGGTTTTCAGAATTTGGATATTATGATAGTGCTCTGTCTCTTTTATTTTTCTGGTGAGCTGTACAGAGACTTACAAGCCATTTCATATTTTTTGACGTATTACAGTCTTTGCTGCATTAATATTCCATAGAGCTGTAAACACAAAAGCAGAGGCCACATATCTTATCAGGCAATTAACTGTTTCCCTCAAGTATTCAGTGGCTACAGAGCAAGTATTCAGTTGGTAAGGAAAAATAATACTTTCTATATATGATGAGGGGAAGTACAATACAAGTAGCTTAGACTCAGTTAGACAAGCACAGATCACAGAATATTCTGAGTTGAAAAGGGACTCACAAGGATCATCAAGTCCACCTCTTAAGGGAATGGCCCATACAGGGATTGAACCCACAAATTCAGTGTTATTAGCACCATGCTCTGACAAACTGAGCTCATCTCATATGGAAAGCAATGGTTGACTTTTGCCTTCCAGTGACTATTTGGAAAAAGGTGAAATAGATCATGAACATTAAATAGTAGCCCTGAACAGGTTATTTCTGTGGAGTTCAGCATCTGTTGTAGATACTGTATTTAACAGTTGAAGTAACCAATGTGTAAAATTTGGTTTTAAGTCTAGAAATTGATGAAATTACGGAATATCTCAAATACCTTTGCTTTCTGTCCTCTGTGTCATCTGTTTCCTCTCTGTTATTCTCATATTCATTGTTCTACTTCATGCAAATCTCATCTGTGTGATTTCTCTGGGTATTGATTCTGGACTGACTCTGAGACTGGCCAAAGGAGAGCATTTTTCTCCTTAGCGTGTGGCATTGAAATGGATATTTTCTATGTATCTGTATATATGCACCGTGTACACATTTGCTGTGTTCTCTTTTGATGAAAGACTTAATTTCTCTTGTAGAGAAATGTCACGGAGAGCAGTGTGGAATGACACCAAGGATAAATTTAGCAGGTCTTTCAAATGATTTTAGATATTATATGTCAGCTATTTGGATTGGGATTTTTTTTTTCCAGATTCTCTTACATTATTGTATATATGACTGATTTTATTAATCTAATTGCCAATTACATTAAAAACCCCAGTCGTAATCACTAGAGCTTTTCATTCATCATAAATGAGCTGAAATATTTTTGAAGAGCTGTTGCTTACATTAAAAAAATACTGCCTTTTTATTATTGAATGTATAATTTATTTCAGGCTGTACTGGAACAATGATGAATAAATCAAATTGCATGTTGTGTTCACTTCTCCTTTTTTGCTCCCTAAAGAAGGGAGTTTAGTTTACATTAATATGTAAGTTATCTTGGATGAAAGAATAACTGAATATGCTAATTTAAAGTAAGCATCTTAGACATTTAGTAAACATCTTAGACATTTCTTAATCTCCCAGAGATTATAGCTGTTAAACAAGTCTTGAATGCCTCCTGAACAGCACAGTCTTATCTACAAACTGGATGTAACTTGCTCATCTTGAAAGCTGTATTGCATGTTTTATGACTCTATGATCTAAATAAGCAGCTGAGTATGGGGAGCATTGAGTCACTGTTGCTTTATACTATACAGTCTGTGTGGATGATGATCACGGGATAAAGACACCACACCAGGGGAACCTTGTAAACTATGAGCATTTTCATGCACTGTTAAGTTTGGGAAGTGAAGAATTTTGGCTAAGGTCATCTTGAAGAGTTGCATTGCAGCTGTGACAGTGCAGTTGCAGTGAGTTCACAGCTCCTGACTGTGTACAATGCTGATAATGCTGATAAGCACTAGTAACCTGATGGACTGTGATTGCCTAGTTTGCTTTTACTGGTGAAACACCATGGCAAGGCTTACTGGTAATTGCTAAGTATTAAAATGGGACTATCAGGCTTATTGATGTGGCCTTTGTCAGAGTATTTATGTCACTTACCCATGTTAGCTGCACTTAAATTCAGGGTGACTTTACAAACAGGAGGTGGCAATTAGTTGAGGTAATGATGTAAATTGAAGTATGTATGATGATTCACCACTGGAAACTGGTAATAGAGGTGCTAACTCTTTACTCTTCTTTTGTGTTTTGCAGAGAATTTATGCTTATTTCAGAGATTGTAGTTCACTTTTCCCTTGCAGTATTCATATACATTAGTTGTGCTTTTTTAAATGTTAATTTCATGAACAAAATGTTCTTTGATAGGTGAAAAGAAGGAGAAGAAACAGCAGCCAGCTGCTGGAAGTAGTGATGCAAAACCTGTAGATGTTTCTCGTCTGGATCTTCGTGTTGGCTGCATTATTACTGCTGAAAAGCATCCAGATGCAGACACTCTGTACGTTGAGCAAGTGGATGTTGGTGAAGCAAGCCCAAGGACTGTTGTCAGCGGTTTAGTGAAACATGTTCCTCTGGATAAGGTATTGACAAAATTATTTACTTAGAGCTTTTCCTTTCCTAAAGTATCTTAAGACATTCATCTGTTTATAGGATATGTTTTCATTCTGCTAAAAGACTTGTACAGTCATGAAAACAAAAATAAAATGCAGATGGAAGTAATGCTTAACAACATTTGCCAGAAGCCAGAGAAGTACCCTTTCCCCAAATCAGTTTCTGATTGCAGTGCTTCTATCCTGGGATCTTATTCCAGTTCCTCTGCCATTGGTACACACTGGACTCCGAAACTAAACAGATGTTACCCTTCTTTAGGTTTCCTACTATGTAGTAGAGAAATCATAGTACCTTTGTTGGTATGATCCAAACTTTCGAAACCTTTGCCTTCCAATTCTCTTTTATAGCCTGTTGAAATATTTGGCAAGAAGTAAAGCAGAGAGCATGTAAATTCAGCTTAGCTGGCAATAAATAGCTTAAACAACAGTGGAATTCAAAATGCATATTTTTGCTTCCTTGTGCAGAATAGAATCTGCCTCTGTGCTTCTTTTAGTTAATACACTTTGGTGTTTGACACAGATGGTTTATGGGTGCCTTTGAACAACCTAAGGCTTCAAGATTAAGTTCTGCTTTCACACCTCTTCTAGAGGGGGAGAGGAATTGACTGAAGGCTTCTCCTAAATTCAAATTCAAGCTCGACATTTAATACATTGTTGTTTGAGCAACTGCAAAATGGATCATGAAGGAATTGGTCTTAGTCTGGAAAAAACTCCACTTTCTTAAATGTCTTTTCAGTCCTTGTTTGCACCCTGTCCCCATGGTAAGACTGCAAACATAGGAAGCAATTAAAATTGTGATTCTTTTTATGCTACACAAAGTTACTGAATCAAAAAAATAAAGAAAGGCTGACTATAGTAACTGTTCTGCACTGATCACCCTATGGTGTCCACTTACTGGATTTGCAGTGGACAAAATCTCAAATTGCTTGCTTTTAGCAGTCTGCTTTCAAGAAAGTATGTAGAAGAAAGCATCTTAAAAGCCATTCTAAATGGCTTTTAAGACTTACAAACGTGAAGTGCATAGAATGAAATGGCAGCAAGAGTCTTTTCTCTTTAACCTTCTTTCTGAGTGGTAGAATAATCTGAAGTGCTCATTAGCAGAGAATTAGGAATCATCCTTGCACGTTCTTTGAGAACAATTTGTTTGCGTGTCTGTTTTTGGTTTTGGCAAGTCTCTATTAAGACAGTAAATTCTTAGGGGCAAGCTTCCATCTTTTTGTGTTTTTTGAAGTGTTCAAAAATGTGAAGGCCTGGCATGTGTCTACTGCCATATATTGAAATAAAAATATATACATCAGATCAAGGACCATAGCCATAAATTTTTTCACAAAAAAATTCAGCTGTTCATGATTTTGGTGTTTGATGTGGTAATTTAGCAGTGTTTGAGGCTGTAGTATTTGTATCATCTGATTTTACTTTTGGTTAGGAAGCACAGTGTGTATCTTCACTAACATTTCAGTATACGGTGCAAGTTATTTATGGGTGTGAAAACGTCTTGCTTGCCCGCTTTATATGTGGCTGTGTTTTTGTTCACATGGTGGTGAAGCCACGTCAGAAGTTGCACCCTCTGTTGTCATGAACAGATGTGTCACAAGTAATAGGGATATGGAAGGATGTTGGCATGAGGTGGACCATGCCATTGCTGAGCTCTTTTGACAGCTGGGAACAATTGTGGAAATTTCTGAAATGTCAAAAGGAATTGACAGCTTTTCTGCCACTGCATTTGGCTTTTTGAAGTGGATCTTTGTGTTTCTAGCATTGATACCTGTTTCAGGTAATTGTTCTTGAAATTCAGGCAATTCTCCAGTGTCACTTTTTGTCTCCTCCTGAAATCCTCTTTAACCTAAGAGAACCTCATGTCAGTGATCAGAAGTGAAGAACAGAAATGCAGGGAGTGTATCTTAACAAGCAGGGAAAAGGCCACCATCATCCTCCAGAAATACTATTCTACAGTTCTACCATTCTATTCTACATTTGTTGTAAGAGGACACATTACACTTACATCTGTTATAAACTATATACTCTGATTTTTATAGCAGAAACTTTTTCTTCCATTTAAATGCCTTGAACTCCTTTCTTTCTAGATCGCTGTGTTGTCCACCCAGTAATTAGCATTCCATTCAATAGTGGTAATTCAGTGCTAGATAATACTACAACTTGCATTTTAGTCACTGACATGTTACAACCATTTTTTGTGTTTTGGGCTATTTATTTCCATAGCAATAACTTGAGAAATTTTCAGTCAGTGGGCTGGCTTGAAACTTATGCAAGATCAACTTTTTCCTTAGCAACTGCTTCATTTTGGCTATTTATATTTTTGCTTTTTAAAGTGTTCTACTTGGAAAATACACAGTATTTGAAATAGTCAATCATATGAGTTTTATTAATTATTAATCCTGCAGGTTTTGTTGAAAGTTTGTGTAGTGATGCACAAAGACCAAAATCTAGAAATATGAAATATATATATATAATGTGCACTAGTAGCATGGTAATTAAGACATCTTTACTTTGTCACTTAAGAATGTTCAGGGTTTCATTTTTATTAGTTGTGAAAGTGTGGTTTGCTTTATAGTCCAAAGTGTGGCAGTTTTTCTGAACAAAGTATATTTTCTCTGGTTTACTACTGTAATTTTTATTAAAATAAAACAAAACCCAGAGAAACGTAGTTTCACAGGTTTGCTCTAACAAATTCAGTGTACAGTATATACAGCCATTTTTAGTGACTAAAAAAAATTCAAGACATTTGGGTTAAATAAGATAAAATTTAAGATTCAAGTGAGCTCATTATGTAAAAGACCTCTAAGCTTCCAGGATACAGTTTGAAATTTTTACCTATGAGCCTAATTTGCAGACTGGTTTTGTTGTTGTTATTATCATCATTAAATAGAAATTGCTTGGTAATAGTGCTGTAATGAAAGTAGACTAAAGTGGTGGTCTGTAATGAATAAAGATGGGAATGCAAGTGAAATGCCTCGCCTGTTTTTTAGATTTCTGAATTGCATATTACATATTTCCATGATAAATATGTCACATTTCAGCATTTAATCCCTTATTCACTGGCCAGCTCTTAAGGGGTTTAAATGTTATGTTACTGGTGTCCAGGCGTTAAAATTGTGAATCTGTTGCTACGTGCTTCTCTTACACTTCGCTTATCATGGTAAGATCTCGTCACTGTATTTCTTTCGTTGTGATAAAATAATGGGAGTCCCCAGAACCACATGGCATTTTAAGTGCTCATATCCTTCTGTTTTCCTCCCCCAAGATGCAGAATCGGATGGCAGTACTTCTCTGTAACTTGAAACCTGCAAAGATGAGAGGAGTGGTGTCTCAAGCAATGGTGATGTGTGCCAGCTCCCCAGAAAAAGTGGAAATTCTGGCTCCCCCACCTGGAGCAGTACCTGGGGACAGAATCACTTTTGAAGGTTTTCCTGGTAAGTAGATATTTGGGAAAATGATGGAAACAGGTATGCCAATGTGGCCTCAGCATCGAAACACATCAAAGAGCTTTTTTTAAAGTTGGTTGGGTTTTTTGTTGGAATTTTCTGAATTAGTTCTTTTTTTTTTTTTAATTTACATGCTAATATTGTGTAAATAAAGGATTAAAAATACTGTATCATCTGTCAAAAAATTGTAACTTGATAAAGTTGTATAGAACTAAATGTAAAATATCCCATTCCTTTAAGTCTCAGTAAGTATTTCAGCTTTGAAATATATGGCTAAACATAGTTGCACTTGGCAAGTTACAACAAGCAAATGTAAAGCATCTTTCACAGTGTCTCAGTGTAAGTGATGAAGTATTAAATTCCTAATTCCAGCTCCTCCCTGTAGTGAAAGTGTCAGAACTTTGGGGAGGGGTTTTTTTTTGAGGAGGAAGAGATGGAGAGGATAGAAGGGGTGGAAGTCTATTCATGAGAGGAGCCCGAAACACCAGGGTTTTTTTGTTTGTCTGGGATGAAGTGTCTTCTTAGGTTTCCAAAGAGAGACATTGGACTTCTTCCCACTTAATTAAATCAATAAATCCATATTTTTTCAGAATATAAATAAGAATTTAACCAAATCTAAACTTTATCAAAAGATGATTTTTCGTCCATTTTTCCATTTCTTCAACCTCTATAAAAAGGATTAATTTTTGGCTGCATATTGGGAACTCAAATAAAGCATCACAGATTTATCATGTGGATGAATGCTTCCCTCCTACCCAAATGCCAGTTCATTATTCTCAGTCTGAAAGGGATACAGTCAGATCATCTTCTGTTGCTGTATTTGTTAGCACTGTTACTTTGTTATTTTTATAATGGTTATGAGTGTTTTCATCAGGAAGTGCTGGTTCATTATGATCCCAGTAAAAAGCCACTCAGACTAAAGACTCAGACTAAAGTGTCATTTAAAATGCTGTTTATGAGAGCTGAGTGTGAAAAGAAAGACTAGTATAAATAATCTTAGGTTGCGCAGATGATGGGAATGTACCTGCGGCATGCTGTGTGCTCCCTGTCCATAAGGAGAGTTTCTTCCCTCTCTGTTGTTTGAGTTATTGCCGTATTTTTTTTACTCATTGCGACTGTCAATCATAAAGGAAGTTTGTGTGAGAACTTGGTGCTGCCCTGTTCCATAAAGGTGAGGACACACAGGAGGCTCAGTTGCTGATGCCAGATGGGAGCTGCCTGCCTGCAGGCTCCTCTCCTACGATCAGCTGCCTAGCTTTATCCTGTACCCTAAGAATTTAGGAATTTGTGCAGCACAGCCCAAGCTCAGATCTACTCAGGTTAACTGTTAAGTGGATCACAGAGGTTTTGATGAACAGTGCTCTTCTGGTCAGGATCGCTGCATCGCTTTAACATAAAAAAAATGTGGTCCAACTCCCAGTATTTCCCATAGTGGATGAAAGTGTATGTGTGTGCATTTATCAATGAAGTATTCATCTTCAAGGTGAATTTGTTGTTCAAAACTTGGCTTTCACATGTGAGAAGATGGTGTAACTTTATTTTCTGCATAGAACCATATTAACCTTTTTAAACTATTGTACTTCTGACAATTTCTAGCTGTACAGCAGCATTTTGATTTATAAACCTCTTGGCAAGCTCTATGCATAAACATATTTGCATGAAATACCTTTCAGAAATATATATGTGTGTGTATATATATATATATATATATATAATTTTTTTTATACTTCCCAAGAGTGAAATTGTGATGCTTTAAAAATATATATATATTTTGGTTGGAATATGATAAAGGAAGCAATGCTCTGTCTAGGTGCTCTGTGAAACAGAAAATTAGCTCAGCTTGCTGAGATTTAATGCTCCAATTGAAAATACTTTAAAATAATACTGTGTTTAAAAAGGAAATCAGTCTGGCAGCATTTGTTTTTTTCAGTTTTAGTTTCCTGTATTAAAAATATAGCAAGTTTGCTAGTTGAGATGCAGAATTGGTAAGCTATACTGAAATCTTAAATGCTTCAGCAATTGCATTGACTAAATTGCAGGAATACTAACACTTGTAGCTTCTAGTTGTTATCACATATAGCGAGTAAAGATGGATTAAATCTTGGACCTTTGTTACCTGCAAGAATACTCTCATACTGCCTTCTGTTGCTGTGGAAATGGATGTGCAAGAGAGCATCAAGTTGTAGAATAAACATTTCTAGTGTATAGGCCCTGCAAAATGATATACAAGTTCACCCCTCAAAAACGCCCTATGCCCAGCTTGAGGGTCTTTTTTTGTTTGCTTTTGTCTAAGATATAGCCTTACTCCGAACTTATATCTCAAGTAGCTTCATATGCCTGGCATTTGAAAATGGGAGAGCTGGGTAGTACTGCTATTTTCTGTTCACCAGCATATCTATTCTTGCACATGACTAATGAAGTGAGTTCTGTCAAAATAATTGAACTATTTGACTTCAGTTGTTTGGTTTTTTTACAGTGGCAAAAAGCTTTTCCTAGAGCAATCAGTTATAGAAATATTTGTTCTAAAATTATTCCCATCTGTTACAGTATGCAGACACTGTGTTGACATTTTGATCCTTAAAAGATACAGAATAAGCTAAAGGTGGTGTGTAAATTGTTCTAGCTCTGAAGGCTTGCAGCCAGTGACACAAGGTTTTGTGTGCATTATATCGTTTCCTTCTGGTGGGCAGCCAAAGACATGGAGCTCTGATGAGTGCCAAATTAAGGTCTTTACAACCTGTTTGCCAGGTGTATATATCCAGGGCTATAGATTGTAGTCTGAAATGTGGCACTGTTCTCTAATGCTTCATAAAGAGCTGCTTGGAAAATTTTGTAGGTATGAGATTAAAGCTAATCACTGACTTTGAAAATTTACCTAATGCTTAATAGTGCGAAGTGATCTGTCTTTTTCTTACCTAAAACTTATTTCAAAGAGTTCTAAGTCTTGAGATTTTACTATCTTGAGTAGGAAGATGCAAAAAAAAGCATTGGTAGATGGAGACTTACAAAATCATGGTGACATCTGCTTCTGTAAATTTATTTGTTGGGTTCTTGTCTTTTTAATGTTGCTGTTGTAAACTAAGATAGGGGGAAACTCACTGGGAGACTGGAAAACTATTTCTCAGTTTTTAATGGGGTTGAACATCTATCTTCTACTGACCTTTTTTGTGTTAAAACCTCATGCTTCTTAGCTGCTGCTCTCTCCTCAAAGACCATCTGGCACTTCCCTGATGATGTTACCAGGAGGATAGACTCCTTGTTGTGTCACATGTCATTTAATTTCAATGCTTAATTGTAACCGTTTATATTCTGATCAATTTTTTTTTAAATGTAACTGTAAAGCATAAAGATTCAGTTGGAATCCTTGAAGTTAAAATAGAAAGGACAGCTGGGTCTTATTTAAGTCTGAAGTATGAAAGCCTGTGAAGCAACAGAAGCACCACCGGCAACAATAAAGCAACTCTAAAATGCACGCAGCTGTCTATCAAGCAGCTTGGAATTGAGTTATTTTTAAGTCTTCTCTCTCCATCATACACAATATTCATGAGATACAGACTAATTTTCTTTGGTTGTTTTAGTTGAAGTAAACCAATTGTATCTTGTTTCAAACCACTTAAATTTTTTTTCTGTAGCAACTGGAGTGTTTACCTAGAACCATCTTGGGTGTTACAGAGGAGAGATTTGATAAAGAATGCTGTTGCCTGGAGTATTGTTCTGTTTTGTTTGTTTATTTGATGTCTTTGCCCTCAGTGGAATTTTTAACACTGTTCTATACTCCAGTGCATGAATCTTCAAGATCTCTTGGGCCTTTTTTGCATTCAAAACTTGATAAAATTTTTTATCCTACTTCACTGGAAAAGGTCTGATTTTTAAACTGTGGAAGAATTGTTCTGTCGTGTGTGTGTGTTTGTAAATTCTATAACCTCCTACAAAGCCTACAAAGCCTTAAGACAGCAATAATGCTTAAAGATTTCACAGCTAACTGTGAAATCTGTTTTCTGATAGCAGTGACAGATGCTTTGATGCCACAGGAACCAGAAATCTGTTACTTATAATTATATAAATATAGAATTAAATTATCATTCTGGTCTAAGAATCACTAGCAATTAAGGAAATTACTATCTCTAGAAAAATAAAAAGTGGTAAACCTGGAGTGCAGTCGTTAGCCTGTAGTTAGCAGGTTTCTTTAATCGAAGCTTGAGAGTATTCATGTTTTCCTTCAGCTGCACGGTTACAATTCACTGTGGGGTAAGTGGCATTAAGTAAAGTCACACATCATTGTGTCCTTTTGCCCCTTGCTGCGCTGAGATCTATTCCTACAGTAGTTATTGAGCTGTTACAAAATGGAGAGGTTTCTTGCTTATTACGAAAATTTTTTTGTAGTATTGAAACTTCAAGATGGAATGACATGTTTAACAAAATTTGGGACCTCTTATTTGGCTCATTTTCAGTAAAGAAGAGTGGAAAGCTGATTAAACGATTAAAAGCTTCAATTTATTTTATTTATAGAAACTCTTCTAAAGAATATTTTCTGGGAAGAAGGAATGCAGTGAGGAGAAGGCATAGGAAAATGCACAGCTTAAAGCTCTGGTAGTATTTAAAATTGGTGCCTATGCTAATCTAATATTAGCTCACCACAGATCCCAAGGGGGCTTGACGCAGGATTCCAAAGAAATTTATTAACATCCAAAACGTGTTTTTTATAATAAAAGTATGGGGTTTTTCTTACTGAAGAAAAAAAAAAATCATGTGCTTTTAATATTTGAAGAGGGGAAGGAAAATGCACAATGGATCACTTAACATTCTGTTTAATGGTTTTATTAGTTTGTATGCATGCACTGTGGTCTAAATCCAAGTTTGCCTTTGTTCATGAACCTGAGCATTAAGCTAATTTATTTTTGTGAAAATGCACAGTTAGCTCTAAACATTTAATAATTTTTATTTAATAGTGTAATTATTTAGGCAATTAACGCAGTTAAATTTCTTCCTCTGTTTACTAATAATTATAAATATTATATAAAGATAATTATTAATGTTATTACTGATTTTTCTTTGAAATACTAAATTCACTCTCTTTGTGAAATAACTTGATTGCATTATTAAATACTGCTCTGGTGAGGCTAGCTTACTTCACAGAGAAATCTGGCCCAGTCTGCTTCTCTTGCATATATAGAAGCTACAGAATTAGACCCATCTACAGACAGAAATAATCCAGGTTTGCAGGCATTGTGAATGTGAGTAGACTGAACTATTGAAAACATTTACAGGAGATTACCAATAAGGCATGAAGCAGTAGTTTTTAACCACTTGTTGGTCAGTCAGTCAGGACTTACCAAGCAGTGATGAATTTCAACCAGCTACTAGAAAAAGGTAAAAGGTAAAAAGGTAAAGGTTAAAATCCCTGTAGTTTTAGTTTTTCTTCCTAAACCTTTGGGAACACTTTGTAGTGCAGCTTGGGAGTACTTGATGTTCTGCTCACTTGGAGAGCTCTTCCTCTGAGAGAATGTCAGGGATGATACGATTACTAGGATTTGGTTTTTGATTCTTGCTTGTTCTTGAACTTTTGATTTTGATAGTTTAGTCAGAATGGTGCCAATATGGCACTACAAGCAAGTAAAAATATACAGTGTTGCAGCAATGAAATAGCGTGAGATTCCTTTTGGTATTTAAATGTGCAATTCTTGTGGGGTATTTTATTTGTCTTGCCTGTGATGCACAAGAAGTTAAAAGCACACAACAATGTTATGATTAAATTATTTTTAATGAAATTTTTTAATAGAATCTGTATTGTTTTAGAGTTAAGACATTAAACTTACTTGACCTTTGAACAGAAAATAATAGTACAGTGAATTTGCTGTTTTGTTTTATCTAGATTGTATCAGCAGGCAGCAGTTTATTCAGTATCTTTGCAGCAAGATTATTTAGCTTGTTTTGTTTCTATACTTTGCATTTCATGCTTATTTAAAAATAGGAAAAATGTACTTTACTATGCTATCTAATTTGTTGACAAAATTACAAAACATTAATAGAAAAAACTTGCATTTTGTGGTCATTAGAGATCCTTAAGTAGTCCGATTTGCTAATGTAGTTAGACTGTCAATACCTCTAGGGTGTAGGTATCTTACCATGATGTATCCATTGAAGCAGGAAACTGAGGCTTATCAAGACTGAGGCCATACTTGCTGAAACTGTAGCTAACTTCTGCTTCTGTTACTTTGGGCACCAGAGCTTGTCATCAAACAGTACAAAATGTAGAAGAGCAGTGTTGAAACTTGGGGTTAAAATTATATGTCAGTATTCTACCTCTGTACTATTCTTGTCTAAGTTCAGTATTCCTCAACTGTAGCAGCATCTGCTAAATGTACTTAATTGCTTATAAAAACATAATTAATTCCTAAACTTAAGATGCTGACAAACCTGTCTTGATGAGCAGTGTACTTGTGTGGTCCATATGTACTTAATTCTTGGGAATTCTTTTGGTCTGTAGTATAAACTAACACCAATGGTCTAATTTCTTCCTTTTGACAGTGCTTGTTGTCTGATATAACCTTTTAACCTTGAAAGATCCTCATTTTCAGAGAGGTTCTGGAGGCATTTCCTAGACACTTCCTAATTCCAATCAAAGTTTTCATTTTGAGAATCAAAAGGAATGTTGGGGGATTTTTCCCTTAAAAGTGTGTGCAGTGATGCTATGTGGGCTGTCACAGATGTGCAAGTACATAGAGCTCTTGCACTGAGTTGTGTGTTATGACGTTATTCTTTGTTTTGAAACAGGAGATCCTGAGAAGGAACTTAATCCAAAGAAGAAGATTTGGGAGCAAATCCAACCTGATCTTCATACCAATGACCAGTGTGTTGCTACGTACAAAGGAGTTCCATTTGAAGTGAAAGGGAAAGGAGTCTGCAGGGCAGAGACCATGGCAAACAGCGGAATTAAATAAATAAATGGTTATTAGAAACTTTTACAGATTTTGAAATGAAAAGTGATGCAAGCACAATAAAAAACATGAAATGCATGGCTAAGACCCGTTTTGTTTGACTTCTTTTTCAGAATATGTTATTTCTCCAATGTTTTGAGAATGCACTCATTCACTATGCTTATTGTCCTTGAGGTTGTGTGTTGTCAGCAGTTATTAACTACTCAGTGCTCATAACTTAGTTGCCAAGTCTTGTTTGTGGTAGGACTACAGACAGGCAAGTACATTTTCTGGACAGCTTGAAGGTGTAGAAATTCTATTTAGCAAGAGCTAAAGGAAATAAGGAAAATACTCTGCCATATTCCTTGTGTGCTAATTGCAGTACTAGCAGTTGGTTAGTGAAGACCACAATTGTCTTTATTCTTCTAGTCACTTAGTAATAGTTTTTCTCCTCTTCTTCCAAGCAGTTTCCAGATCAATTATAAGCCTCTGCCCCGTTTCTCTTGCCTGTGTTCTCTCTGTAGTCTGCAGTCAGTTGTAACTGGAAGATTAAATTACGGTGGTTTATGCCCTAAGATGTACAAGTGGACGTACTTTCTTGTCCCCGCAACTAAGCCATTATAATTGCTTTAAGATCAAAGCTGTCACTTAGCTAGAATAGTTCTTTATCTAGTCTGCCTAGGTATATACTTCCAAACGATAGGACTAAGGACTGAGAAATAATTAATAACAAATAGATTCCTGGAACTAATCAAAAACTAAAAAACCCCCCAAAAAACAAAAAACCAACCCCCAAGAAAACCCAAAAACCAAACAAAACAAAAGATACTTCTCCAGTGCTAAAACAGGTATAAAATTAATTTATTTTTTTGTTTCATTTTTATGTGCTTTTATGCAATGATATTTTTTACAAAAAGTGCTTTGGTTTTAACAGAAATAGCTTCTTCAGTTTTTACAGTTAGAATTATTTCATAGTTATGTTGTACAAATAGTCATGTTGCTAGGCTATTAGCCTCAAATCAATTATTTTAATTCCTTACTTTCAGTAATATGAAAATAAATGTTTTGGATCAATTTACAATAACCCTTTTAAGTAGCTATTTAGGGATACTTCAGATATTTTGGCATATAATAAATTGTTATTGTCTAACCATTGAAACAGTAAATGCTATTTTAACTACTGAAATTAAAAAAACTTAAGCCTTTCTAAATTTTGCAGGCTTTGAACTTCATTCAGTAAGTGGAGAGAAAACAAAATGACAATGATATAAAATTAGAAGTAACATGCGTTACTTGAACAGGAGATGAACAGATTTCCCTTTTGAATGAGTTTTGTTTGTGCCTGTAAATTATTAGTTTTTCATGCATCTGGGAATAAGCAATAGTAATTAGTTCTTTTAAATGTGCTGAATAGCATTAGGCACATGGAAGCCATTTTATCTGCCTTGTAAACTGTATATCCAATAATGTTTTATTAAACAAAATCCTTGTAGTTCAAGAACTCAATTATAACTAATCTTGAGTCATGGTAGGCAAACACTTTTATAATAGATAAATCTTAGCTTTTAGTACCAGAGAGCTCTTTTTAGAAATGGAAGTTCAGAGGAAACTGAATTCAGAGGAACTTCCGAAAGCTAGAAGAATTGAGTAAAGAGGCTCCCTTACAGTCTGAACTCATGTGCATTTTTAATTTTTTTTTTATTTTTTTTTTTTTTAATTTTTTAAAAATTTTTATTCTTCCAGATATGTATTCTGTGTGAACTGAAATATACAGTCTGGAGTAGTGCAAAATCTCATTTGTGACTACATACATATTAGGAGCATGATTTTGGAGCATTAGCTTGTTCAGATTCTGTGGTTGAAGCTAGGATTCTGGATGCAGTAATGTGAGGTACTCCATGAAAGGCAAGTAGTTCAGTAATCTAAAGAGATATTTCTAATTGTGTGTTCAAAGGTGTTTGGTATGGATGTGGAGTTTTCCGGTTGATGGCTTTTACTCTTTTATTTCTATTAGATGTTATCTACTGTAGAAAATAGACACATGAGCACCGGAAAGTTAATTTTATTCCTTGCTGTGTTTAAGTAGTACTTGATAATTATTTTTTCGTATAAAATTCAAGAGCTTTGTTAAGACAATGTTTCTTTCCTCTTTAATTATGCTGTTATGGTTGTCTAGGAAAATGTATTTATGCTGTACTGAGCTCAAAAGTGACAACAGGGTACTTGAGGCACTGCACAAGTATGTTTCCTCACTGTATCCAGCCTCTTCTGTCTTGTCTGCATGAGTAAGTAGAACTGCAGTGAAATCCTTCCATGTGGGACCCAGAAGTTCCTGTAATGAAAAGCAAATCTTAAATAGTTATCTCTTATTTCTTTTCCCCGCTCCCATTTCATACACTTAGTACATTAACAGACCAGTTACATGGATGGGGTTTTTTTTCCTGGCAGTAATCCAGTTCATGCTATCCGAGTTGCTGAAATTTCTGGGTCTTTTTTCACCTTTCCAAGACACTGACATCCACTTTCAGTGGAAATACGTGGTCATGCAGTACTAGCAGTTCTCTGTTCCCTGACTTCAGATGTTAACAGAATGTCTCCAGTTTAAAAGTGTTCATGTAAATAAGGAAAAATAGTTGCTTAGCCATGCCACACATTAGTTTGAAATCAGTAGTTACCACATATCCATATTGCTACGCTTTTAACAGCTCTTCGAAAAAAATTTTTTGAAAAACACCGGATCACCTTTTGTTGAAAAAATAAATGATGAATTTCTATGTAACATCAACTTCAGTTCCAGCTGTGATCCATAAAACTGAACTATTCTCAGCAATTCAGGAAAAACACAAATCAAGTGCATCACCCTAAATAATGGGCCAGAGCGTTTGTCTTCAATTTCGGTGATTTATCTGATGGAGGAGAATGGAGAGAACAAGCTGCTTTTCTGGCAGTAAGTACAGAAAAATTTAATAGGAATAAGAGAGGTTGGGCTTTAATTTACAGGTGTAAATGAAATTACAACTTTGGTGCAATCCTGCTAACTCCTATATGACAAGAAGCCTACCTTGGTGATGAAGGACACTCTGCAGTGATCTTGACTGTAACCTAAATGCTAAGATATATAAAACCACTTTAAAGGATGTCTGTCCACTTCCAAGATAAGTTGGGTGTTAAGAAGATCTGGTATATTGATATTGATTCATCTGTTTTAGACAGTAGGGATGAAAAATACTGAATGCATACAAAATTTTGCCTTAAGCTGCCTAAGGAATTCTTGGGTTATCAGTTTCAGAAAGAGAGGATAGAGCTTCAATTTGCTGAGGACTCAAAATCGATTACAATGTTTGTTCTGAAATTAACATCTGCCACTCTCAATTCATTAGGCTGTTGTTGGAAAAAAAATATTTCACTTTTGCAGTCACCTCTTCTGTAGCTATTGTCACCTGAAGAGTTGCCATTAGGGTAGAGACTTCTGTTTACTTTTTGGTTACCTGGATGAGCTGAACTGTGTCACTGCTTTCATCTGGACACAGAGGCAGGTCAGACCTCAGGACCAAGAGAGCCAAGTGCAGGCCTTCCTCTCCGAAGTGGTGAGCCAAGGCTGCTCTCACCGTGTCTCTCACTTGCTCTTTGCTCAGAGCAGTGTGAGGGTAGCTTGGAGTGTCCAGTACTCGAACGCGGAGAGCTGACTCACAGCCATTTCTCCGTATGAGCCCCAAAATGCGGCCGCTGCGTCCGAGGCTGCAGCACGTAGTCACAGAGCTGGGGGAGAGACGGCTCTCAAAGTCTGAGCTGCCCAATAGGCTGTTCCCAGCAGCACTTTTGCCAGTCTGAGTTTTTCCAAGGACAACAAGGTTGATGCTCATCTCATTGCTGTCTGCCATTGTCTGCGCTTTTATCCACAAACCTGTCACTGAATACAAATAACATAAGATATTTCAGTAACTTTGGGGGGGGGGGAAGAGGCAAGAATTTCCAATATTCAATGTCTTTTGAGTGTTTTTCCCTGCCTGAAATGTGAAAAGAGTTTTAGGAAGAAGCAAAATAGAGCTAAGGAGAGGCAACAGAGAAGGGAGGAGTTGGGAAACAACTGTGGAAAACACCATTGCCATTCTGAGAGAGTAGTACGTTAGGAAAAGGAGGCAAACTAGGGAAGGAAGAAGAGAATGGTGACAAATGGGTGCTGCTGTTATTGACAATGTTTCAGGATGTAAATATTGTTTTAGGAAAAAGAAATGAATAATCAAGGAGAAGTAGATTCTAAGGGAGCACTTTTTCACAGCAGAGAACAGCTTAGAATATGTCTTTCATCAGCTACCACTGATGTTGAAATAGACAGTAGTCTGAAAGGGCTTTCTGATGCGGATAAATCCAAGTATGTCAATTAAAAAAAAAAAAAAAAGAAGAGCTGAAATAGCCAATCTCATGAAAAGGAGATTTTGGAAATGTATACTAAACCAGCTTATTAGCACATTTAGTGGAAAAAAAAAAGTATAGACTAGTGGATAGAGAGGGGAGTTGGCTTGGTATCATTTCCAGTTACTCTAATTGTTCATAAATAAAAATGCTCCTTCTCTTTGTACTTTTCTCTAATCCAGTATCTGAAGGGGTTTTAGTGCATGTTAAACATCTAACAGGAAGACTGGTTATTTGACTAAATCGAGATGTGTTTCAGAAGGTAAAACCATAGTAGCAAATAGTGGATTTTAAGTTTCTGTGACATGTGAACTTCAGAAAGAGGTTTTTTTTGTTGTTTTTAAGTTACTACGTTTAGGTACTTATAGAGAGATCATGGATAATTTTAGACTGGGATTTCCTGTGATTAATTTATTTAGATTCTTGCTGTGCAATTTAAGCTTTCTCTATCATAATGATTCCATGCCTGAATCAAACTTTTGAAATAGCTTCAATACAACACCAAAGATGCAAGAGCTGGTAATACACTAATTTTGTTACAGGTAGCATTAGATATGTACATGATAATCTTCCTTACTGAATTCACAGTGGGGTTTTGTGGATTTTTCAATGATCAATTTCCTTTTAAAAAAGATATCTTATGAAATGGTTGTCTTCAGTTATTCATCAGTCTCGATATGCATTGTATACTTTGTAGCATAATAATAGGAGGTAGTGGACATGGATTTGTCTATTCCTTTTTTAAATCGCAATCAAAGATTTGGGGGTTTTTCCCCTGTAAACAGAATACGCTTGAATACTTAGATTAATTTCATATTGTGTCACTTACCTTATTTTCCCTTAAATTCTTCTTTCATTCAGACTTCGTTCATAAACCACATGTGCAGTGTAGAAAGAAGTTCATGTGAACTTTGAAACTTAACAGCAGTGCCGTACCACGCTGAGACTGTTACGTACACATTAATCTGGTTAATCTATTACTGATAGATCCTCATTCAATTGGGTATGTTTGGTCAGTAATTGGCACTGTTGAATTTTTGTGACTTAGCTGCAAATACTGTTTTTGAAGTCATCTAAGTGATTGTATGATGTTGATAGTTTTAAAAGTTACTTGAATTCCACCAGCAGTTAAATGTGCAAGCGATAATGGTGGTAATGGGACTCCTTTGTATTGCGTGTTTATGAATGTGTCTTCATATATGCATGTGAAGACCAAATGCGCTCTTTCCTATTATTGCAATGAATTATTAATTGCAATATTTTCATAGCACAGTGTAAATCATTTGCAGAGATAAAGATGTTTGTTTAACAAAGATGGATTACAATAATAACAAATATATTAAAATGCAGAAATTATTTATGAACCAGGAAGAAAACTGAAGGCTTGCAGAACTACCGGTCATGTGCATTAGCTGTTGGCTGTTAGCCTAATACGTTTCTCTTGCAAGCATCATTATTTGGCATGCTATAATAGCATTAAAACCAGAGATAAAAAAAAAAAGATTGTCCAGAAAGGACCTATCACTTGTTTTTTAGACAATTTTCCACAAGTGGGAAAGTAACTGGTCAGAAAATAAATGCAAATTTGTGCTTTAATGACCAGGTTCTAGGTACAGAATAGAAGAGTGGATGAGCCCATCCTGTCTGTTCACAAGGTTCAGCCATCTCTCCAGCTGTAAATCTCAGGGGGTGCAGGCACAAGTTTACTCCAAGGGTATTAAGATACGTGTCAGTGAGAACATGAATCTGGTATATAAGCTGAATGTGGCAGCAGTAAAAGAGGAATGTGCTTTCCAGAGCCTAGTCCTGCTGGGGACGTTGTCATACGAGGTGTAGTTCTATGTGGGAGCCTGTAAGGGTTGGTTTACCACAGCACCAGGGCTATTCCTGCCAACCGCAGCAGTGAAGGGGGATTGAAGCTCCTCTAGAAGCTCGTTGTGTCCTGCTGTGGAGCCACAGGCACAACCAGTGGTCTGGCAGAAGGTAGGAGCTCCTTGTGTAAATTCTCATAGTTCGTCATGAATGAGTTCATCATTTGTCTTACTTGGCTGGAAGTGGCTGTGTAAAAAAATTTGTTACTGAATGTTTTTAAAAGCACACAGACAAGTGCTCTTGAGCCTGCTTAGTCTCGTGAGAAATCAGACATTAAATCTTTCCCTGTATTGTGTGTGCACCTGAGGCAACTTCTGATAGTTTCCACTGCTTTAGAACTCTGTGCCGTGCACAGCCTTTGTGTCTTAAGGCACATTTATGTATAAAGTGTATGGCAAGGTCCTTCATGCGCTAGTGAATAGAATCTCAAGACTGAATGAGGGGTCACTCAATTGCAAAGCAGAAGAGTAGGTCAACTCATAAAATTATAGATATTGTAAAATAAAACTCACATGGTTTCTTTAATTTGCCTAGAAATCTTGACTTTGGTTAAACCACCAGTCTCACTCTGTGTTTTTCATTGTTCCTTTGCACAGTAATGCCCCTCATGACATCTGGGATCATACGTGGCCTAGTAGTTGCATCAAACTAGATAATTTAAGCTGGCGTGGACAAGGATTTAGACTACCAAGAAAGCTAGAATACCAGAAGCAGGGGAATGTTGTATGCAAAATACAGCTTGCCCAGCTGGATGCAGAACAGGGCTTTTACAATGGCAAGATGGCTGTAAAATTAAGAGTAGTGTAAATGAGGCACTACCTAAATGAGCTCTAAAATTTGGCTAAGTAAACTTTAAAAAAAAAAAAAAGGCATTTCTTTCCAGTATTATTATGAATGTAATACAATCCTAGTTGGAACACATCTGGAAGGTGTTACAACAGCACGGGCAGAAGATTTTAAAAAGTTGTCTTCCTGGGAGGATATGACAGGGGAAAAAATCAAAGTGATTTATATGACACTTGCATGAGCTCTTCAAATGTGGAAAAAGTCCTCCCCAAGGTGGCAGTATCAGCCTGCTCCTCAGGTACTGTAAAACTCAGCTGGGGTCCCCTTGCTCTGCAGTCCTATGCTGAAATAAAATACCAGATCAGAAATGAGCTACACCATTAGAAAACACAGGATAATTACAAGACTCTTCAAGTATCTCCTGAGATAAGAAATGTAAAAAGCATTAGTCTCTCTTCTTTCACAAGAAACATTTGTACTTTACATATAAAATATGAACAGTGTAGCAGCTTAATTAATGAGTTTGAACATCAGTAATGGAAAGGTAGCAGTTAAGAAACTGAAGTGTTATTCACTGTTCCTTACATGACTCTTGAAAATCAAGATCTTTTGCTTTCACTAGCTTTTAAGTTGAGTCAGTGATAATTATTATGAGGCTTTAGATACAAGATCTTAAAGTCTACTGTCAGAACACCATCTTGTACAGAGTACAATAAAATTGCCTAGGATGCTTTTTAGCACTGCTTGCTTCCAGTGGATAAACTATTTTTTTGTTTGCTTTGTTTTTATATTTCTTTATTTTTGAAATGTCAAAGAGAAAATCAAAACTGAGCCTATTGCAGATTGGCAGGCAGGAAGGGTTCTTGTAACTGATAAAGGAAGCCCTCTACTGCTCCCATGGAAATACCAAGCAAGTCTAGTGAGGAATTTTCAGGAATCTAAGGAAGTAAAATCCCTAATCTAATTGAACATAAGGATCATTTGTGTGTCTAGCATCTTTATTTATCTTTTAAATAAACAAGGCTAAACTAATTTGCAAGTAACCATTAGTTTTGTATCTATCTACAGAGTTAACTAGAGTTGCAATGCATTTTAGTCACATTAGTGTGTAAGCTGCTGTTCTATTGTAGTCCCTGTGATTACCCAGTTGGTTTGCACACACCCTAAACAAGCTCTCCATGATGCTTGTTAGGGTATACCGAGCAGGCTACATCTTGTAAAACTGAAATAGCAGTTTCTCTTTAGGCACATGGTATCTCTTACGATGTGTCATCTTTCAGTTCCCACGCCTTTCCATCCCTTACAGCTTCTTTCCTGATGTGGGCTCTCATTTTAGCCCAAGATGATGCCATAATAAGTAATTTAAGATGTGCTTTGATGAATTTCTCTTACTAAGAGAAAACCCAGTGAGGCCATTTTATGGATTGCCACACACAAAGAGAGGCTCTTAGCCTGCCCAAACAACATGAGAAATCCAGGAAGGTATGCAGTCCATGTAGTCAGCGTGGCTTCAGTTCTGTTAGATGCGCAATTTCTAAGAAAGAGCAGACATGTCACTGCTGAGAAAGAAATAGGACAGATTTAGTGATGTTTTCCTTTTGGACTGCATTCACACAAAAATCTTCTGATTCCAAAGGAAGACACATGTAAAGTATACTACATTTTCCTTAAAACACATGATTTTTTTCCCTTAATGCAGTCCTTAGTATGCTTAGTATTTTTAAACATAAGTAATCAATTATCAGCAGTCTACAAGATCATGTTTCTTTTTGCAATATAGGTGGCAATGTAGATTGTGTGCTACTCCATTGGCATTGCTAAGGGGAAAGGAGGTGGGATGTAGCTGCAGACTAACATTGCAATTGCACCAGGTTTTGGGCAATGTCTGTTTGTACAACTGTGGAAGCAGCTCCTCAAGTTCCTCTGTACTTATCACAGTTGATTATGGGCTCAGGACAAATACAGCTGGCAGAAAGGCAGATCAAGGACTCGCTTGGTGGTTGAAAGAAAATCAAACAGAACAACCAAAACAGTGAGAACATCAGCTGGACGTTTTTTCCCCCCCTATTCTCCAAAGGAATCGCTAAGATCCACAAGATATCTTAGTCCTTCCTTTGCAAATAATAGGCAGCTTCAGATTTGAAAGCAGTAGATTTGACATGCTCATCTGGTAAGAGTCTGCTGTGGAAGTAGCACAGGAATTCCTTCCGTTGGCAGGAATGATATTCCTCTAAGCACTCTGCATTTCCGTGTACTTAGAACAGCACTGTAACAAGCCACAGGAACAGAGTCTCTTCTTGTTAGTATGGCTTGGTGTGACACGGCTATTCAAAATGTGGGGGAATGCAATGTAAAGTAGGGCATGTCACTGCTGCAGGATGCCAGTTTCTTGATTCTCTTCCTAATTCCCACCTTCTCCATCATTTAACTGATGATTTTCCCCATGGCACCATATCAGTTTGTTTTTTTAATATGCAATGAATGTTTTCAATATACCATATTGTGCTATGCTGTCTCTTGATCAGATTATTTAGAGATGTTTCAACTACTTTGTTTTCACCTGTGTTGCCATGATATGCTTTCCACACTATAAGGGTTGGACCTAAGTCACTAGTGCACTGGTCTGGCTATAGGATTGTGCCACAAGGCTGGCGTGTTTGTGTCTGTTCTAGGCTTCATGTGAAAAATAGAAAATAGCCCAAGAAATTAAGGTGATAGTACAAAGAGGACTATACATATATAAATAATTAAAAACAACAGCAATAAAAATGCCACCAACAAAAAACCCAAATTCATAAACTGTTGGTTTCAAAGGCACATACTTGGGAAAGAAACAATGATCAGAAAGAATGAAAATACAGACTTAAGAAAGAATCCTTTTTTCCTTATACATGCTTGGATGTATTCTGTGACTTGCCTCATACATCTCCTGTTGTAACAACATCAGTCAGGGCACCATATTCATTCACTTTCTTGCGCTTAACCTTCAGAATGTGTCCATGTGTAAAAACATTTTGCCCCTGAGAAAAAAGTCCTGTGAATGGTGAACATATTTGGAAGCTCAGGAAACCCAGATCTGGCTGCTATTTCTGTAACACTCATTCCCTAATTCTGAGAAGCTGCACAGTTTCTCAGTTTCCTCATCTAAATAATACAGGGAGTATCTACTTCTTTTGAAGATGTGTAGTGGGAGTGATTTAGCTGAAGGGAACAGATTTCTGCACAGCAATAACAGCATTGCTTTCATTAAAAAAAAAAAAAAAAAAAAGTTTTTTTATCATATTGCACACTGCTCCATAGGGACCCTAATGGCTGAAGACATACTTTGCAAAAATATTCCCATGATGCCTGGAAAGGCTATAATCATTGTAACACTAGTATGCACAGAAGTTGCACTGATGCATGGACTTGAACTGGCCACACTGTTACTCTTAAGCACTCTAATCCTTAAGAGATATTTCATAGAGTGCCAGTAATACAGAGCTTACAAAGTTTCAAGTCAAGGATGTGTAAAAATGACATATTTCTACTCAGTAACATGGTATCTGTGTGTTTTCAGGACAGATTTATTACTTGGTTCCTTTATTTTCTTATTTTCCAGTTTTTCTAGGGTGTTTGTATTTCTATAGGTACAACTTATGTTGAGGACTTCTCTTAAAATACACAATAACTAGCAACTTGATATTTTTTATATTTTGTTCTGATTCCAAATCCCTCCTGTCTTCTCTTTGTATACCTTCCCTTTAGAGGCAATGTGCTGAATTGCAAAGAGCATTTCTTAGAAATATAAGTTTGAGAAAGTGGACTATTAATTAGAAATACTACACTTCTTGGTTTTTATAATCATGATAGCTTGTGGACATCAAACCTGCACAGATGCTTTTTCTATTTCAAAACATTTCAAACAAGCTGAATCCACGGTTAACTTTCAATATATATCATGATGTTAAGCCACTGAACATGTAATGTCAGAATTATCCTATAAAAGTTGTCTTAAAAGACAATGTCACTTGCTTTGGCAACAGAATTGTAAAAGTGAATTGCTGTAGATAGTTTATTAAAATTCTGGTCAGGAAGGGGCACAAAGCATGTGGTTACAGAGCTGGTATGTGGTTTGGGACTGGGAGCCCCACACTCCGTAATTAACTTCAGAGTTTGTAACTTTCTAATATTAACTGTCACAAAATAGTGTGAAATTGGAGCTTTTCAAATTGGTGTCTTTTCTGCATGAGGGTACAAAAGGAACAAAAATCCCTACCTACCTTTCAGAGTGGAAAGGACATAAGAAATCAGAACGCTTCCTCTCTTCAATGCTGTGTGTGTTGTAGCATCTGCAGTGTGTTGCATTTAGGAATGTGTTACATCTATAAATTGTGGAATGTGTCTAGGATCTTTCAGGCCTTGAAGTGTGACAGACTATTACCTTATTCAATGGCTGGAATTTTGCTGGTGACGCAAAATACAGAGCTGCATCACCACTCACTCTCCTGAAATTAAAGTTTTGTAGGTTTAGAGAAATAAAATTAGTCTGTGCAAATGCTGCAGACCTGAAGCCTACTTACAAAGAGCACTGACATAATTAGGAGCACTGACATAATTAGGAGCTCACACTTGAGCTTCAGATACAGCAGAGTGCTGAGAAGTTGCAGAATGATTGGACTTTTTCCTGAGTTCCTCCATGGTTTTATATCACTGCTTGGCAGACTTTATCATCTGCACACAGCAGAAGCCTTCTGCTGAGTATCCTCAGATAAAATAGCCCAGGTCCAGCACTCCATGTAGCACACAGAAAATGTGAACCCAGATCCTCCTGATGTCATACACCTTTGGTTAAGTCACCAAAACTTAGACTGGAAATTTTAAGGGTAATAATGATACACAAAGAAACAAATAGGGACTAGAAAAATATTTTCAGAAGTCAATTTACATTGGTTTTTTTGTTTTGGGTTTTTTGATTGTTTGTTTTTCTTGAGGTCTACAAATTCAATGGATTCAAAGTCCTCAAAGTCCTCAAAATCCTCAAAGTCTGGCTATGGCCACCTCCTCCTTTCACCTACTTCCCTCCACATCTGGACTTGGCTTGTTTCCTTCTTGATGTGACAGTCTTTCCTGTCAGAAAGAGCTGGGTGAAACTTTTGCGCATTTGATTCCTTAGTTGACATCAGCCTCTCTGCCTTGAGAGTTCTTGGGTTCATTTTTTTTTCTTTTTTTCCCCCCACTTTCAGACATCCGGCATCCTGGATAAAGTTTTCTTGATGGTGCTTCCAGTCCTGATGCAAACCTGGACTCCCTGTAGAGAGTGGGATAAAGGGTCAGAAGGGAAGACTGATGATTACATGGCCTCACTAACCATCTATCAGGTTCATGGACTCTGATAAAGTAAGTGAAAGTATTGTCTCCCCTTCGTATTTCTCAGCTGTGGTTTTTATCTGAATAGTTAAGCCTCTGACATATTTTACAGTAAAACTGCACAGAACCATGAGACGAGTTTAAAATGTGGCATCACGCTGTGAATAACTTCTGTGGCAGAGATGAGAATATTCCATCTGTAGCACCATGCAAAAGCAGCACTGCTGGTGGAAATCCAGTTATAAATTACTGTCATGCAATGTTCCAGAGACCTTTTCTCAGAACAAAGGTGTACAGGGGACAGCAGTATAACAGAGACCAAAGCGTGACTCCCAGTAAGTTCTGTCTCCCAGCTAAGTGAACCAGCAAGAGTAATTCAGGGCTGCAAGTGAAGTTTAGTTTTGAATTGGAAAAATAAAATCATGTAATGAGTTTATGTTCTTACATTATCTCCCTGTAGCTCAAATGGTGCTCGTTCATTGTCAGCAGCTAAGATTTTACAAAACTTCTCTTTAGAGTAAGCATAAAATCATCAGAGGGCCATGAAGAAAAAAAGAGTAGTAATTTTTTGCACCCACATTTCCTTCTTCAGAAATGGCATTTGTATCAAACGAGAGAAAGGCTTCATTTAAAACTTAAAAAAAAAAAAAAAAAAAAAAAAAGGAAACTGTAATGCAGGAACAAAAACTTTCAGCTGTCAGCATTTCCATAACCTCACAAGACCCATTTCTCATGTCTTAATTTACAACCTTGGTGTAAAGATAAAACATGGTTTTGTTTTTCTTGTTTTAGATTTGAATAACTGAATGATTATATTTATAAATTTTCTGCATTTGTGTAGAAGATGTATTGGTTTTAACATCTGTCAGAGAGCTGCATCTTAAATTGCTTTCTGTGATCATCTTTTGGCTGTGATTTTCTGGAGAGTTTGGGACTTCAGACTCAAATCCAGCCTGATTTAAGAAAGTACTGTCTCTCTCTAACATGTATACTACTAGAATTCTGTGGCTAAATTATCCATTTTCTTAGAAAAGATAAACTAGTGACAAAATTCAACAGTTAGTTGAGTTTTGGTGCTTCCTGAGGGGGCTCTGAAGGCCTGCATGAAATGTATATTAGACAGGTTGCTACAGAGGGATAGCCTTAAACAGATGGAAAAGGTGAAATCTTTCTTCTAATTAGAAGTCTGTGTGTAGTGATATGGTACATTTTTTATAACATTACTTAAGCTGTTTGGGTATAAAATAGGTTGTCTTCTGGTAGATGTGAGAGTGTTCACTGGAACCTGGGAAGTGAGAAAAAGATTTCAGTCATTCAGTTAGAGCTCCGAGGACAACATTTTTGCCATATTGATTCATTGGACACATAACTTCATTGTAGGAATAAGTAAAGTAGACACTTTCTCAAAAATTTTTAAAAGAGCTTCTTAGACATGACATTCTTTAACGACAGTTAGCACCAGAGTTCCCCAGGCAGCACATGGAGCTGTCAGGCTTTGCAAGGGAATGCGTCAGGAAAGGCGGACATGTACGAGAGCATGCAGAGAAAGCTGGAGAAATCATAAAATGGAGGAACGTGCAAAAAAGGGGTCAGCTTTAGTAGGTGGGAGATTCAATGACTGTATGAAATATGCGCTATATCATACTGGCTAGTGCTGCAGTGTTCAATATTAGTCCACAAAATTTAGCGTGCTGTCTCGCTCCCCATGATATTTGCTGTTATGGAAGACTCAGCTTGTGGAGCCTGGCAGCAGAAAAGAGAAGAGGAGTTACCCAGATGACTACACACTGTTTAGAATTTCTGCATTTGGGGGATATTATGGAATTGCTAACAAATTAGTCTATTTTAATTGTAGTGGCATGTATGCATTTCCTGTCCCAACATATCCATGCCTATTCTTAGCACACCAAAAGAGTTGCAGATTATTTTTTTGCCCTTGAATACAAACAGCATGAAGAAAAACTATTTTCTAGACATCAAAGAGAATGAAGTCAAAATGACCAAACACAGAAAATTGAACAGAAATCTAAATATTGGCCTGTTCTAAGCCATTTAATGATATCAAGACCAGCTATTAGAGAAAGCAAAATGGGAAAAAAGAAAGGGAAGATTTCCCCAGAGTTTGTATTTAATCGTGGACAAAAGTAAATTGTAATTTGGGCTAATGTGGCGAAAATAGCCTATTTGGACCTGAGTACAAGGATGGTGTGATAATTCAGACTGTCATTTCAATAAGACGTATTGGGTACTTAAGTCTGCGCTTGCACATGAGTGACTTTTATTTATAGTGTTTCACCTTTCAGATTTCTTGGATCTGAACATATCTAACCTTACTGAAATACAGATTTAGACATAGAAGTCACTTAACTGCAGCTATGTCATCAGTGTAACACAGGAAATCAACAGTCTAGAGTCAGAAGTTAAATATATCACAGGAAACTGGAGGATTGTACAGGAAGAGGGTAATTTCTTACGTGGAATATTGCCAAGGAATACCAGATACCTGATAGCAAAAATGTCATGTGAGCATACTTCTGTTATTTCTTCTTCCCCAGTACTGAGTTTACACAGCATAAAACAAAAACCAAAACAAACAAACAAACAAAAAAGGGTGGTTGCCCAAACTGAAAGAGGAGAGTTCAGACATATGGCACATAGAGTGCAGGACAAAGTGTTCCACTGGTGAGGAAAAGGCACGAAAAGGTAGGGCAGAAGGAAAGTCATGAACATTGGTTGGTTTATTGGTTGGAGGAGTCTAACCTTGGTCTAAAGAATACGTACATATGAGGGAATGGACTTGGTAAAGCAAATAGTAAGATTGTACAGCTTTGCTTATTTTAAGTTAAAATAACCATGGGTTTTTTTGGCAGCCTTAGAAAAGCTGTGTGTCTGTTTGCATCTGATATCTGGAACGTAAATTCGGATTAGCTGCAAGATTAGGAAAAGGTATTGTGCACATTCTGGTGGGCTCTCTGAAAATTAATATTGGTCCTGGGGCAAAAAGCAGTTGAAATTCCTGGGGCTTAGGACAGGAGCGTCACAGGGATGCTCCAAGCAGTCTGCTTCTTCATTGTCTTTTGCACTAAATAACATCTCTAATTTTCAGAAGTGCTCAGCCTCCAAGAATTCTCATTTGGGTCTATAAGAAGACAGAAAAAGTAGTGGTTTTCAATTAGAATTTTGAATTTAAATGTTTAAACGTGGATTTAAAAAACAAACAGTTTTGTCTTTTTCTTAAAAAAAAAAAAAATAGAAAAAGATAAGAAAGTCCCATGTCTCCACTCTAAACTGGTCCCAGGTATCTGTGCAAGGGAGGTCTCTTGGAACCTGGGTGCAGCTCTAGCAAATCCTGCAGTGTTCCTTTTGGAAAACTTTGCAGAAGAGTATTTCAAAGGTGAGACTTGCTTTGAGTGAAAGGCCGTATGTTTAGAGGAACTTTGGTCCAACTTCCAGTGGTATCAATGACAATTTTAGAGCTGAATTTGTCAGCTTCTCCTTCAAATCACACAGTTTTTCTCCTTTTCTTGTGCATACAGGTTTTTCTTTGCTTTGGCAAGGTCCCAAATATAAAGAGCATCCAAACTGCGCCTTTGTCCATCTCATTCCTGTGTTTTTCAGGTTCTCTTGAGTTTGTTTTGAACCTTGTAGACTCTAGTCAGCAGCTTTTCACATTCAGTGACTCAAAAGAATGTAAGAAGGGTTACAAGCATAAAATTTTCACTGTGGCAGTAGCTGAAGAATACTGAACAGGCTTTAATGCATGAAGGTATTGAGCAAAAGAAGGATGGAGGACTTGTGCGTAGGCACTGTTAAGTTTATTGATGGAAAAAAACCAGTGCATTGCTCTTGAACTGAGCCAGTAGCACATGGCAATGGTAAAACGTCATTAAGATTAGTCTGATTTCCAGGCATTACAGTAACTTAGGGCCCTTTCAGATATGGCAGATCCAATTCCTTTCTGCTGTACCCCAGAATAACTTTGTTGGGTTCATTTGCTTTAACTATTACAGTGCTCTCTTGGTTGGGTGTGCTTATAAATCATTTGAGTAGTGCTGGTTAAAACTGAAATAACATTGATGTAAGTGGGACCTTTCACTTCAGATTGAGATGGCAAAATACGTTCAGCCTCTTGAGAGGAAATGACAAAAAGCTATGGCTTACTAAAGGAAAGCTGAGCATTGAAACTCTTGGGATCACACTGAGAAACTCTTTGTAAGGCCATGGCCTCTCACTTCATATTTTCAAGTGTCCAAACTGACTTTAATTCTGTTCAAAAGGAGGACAGTCAAACTTTTATTTTTCCTGCAAGTTTGTGTTCTCATTTCTCTCACTTTCACAAAGAATGTTACCTCAGAAACATTAAATGGGAAACATGTGCTTCAGGGCTAATGGTATTGCTTCTTTGTAAGGTCAGCTCCAAAGTCTCAACATAAAGGCTTTGTTAATCTAAAGTGAAATAAAAGCAGCTGTCATAAAGCATGTGATATATAAACTCTCATTTAAAGTTGTATTATATTCCTCTTATTATTTTTAATAGTCTGAATTGAGAGAGAGAAAAGTATTTATTGAAAGGATAAGAAGCAGCACTCTTCTAAACTTCTCAAGAAAGGGGAGTCAAATATTTCGTCACTGATTAAAAGACACTATCTTTAAGTGCCTTTTTTCCCCCCTTGCTTCTCATTTCTCTTCAGTTGTATATTCTGCCTACAAAAGAACAAGGAGTGTTGGTATTCTGTAACTGAGAATAGCAGACAAGAAAGATAAATTTTACAGCTTTTTTAAACCAAAGAAAGAACAGTTTTTCTTTTTTTTATTAAGTTCTCATTTCATGACTCCACTCAAGGATTTCATTTTGGTTGGTGGTCCCAAGGAAAGGATTTCTCCCATGTTCCTACTTTGCCTATATGAAAGTTGCAGTCAAAATTGACCAAAAGCAAGCTTTCCTGTTTGTGTCACAAGACCTGTGTTGATGAATACTGTTTTTTCTCCCAATGGAAATATAAGCTGCTTCTGTCTTCTGTTGACCCCTCCAATCCCTACCTCATATCTCATTAAGATGAATGCAATTTATGAGGTTGAGTTACTCCTTGCTTTTTTTGGAATAATTTTGGTGCTGTACATTGAGGCCCAAAGAAAATGGTTCACATCACAGAAGCTTCATGTTGGATATGCCCTGGGGAAAACCACTGGCCCTGCTGGGTTTCTTGACAAACTGTTCCAGCTATGACATCCATGGAATCTTACCTGCCAGGATGCGTGAACATCAGTTGCTAGATATGGAGAGCTAGCCTGACGGTGTTCATTTTGTGATAGTATCTATGCAGCTTTTAAGATACATATAATGTTTTTAGTTATATGTATGTGTCAAGAAAAATTGCTGCCATTATAAAAACCATGAATCACTGTGTGTGTCTGATTCTTTTCTCTAAAGCTTCTTTTGCAAGGACAGGTATTAAAAACCAGGACCCATAGAAAACTTGGAGGCCAAACTATTTCATTAAGAAATTTAGAAACTTCTTGACAGACTTAGCCTGTGAAACTGAACACTAAATTTGCCTCTAAGTATTGAGTATGAGCTTTTTCCAAGACTCTGATCACCATTTGACTATATAAAATCACATTAGGAAAAAGTGTACAGATATGTGAGTGGTTTATAAGATGTTGGCAGAACTGTGCCTTTTCATGTATGTCAGTAAGAAAAGAATTAACTGAGGAAACCTTAAACTACATTTTCTTCACTGCTTTGCTGGTTCTCACCAAACCTATTACCCTGGAAATCAGAAAGTTTGGAATAACTGTAGAGAAGTTTTGGGTTTTTAAAAAAGCATGTGTACATTTCTCATATGTATCAATGTTTATTTTTCTCATCTTGGTTGTTATCTTCCTGTGTACAACAGATAACTTAGTTGTTGGTACAGCTATCTATTCTTTGATAGCTTAGTCAGAAGTAAAATCTAGGGAGAATTCTGGTAGTCTATAGAGAGAAATAAGAATAAAACTTATATAAATAGAAAAATAAACAGCAGTTCTACACTTTGTAGGCAGTGCACTGCTTTTCCTCTCAGTTTCATCTGTCTTTTCATTTATCTAACTTCTAAATAAATTTCTGGGTTTATCTTATTTAACATCTGTTTAATATACTTCATATTTTTGCTTCCCACCCATAGCAAATCTTTCTGCATTCATTGTAGGTATTTTTATCTAACTGTAGTTTTATGACAGGATAAAAAGCCTTTGTTTTCAGTGTACAATTATAGCTATCCTTTATGAAGCCTATATCCATTTCATAACATACATCTTGAGATACTTGTTTTTGTGAACTTTAACTGGAATATCCTCAACTCTCTTTTATAACTCTTTTGGATATCTTTCTTTTGTTTTATTCTTTATTTTCTTTTCTGGAAAATCACAGTTTCTCTTTTTACAGTTCTTCAAGAAATCAGAAACCTTATTAAAAACTGTCAAAATTAAAAAAGCATGTTCTGTGAAACCAGAATATCTGTGTAAGTGTTTTTATTGTCCTTTCTTCCTTTTACACAAGATCAAAGCATCAAGGGACAAGAAAATAGGGTGAGAAAAGTCAATTCAAGCTTGCAGAAGTCATGCTCATGCCAAATATTTATCCAGTGATTCATCAAAAATGTTGCAAAATGTAGTACTGGATTTTTAATGATCACAGGTTTCACTGCCAGTTCTTCTAAGACATCCTGTTTTTGTGTAGTGCTTTAAACAAAAGAAAAAGTCAATATATTAGCTTGAACCATAATTCAGGGGCAAGTGGAAGCCACTAATGGGATGGACATAGCTCATTATGAGGTGGTTTTCAAAGGAATGCAAATACTTTATTCGGTGGTACTAGAAAACTCACATTTAATTTGATTGTAGAGAAATGTTTTGTAACTGAACAAGTTCCTGTTTCTGCTCACAGATTAAAGAGATTCTTCAAGAGCGAGATGAATTCTAAAAAGAAGTGGCACAGACATGGCAAGAGTAATTTCTCACATTTCAATGCAGCTGAAATAAGAGGTGAAATTTCAAAACTAAAAGCCATGAGATAGTAAGAAACAGGTTACTTGTAAAGAACACTGATGTAGTTTATAGGAATTCTTGTCATATGAAATGAACGGACACACAGGAGATGCAAACAGACCCTGGCTTCTGTTGACAAATTAGGCATTGGTTAAGCAAGACACAGTGAAAGAAGAAAAGAGTAGAGGAAACAAGGTAAAACAGAAAGGTATGAGTCAATATTACAGAGGTTGAAGGACAAAATAATTGTGAATGTAGTCAAGGTAATACATAACTTATCAATTAAAACTGAAACTTGTCTGCATGAAATCTATTACTTTGCTGAACTTCACCATGTACAAACCACTAATACAGAAGGGTTTGTTCCAACAATTTCTAACTATTGGGAATTGCTGCATTCTGCCTGCTGTCCTTGTGCCCTCTGTAGGTGGCTAAAATTCATCCTGCTCCTATTATATAAGTAGCAGCACTGTAAGAGGAGCTCAGTCTATGAAGAGGAGAGGTCTTGAGAGGCTTCAGCTCCTGAGGCACTTTCCTGAGTGCCTTTCCATGATGCTGTGCATAAAAGTGAAGCCAGTCCAAACACCACTCTTTTTCAGCCCAACCACAGGTACTTTCCACCATGTTCTCTACTATATCATATATCAGAAACTTATTAAAAAAAAAAAAAAAACAAACAGGTAGGGACAGCAGAATTAATGTACAACCATATAACCTATATATTAATGACATCGGTATGTAGATAGCAAGAAAAGAGAAGCAGATGCTAAGAGGTAACTCTAGAAACTCAGTTTTAAGGAGCAGAACTGCTACCAAAGATAAGTTTTGCTGACAAAGCATACTATGCCTGCTATTCAAGCTGCATAGCATGTGTCTATAGGAGCAGCTTACCCTAAAATTTAAGACCAATCCATGGCCTTTTTTTCATATGACATTCTTAAAAGTGAGAATGCACAGTTCAGTGCAATGGACTGGAGTGTACAACCACATAGAACCACAAAGGTTATATATATACTAATGCAGGTATAAAATAGAGAACAAAGTTGGAATGAAATGCATGGGAAAACTTTGGCTCTCATACTGCAGAGAAAAATGCAGGCAGATTTGTCTCTTGTGAAACATGAACAAAACCACGTAACTAAAATTTTAAACATACAAGTTTTTTGGCTTCTCTTTCTCCCAGGATTACTGAGGTAATGAAGATGGGATTCTACTTGTACTTTTAGAAATGTTATTAATGGCATTCCTGATTGCCAATGGAAATATCTTTGCTGACTCCTGATGGACTGTATTAATTTCTTTTGGAGCTGTAAAACACTGACTGTTCCAAATCATCTTAAAGATGCTCCTTCTCAGCCACTCCAGGAGAAAATTTCCAGCAAAAAATCCATCAAGCTTAACACATGTAAGCAAGGAGAAGTATCCAGCCTCTCTAATGGGAACAGCAGAGACATGGGCACAAGCTGCTCCATGGCATTCACACCCTTCTCCAGTGCTGCTGCTTTGGCAGTTTTCACACCCATCATACAGCAGCACAGAATATTGTAACATGGTATCTTCACCCTGTTCTTAAAAGCATCACTGCCAACAAAATATGCATTTTAAGGAATTGTCAGATTCTTACTTGACCACAGTTTTCCACATCAGAAAGTAGGGAAGAGTATAAGAAAAGTGGCTCAGACTAAGTTGAATAGGAATTAGATTGCAAGAAAAAGAGAGCTAAATAGCTTTACCCTCTTGCATAAATCTGTAAGACTGAGCAGTGGAGAGACAATAGAAGAGAAGATTTGCCAAACAAAGGAACCTGATGCCCGAAAGGAAATCTGTAGCCTTCTTGCAATGTTTTTCTTTAGATTACACACCAAGAGGTTTCAAGGAAAGGTGTTAAGAGTTTAGAGATCTGTGAGGGAAGTCCCCCTCTTCACTTTTGAAATGAAAGGTTTTTCTAATATTCTTGCAGATAAAACAAGAAAAAGAAAACATGTGGTTTGTTTTGAGACATGCACAGAGGCATTTATGGCAGCTGTAAAGCGTGGTTGATGTGATGCTGTTATCTTTTTGAGCCAGCAAAAATGTGACTGAGTGGTGATGTAGGCTTTGATCCTTACCACCTGTGTTACACAGATGATGGAATCCAACGTGGTTGCTGCTGGCATGCCATGGGAAGGTTTTGCTCCCTTTTTTGAGGATTTGTGTGGGTGAGCATGGATCTGCTCTGTGTAGGTTGCTTTTTCTCTAAAGAGTTGTGGTAGTTTTTGATGTACAGTTAGTTATTTTAATTCTTTTATGCTGCAAAACTAAGAGAAGCTGACCTCTGATGAGCAGCAGCCTCTGGTTTTCTGGATTGAATAATGGAGGTGAGTGGCTGGGTGCTGATGGGGAGTGGAAATTAATTGTTAAGGTACAGAAAGGTGTAAGCTGGGGAAGAAGAGAAGATAGACCGGCACAGTAGAGAAGTGGTGGTGCTTCATGGGTTACATGGAGGATATGTGGATGAAATCCTGTTTTCTGCTTACAGGTGCACAAAAGGATTTGGATCCCCATAGCTATCTTTGTATTCTATGGTACTTGTTGCCTGTGGAGGAGACATGTGTCCCTGTTTATCTTATTATGTCAATGCCCTTTTCCTTCTGTTGGATGAATTGAAATTTAGAGGGCTCACTCCCTTTTTCAGGAACATCTGAGGCTCTAAATCTTGTTAGAAAAGCTTTTTTTTGGTCTGGGTTTGGGGGAATGTCAGTGAAGCTCTTTCTGTGCATGTCTAAGAAATCCATCTACTCTCTGATTGCTACCAAATACCTTCAGTCTCTAGAGATTTGTTCTAACTTGTGAGCTTTCTGGGGAAGCAGTTGACAACTCAGTTTTCAATTGGGCTGTTATGGAGAGATGGATGTCATTTGGACATGGATCCAGTGTATACGTGCCCTGTGTTCTGGGGGAAAGCTGGAGGAGAGGAAAGCATCAGCCTCACTGCTTCTTGAGCCTTTCAAGAAAGGCCAGTCTGTGTGAAGGCCTGGCTGCCATAATATTGAAGTGAACCCTGGCAGAGGGGCAGGTTTAGATCTGCATGAGGAATTGTGGTTTGTTTTTCAAGCTCCACATCACTTTGAGGTAAGTCGTATGTGCTGCATGGCTTTAAGTCATACGTGTATTTTGGTATGTGGACTGTCAGAATATGAATGCATGCCAGAATATCTTCCCAATAGAGCTAAATGCCTCCTCTCGAGCCTGAGTAACACAGAGATGATTACTGTCCTGGAGGTACTTGGTGTTTACAGGTATGTGAAGCTCTGCCGTGTGTTTTGTATCTGCTGATGTGTAGGGAAGAGCAAGCCAGTGATGCCAGTGATGTCATGGTTGAATTGTTAAAGGAAAGCAATTAATGTCTGCCACTACAGTCCTCACTGTTCACCATGGATATCTCAGGTGATGGAGGTGATGCAGCTCAAAATGAAAAAGGAACCTCTACTAGTGTGCATGAAAGCTGGTGCTTTTCAAAGGATTACTCCTTGTCTATTTACACTGATCTTAGAATGCCACATATGAATGTGAAATGATTGAAGTACTGTACTTTTTAACTCCTGTATTCACTTCATTTTGAATTTATGCAAGTAGGCCAACCCCATAAGTAGTGGCATTTTTTTTCTGCTTCTCACAAAGAAGAAAGAGTTTCACCAACTTTAAAGGAAAACGGGAAGTTTGTATGGAAAACCTTAGGCTGGAGTCAATTAGTCCAGCCATTGAAATGATCTCTATTCTGGATGAAGTTGCACCAGCTTGGAGGCCAGCACTTGCAACTGGTGTAATGCAGGTGTGCTCAGGATTAACATGTGGAGGTGAAGTGTGGTTCAGCTGCTTCAGTGGATCACACTAACTCCAGGAGGCAGGGAATCAGGTGGTATCAGTTAGCCATCAGGACATATGCCTCTGGCTGGCTTGCTGCCTGGCACACGCCTGTGCAGTAATAAGAGACAGGCAGGACTTAGGAGCCCATTAGGAGACAATTTGACACAGAACCGAGCAGGCAGCGTGGAAGATGAAACAGGGGGTTTTAGAGGTAGGCGTAGAGTAAATTACCAAAGCGTTTCTCTTTTCCATGTGTTTAATTTGAAATCTGATTTCATAATAAGTGTTCCCATGTGGTGCTTCCTTAAAGTAATAGTTACCTATTGTAAGCCTTTAAACATTCTGAGATGCCTGAAGTATGAATGTTAATCTATTAGCTGGAATGGACTAACCTCACTTAACAAATTTTTTAACTGCTATTGAATATTTTAATGTCATTTTTCCTCCTTGTTCGGCTCCCTCCCCATTCTGGGGGCAGGGATGTTACTGTTCCTGCAGCAGCCCTGGCACAGATACAGCTGCATTATGTATGGTTGAGTTGGTGGTGAATGGTGGTTGAATAGAATGTTTTAGCTGAATGTGTATGTTTAGACAATATAAATCAATGGTCTAATATAGTAATATAGTGAGTAACTTTCTCCCCAGTTTAGCTGTAGGTTTTAGGAAAAACGTTGCTATAGGGGTGGTAACTTCCTTTTTTCTTTTCTCTTTCAACTTTTTATTTTTATTTTTTTCTTTTTTTTCCCCTTCTATTAGAAGTATGACAAAAATGGTAATCATTTCCTTTCACAAGACAATCTGGCTTGACTCTTGATAATGGTCTTGAAATCTCACTCAGTTGATTGTACTCATTTTGGTGATGTGAAACAAAAGAAACAATGTTCTGTGCTTGTAGGTCTTGTTGCAAGGAACAGCTCTGAGAATCTGAGGAATGCAAGAGTTTTCCAATAAAAACATCACAGTAATTGCTTTGAAGGAATGATTCATACATATAATCTTTCAAATATGCTGGCATGGATTTTGTTAAGACCAATTGGCTTGGCTAGTGTGATAGGTGCTATTCTTCAGAAACATACCTAATGATAATAAAGAGGTCTTGTCTTATCTCAAAGCAAGGTAGGGCCAAGTAAAGCTAAATCTTGGACGTGAAACTTTCTGGACACAATAGTTTGCAGAAGAAGATGCTTTTTTGGGGGGGGGTGATGTTGCACTTGTAGAAGTGATCTCTGTAATTACCATCATGATCCTGACAATCTGGTGACATTGATGTAAATCATTCATGTTGGAAGGGGCCTTAGGAGGTTGCCCAACAATTAATTCAGAGACAGTCTGAAGTTTCTTAATTAAGGAAACTTAATAATTTCCTTAGAAAATTGGTGATGCTCTGGTTGGTACAGCCACATCTGCTATTAGCCTTCGTTGTCACCACGTCACAAGGCACTAGTGTTTAGACACCAGTCCAAGACCACAGAGACTTTGCAGTGGAGCTGCTCACTCCAGGGCCTGTACAGCTCTTTCTTTGTAAGAAGAGAACCAGGTTGCTTGAGAGATAAGTCCCTGCTCTAACTCCCCCACCTGAACTGTGATTTGCATTATTAGTCTACTCCCTTCTTCCGACTGTAATTGGCTGTAAAGGATTGATGCTGCATACTGGTTAAAAAGCTCCCATGTCCACCACCAAAAGGATTTGGTTTTGGTCAGAAGCAATATCTGTATAGTCTAGACCTGAGAAAACATCCAGATAATCTCGGAAATGTTCTGAAGCTTTCTAAATGAAGAACAAGAAGAGTTTATATGCAAGATCTGTTTGACTGGTTTCTGCAGTGGTACTTTCAGTAGTAACTCTTTTTCGCAGTTTTCCATGAACAGCTCTTGATCAGGAGTAACCCTGTTAAAGTAATATCACACTGAGAGGGATTGAACTTATTTAGAGGCTTTTTCACCCTACCATTTGTTTTTGTGTTTCTATTTTACCCTAATTTTTCTAAGGCTCATGTTTATGGGGTTCTCTGTATCTTAACTAATATAATTAAAGTTTTCATTTGAATACGGTATTACTCACCGAAACTGATCATGAAAGGAGACAGGCTTGTACTGAATAAAAAATAAGTAAGAGTTTAATTAATCTGGATACAAGCCTAGGATCAGAATGTAGGTGAATAGTGAAATCCTTTAACATTATATATATATAATGTCATACAATATCCTCTGACCTGTTCTATGCACATAGACTACTAAACTGTATAAAATGAGCTTTACACTTTATGTTGCTACAGGGTCCAGAATGTGATGCCCACCAAGTGAAGTGGAAATGCTATCAAAACAATGGGCATTCATTTTTTTTGTTTGCTACATGCATCCAGTGAAGTTGTAATTGTGGAAATAGTTTTCAGTTTTCCTTTCTTCTACTTTATTTTTAAGTATTCTATTAGAGGTTAGATTTTTAAAAACTTATTTCTAAATATACACAGAAGAATTTTTAAGATATTTGTCTAGTTACCTTATTAAAAAAAGGTGGTGGGAGTGAAGGAGAAGAAAGTAAAAATCCCAAAAACCAACCACCCCCATGCTCTTCTGAAATGCCCATGCCTTTGTGTGTATTGCATAGTAAAAACAGAATGTTGGCTGTTTATAGAAAATTAGGAAAGCAATCAATGAATAACGTGATAAATTGTCTTGGGGCATGTTGAGAAATGCTGTAAGAATGGCTGAAAATACAGTGTTACTCTTGGAAAGCAAACAAAGATCAGTCCCCTCTTACTACGGAGTACTGATGCAGTCACTTGCTGAACAGGGGAGAGTGAGAATTTTGGTAAATTTTTGATTCACTAAAGAGCAGGGGTCTGTATAGCTGGGAAGTAGAATAGGACTGTTGATGCCACTGTGACAGCCACATGAATCCAATGTAAGACTGAGAATTACAGAGCTGGTGCTGCCACGAACAAGGCACATAAGAGGGGGAACTCTGGTTTGCTTGCTGGCTAGACTGGCTCCAGAGCATTTTGGGGTTTGATATGTGATAGACTGACAGTCATGGCAGAAAAAATGTATTAGCAGAAGTGTTAGCCCCTCCTAATGGGAATATGGGTAACAGTTCCATCAACTCCGTGTCTTTATAAAGACCACAGATTACATTTGTTTAGTAATAATTTAGAGGAAGGGAGAAATCCCAAGCCTATACACCCTTCTTTCTTTTGTATTTTATTTGTGGAATAACTGAAGAAGCCAAATCTCACCCCCAGAAATGTACATGCATTCAGTTGAAAAAAAGCTGACTTTCTGAAAAAAATTATATAATTGGAAGGAAAAGAGGCTGGTCATTCTTAAATTCTATGAGCGATTGAATGAAAGTCTGACCACCAGTGTGCTCTTTCTTTTAAGTCACTGAATTTCAAATAAAAAATAGCCTTTAAACTATGCCAGCTGCACTATAAAGTTGTCTTACCAGTATAGCTGCTAACCTGAAATATCTTAAATAACTTCATATGTATATATATATATTTTTTTTAAAGCAATGGCAGACTGTTGTAAGAGTGTGTCCTTAGCATGGACACAATAGGCTGTCTGCCAGTGTCTTCTGAGGAAAGTTTGTCTGTAAACTCTTCTTGATAACTGGTGTACAATGATGACTTAATAATGAATAGATTAATTGGATTTTTTTTATCAGAATAAAAAATGCTTTTCAATTTAATTCTGTTTCTTCTATTAAGTAAGAGAGATGGATTTAACTGATGTTTGTTGGGTCAGCAAAGCCCTATTAGCTGATGAGCCAACAGTTAGGGAAGCAAGCTGAGCAGTGAAGTTGCAGGCAGTGGAAAGCAGCATCCCATATAGCTAGTGGGAGAAGTCAGTTTGCAAGAGCACAGCATAAGTACAGATACAGCTTAGTATTTTAATGTCTCATCTGAATTCCTGGAAACAGCAAATGCATGAGCTCTTCCAGTATAATTTTCTTTTATGGCAGAGCTACAGTGGAATAGTGAGTTACTGCTTGATGTGTCTAAAAGCCAGAAGAGCGTTGTACTGCTATGTGACAGGAATAATTCCTGAACTTCCACCAAATTCTTGGTCATTGCAACTAGCAAACTCTTCATGTCATTTCATGTGCTTTGGACAAAGCCTTGATTGTGACAATAGTGAGATCAGAATTGGAATAGTCAAAGCTTCAGTGCTGATCCCCATTCATTTGCATCGGCTACATCCCAGCCACAAGTGGGATTTCTTGACAGAAAGAAGAATAGCTCCTAGAAGAAAATGATAACAGCCTATGAAGGAGATGTTTGAAGTTACTGTAGAAATAAAGACAATAATCAATGCCGTTTCAGCAAACTGGTCAAGTAGGAGCACACAGAAGAACTCTACCATAAATGCAAGATCTCTGTGACCTCTTGTTTTCCTCTGATGCTAACACAAGCTGTTAATCAGAAAAATCAATGAGATTTATAATGCAATTAAAGAAACCTGGTGTCAGCTTAAATGTTTACTATAAAAAAAAAAAAACCCCAAACACCATCACGGGGAATCATATTTTTCTTTATGTTGATAATGAGACAGGTTTAAAAATTAATATAAAATTTAACTGTGATGGGTGGACAGCATCAACCACAGGCTGTTTAATGGTAGGACCAAAAGATCTGGTTTAGCAGCATATTACCTGTAAGTGAAAAAAGTTGAAGTAGTAACCTAAATGCTGTTGCCAATTCTTAAAACTATTGAAGCTACTCGTATCCAAGTTTCCCAAGAAATATTTGTCACAAGTAATGTTAAAAAAGGGAGATGTAGCCACTAGGAATTTCATCTGAGTTTGAAAAAAATCAAAACAACCCACCAACCAAAATGACCACTAAAACTACATTTTGGTTTCTAATGGCATGAAATATTTCATATTACTTGGGAGAAGAAAAAGTGAGATGCCAGCTGATTCCTAAAAGTCTGTCACAAAGACTTGAGGTTTAGTTTATACTGGGTGCTCTCAGTAATGCCTTTGAGGTTCACCCACTAACAGTAGTTCTGAAAAATGCCTTTAAAGTCTGCATCTTGTTCTTTTGATGGATTACCAGAATCTCAGGCTTATGCTTCAGTGTAGTGCAATATAAACTGCAGCTAGAGCAGAGAAGGAGGAAATTAGATGAGAATGCCTGAAGAAACTTTGAATGTCCTTGCTTTGATGTATTTCACAATCTTAGCATGACTTCATAGCTGGCAGTATACAATATATATAATACTCAGAGAGCCAGCACAGCATGACAGCCTGAAACAGCAGTACATACTATACAGCAAGTGAAAAGTGAACTAAACAAGTCAGGAGTAACTGCAAAGTTCAAACAAAGTTGTTGTGAAAGTGTTGATTGTGACTCCATTGTTTTGAATTGACCGGTTTGGGTTTTTTAATTTCTGAAGCAGGTATTACATCCCTGTGATGTCTAGAAAGAATTAGGGCATTTTCACTCTCAGATTATAGCAAGGAACAAACAAAAGTTATGTGGCTTTTCTGTATAGCATACCTTGTAATTAGATCTAAGAATAACTGGATACCTCACTAGACAAACTTGCAGTGAATAAAGAATGTAAGACAACCTAAATATTAGAGGGAGAACAACAGTGAGCTGTAATGCATCTTGCAATGTGAAAAAGTGAGGATTGCCATGAAATGAGAATTAAACAAATGCTTTAGTACCTCTTCAAGGGCTTCTTTCAGGTGTAGGTTGCTGTGATGGCTGCCTCCGCCAGGGTTTTACTAACAAAGCTACCCATCAGTGGGAGATAGTAATGACTTTGAATTCATTATATAGCCTTTGATAGCCTATTCATTGTATGACTGAATTCATAATCTTGGGATGGCGTTGGACGCTTGTGCACCAGAGACTGTTTTCTGCCGTTGGTAAACCTGGGCTAGTCATAGTGCTTAGAAAGATTTATTCACAACTTGCCTGAAGGGGGAAGCACAGACAAAGGCGTCACTGTGTCTGTCCCAGAATTCAACAGATCTTTTGAGAGTTCAGGGCTTCTGAAATTCACTCCTGTCACATCATAGAGACTTTGGGGGTTTTTGTGTACTTAGATCTGATTGCTTCAGTGACAAAAATGTTGGTGTTTTAACCACATTTTTAAAAATGCTTGCAAACAGTGGAGAACTGACATTCTTAAAATGGCAAGAAGCAGCTTCTTGACTATCAGTGGCAATTATTACAAAATCTATTTGCTTTTGTGCAACGGGATGCATTCTGGGAACAATTTTGGAAGCGAAATGAGAAGAAAGGCAGTCATTTGACTAGCAGAATTATTATTTTGAATATAAGGTGGATGACTGTTTTGTTCTTTTTGCTTTCACATCAAGCAGAAAATGCAACTTTATTTGGCAACTTTAGAAATCTGATCTAGGGTTCCTCTAGTTTCTTTTTCACTTTTGTATGTGTGTGTCCTAAAATGGGTGTTTGCAACCTAACCACCAAGTAGAGTGCAGTCTTTTAGTGGCAGAGGAAAAGCAAATTCTCTCCTGGTGACTTAAATGGATACTTCTATTATACTGAAAGAAAAAGGACCAAGATCTCTGCTGGTTTTACTTTACAGACAGTAAAGTAAACTTTACAGTTCTGTTTCATCTAGAGAGAATTGTAGCAGTAGCAGATGCCCAAGGCATCCTGGCCTGTGTCCAGCAGGACCAGGGCAGGGATTGTCCCCCTGTACTCGGCCCTGGTGAGGCCACACCTCTGGTGCTGTGTCCAGTTCTGGCCCCTCACTACAAGAAGGACAATGAGGTGCTGGAACGTGTCCAGAGGAAGTAAACAGAGCTGGTGAAGGGTCTGGAGCACGGGTCTGGTAAGAAGTGGCTGAAGGAGCTGGGGGCGTTCAGCCTGAAGCAAAGGAGACTCAGGGGAGACCTTATCACTGTCTACAGCTACCTGAGAGGAGGTTGCAGCCAGGTGGGGGTCAGCCTCTTTCCCCAGATAACAAGTGACAGAATGAAAGGAAGTTGCCTCAAGTTGCACTAGGGAAAGTTTAGATTGGACACTAGGAAAATTTTCTTTCCAAAGTGGGAACAGACACTGGAACAGGCTGACCAGGGAAGTGGTGGAGCCATGATCCCCGGATGTATTTAAAAGATGAGTAGAGGTGGCACTTGGAGACATGGTTCGGTGGACTTGATAGTGCTCAGTTAATGGTTGTACTTGATGGTCTTGAAGGTTTTTCCAACCTAAATGATTTTATGTTTCTAATTTGGCTTCAGGAAGGAGTGAGTGGTCCTGAAACAGAGAGCAGAACAAAGGATGAGAAGTGATCTCAGAGGCAGGTCTGCTATTTCACTGTAAAGCTGGAATCCTCTTTTGTTGAAAGATTAAGATGCTGTCTGTTACCTCTTACAGTAGTACTTACAATTTGATTTTCAGTTTCTCAGCCAAGTATCTGTTGTCAAAAACATTCATGACTAAGGTAAAAGAATGAAGGATTTTGCCAAACAAATGGTAGAAAACAAAAGGCTATCCACATTTCTTTTTGTTCTAGATGAATATTGTATTAAAGACATGCCTAAGTAACATGGTTAAACCTGGCTCTGGTATTTAATATTTATTTAAAATGTGTTGCATTTATAGTACAGATTTTTTTAATTTGGAGGTCACACTCTATTGTCATTGTTTGAGAAACAGCGTATCATAATTTGAAACAACCATATATATCACATCTTGAATGTAGCCTTCAGGTCCCTTACATGAGATCATACTGAGTTAGAGTATTATACTGACAGTGGGGGTGATACTGAGAGATGCAATGAGGAGCAATGAGCTTTCCCTCTGAGTTAGGTGGTCTTAGCCATTTTATTTGTAATTCTAAATTTATAGCAAAGATAGGGTAAACAGTGATAAGGTAAAAATGTAGTCAGCTGTAGAGACTGAAGCCTACATGTGAACACAGGCAGGCAGAGTGGAGACTCGGTCTTGGTCAAAGATTGTCATCCAAAGCAGCCCTTGATGGAACTGAATGAGACACGTCTTCATTTCTGCTTTTGCCATACCTGTATAGGACTTAAAATACAATTGCTTAGATAATAGAAACTGATGGGCAGCTAATGTCTGAGAATGAAGCAAAAGCTTTAAGGGGTCTGACATGGACTTAGGGTGCAGCAATTTAATTTTTAACATTCTTTGGATTCATGCCTTGTCTTGATAGTATTCATCCTTGTAACTAATTTCTCATAAATTGCTATCAATTCCTTTCTAAAACTTTAAGGTAAATTAAAATAATACTAAACAATGCGGGCCAGTTTGTAGTTCTTGTAATATTGTGCATGTGCAATACTACTTTAGGATTTCCAAACTAAATCAACATCCTTTGACAAAAAAAATGTAATCTTGATAAATTAGCAGCAAATCAAAACAACTATCCTGCTATTTAAACACATACTGTTACCTCATTGACACTGATGTAAAATGTTTTCCTCAGTAAGAGTAAAAATAATGTGCTCAAATGAGACGAAATAATTTCTGATTATTTCATGGTTATTATTATTTTGGATTAAGTCCAGGAGGATCTCTTAAGAAAGTGTTGCATCACCTGACACACAGATATGTGATGACCGTAAAATGATTAGAGAAGAGATTAATAAAGAGCATTTGTGTTATGAATTAATCAAATGTCAGGATCCAGTCTAGAGAAGTGGGGAAGATGGTTTGCATGTATTCAGAGAACTGTGCCAAATGTAATTTACAACTGTCTCTGTGGGCTGCAAAGAGCTCAGCTTATTTCAGAGTGCCCCATGGCTCTGTTTAAGTGATGTGTGTGAGATCTGGACAGATTGTTGAGCAGATGGTCCTAGTGTGAGATGGTGTACTTCTTCCAAAGCACTAGTCGGTGTGAATGGTGTGCTGGCAGAGAGGTGTTCCATGACCTGGCTACTAGAGAAGGCAGAGACGAGAAAAATCGGTTTGGAAAGAGGGAGCATTTGAGCCGGTCTGAGAAGTTTGCTGTAAAACTCAGGCTAAAATACTCGACAAATTTGGATACTCATATCACTATTAGATTCCCAGCCATCATCATATCTGGTCTGTTTTGTGTACCTGAAATGTCTTGTATTGTTTCACATGGCTGTTCAGTGTATGTGCCTTTGGTTCATACCATGCTGCTGCTAAAACAGCCAAGGGTTGCTTTGTCTCTTGATTTCCTTCCTCCCCCCATGCTCCTTCTGTGTGGTGTCTTGATCCTGTGCTCTTTCTTTATCAAAATGTAAAATCTCTGCTGGAAGAAAACATGCTGAAAATTTGAATGGTGCATTGTCTCACCCCACATGCAGTATTTGGCAGCCTCAGAGTGACTGTAATCACAGCTGCTTTCAAACCTGCTTGCTGTCAGAGGATCTCCCACAGGCCCTTGTGAAAGCCAACATTAAGATCAGAGCTGGAGCAATAAACTTCTGTCTTCCATGGTTATAGACATCCCAAATCCTACTCCAAGGTGTGCTTAAACTCCAGCCAAAATCATCACTTTTCAGTTGGAGTTGCAGAGGTGAAAAAAACCCAAACCTTTCTCTTAATACTGTTAAAGGGTCAGTGTTGAAGAAATACAGAGTGTAGTGATTTACTTACTAGATTTAACATCTGTCTCCAAAATTCCTGTAGTGGGCAATTATTGATTACAGCTAACAGCCTTTTTCAATAGGTTCAACAAAAGAACTTTTTTTTGGGGGGGGTGTGGGGGGAGAAGGAGATTATATATTTCTGGCTGTAGATGTTGGACCCCCTATTCCCATCTTTATACTTGCAGAATTTTCAGTGTTGTGTTGTCAACATTTAGTAATTTTGCCCCACAGGAATGTCATGATTAGACTCATGGATAAGTGAGACTCTTACAACACATTGAAAATACAAACCAAAGAGTTGCTCCTTCTGAAGAGCTTATAAAGTTCAGACTGGGTCTTGAGAAATCCACACAAATGTTCCTATTATTTTTTTAGTGGGGTTAGTTTTATAGTTGTTTTCTTTAAATAAATAAATAAAAGCTAATGAAAAGGGATCTCTTTCTTTACAAGTGGTTTGATCCCACTGCTAGAGAGGATGTAATCCAGATGACATTCTCAGGGGATAGTAAAGACTTTTGCCAATATTCCTATGTTGCTGAAAGATTCACCAGGCAGCATTCCTAGCTGGGACAAAATGCATTACTGCATCACTCTTAGTTTTACCTCCAACTTCCACCCCAAAGCCCCCTTTCTTAAATCTTTTGAGAATTGAAAAAGCAGTAAGGGTTCAAGTGAAGTCCCTAAAAGTAATTCTCCATTAGTTTAAAAGGTAGCTTTGCAAAGTTTTGGTAAAGTAGTTAGCTGAAACTTGACATTATACAGCTTATTTTAATTCAGTAGTGTAATGATGTGGTGATAGAGTATTGCCATCTACCAAAAACATATGTTTAGGAGAATTCCAGAAGTTTTGATTTGAAGAAATAAAAGTTGTTCCAACTTAACATCTAATAATGAAGATTTTGAATAACTGAACTCATGTCTTTGTGTAGAGTTACCTTTTTTCCTTTTAAATAAATATTTTCCCCAGATTTTATAGCTTTGGCATTATTTGTTCTACAGATTTTTTCTAGAGGTTAGGAGGGCCTTGTAGCTTCAGAAAATTCTACCAGATGTTACATCTTTCAAAAATTCATATATTCTGAATCCTTTTTGCGGTTGCATGAGTTCTTTAAAACGTTGTGATTAGTGTCTACCTACTGCTCATAAATCACCCTTTCCTCATCAGGCATATCTCTGCTTACATTTTATTTATTCATCCTTCAGTGTTACCAAATACTAGTAACTCACTGAAAATGTACCCTAATAACACTTTGTTCATGTAAACTTCTTTGAAACGTAGACTTTAGATTACTTGGTAAAATGCGCATTAATATATAGCAAATTCCAGTTTCTTCCCAAATCCTTTGCTTCAGAACACCTACACAGTTAAAAAAACCCAAAAAACAGAAACAGCCAGACAAAAAAAGTTTCTGATATCATTCAGCTAAAAAGGATTAAGTTTTTTGTTCCGTGTGGGAGTACACAGGTGAAAGGATCCTGTGCTAGCTCCCTGCTGGCATAACAGCTGACACACCGACAATTACAACAGCAGAGACTCAACCAGCATCTCTTTCCAAGAAGAAATGGTCTTTCTAGATATTCTCTGTGCAGCTGTGGATGCTGTGCTTTAAATCACTGATTTTATCTCATTCATATTTGTTGCTGTGTGTATTTGCTTTCTCCCGTTACGCAGCATTCTGTCCTGAGAGATAATCCCTTGGTTAGCAATTCATAAAAGGAACATTCACATGAATGAATGCTCATAATCTTGTGCTCTGTGAATTCAGATGGATGTATGTATCTCTTAGCACAGATAGATACATCCATCAAGCCCATCTCTCTATAGCCAGGCATTATATGAAGTATAGTAAATATAAATACAGATTTAGGGCTCTTCTCAGGAGAGATCAAATAGAGTAGCTGGAAGAGCACAGGCAAATATCTGATTTCATTCTGGCATTAACTCACACAGTTCTTGGGCTATTTTAAGAACTCTCTTTGTATAGTTGGAGCTGAGTTTCAAACAGCGCTTCAAAGTAACAAGTGGTCTTGGCAGACAGAAAACTTCTGCCAAATTAAAAGTGAAATTAGACTAGTATAGTGTTACAACAATAAGGTTAATCGGTTAAGGGAATAATTTGTGGGATAGGATCATTAAAATGTCAGTGCCAGAGATGTTCCTGGACTGCACATAGTGTAGAAGATGCTTCACTGAAAAGGGAGGAATAGGAGAGTCTGTTCTTCCTCAGTAACTGTAACAGAAAGCACTGCTGCTTTTGTGCTTGTACATTCTTTTTCATTTAGCAGCAAAGTTCTTGGTAAAGATCAGAAAACTCTTTAAATAACCACTTCCTGGTACGTCCTTGAGTTGCTGATAGCTCAAAGGAGAAACTTCTTTTTCAAGTGTGAGAATTCTGTTCCTGATCATGGCTTTTGCTGGTACTGTTTGTGACTGATTAATATGTATAAAGCGCAAGTAAAAATCTTTATGATTTGTATATGTACAAAACTATGACCAATTGCCTTTTTCTGCTTTTGGAAATTGTCACACAGGAGCACCTAGAAATGGCCACCTGGGTTGGAAATTGACCTTGGATCTCTTTATTCTGGTATTCTGTCTTCACTTGTGACTAATACTGGACTGAGAGGGAGATGCACAAAATTTTAGTGTACATTAAAGTAGGGCAGTTTCAATTTCCTGTACTAACCGTATGTCCTCGTATTGACATGTATTCTAAATATGTGGTATTATTTCAAGATATAATACTGTTATTTTGTACAGGGTCATATCACCATTCTATAAGGAAAAATTTAAACCAACTTGTCTTAAAGAACAGAACTTTGTTGGTTAAAACTGGCAAGAATTGATTGTCTAAGTGAGGAACTCTCAGCAACACTTCAGTTGAAAAGTCAAAGCACTGAGTTGATGATTTTATCAGCTTTTACCTGTCTTTTCACTGCTCTGGATGAACAGCTGAGGAAGAACTGTACCTCTAACATCCATAGCCACTCCTGAATATCTGGCTAAGGCTGCTGAGTTTCCTCCTCAGTGAAATTTTAGTTCTATTGTGCTAAAGGTGTATCTAAACTGCATCTCTTTGGAAGGCCTTCAAACTACCATGCCACAGTATGTAGTTGGCCGATTTCCAGCCTGTTTGGGTTAGAATGGGACATGGTAGAATTCTTCCTCCCTCCTCTGTATCAAAAAGAGTCCAGGTATGTGGGACAGGCACACAAAGTATGTCTGAATTTGACCTGGTCAGGAAAAAAGGAAAAAAAAATCAATATCCCTTTCATCACATGGTATTTGTGTAATTGATAACGAAATAATAATTTTTAAAAAGCCATTTGTTTTGAACTTTTAGGGATTCTGAAACTAAATATGAGTTACTAACAAGCATTTCTGTTGTTAGTTTGCTAGAACCCTGACTACCCTTGCACATCCATGTTAGGACTTTCAAAATGGCCTAGCAAAATTGGTTCATCTTTCATGGTTATCAGGAGGCAGAGGAAGATTAGAAAGGGCCATTTTCTTTCAGAAAAATCTTTTGACTACTGATTGTCCTACAGAGGGTCCAACAGTCTATCCAGCAATAATGCAGGGGGAAACTACAATGAAACTAGGGAGTCCTAAAATAAGAGATAAAAGTTGAAGAAATTTTTTTTGTTGTTACAGTGTTTTGTCTTCTTGTGTATTAGTTCTGTGCTTTAATTGTGAAAATGGAATATGGTAGTAATAGGGATTTATGTTCTCTGTTAATGTCAGCTGCAGTTAAAACCTCACAAGAGCTGAAGGACAGATAAAAGAAAATCAAACAAATGAGGAACTCACATGTTTTCATAACACAATGGGTCATGGCAGTACCTAAATAGGACAGAGGAGAAGGAAGTAGAAAACCAGGACTACCTTCAGCTTGCTGAGGGTGGAGAAGGTAGAAAGCTGCAGGTAAAATTGCATTTGATTGTTTTATATGAAATTTGTACCTTGGCCAGAATCCCTTATAGAAATTCTTCACGCTGGAAAAATGTTACTCAGGGGAATCCATCTTATTACTTTTTTCCCATTTTGATGAAAAAAGTAATGATATGAAGTGGAAAATGTCAAGTAAAATTAATCTAAATATTGGCTTTGTGCAACACAATAGAAAACACATTTTACTGTGTTTGTGGTGTTATTCACTAAAGTCCTTAACTACAGGTGTGCCAAACTGTCAGGACATTTTTATACAACTGATCGATTTTCCTCTGCTAGAAAATGCTGCAATCCCCAGAGTTTGTTCTCCCCTTGGACCATGACCTAGAAAAGTTTTTAAACACTTGCTGCACAAGACTCGCCACTCCTTTCCTTTTGTGGCTATATCCCAGATGGGGACATTTTCCATCTGCATAGTGTGGCCCTATTCCTGCAGCACCTGAGCATCTCACCTGGACCTTTCTGCTTACTCAAAGACAATGGTGTGAAAGTGCAAGACAGACCCCACGGAGCTGGAGTGGCAATTTAAGCATAGGTACAGTTTACTTCTGTTGCATGTGTGCAGGAAGTCTGTCTGTGCGTGTCCTACCCCCAACACACGGAAGCAGAGCAGGAATGGGAGCACCATTTGGAGTGGATAACAGAAGCCTGCTGCCCTGGCTCCCTGAGGGTGTCCCTTGGGGGTGTCACTAGAAGATGGTTATTCATCTGTGGTAAGGCTAAGATGTTATTTTTGTACTCTAAACCAGAGAGTTTCTTGTTTTGTTAATTGGAAGCTAGAAAGAATACATGCTGATGGTCTTCAGTGCTTCCAAGTCAAGCAACTACTCTTTGATGAATATTTGATGCTAAATTTGTTACCAAGTTTGATTTTTAGATTTTTGGAATCCCTTTGGTAATGTAAGCCAAGATACACTGGAAATCCTTGTGAGAGCAAGAAATCAATCCCATATTTGCAAGCCTTGGCCAGTTTCCTGAATGTTTGAATGTTGTCCCTCTTGGAGTCTAGTTTTCTGAAACACACCACTCCTGATTATGTGCTGTTTGGATGACAGCTGGAGAAATTTGTAAGAGTGAAGGGTGACCTACTTGCATTTTAATTTTTTTCTGTGTGATTAATGAAGATATTCCAGTTTAGAAGTTGATTTTATTCACACATTGTCTCAAAGCTCATTATGTACCACAAAGAGATATTTTCCAAGTAGAAATCAAATATTTAAGAAGAATATGTTTATATCAAAACAATTGAGAGTGATGTGTTAGTAACACTGCTACTTAGTTACTGCTGTTTATACACACTTCCCATTGTTTTGAAGAGCCATATTGTCTCAGGTCACTTTCAATTTTTGATCAAGAATATTTTGGGCCCTCACTCTTATGGATACCCATCTTCTTTCTGCTTAATTTTTTTTCTTTTCTTCTTGAATTTTAAGCTTTATTCACATCTGTACACACAAGTATTAATTGTGGTCAATGTTGTATTTTATGAATTAAAAATAGCATGTGGCCACAGCATTTAGCATTTATTTCAGAGTTAGAAGGATATGTAGTGCATGTCAGCAATGTTCTCTGAGGTATCTTTGTTTTGAAGTCCATGCATTTGTTCATAAATAAACATCTTTATGGATATTTATTTATGTCTGTAGACTTTGTCTCCCACTGGCGAGAATGGCTGGCTTACCTTCAATACACAGCACACAGTCAATTTAAATACAATTTAAATTTGCTTCTGTTTCTCTTAGCTAATGAGTAGCAAGTGATTTGCCAGCCCTAATTATGGTGTTATTGTGTTTCCAAGAGGCACGTTGATACTAAATTCTACAGTGGCTGAAAGCATCTTGGTGTAACTGTGGCTAAACAGACCAAAATGCAGCCTCTCTTTATTACATGCAGCCAGTGAGAGCAGCTGAGGCTTTTTTGTATGACAAAACGCAGGCAAACAAAATGTCAGATTAGAACTGTTCTGCAGAAACCCCAAAAAACTAGTGAAGTTTTTATTTGTGTTTTTTGAGGATTTTTTGTCACGTTTTTCCCACAAACTCATTCTCTTCAGAAACGCATTTGTCAGCTCTGATGGCATATTCAGGATTGTGCAGTGAACTGAGCAGGGGCTGTATAGAAAGTAGGTTTAAAAATTGAGTAGGTTTTAAAAATGCTTCAGTAAAGCATTTACCACAAAGTAGGCAGGCAAAGATAGGTGTGAACCTTTTTCTTTTTAGTTGGTTGTTAATTTTGGGGTTTGGCATTTTCTTTAGTGCACTGATGCAAAATTGTAGTGACAATCCCATCACCTGGAACTGGGTTGCATGGCATTTGAAAAACAGCCTGTGTAAGTATAGCAAGTCCTTTCAGAGGGTACAGCTGGGCTGAAATGTGGATTGTTGTATGGGATGTTGCACACAAAAATCTCTCTTCCTCTTTTTCTCTCTCCTTTTATTGGAAATGTACTATAAGCACTGAGTTTGAGCTTTCCTTGAAAGCTTTAAAAACTTACACTCATATAGAGCAACTTATGTTTTCCTTATGTAGCTTCTGGTTCCAGAGGAATTTATAAAGTGCTTTTAGCAGCTTAAAAGCCTGCAAAGTGTAGGATAATCCTTCCCCTTCTTTAACACAGCCCAGTATCCCTTCATCAGCTGTCCTAGTGGTATGGCTCCTACCTGAGATAAAATGTCTTCTCCACTGTGGATGTGCTCAGGCTTGAAGATGGGTTGAGGCTTGTTCTGACAAATGGATCTTATTTTTTAACTTACTCTTGTCTCTAGAAGGTTGAAATCGTAAGAATTTGTAGGATCTTTCTGAGGTTTACCTGGTAGTACCAGTGTGTTGAAACCGTTCGTTTATACACAGTGATACATGAATTCTCCTCCCTTCTCCCTCAGTTTTGTCACACCAGTTTACAACTTTTCAAATGCATGATCTGCTGACATGGGCAAGTTCTGACATGTGCAAGTCCCAGATGTTCTATGGTTCTTGAACCGAGTTGAGACTCCACCACCCCCTTCTTCTAGAAGTGACTTTTGCTGCTGGTTCATGTAATTTTCTTTTACCATTTGGTTCTCTGTTCTCTTCCTAATAGTTGAAATATCTTTAGAAAGCTTCATAATTGTGTATTTAGGTGCTATGGTGTGAATGGCTAGGAAAGAAGCTAATAGTATGTCAGAGCCACACTTGAAGTTCTGTCTCTATAAGCTTAAAAAGAAACTAAGGCTGGAGTTGCACAGAAGGTATTTAGGCATCTCGCTTAAGACACTTAAATGAGATTTTGGGAAATCCTGTTCTCAATCTCGTAGGAATTTCTTTTGCCCTTTTCTTACAGTTTTCTGTCCAAGTTTTACAGACTGAAAGGAGAGCACGTGTGTTGAAATCCTGGTCCAGAAAGGCACATGGTACTATTCAGTGCTTCTCTGGATTGGGATATGAGTCCTTAAATCCACTAAAATTTGGTACTTAGGCATCTTTTGAGGATGACTGTGTGAGTGACCTGTCTGAAGATGGTGCTATATAGCACTAGAATCAGAAACTGGGAGATTCTGGCTCACCTTTGTCTATCAACAGTAAAAGATAATGTCTCTCTCCTTGTTTAAACTGAATAGTGGTGATGACTTTTTCACCACGTATGGAAAACCCATTTCATACTTTGTCCTACCTTATATTCCAGACAATGGCAGTGGAAGGACTTCGGAGAAGAAAATGTAGGAAAATTGGATTCTGATACTGATCTGAACTGAAACAGACAGGAAATACCATATTCTAAGCTTAGTGGGCACTGACAATTTTTTTTTTTTAAGAACCCTAGTCCTTAATATGACCCACATTAAGAAAATATCCTGTTAAATTCATCAGCTGTTCCCCACATGGTCTTTAAACCACTCTCCAAAAAGGTATCTATGAATGTAACTTTTTTGGTCTCAACAGATTATTTAGTGTTTTCTTACTTTTACATGTCTCAGAGTTCGAGGTTTATCTGGAAAGGAAAAAATCTTTAGTAGCTGGTTATAGTCCCAGGTTCAGATAGCATCTCTTCATTTGAAACTTTATTAATTCATGTAAAGTAGGAGAATATTTACTAGCATCAGATTTAGTAAATGGAATGTTTTTCTTTTTGACCTTAAACCTAATTATAATATTACATTTTAGACAAATGAATTTTCTGTGATTGTTTGAAAGCAGTATGTTCTACTTTTGTTATCTTTAACACTGAGGAAAAAAACCCTCACCATTTTCTGAAATTAAAATCTAGTTTTATTTTAATAAAATGTTGCATTTCTTGTCTGGCTCAAAAAACCTTTAGGCAACAGATACATTTCAATGGGGTTGCTTCCAATTTACAAAGAAAGTACTGCGTCAAGGCCAAACAAGTTATGTGACTGCTTTTCCTACAGCTGTCAGTGGCTATAATCAGGAAAAAAGCAGAAATCTTCCAACTCTTTTGTGTGTTACTAAATCACCTTACTACTCTGTCATCTATAGCCTTTTCTCTAGCACCTTCCTTTTCACTGAGCATGGACAATAACCTTTACCTGATATTCTGTTTGGGTGGTCCTTTCACATGTGGCAGAGAGATAAACAATGTGCAAGTTTAGCTGGTTCAAGGAACTATATTATATTACAATGCTTGGTTAATTTAACTTTGGCACATGATCGAATACAAGGGGTAATTATATTCTGGAGTTATTCAATATTTGAACAGCTTGGAAAGAGCAGTCTTTAGGGAGGTGGAGGGCTCAGTTTGATTATAGAGCTGCCTTATTTATACCTTGTGGGACTACACTGCTTGCTGTCTTGTCTCTGATTCAAGGTGCAAAAGAAATAAAATACTGACACAAAGATTCACGTTAGAGTAACACCAGTAAGAGTATTTTGTTGAACAGTGGATTTGATGTAGGCATGGTCTCACTGTTCCACAGAGCAGCTTCCTTTTCAGCCTGTGTAAAAAGAGGAAAAGTCTAGCTCGTTTTATACTGAGAAATCAACTAAGCAGTCATTCTGGGTTTATTGCCTGCCACCCTCAGCTTCTTATTTCAGTTCCTACTGTCTACTTATGAGTATAATTTTCTTTCAGTCTTAGTTATACAGCCCTTAAACCATCACTGGAAATTTATGGGCAGCATTTGACCTGTCAAGTATATTTGAAAATTAATGGATATCTAAATCATCCAGGCAGCTCTGAAATCCTCATTTTTAATGTTTCTGCACTATTGACTATCTCAGATGTGGGAAGATGCTACTAATGATGAGTACCTGAGGACCTAAGATATCCATCATTATTTGGCCTTTGTTTTGCTTCCATAAGGTATGTTGCTTTGTCTTTGGAGCTGTGTTTAATGTGTGTTAAAGTTCACTGCACTTTCCCAAGTTCTCTGAGGTAATGCTATAAAACAAAATGCTGCCTCTTGAGAGAGGCCAAGGTAGTTGACTGTTTGAGGGACGCTTGAACCACATGATCTGTCCAGCAATGAACATCTGTTTCAAGAGTCACAGCATGCTGGGAATGATTAATGAGTGTTTTTAAGTGTATTTCACCCTTTGAGTGAATATCTGACTGGCACTAAATGGCTGTTGCCTTTCACCTAAAAGATATCACATCGCACTCCTGAGCTTTGAAATATTTACCTTGTTCTTTCTGTCCATCTTCTAGTAGCACCATAATTTGAATACATAAATTTTCAGGGGATGTGTAGACTTGCAGGGAGTCATTAAGTATGGAAGTTAACTTTCCACAAAGATCTGACATGACTGAGAACCAGCAGAAAATATTTGGTCATTACTTGTTCAGGGATCCCGGTTCCTGAGAAAAGAGATAAGTTTTCTGACTTGAATGTAGGTGAATGAGGGATTTTCCATCACTCAAGCAAGTCAAAAATTCGGTTGAGTGCTGCTGATATGCATAAGGATCTCATTGTGGATGGGTTTACAGGGTGCTGTTGTGCAATCTGAAGGGCCGTGGATGAGTAGGGAGATGGCAGGAAGGTGCGGGTAATTGTTGTCAATTTTCCTGTTAGGTACTAACCACAACCTCTCTGGCTAATTCTAGAATAACCCCATCCTCATCACAAAAGGTCACAAGTGGAACTCCCTGCCCAGGGATAACTATTCTGAAAGGTGGGAGTCTGTAAGAGGACCTTGAGGATGAGGAGGGCAGCAGGGCCATGCAGAAGGGAGAAAACCATCTTTATTTTTCCTATAGCACTGCATAAGAACCACGTGGTTTTGTGGATATAAAAGTGCATGTTTTGTAGACTTTGGTGAAACCTAAGACTGTAGACTGGAAAAAACCTACAAAAGTTTGTTCTGCACTTCATTGAAACCATTTGCAGCTTAACTGGCAGGCAGACAAGGCATTTATGATTGCTGATCACTCTCACCAGCTGGACATTCATAGCTTTTCTTGTAGTTGTCCTGAGGACATACAATGGCAAAAAGCTTTAGTTCTGCTTTGACTGTAAATTGGTTATATAAGAGGGTAATCTATTTGGTCCAGTTCCTAACTGTTCTGCAGATTTTTTTAATTTTAGAAGAAAGAATTATCTTGTAAATCCTTCCAAGGATGCAATCCATGTTCCTGCTGTTCTCAGGCCCAATTTTGTTGTAGCACCAGTGTGTGTGCATAAAAGTGACCTTAGACTGCTCGAAATAGAGATTTGTTAGGCCAGTTGATATGGCCCATTGTGTTCTTCCAGTTTCTAAGAACCAGCCATATGGGACTAGGCAGTAGACGGACCCTTTCCCTAAATCCAATGGCCAAGTCCCATCACTGACAGTGAAGACAACCCCTTTCCTCCCAGGTGATTCTTTGTTCTTTACACAGCGAATCCCATTCCACTGCAGGAGAACTTTCTGTGCTGCATGAATAGCAGAAAGACTGAGCCATTAAAACCAGCTTAAAGCCCTTAAGCCCAAGATGTCACATCTGCTTTGCAGAAATTATAACAGGAAAACAACATGATTTAAAAAAGAATCATTTCAAAACAAACATTGTAAAAACTTAGTGGAAAAACATCTGCAGTTTTCAGACCATTACAGCAGTTTGTCTGGGAGGTCATGGAGCATTTTTGCATTTTTTTCCTTGAATTTATTATTGTTGCTTTATATTTCTAAATAGCATCGTTTCCCACCAAGGAAGTTATGCTGATGTCAGCAACAGCATGTAGCTGCTAGGCAAGGTATACAGGGTCCCTGAAATACTGCAAAGAATGTGACAATTAGGACAGCACAATAAATATGAGAGCCAACATTTACAAGGGATTGTTCTTGTAAATTGTCTTAGAGAATGGACATGCCTGGAAGAAAAAAAAAAGCATAAAACAAGCTAAAAAATCCTTTCCCAGCTGCTAGAGCAGTTAGCCCAAGAAGCAATAATGCCTTTTTACATGCAAATAAAAACATGCAAACACAGTCATGTTTTGGATCAGAAAAAAAAAGTGCTACAAGTATGGCTGTACTAGAAAGGGCAACATCACGTGAGGAGGTATTATGCCCATATATTGTTGGCCAGGTATTGGAGCTAAAGCTGCATGGTGGTGGGAGAATTGTCTGTGTGAGGTAATGATGTCAAGAAGCAGAGTTGATCTGATCACACCGAACTTGACTGGAAATTCTCTCCCTACCCTACTTTTGAACTAGCTTGCAAAGCTGACAAGGTGTCTTACCAAACCCCCACTTTTCTAGAGAAATGAAGGGAAGAACAAGAGCTGACACAAGACCACTCATGCTGTTAACATGCTCACTCAAAGTGCAGACTGGTCCCGCAGACCTTCCAAAACGCTTTGCTTCTTTATGAACTCTTTCCCAGCTTGGCAGGTATGATTGAATGGCTAATAATCCTGCCATTGTGACAGAAATGTTTGCTCTCTCCTTCTGCCACAAATTGGGGAAAGATTGAGGAAAGCCAAGGTTCACAGAAAAGCCTAAAACAGAAGAGTCTAAGACTGAGTCACTTTGGTGGACTCTTGTGTACGTTCAAAATATGCTTTGCTGTCATTAGCACTAGAATAGAGGCACTGTTCCTGTAGGAGTTGAGTCAGTTGTTAAGAGACAGTTTTGTAGTGACTGGCTTAAATCAAGTCTCTAAACTTCTGGTGTAATAGAATGCAATCCTGCCCCTGATTAACATTAAGCAAACCTGTCTCTTCAGTTGTGATGTCCTGAAGTACATGGTGTAACCTATGAAAACACAAAACTCGTCTGCTTTCCAGTGCCCAGTGTCACATATGGCTTTCTGTAGCTGACAGAAGGCAGATGCTGTCAGACTTAGACTACAAAACTAAACAAGGATTGATTGCAGTGTGAAGGATCAGTGTAAATTTTGCCCAGGGCTAAATTATGAGAGTGTTCTTTGGGATTAGCTCAAGGCTCTTCCTCAGACTTCACATAGCAGGTGGGAGGCCTGTAACAAATCTAGTTGGATGCACTTTAGTTGTTTTACAGCTGCAGAAAAGAGCTGAACCATCAAACAAACAAGATGTCTGATGCTAGTGTTAGTGTTTTATTCTATTATCCTGTAATCAGGCTACAACCACTGATGCAAAGCTCCAAATAATTCATCATGTACAGAACTCATTCAACATGCATCTGAGAAATCCTCTGAAATTCCAGAGCAAGTGAGATATTTAGGTTTGCCCAGAGTTACCCAGGTAATGCAAACTTTTAAGATTTAAGCAATTTCTGCCAGCTATTTCTTGGTGGAGACACCTAATTTCTCTGTGAATGGGCAGGGGTAGTACTCTGCTATTTTTTAAAAATTTATTTCCTTACTCTGGTATTTAAAATTAATTTAGGCTAACATCTATTTAAAATCTGAGTACAAGTATAGATATTTCTTTGGTGGACAGGGAATATTTTATTGATTCTCCTCTTTTCAAGAATATGCTTGTAAGCATTTTCCCCATCTGATTTTGTGCACCTGAACCTATTGTTAAGCTGAGATAAGGTGGGAAACCTGTGATCCACATTTAGAACGGTGAATTAGAAATGCTTCCAGTCATGTTTAATGCATGAACTCTTGTCTCCTTTAAACTTCGATTAGCACACAAAGGAGTCCCTTCCTGTACATTGAATCAATCAGGGGGGCTGTGCCATATATGAATGCAGTCCCAGTGGGATAAGGACAGGACAGCAGGGCAGCACCGTTGTAGGATGGGATGGGAAGAAATTACTACTTATAATGCCAGGTGCTAATTGGGAAAGCCTGGAGACATTTCACCTGAACTGACAAACAGCTTTTTTCTACATAAAGGCTGTCCACTGAAAGCATGGGTAGGATTTGATGTACACCAGAAAGGACTGCCTTCACCTGTGTCACCTCTCATTTCTAAGGCAAAAGAACAAGACGGTGAGATGATGTTGTGTGCATGTATGTATAAGAGTTGTATGTGAGCTGATTGTGGATGTTACATGTATAGGAACAAAATAAGAACTGGCCTGTGAGAAGAGCCAGACACAAAAGCTGGGAACCTGGTTTTGTTTCTGCTGAAGCAGCATATACATCTTAGATTGCTGAAAAAAATTTTTTTTCCACTTAGATGAAGCAGTATTTACTGGTTTAGAGTGAAACATTGACGTTTCAGTGACTTAATGGTAAAAGCCAGCTAATGTTGCCACTATGACTGCAAAGAAGTAATGGCCAAACTAATAAACTCAAGGATGCATGTGCAAAGCCAGCAATGCAACCAATTTCTTTCCCAAAATGGTTTAGAACTTAAATACTGCAAAAAAAAAAAAAAGCCCATAAATTTCACTGAATTTATCTAGTTGTGAGGAAATTCTAAAATATCTCCCAAAATATTTTTATTTTGTTAATCTTGATGCTGATAATCACACCCTTGCTAAAGGAAGGACAACATGATGCCTATATGCCTAAAATTTAACAATCCCAAATGGAATAAAATAAGGCTTCTATTCTAAGTCAGAATATGTCAGACATGTGGTTGATCTAATTTCCAGCCCAGTTTTCTTTGTTTAATAGGCTTTCCCCTCATACAAAATATGCCATATTCCATCTTTCCCAGTCTACTCCCAGGTTGTTCTTCTATATTTTATATCCAGACTTTGGATGGTGTAGAAGTCACTGACAGGCCTCTGCCAAATTCTCACCCTCCCATTCTCTTTTTTTCCTCTTTGTATTTCTCTTATTTCTCTCTCCTGAACTGATAGTGCAACTCACAGTCAGCTCTAGATTATAATGTTTTCCCTTTCTGTGGTTAGGAAGACCCCCTTGAAAGGAAGTTCTGAAAAAAAAACCACCATCAAGGAAGAACCTGGAAAGAATATTTAAGCAGAGAGTATGATCATGGGAGTAGCAGATGTAGTAAGCTCCACTGCAGGTGATCTTTGCCTCTAGTGATCCATCTGGAGCTGTAGGTTGAAACTCCTGCTCTCTTTGGGGAGAGTCAAATATGCCCTCAGAGAGAAAAATCACAGAAACACTCCACAAGTCAAAACTGGTGGAGTTTCCAACTTCTCGACTGTGACATATTCCAAATGGAATGAAAATTCATAAAATTGCAGTTGTTCAGATGATTTTCACAGAGTTATCTAGGTCCTTCATACTACAGAAGAAGCTGAGACATCTGAGAGTATCTATTCAAAATGAATAAACTGATGAATTTGAAAAAATGTGTACTGAAAACTAATACAGCTGCTCAATGTTTCCACAACTTGGCTTGTTAAAATAAATAAATAATCAAAACTTAAAAGAACCTGTAAGATCTCATTTCTGGTATGGGGATGATTTATCAGGAATAGCATTGGAAGGCTAATCTTGAGTAACAAAACCATCTGAGGTTCCACATAATGTCTTGGGAAAAATACTTTCCTGTACTGTGGGTGTAGGGAAATGCTAATATGTTAAGGTGTTCTAGTGGGAACTGTGAGTCTTTAATTACATTCTCTCTTCAAGGCCTAATAGTTGGATCTAGCTTGCAGTAGGTGCTCAGAAAAATGTCAGTGGGTCCCGTTGAACTGGTGAGTTCTTCAGATAGAGGTTATTGAAACCATAAATAACACACTAGCAATTAACTCTACTGTGAGGGAGTTGTGGTTGTCTGGTTGGGTCTCAGTGCATGAACAGGTCAGCAGAAACAACTTCAAAACCTTCCTTGCCTTGTGAATCCTGTTTGCCTCTGGCTGTAGAGTAGTTCCACATCTGCACTTCTGCGACACTTTGTGCCAAGTCCTGTGCACTCTGGTCTCTGTGAGTCATCACACTGACCTCAGCTGGATGGCTCCTGTGAGGAAACTGAGCACAATCTGGGCCACTGCCAGCACAAAAGCTAATAGCTAGTCACTGTATCTGGACTTCAGTTTCCCTGATGTTTCAAGGTACCTTTTACAGCTGCCAAACATGGAATATGTGAAACCCTTGTGCATTCTTACTTGAAGGCCAGGAACCAGGCAGTCCTGAGGACTTGCACCATGATGGTTATCCCAGAAAACGTTCCATGTTACGCAAAGACCAAAGATTCCATGACTTCTGTTGTGGGCTCTCTTTCAAAATATGTTTTTTATTTCAAGAAGACTATGTTTCCTAAGAAAGCTTTTAGTGACATGTTTATTCATGTTGGTCAAATGAAAGTCATGTGGCACACCTCCCTTTCTGCTGTGGTAAGCCACAGTGTGTTTGATATAATCCCACTATCTTGTGTGAAAAAAAGCCAGCTGAATATCAGATGTGCCTGGCTTGCATGTCAGTAAAACAGAAAGCACGTTACACGAGTCACCACACATCGTAAGCTCTATTTTTATTTTGGAACAACCCTGCCTTCAACTTTTTCCACTCTCTTTTCTTAGGCATAGGGTGAATTCAGGGCTTTTCCTGAGGTAAGTGTATGAAAACAAGACACGAGTATCAGGAAAGACACCGAAATACCCAGACTTTGATGTGGCTTCCCATGTTTCTGGGGTTAGTGTACTGATGGGTTAGCTGGTTTTATACTCTGCAGTGGTATGAAAGTGATTTCAGCAAGGCACTGTTGAGTGTTCTATTGACTGTTTTCTCCATTATCAGGAAGTCAAAATTCAAATGAAAGACCACAGCTCCAATTAAGTCTTTGAAAAATCAATATATTTGTTTACCTCTAAAAAATAAGCATAAGACTTATTCAGAGTTATCCGCTGCCTCTAAAAATAAAGAATTCAAAGACCTTTGTGTTAGGACAGGTAACTACTTGGCAGGGTTAGTCAGCTTTACTTCCCTGCTTCCTTCAGACCAGTGAGAGAACTAAGGACTGAGTAAATAAGATCCTTTTTGTGTGCATGCAAATACATACAAAGCTGGTATAGGCATCTAGTAGGCACATCTACTAATCTAATGAAGAAAACTGTGATATGCTGTACAACTGGGTAATTGCTGAGCTGATGCCATACTTATTAGCTTGGTCTGTTTTAGTTTTTCATACACATATCTAACTAAATTAATTTTTTTGTAATGTTAGATATTTAGGAATCTCATTCGTGGTGGCTGAACAGTCAAGTGGCACCAACATGGAAAGAGAAATTGTTGGATTAAGGAAACTGACTAGTGAATGTGAAATGGGAGTATCCCAAATGGATGGCTCATGCAAATGACTAAAATGTAGAGCGAGAGGGGCTTTTTGTGAGAACAGAGGAAACACATGTCAGACATGGGAAACATAAGGTCAGAGAAGTCCATGTATGCAGAGGGCATTGATGCACGTGCTTAAGGGGCACACAGTGGCTGTACCACCTTTAATCCAAATTGCTTCACTGGTGACTGATTCAAAGGAAAGGTTGGAAAAGGCCTGTGCGAGGCCCCACTGCCCAAGGTGTGCATTCACGGAAGGGCCTGTAGGACCTGGTCAGGCAGGAGTGACATTCGTAGCAGTTGTGATTGTCCCAGAAATCTGCATCTTCCTCTCAGTCATTTCAAAGCAAATTGATTCATATTTTAAGTGCTGTGCCTCTACACGTGAACCCATTTAATCTTGGGGCATTGCACAGTATTTCTTTCAATGCAGAATTTGTGCACTGATGTTTATTTCTGAAATATCTATTTCATACAAGATATTGCTGCCTTGTTAGCAATGGATATCCAAGTCTGAATCAGCAGGAAAGAGTGCTTGGCAACACAGAATACAGAGGAAAACTTCATTTGTTTCACCCAGAGCAACAGTGACTTGCAGTTAGCAAAATAAAAAACTGTGCCGTCCTGTTGGTGGGAGCTTAGGAAAAATCAGATACAGAGAGAGAAACAAGAGAAGAACAAAGGAGAGAGCTCATGGGAACACCAAGATTCTTGTTCTGAATCAAGTCTGGTTTGTTTCCTTATTTATACCACGCCTGAAACTCACAGTTTCCTGAGAACAAGGAAATTAAGTGAACTTAAACACAGCTGGATGTCCCTCTAGGTACATTTCATTGTAATGCATTAGCAAAAAGTGAAGGATGTTTTGTTTGACAGAAAACAGACAAAAAGAGGGAATTAACATAATAAGTGAAAGAAACCCGTTCCCTCTTAGCCATTGTATTGTGCTACTGCGCTCTGATGTGGCTGTTGCTGCTCATGATATTCCCAGTTCTGAACATGGCCTGGGCAAAGAGCAGGTGACTCCTGCTGTTTGAACACGTTTTGTCGTTATGTTCTACCTGCTTAAGCCAGAAATCTTACCTGGTTATGCAAAGCAATTTGAAATCACTTTTCTTTATGGTGTTCCTTCTTTCCTATCATCAAATCAATCTCTGCAGGCTGCAGTAATTTTGCTAGTTAGATCCAGTCCGGAATGCAGTTTTCTGCCTCCATAAGAAGCAGGTGCTGCCACCCTTATAAAGACCTTGTCATTAGTTAATAACTGAGCAGTCATGGGCTTGTACTTTTAGGACTGGGGCGTTCTTTCTTTCTCTACCTCCCTCATCCCTAATCCACCAACCCCTTCTGTTTTACTCCTTCATGGGTGTTGGAAAGAGAGGGCACTGTACTCTGTGCAAAATTTAGCTTTGGGGCTTTTTTCAGTTTAGCTCCACAGAGGTAGAAATGAGCTGATATAGAGTAGCTGTAATGTTTGAATATTTGAAGTACAGAACTGAGCAGAAAGCTAATTTTAAATGTGAAGGGGTCACTTGGTCACAAACCCAGGACATCTCCTAGTGGTCTTGTGGCACTTGAATAGTTTCATGCAGCACTTGTGCAGTTATTAAACAGAGGAAACACGGCGCACTCAAAAGTTATCCAAATAAGAGGAGCTTTACAACTTTTCAAACTGCAAAGACTTTGGTAGTTGCAGTGCCCGTGGAGCTCTAGGCTCTGTGGTTTATTCAAGCCTAACCCTAAACTAGCAGTAAAATCAGCATTTTCCTAGGCCTAGGTGCCCAGAACATGGGAGGTGCCAAGGAGCATGGTGTGGAGGGCGCAATGTTGGGGCAGTGCCCTGCTCCCCTTGGCATGTCTTTTGCAGTTGCAGTGTCCCTGGAGCTCTGGGCTTTGTGGTTTTCTCTACCCTAACCCTAATCTTAAGCCTAACCTTGAGGAGAGCAGTAAAATCAGGCTTTTGCTGAGGCTGAGGTTCCCAGCCCATTGGTGCAAAAATCACGTGAAAAGTTGTTTTGTAACTGGAGACATACACAGAGCTGGATGACCTGAGTGGCTCCAGGAAGTCAGAGCCGCTGGTCAAGTCTGGTTAATTCTGGAGTTTTTTCCTTTTTTTTTTACTTTTTTTTCCCCCACCCTCCCTCCCTTGCACACTTCATCAATTTCTAATATAAAAACCAAACTTTTTCCTTATTTTCATCATTTAATTTTGAACTGGATGGGAATTCTCTCTGTGTCCTCAGAATGATGGGGGCAGAAAGCTCATTTATCAAAGCTCTGCAATGAACAAAGCCAGAGCAGAGCAGCATAAGCATAATTAACAAGGAAAAAATGGAGCTTTGTGGCTTGATGTTGATGGATACAAAATGTGCCACAAAGGCAACAAAGCTCTGAGAATGCTTTGAACATAAAACCAGTCTCACGGGATGAACAATTCCATGCCAGAGAGTAAATTCAGGCTAAGATGGATAAGCTCAGCTATCATGATGACCATACAGCTCAGCAGTGGAGGATCTAGGTACTTGTTGGACATGTTTTGGGGTTGTTTGGAGAGGGAGGAGCCAGCTTACTTGCTTATTTTATCTTGGCATGCTGCTGTTGGATAGAGCATTTTTGTTATTGTAAGTTTTATAATAGCAGAAGTGTGTGCCACAAAGGGATTTGTCCGTAGTGAAATGGCATGTATTTGCTTGAGCTGTCATCAGCTCCTCTCTGTAGAAGACCCCAAAGACAGGACAGATGTGGTTACTCAGGCTCTGCTTGTATACATGATCACAAACCTACTGCAGCTTGTCCTGCAGCTGAGCTCACTGTTATGGGCAGCATGTCTGTCTTCTCACCCCAAAACTCCTTAGGGAAAGGAAAAGTAAAATCAAATTCCACTTGACTGCTTCTATCAAAATCATGTCATAAACGGTCCAGGGAAGGAAGCTTTGAAAAATGTGTGTCTTTTCCCCGGAAAGTGCTTATTTTACCATAGCCATATTTTTGCTTTCCTGTTGACTTAGAAGACTTCAATATTCAGTTCCTGCAAAAATGTGCTTACGTATTTTTAACAATATGGTCAAGTGTTGGACTAAGCAGAAACAGAGTTTCAGCATGCACAGTGGAAATTATCTTGGATGAGAATAAACTAAACTTCTTTCCTGCATAAAGACACAGATACATGAGCAGGCAGGACAGAGCTAGAGTGCCAGTCCTGCTCTGTGGCAGTGCGAGCAGGAACAGCGAGGGCTACTACAGAAACCTCTGAGGCTGCTGCATTTTTTTATATTGGTGGCAAGATTTAAGCAACAAAAAGGGAAGGAAATGGATCTCACTCCTGCATCTATATGTAATAGAGCTGAATGTCTTCAATATAGGGTTGTTTCTTAAATGTTGTAAAAGGTGAGGAATTCAGTCAATTTACACTGCCTTATTATTAGTGTCAATATTATATGGATAATCTGCCTGGTTCTAGTCAGCAAAACACACATGACTTAGTCATAAACATCTTTGGGATAAAAACACTTCTTTACAGTGCAAGCTGGTTGAAGGGCATGTATAGACAATCAGAAGTGATTGTATTACTGATCATTCATTGGTTACCACTGTTCAGCAGGTATTTTTCATTGATTGCGTACCTATTTTGGGGCTAGTGTGAAAAAACTCCCAATATTAATTGATGGATTCATAGCTGCCCTATCATAAGCCAAAATATTTAAATCTGCAATTTCAGTGATCTAAAACTCTACACATTAAAGTGGTAATGTTTCATGTCATGCCCTTTTCTGATTGCTTAAGAAACAAGGTAAATTTTCAAGACAAATTATTGATCATCTGGAAGGTAATTTGGTCACAATGTTGGAGAAAAATAATCAACTTCTTCAAATATTGCAAGCATTAAAATGTTTGTGTGTTACTTTTGTTGGTTTATATGTATGTTTACAGATTACACATGTGGTAGAACTCATCTTTGTTAATGCCAAGCTTGAATTCTGATTAAATCACTGCAAGAGACCTAGGCAGAACTAGTGAATTCTTTAAAGCTTAGAAATTTTCATGCTGGTCTTAATGAGGAAACTGTGTTTCTTCCTGGTTTGTTGGGGGTTTTTTTATTAAATGCCTTTAGGCTTTTCATCTACTATAAATATTTGGAAACATAAGCTTGTTTTTGAAAGTATCTATTCTCAGCTAGCTTGCAGTTGCAAATCTGACAGTCTGTTTTCTTTTGCCATGTCTCTTCTTTTCCAATTCCCACCAACAATTTCTGAAAAATTTCATAATTATTTTCCTAATGTTTACTTATCATTTTTGAGAATGAATGCAAGCCGTATGTTTCAGCGAGGTTATGTGACAGTATGCTCTTCCTTTATACAAAACCACGCAATTTTCAGCTTCAGCACATTTCCCCAAGTAATGCTTTGTTTAAATTTGCATATATTATTTTTTCCTCCTCTGTATTGTAATAGTTCTGTTATAAGGAATATTTGGAAGGTCCAAGTCACGATGGTGGGGTGGGAGAGAAAAATCGGAGATATTTTCTGTATAGTCATAGCTATGGTGCAAGCCATGAAATGGGAACTCTCATATTTCCTTTTTGTACCTCTGACCTGGGAAGATGACTGCCTCTGGGGGAAGGAGATAATTTAATTTCCATTCATTTCAGCTTTCATTTCTTTGCAAAGAGTCAACAGATATGTTTCAGATTCTGTGGGATCACTTATTTTGCTTTGGTAATATAGAATATCTCTGCCATGGGACTTAGGTTAGACCACCTGGTTTCCTTCTCTTCAGACCCTTGGGTGGGCCTGAAACCAGTGTAAGTGAAAAGATCTTACCTAGTACACTGTCCAGTTACCCACTTAGTTTTTACTTTGATTCCTTCATGAATAAAATAATATAGCAAAATTTCTCAGGAAGGGTGAGGACTAGAGGAAAGGTGAGCAGGGTAGAAAAGCAATGGGAGTCATGGGCTGGGTTTTGTGTCTTGTAGTCGGTGTGCAAAGCCATGGGTTAAAAAATTGCTTACCTTCATGGCTGGTGTTCAATAAGTGAAAGCTGTTCAGAAGTGTCATATGCTCAACATGATCCTGGAAGAAACAGCATGGTTGAAATTCCTTAGGGAAATTCAGATAACTTCATTAGCATTTAGAGGGCTTTAAAAAAAAAAAAAAAGGTGGAATCAGTAAACCTCAACAAATTAAAAATACTTCAGTCTTCTCAGACAAATTGTTAGATTCCTAGAATGAGTTTTAGTATTTTTGTTAACATTCACAGATCTCTCTTCAATAATTTGAAACTGTGCCACTTGGGATTTCCCTCACTCAATAATTTTTTTTTTTTTGAGTAGGAGGTACTCTGAGTTGAGCTCAATAATAAACATGCCATTTTCTGCATGAGTATGTGACTTACAGACTGTCCTGACTTTAAAACACGTAAATAAATTGTATATCTAGAAGCACTGCTATCTCTTTTCAATGAGAGCACTGTTCCTCATCAGACAGGTCCCATTTAATTAATACAAATACTTAACTACCATGTACTCCTATACATGTCACTGCAACCAAGTGGTTCTGAGTACATGAAGAAAGCATCCTGCACTTTGGTCAATAAGCAAGATGGCTATCTTTATGCTAGAGCCCCAAATTAATTTCATACTCCAACCACCAAGTTTTTGTTGGGAAGAGGAGGAGGAACCCAGAACAAAAAATCCCCAAACATCAACTCTGTATCACCTCCATGCTTCCCTGACAATTCTTGCATCCACATGGAAATTAGCAAGTTTAGGTGAGAAAAACTGTGGTCAGTTTGTGGACATCCAGTTGGTGCTCACCTACTGCCTCACAGGGGAGGCTGACAGGCTTGATACGAGTCAATTGTCAGATGTGGCCATGTGTTCAACATGTTGCAAGGGAGCTCAGGGTGGAGATAGAAGTGATACAACCATGGTCTTCCAGAATAGTTCGGAAATGTCTGGTTTGCGTTTTCCCCCTGCTGGCTCACACGAAATATGAGCAGTTTCTGACTCCAAAGACAGTTGTCATAAGGTGATAAGCAGGAACTGAATATCAGCACTGACCAATGCTACGGCACTTTTTTTGCATAGTATTTTGTCTTCAACCATTTGATGGACTGTCCCTTCTTTGGAAGTAAATGGTTTCTTATGTCTTCTAATAGGGTCTCTTTTTTAGAGTTATTCAAATAAAAGAAGAATCTAATCAGCCTTTAATATATAAATCCCTGGTATTTCTTTACTCCTCTTCTTTCATGAGACACATTAGATGCTTGATTCAGTGAAGTGACGGCACTGTGAGCACATCTTAATGAAGAAGAACCATTCTCCCTAGCCAATAGGAGTCTCATGAATGTAATCTGCAGATATCTTTGGGTCAGTAGGACTCTAATATTCAGGAGTCATGGAGCACTAGTGAGCATATTGGTGCCATATCATACGTCTGACCCTAGAAAACAATGAACTGGGCCATTTGGAACAATGGCCAAACTCTAGTGGGGAATGAATGCAGCTGCTTCATTGTATCAGCTTTCCATACCTTCTGACTCTTGAAGGGGATTTTGTTCTAACAGAAAGCTCTCCAAGGTGGCCAGATTGTCATCAATGCGCAGCTTTATCCTGGGTGCTTTATCATGAGTGGGATCTAATCTATCATAACCTTAATATTATACTGACAACAGGAGGGTCGGCTGCACTTATGGGGTTGTTTTGTTTTACTTGGATTTTGGAGCTTTAGCCCCCTCCTCTGCTATTTCCTGGGAGTGTCTTGTGGGGTAAATTTCTTAATAGAAGTCAGAAAATACACATATAATATCTTATTAAAATGCTGCTGGGGGCCCATAACTGCCCTCAGTCATAATGCAAACATACAGATGTATTAGTGATTAGTGAGAGAGCAATAACTTGCTACGTTTGGAATGCACAAGTATGCTGAGATCAGGTGTTCAAAGCACTGGCTTTTGTGTACCACTCAAATTTGTGGCTGTACCTGAACAAGTTTGCTCTCTGGACTCATGTTTGAAAACTTGATAGTAACTGCAGGAATAGGATTTCTTGTCCATATTCACACTGAAGCTCATGCTGTAAATCACTGCGGGTGTAGCACCATTCTGTTATTTGGAACAAGGCATAGTCTTATCAGAAAACTTCTTTTTCTACTGGAGAGAAGCCTCTCTCAAAGTTCTTATAACTTCTCTTAGCTTTTTTTTGGCTTTTGGTTTGAGTTAATGACTTTTACTCCAGCAGAGGTAAGTCAGTATTGCTCAGCATTTCTCCTCTACAGGCAGAGCACTCATAAAAGGTGACTTAAGCTTTCTTTGTGTAATGTAGAGTCAGGTCATAAAATGCTGTGAAGCTTTGCTTTCAGGCTTGCCACATAGAGTGACAGGGATACAAATAAATGTAAGCAGAGAGTTGTCTTGTCCTATAGTCCCTCAGAAAAAAAAAATACATTATTAGAGTTTAAAATACTGAAATTGGTTTCATGTTTCTTTGATTATACAATGACGTAACCAAAAGATCATATGTTTTAGTAGCTGTGAGGAATGTAGAAAGAGGATATATGAGTGGCATTTTGCTTTTGTTAGTGTGATTACTAACTAATTACTGAAGTTAGATTTGATCTGGTTTGGTGCTATTGTAAACATGAACAGGAACCAGACTTGTCTTATAATTAATTTTAAAATAAATATAATACCATAAGGCTAATAATTATGTGGTCAAAATGTGTTCTGGTGAAAACAGACAATGCAAAACTAGATAGTGTATTAGATTTGATAATATGTGGGGCACATCTAGTGTCACTGATGTTATGGGGTTTTGTTCTTTATGTACCTTTGAGCCTAGGAAACAAGTATGATAATTTTTAAAATATTCTTTCATGTTGGTATTTAGCAATGAAAATTGGGGAAGTCATAGAAAGAATGTTTGAGATAAAATGATCTTGTCTTTCAAGAGTATTAGACATGGGACATTTCTGTCCATCATCATTTAATCACCTTACCTCAAATTATTGAGGTCCTAGATCCATCACAAAAAGGCAGGAATTCCCTCTTTCCCTTTTCCCCCACTTCTTCCAAAAGAAGCTGCCTTGCTGAAATACTGCTGGGGGCTGGAGGTCAGAAGTACTCTGTAAATCCTTTGCATTCATCTATGTGTTGGGAAATGCAAGGCGGGATCATAAAATATTTTTTAGTTCTGGCCAAGCACGCACACCACCATTGAAGATTACATATTCAGGTGTGGAATCTGCAATAAAGGGAGAAACAAATGCACAAGTAAAACCACATGAGACCAGGTTGTCTGTGCTCCAAGGCTGGCAGAAAGATAACTGCATCAAGCAAGTAAGGTGCCTTTTAAGCAATGGGCAGCCATCATCCAGTTAGAGACATTCCACATCAGTTGAAGTGGAGTACTTTTATGGGATAGAAATTGTAAGACTATTCCCAAGGTAATGACAGAATGCGTCATAGCTTTGAAATGACATTTTTAAAAAACCCATAAAAATTCTTTGAATTCTGCTCAAGTGCACATCACTCCTTCTGTTAGCTAAGGTGAAGGGATGGTGTTATGATCTTGGCTTTGTTAAGACACCACACACCTTTCTTGCAATCACAGCTCATGAATTTGGCACGTTACAAACAACTAATTTTGTTCAGTTTTGTGGAGGAAATGGTAGGTGCTCTGGAGGAGTTGTTAAGTGATGCAGGTCTCCCATTGGTGGGGATGGAATGAAAGGACTACAGAACTGAATGTGCCCCTGGGAGCAGAGTTCATGGTCATCCTGCTGGCTTTGCAGAGATGTCAATTAGTGAGTGGTACCCTACAGTGCTGCTTTTGCCCAAATATTCATTCCTGCATCTTCATTTAACTTTATTACTTTAGCCCCTTGAAGAAAACCATCCATTTAGAAGCTTTTACTTATAACTCGATTTGCTTTAAGGAAATATTCTTTAATCCATTTCCCATCTAAAAGAAAACTATTAAGCTACAGCCCATTAGCATAGCTACAGAAAGACAGTGAATTAATTTTGTAGACGTGTAGGTCTGCAACATTAACTGCTCAGTAATAAAGCAAATGTGCTGTGAAGGTAACTGAAGAGGGATTTCTTGAATAGACTTGAGTATTCCCATATGAAAAAAAAATAAATATCAGCACTCTGTAGCGCGGTGAAGAGCTTCGAGCAGCGCGAAGAAAAATTTCACTATGACCATAAAGCGTCATGTCTTACATCAAAGAGCCTTCCCAGAGCAGCTCCTCTTGTGAATTACTCTCCAGGTCTAACAATGTTTCTTGCTGATTGCCTCCTTCATTCCTGCATGTCCATGATGATTGAAGGGCTGCAGCTTAACTCAGCAAAGAGGGAATTACCCTTCTTGAGTACAGTAAATTTAAATAGTGTACCTCTTGTGTCTTATCATTTCCAGCAGTTGTAGGTCGGCTTACAGTGTGATAAAACCACCTGTATTTTGAGGAAGCACAAAGGTAAGTTTCAATTATCTAGAGAAACTACTTCAAGCAAACATATATTTGAATGGAAGGTCCTTGAAGGTGATATTTATGTTAATATATTCCTAGCTTTATAGACCTTAGTAAAACAAATAAACAGTGATGTGATGGTGATGTTAATGCTAATTGCTAGCATTGTTAATATTCAGTCTGCTTCTGTGACAGCCAAGCACAGAGGTGGATAGTAGGGGAGAAAAGTAGTGATGTCACTAGATATTTTGTTAATTAAGGAATGAGGAATTGGGAAATGCGATTTTGATGTATCCTCTTTAGTGCTAGTATTAGATTGTGTTCATTTATGATCTGATTACACGACTTCTAAGTAGCAAAAAATGCATTCATTCTCAAGACAGGTGGAGAGCACAGACTTTCAGGGCATGGGATATTTAAATGAAGGTCATGTTCTTTGGGTTACGTTTTGGTTGGTTGTTGGTCTTTTTTTCCCCCAAAAACTTTTAGATTGACTTTTGCTCTAAAGCAATTGTGTCATAGGCTTACAGCTACTGGAAATTATTGGGAATTTCCAGTGTCTTACATTGAACAAGGCAGATGTGATCCTTGCCTGGTTTTTGTCCATTAAGAAATAAGGCTTGTGAGACAGGGTTGCTGTGAAGTAGGGATTTTAGACAAGGGAGAGCAAGAGCTATACACATTTTTGCATACTAATTTGTCAGGTCTTATATTCTCTCAGTGATTTTCATAAGCAGGGATTTGATAATATCCTGAAGCCTTCCTTCGTCATTGCTGAATGATATTTTTTTTTCTCTACATTTGCAAAATGAGTCTTCTTAATCATGATTAATCTTAACAGCAGCAAAGCACACATAAAAACTATACTTTGAGTGTTGCAGCTGTTACTGGGTATGCTGGCCATTCTTTTAAGCACAAAAGCCATAGCTGTGAAGTTAAGTTAATTGTGGGATGTTCCCAGATATATGAACTGTAGCAATCAGTAGCACATTATGTGGCTGATTGTTCAGAGAAAGTAAAAAACTACCATAAGTAATGATGGTCACACTTTGCCACAATTCAGACCTCTTTCATTTCATCTCATTTCTCAGATCTGAGCACTTGTGCCTTTTCTGTCTCTGTTTAACCATCAAGACAATAAGAAATGTTTGGATTGGGTCATCCTGTTAAGGTGGAGGGCAGTGAGAGCATTATTGCAGGCTTTCTTGTTTTTAGTGGGAAAGAAAAATGAAGTAAAGCAGCTGGTGTAGTGTGGTGAATGTATGTGTGTTCGTTGCAAGAGGTCTTTGTTGATTAAAGGTAGCCAATAACAAAATTTTAGTGGAACTGGTTTTAAAAAAAAGATTCACAGGGCATGCTACAATTTCTTCTCGATGTCACAAGCGCAGTTTACTCATTACTCTGAAATGATGTCAAGACTGTGTAGAAGGGGCACTCATTTTTCCCCTGTCCCTCTCATAGCTGTCTAGATGGAGTCAAAATCTGAATGACTTGACCTTAATTGTAACTTGAAGTCTAAAGAAAGATGCAGTACTCTGTTGTCTAACAACTCCTGAAGAGCCCTGTGGTCCTTGGAGCTGGGAACGGGGTAGCTGTTTTACACTGACTGCTTCATTTGAATTCCTGGGCTAAGCCTGGGAGCCAAATAAACAGTGGAAGCTGGTTTTTATGTCTAACACCTGATACATACGTCCTGCTTTTTCCTCAAGGGTAATGACTGCTTCTTATTTACTGCTTAGGAGTGGATAATTAATTAACAGGGGTGAGAATGTGCATGCTTGACTAGACACTCAAAAATCACATAACTGATTCCTGGGTTTGAATAACAGTATTTTAGTGTCATAAAACAGCCTTGAACTGGAAAAGTTCTATTGTCAAAAGTATGTGCTAAAAGTTTTATGTCTATGCCGTAATTTATTTTTATTACAAATAGGGCTTGTCTTGCTCAAGGATATTTAATCTCTACCAGTAAGAGAATAAAATCTTTGCCATAGTTTTTGGTGGCATTTTATTGCATAGTATTCATGTGTTTTTCACAAGCTGTCTTAGTAAGCATTTTAGGTGTATGGAGACAGCTACATGAATAGGATTGAAGTGCTTTTTGTTCAACTAACTCTTTTAAGATGATCTTGGTGGAGTATGTGACTATTTAGACAAGTTGTCAGGGCCATCAGTTTGCCATGTGATGTTCCCTTACTACTTAAAAGAGGTTAATGATGGCTATATTTAAAATATGTCTACTGGAGCTGTGTCTACTACTTGTTTACCAGCAAAAATTTCTTCTTAACTTAGAAAAATCTGCTATGACTGAAGGATTTCTTACCTTATTTAGTAGAATGCTTGGTGACATTTGACTTGAAAGATACAGCATAGGAATTCAATGAAGAGTAGGGGCGAATCTCCTTATCCTGAGCACATTCACAGACTACTGATAATTGCTAATTAATATCCAAGACACAGGAAGTCATGAGTTTGTGGCTGAAGACTAGTGTTCCACCAGAACGCTCTGAATGTTGGTTTTAGTTAATTAAGCATAGTAGAATGTTGGTTTTAAACTTCATTGTTCTTGCATGATCGTGTTTCATTGTTTCGCTCTGCAAACATTCTCTAGAGAGCTGTATACTGAGAGCTTGTCTGTGACACTTCTCTGGCCATGTGTTTCCAAACAGGCTGTTTGAACATGCATGAAAAAGCCGGGGTGAGCTCGCAGGGCAGTAGGTCGAGCACCGTCAGTCATGGGCTTGTGATGTGAGAGTGCTCTCTGGGTTCAGTGCTCCGTGTCGGGTTCCAAAAGGATCCGTCGCAGATGTTGCAATGGTGTTTATGACATAATATTTCTTCCCAACACAGATCACTGAAAGTGGCCATCAGTAAGTGTATGCATGGGGAACATTTGCATGTGTGATTTCATGAGGGAGGCAAGTCAACCATCACATGCTAGAGGAACTTGGCCAAATAATATACATAAAACTGCACTCTGTCTCGGTGCTATCCCAAGAGGACCTGCATGCAGATGTTAGTGGGGCATTCGCAAAATGAAATCCCGTCGAAGAGAACTAAATCAAAGCTGCATTGCTGAGACGTGAAGCTCCAGTTCTTTGTGGCACGGTTTCCTCAAGCAGTTTTTATAAACACTTCCTAAACGTTTTATGAGCTATGAAAACAGTTGGGGAAACTGTGGAGCCACAGAGAGGTCACATGCTAAGTACATTGCTGGAAAATATTCAGTAAAGTTTGAGAACCAGCAATTCTCTGACAACATTATGGACATCTCTTCATTGCCTTCTGCTTAACTATTTTCATTAAGACTTATCTGTTGGTATTTATTTCTCTAAAGAAAATGCTCTACTCACTAGACGCTTACCTTAATTTCATGGGTTTTTTATTTGACACCATAAATTGTCCTGAATGAGAAGGTGAAAATTGATGAGTTTCTGCCTGTGCCAGTGTATGGTCTAGATTATGGGAGTATGGTTTATTAATAAATAAAATTCTTTTTAAAAGTGTTATTTTCTTATTTGATTTATGTTTGTAATTTCCGTAAATGCCAACAGCTTATATTGTGGTCTCCCACTCTTTAAGTTACTGGAATTTCTGCTGACTTCCTCTGGGTTGCCTGAGAATATTCTTTGATGTGACTGTGCAGAATTTATTCAGTGTGCCAAAGCATTTTCACTGTTCAGCTTTTGCTGGTTTTCTCTGCTGAACAGGTGTCTCCTCCTAGACATCTCACTGATGGTCTGCCCATATCAGACTGATCCATTTCACTGAATGGTGAACAAAGCTGTACTATCTGCGAAGACTGCAGTGCTTGGAGGCTTCCCTCTCACTCTCTCTCTGCAGTGTGTCTGTACAGGAAACCTTGGCAAGCATGGCACACTTTATTTTAATAGACAATAAGCTAAAAGCGTCCAAAGGTAAGTACTAATCTGAGAGAACGGACGAAGTGCTCATCTGCCCTGTTTTCTTGAAGACAAGGCTTAGAAATGGTGGTAAGTAAGCTAAATGATAAATCAGCAGATGTTAGCAGTTTCAGGGGCAGAAACTATTAACTGTACATTAGGAACGCTTTATGTTCATTAACAGAGTTTATACCATGGAGCTATGTGGTTAGCCATCACTTTCCCCTCTAATTTTTCTCCTTACTGCAGAAGCAGTGATGTTAGCTGTGGCCTTTCTTCACCTATAAAGGAAGGGGAAAGCTGAAGGAGGGTGAGTAAGTGTCTTTTGGAGTGATGTCAGGGGAGACTTAATCATCTTCAGATTGGTGCCTGTTATGTCAGTCTGTTAGTAATTAAGACAGACCCCACTTGCCATGCAGGATAGCTTTGGAGTGCCTGCTCCCCACCCCTGAGGAGAGCCAGCGTGGGGCCTGACTGATGCACAGCTACCCTCCTGGATCTTTCTCTGAAGTTCAGATCACAATAAAGAAAATATTTGGGAAGGCGAGGGGGAAGAGCCCACCCCTGTAACATCTCTGTGAGGCAAAAAGGCTGTTAAAAAACTGTGTGCAGCTACTCAGGAAGTCATATATTTTAGGCAACTTGGTCTCAATATTAAGCTGAAACAATTCTGAAATTTTCAATAAGTGACTTCTGAAAGAGCCATGTCACACTAAGCAGAAGGATGAAGATGCAAAGAACTGGTTAGAGAGGCTCGATTTTCTTTCTTGCATAAAACCCATCTTTTTTCTTTGACTGTTGACATGCATATGTGTGAGAAAGAAGAAGGGATATTTGGTCAATATTCTCCTAATTGCTTTGCTTCCTGTATGGCTCCTTTATTAATTTTTCCAGTTACTGTAGTCCTTGAGACTTTTGCTCAGTCAACAAGCAGCAACTGCCACATTCTGAAACAAATGTAAGCATTTTTATAATATCTCTCTGACTTTCTCCAAGATGTTCAGGCTTTTCCTCAATTCTTGCCTCTTGAAGACATTCATAAATCAAAGGAAATACTCAGCAAGGAACTCAGTGGAACCTTGCTGAGTGGCTGGAAATCTCTAGGTGAATGTCTATGGGACTGAAGCATTTGGGAAAAAAATTTTTGAAGCTGTGACTGTTGAACTGAAATGGAATGTTGAAGGTGAGCATTCGTGCTCAACTCTGATGTCAGTGTTCAGTATCTCAGCAGCATCAGTTCTTTCCAGATCATCACTTTTGGGTCATTTGGCACCACCAACATAAACTTTCAAGAGTCCAGTTATGCTTCAAGAGAAGTCAATGGGAGCAGAGATCCGTGATCCGCATTTTCTGTGTGATTAATAGGTATTGATGCAAACACATGAGAGAAGGATTTAGAGAGTTCTGTAATTCTAACCAAGGAGGTTATGCACCTCATTGCTTCTGAGATCAGTGGGGCATTATGTATCCTTGTCCCTTTATGTTTTTTGAGGACCTGACAAGATCTTTTCTTGTATCTATGGGTACCTTAGTGTTTTTTGAAAGCCTTTGAATAAAGTTCTTAAAACTATGGAAGGCTTCTAGGAGCTCTCACAAATATTTATGGACTGTATCTTCTGCCACACCCACAGGAGTCTTAGTTTGAATGTGTTTCCACCGCTTTTGCAAATATGACAGGAATGAAGAAAATGAGTGAATCCTGTAGTGACAGAAACCAACCCTGGCAAGTCTTGCTCTTCTCTAGGTCCAAATAAAATTAAAATCATACACAAGTCTATTTGATTCTATAAAAAGCTTGGCTGCTTGGATCCCACCATGCAGGGAGAGGCGGGAAGCTGACATACACGAATGATTTAGTGAGGATGGAGTTGTTCACTTTTATACGAAGGGTAAAGGGGAAAGCAAAAACTATTACTTGAACACTTTTCAATTTTAACCTAAATTGAGGCTTGAATGTGGTCCCATTGACGTCAGTGAGCGTTTTATCATTGGCTTCCTGGGGAGCAGGATAGTGTCTCCTGTGTAAACAAGAGAAATGTGGAGGTTTTTTCTCTTCTCTGTTTATAGGGTTTATTTGTGGTCCTTACCATAGCAGTCTGAGCACCTACACTAACGTGACTGGAGTCATTCCTGTGTTGTGCCTGTGAGTCAGATGTGGTGGTCTGCTACTTCAGAGGATGTGAAGTGAGACACAGAAAGTTTGGGATGCTATCTCCAGTAGATTGCACAGAAGGAGTCTGGCTGGCTCTGCTTGCCTTTTTGTGAATTGGAATTGGCAGACTACTCTAGTTATCCTCAGTAGAATTTAAATGTGAAAGCTGAACTTGGAGGTGAGAAGCCCTGAATGTTTTCTGCAGTGAACTCTGGACTGTTTGCTTCATTGCTTAACTGTTGGCTTCATTGTTTAAGGAACTCAAAGCTCCCACTCACTCCAGCAGAACCAGGATTTCTCCCTAAAGGTTTCATTCAAAGACCATTGAAAGAGATTTTTGGTCTGTTCAATTAAAAGCAGGTCCAAACCCCTCAGTTCATTCATCAATTGGCTGCATTGTTTGTGCTGAGGTTGACATTTGCTTCAGTTCTTTTCCAGCATAGTTTGAATTGAGAGGCAGTCCGTACTTTGACCTCTCTGAGGCATCAAATTAAGGCAACTGAGACCAAGTGGCTTGGATAGTGGAATGAGAAATGGAAGACCTTGGCTTTGGTTTTAAGTTTTACTGCCTGTTTTAGACTTACAGAGAAGTTAACTTCTGTTTGTTTTCCCTCCTGTAAACACTACAAGTGTCAACCTTATTGGACCAAGTGTTGTTTTGGTGGCATTTTCTTTCTCTCCGGTAATTTATTTTCATTGTGATCTCCTCAGTAGGAAAGGGCACTTGGCTCTTTTCAAGTTCAAATTCTTATAAAGCATTTAGCAGGACTAGAAAGCATAATCTCAACTCTGAGATGTTTCATTGCTACAGGTTGTTGAAGTGTGCATTCAGGGGAGACCTAGACCACAGAAAGTAATCGTTTTAGGTGCTTTGTGGAGTCCCAAGTTGTAAGAGATGAAGTCTTTATGTGAATACGTCATCATTTGCTGGTTTCCATAGAGTCAACAATAACACAAGGGTCAGTCTTTTTTGTGACTTTTTATACTTTGACTTTTGGGGGAAACCAGTAATTTGCAAACACTTGAAAATGGCCAGAAATGATGAACAAACTGCTTTCAAGAATAAAGAGAGTGATTTTTTTTTTTTTTTTTTTTTTTTTTTTTTTGGGTCACTAGATGAGAAGTCTTTATCCTATATGCTTGTATTGGCAGAACGTTCTATAATTTTTTGTTTGTTTGCTATGTTTAAATACCTTGGAATGCACTGTGACAGAACTTAAGAGTTCCTTTAATATATGCTTGGATGGAGTGCAGTGACATTGCTTTACAGCTTCTTTGTGTATATCTTGATGTGAAACATTTATGACCTTTATTTACAGCTCCTTTTTATTTGGTGTTCCAGACTTTTAATTCAATTTATATGCATCTAAATCATAAAGTACAACTCACCACTGTTCAGTTCTTCTTGCCCAGTTTTTCTTTTGCCAGCAAATGTCATTGTTGAACAGCCTTTGCTGAACCCTGGCAGCGGCAGAGAAGCTGCTTGGGTTGGTTGAAGGGATCTCTGGTATAGCCTTGGTGGGGTTTTTTGTGTACGTGAGGTAGGTTTGGTTGTAGTGTTGTTGTTTCGCTTGGGAACTAAAAGTATTTGAAATTGGTACAGCTGGTTTTTTAGCTACTTGGCTTCTTTTTGTAAGAAATGGGTGCAGAATGAAGGCCTTATAAATTTGTTGCTCTTTTTTATGGGCTTTGACTGCTTTACAGTCTACACAGTACAGTAAAAATGATAGCGTATCAAGTTAGTAAAAGGTATTAAGACAAAATATCCAGTTGCTGTCCAGCCCCTTCATGAAGGAAATACTGTGACTTTTCATCTGAATTTTCAGCTACTATAAGCTATCAAGAATGTGATGCAAGTGTAAATTTATGAATGCCTTTGAAGAATCAAACAACAGATACCCTTGCTTTTCCCACTGAAGCTACCAATTTTACCAGGGAACCCTTTGATTGATTCCTCAAAATATTTTTTTGCTTTTTAAACCAGAAAGCAGCCTCACCTATCCTAATCCTGGTTTTTTTTTAACATGTTAGCCAATTAATGTCTCAATTGAAAGAAGACATTATGCAGAATTCATCTGTTTTTTAGATTATATGCACATAACTTATAACATATGCTGAATTCATAACAGTTATGAGTGAACACTTTCAACTCTTAAAAACATTTGACACTTAAATTAGCAGTGTCTCCAATGTAATCCTGCCTTACCCACAGTATTACATGCTTCGCTTACAAAGTGCATACTCTGTTTAAGATAGAGACACCATCTGTGGTCTAATCTAGGTGGAGTAACTTTTAATATAAGGAATTAGTTTATTAACATAGACATTAATTATATAAAAGAAAAAATATCTAGATATTTGTCCACATTCCTCAAGAAAAGCATTTTTTCCTGTTCTGATACTGATATAATATTTGCTCAAAGGTGGAATAATTCCACCAGAATCAGTAGAACAGACTCAATGTAAGTTTGGTGCAAAACTCAAGGTGAACCTTAACTGTTAAAATTCAAATATTTCATCCAAAACCAGAGTATACCTTTTAGGAGCAATTTATTTAAGTTATGTTGGTAAGGTAAGGCTCAAGTGCTGCCCTTTCTTGAAAAGTGAAAATTGTATCATAAATGTCAGTTTTGTATAACTGACATAAATGTCAGAAACACATTTTTTTAAGTGGTAATTATTCCCAGAATAAAGATCCAAAAAATGATGAAATGTATACTTAAATAAATTTTCCTCAAGCTTGATAAAACACTGAACACTCACTATCCAAACCCTAAGTGAATAGCAACGTCATCATTGCCACCTGTATCTTCACAAGGAACAGAAGAGGAAGAATTCCCCAGAAAAGGTGGCTGGTTCCTGAAAAGTGCTTGAGAAAGATGAGCAGCCAGACAAAATGAAGAAAACTTGCAAAGACACTGGGTACAGCTGCTCGTGGTGTGGATTATATATTGTTCGTAGTTCTTGTTCCTTGCCTTTGAGACTGTTAGCGAGAGTTGGTCTCTTGAAAGCTCTATCTATCACTACAAACACTCAGGGGTAAATCTCACTATAACTAGGAAGGAAATTCTGCAGATGAATGTTTTGGCTGGATGCCTTATGAAGAAGGCATTAGCTGAAATATTGGTCTATAGAACTTCCTTTCCTTGGCTGTGTTCAACCTGTTAAAGTCCCTGTTCAGAAAATATCAAACCCCTGGTTTGCTGAAATTAGATCTGGAAACCTGGTAGTTCTGTTTGACTTTGAGGGTGGAATGGTTTAAAGACCTGAGGTAAATGGAGTATCCTGTTGACTAAGAAAAAGTAGATTTCCACAATGAAGAGCAAATTTGGATTTTTTAAAGGAAGTCAGAAGCACAGAAAAAGGTGTTTTTAAAAAGCACTTTGAAAGTAACAACTGAAGACTGACCCAGTCGTAACACAGAACCTATGAATAATGGATAATTTTTCTGTTTAGCTGTTTACTTGCTTTTCTTCACCTGATTTTGTTGAGAGTTAATGCAAAACCTCAGAAAACAAAAAGCTACAAAATTTCCATGAAAATGTTGTGACATTGTAGGGTTCTTTGTTCCTCCCAGAGAGACAAGTTTACTAAATAGCATGTGGATAGAATAGCAGTGACCCTAGGGACTATTCCTTGCTCCCAGCTCTGACAGGGTACAGCATCATTGTTCTTAGGATTGTTTGGTTTCTGAAAGTTCAGGCAAAGAAACTGGAGATAGAAGTGATGATTGCTGGTTATACTCAGAGGTTAACTGAAAGGATCATACCATTTCCTTAACTGTAAGAGAAATTATTAGTATGGAATGCCTTTCAAAGGAGCCTCCCTTCCTGTATGGTATTTACTCCAAGCCTCCTTTCCATTATCTTTAAATCTAAGCCTCATCCCCCTATTATCTATTAATAGTTTATCTTTAAATCCAGTGAATATCAAGCTCATTATTTTACTGCCCATTCAATCTGAAAGATAAAGGACAAAGGAAAATGAGGAGAAAACCTCTGCAAACCAACCAAGAGAAAGAAACAAAAAGAAAATCCTACCAGGACTGTGGCTATGAGAATGTTTGCAAAGGTCTTAATAACTTCACTGACATAAAGCATTCTCTCTGCACTCACTGCAGGTGCAGTATTCCAGCTCCCTGGAGAAGCTTGTCTTTAAGTCTTTTCTCCTTGAGTCTTTCCACTCAAGTGAGAGGTGGGAGGCACAGCTTGAAAGTGTGTTCCCCTAAGATTCCCCCCCAAAGGTACCAAAAATATTATGTCTTCAGGTTTGTCAGATGTTTTCCTTGCGCTTCTCCTTGGGAAGTTTACTGTAAGGTAGGACACCTGTTCTTACGTACAATAGCAATATATCAGGAGGTACACGAAGTGTAATGGAAAGAGGAAGGAAATGAAGGCAGATTTGATCTGTCATCCTGGGTAACTGATGGAGCAGTCAGCTGATTTCTCTCTATAGGAACAGGGTTTTCTGCAGGACAGGGACCATTTGTCCCTATAAACTCTGACCTTCTAAACTTTCTGTACGAGCTGAACATCACCAGATCTTGTCACTCTCCTGTGGATCTCCTCTTTTCCGTCTTTTTTTTTTTTCTTCCCACCCACCTTGTATATTAGAAAATAATTAACTCCTCTTGCTCTATCAAAGGTGATGGGCATGGAAGAACTGGTAACAAGGAATAATAGATCTTACAAGAATTCAGAGTTCTTATGATGGCTTGTTAATGACAAGTTTTTTCCCTGATTATTGCATGTATACCACAACAGTAGCTCCTTTGGTAAAGAATTTTTACAGTGAATTTTCTTACCTTTTCCCCTGTAATAAGAATATAGAACTAGAGATAATATTTTGTTTTGCTATAGTAAGAGCTGCTGATTTTTTTGCAGAGGCTTACTGAAACCAGGAGAAATGAATGGAGAGAGATAGGACAGAAAATTTCCTGTAACCTTTGGTCACTGCAGGAATGAGAAGATAAAAAGATGCTTAAGAATTTATCTACTGAATAGCAAGTTGCACATGAGACATGGCCCATCTTTACAAAAGCTCTGGTGTTTGGTGATTAGACTTAAGAAAGGCATTTTTCTCCTCTCCCTGGTCTGATTGATGCTCACACTGTTGCCATTGGCAGCTTTCTTAAGCTACAGAGAGGGATCTTCATTGCCACTTCAGCAACGTTTCTCTTTGCTATGACTTCGCAGGTTACTTCATCATCTGGCAGGCTAGGGGGTTTTGCTACCATTTTCTGGTATCTAGACTTGGAAAACAAACTATTTTGAACACTTCAGCTTAAAACCTTTAGGATTCTAAGGTATTTTTATATTAATTCTTAAAGATTACTGGTAAACCAATGCAAACAGCTATAAAAGTAGTTGAGGCAGAGTTGTTAGGAACTCCAAATAGACAACTGTTACATTAAATTGCAGCTGGGATGGATTTCACACAAGTGTGGAAATATCAGATGAGGATAATCTTTCACTGGACTATTAATCATTTGCCTGCTTTCCTGTGTCATAGACTGCAACACCTCATTTGTTTCAACTCACTTAGCTTATCCCTGCCAGGATACATGCACTCTATATCTGCTACCCAATACGCATTAGGTGGCATTAGGACTTCTTTTGAAAGGTGACAAAGTGAACAGGTGAAAATTTTAAGTAGTTGTTGAGCACTGATGTCCCTGGAAAACAGGACAGTGAGCACAGCTCACCATAAGCTTTATCCAGCAAAAGCTGTGTGTGGCCTTGTGAGCTACTTACATCCCTGGAGGCTGCAGATGCAGGTTCCCCAGCCAGACACTCGGCGCAGGGATCTTGGGCTGCTGCACAGCCAAGCCTCCCCCTCTGCTCACCCCCGCTCTGCTGCCTGACTTAGACCTGCCTGAACTTGTGCTGGTTGTCATTTTCCAGCTTCAGGCTGATAGGGAGCAAGTGGTTTTAAAACACTGCCAGTCTAAGTAATCTGTTTTTCTTCTCTGCTTTTAGCCTTGTTTTAGTTTGGGGTTTTTTTGTTTGTTTTTTTCCTGGTATAACAGTAGCTCTACACAGCAGATGCTCACAAAGTATATCACATGGTATTCCAATGAGTCTCTTCCTCATCTCTACAGCAAGCTGAAGACCATGAGGATGGGACTTCAGGATGCTGCAACATGCTCTAGGTCTTGCCAACCATCAGAGCATGTTTGCCGCACCACCAGTTTCCAAGTCATCACAGCCCTGCACTGAAGACCACTGAAGCTACTGGATAATCAGGGCTGCTGCTAGCTAGATTAAGTTATTACAGCAGGAAATTCTATACTCATCCTTCCATTTGTCTGTGTATGCAGGGGAAAATAATATTCAAGAGATACACAGCATGCTATCTTGCGATTTTCACGTTACTTCCTTATTATTAGTGCCATTTAATTTCTAAATTTGAGATCCTTCTTCAAAGGGATGCAATATTTTCATCAAGCTTCAAAGAGTTTTACAGATATTAAATATCTGTAAAAGATTTTTTGGCAGAGACAGTAAGAGAAAGCAGCCATTATCTTCCCATGCTGAAGCAGACATTTTGAATAAACTGATGCCACAATAGCCCAGCTGTTTCCAAAGCTAAGTTACAAGGGAAAAAGAAAAACCCAAACAACTCAACAAAAAACTTCAGGTGTTTGCAAAGTGGAATAAAATACATGGCTTATGTCCACTTAGCTTGTGTCCTTCTGTGTACCTAGGTAAGATTTTCCTTTTAAGGAGAAGTAAGGGGGAAGTTACTTCTTTAACACTGCATATGAGGGTTACTGCCAATATATTCCTTTGTTATATGGACTTTACTTGCATGACTGACAGCCTTGTAAACTACACATCCTGATTTGTTCAGGCTTTTCATTCTTAAAGTAAATGTTAATACTTTGTATTTTTTTCCTTTGTGCCAATGATATATATCACTTGTGTAATATTCCATGTATCTGGAAACATGTCGTTCAGTTTATGCCTTAAAAGTGAAATTGCTGGCACTTTTAGAGCAGAGTAGAAGTTTATGGTAGGTTTTATGTGTGACATTCTCAGGCAGAGAGCTGGAGCATAATTTTCTGGATGTCTTAAATAAGGATGTAATACAGAGCAAGGCAAGCTAGTCTTCTAAAAATAAAAGCCAAAATGTACATATTAAACTTCATTCTTGCCTTACTGAGGTCTAAGCACTGTAGCAAGTGATGGATTTCTCCAGCTGCTGGAGTCTGTCTGCCACTACTCCCAGGTCTGTGCCTTGTGTTGCATCTCAGGCACTCCTTACCTGTTGCATATGCTCACCATCAGCAGCTCAGCCCAGCCTCTAGTAGAAAGCATGTGGGTTTGGTTGTGTTCTTACATGCCTGACTCATTATACTTGCTCACAACAGTTAATCTGGACACCTTGTGCTCTGACCAGTGTTGTCTTTGGTGCTGGTAAAACAAAGAAGAAAAGCAGATAATGTGCCTATTCCTGAGCCAGGCACTGGCAGATGTTGCTGGTGACTTCTTTGCTCTTCCTTGGCCAGTGAGGACCTCCAAGGCTGTGTTCTCCTGTTTACCATGAACACATGCCAGACCAATGGAAATCTGGGAAGTTACATGTTTATGTTGGGAGATGTCTGACCACAAACACTTGAGCCTTCAGAAAGGCTGTTGGGAGCATTGTGTTTTTAGATTTTTGTGCCAGCAGAGTCTTCATATCTGATACTATTGAGTAAACTTTATTAAGGCATGGGGAACTATAGGCTAAAGAAGTACCTTAGCTTGCTATTGTATATTCTCAAAAAGTTCAAAAAGAGGATTCTCCACTCCCTACAGCCCTGCTCCTCAATACAGTCTGAAATAAGGTGCTTGCCTAGGAAAAAAAACTTAAAGTGACAACTTATTTTTCATTTTTATGGTTGACATGTGGAAGTTTCATTCCAACACTTAAAAAAATCATTGTTCTGAAGTCACACTGGTATCCTTTCCAAAAATATCTCTTACTGATAATAATACTTCTACCCACATTTTTGGAGTCTCAAGACACTTCTGTTATTTATTAATTAATGTTGTACTGGGATGTGATGCTTCTTCTGTATCTCCCTGGCTTTCCCCCCTCCCCAGTCTCATGTAAATCTTGATGTTTTATAACTGGGGAGAATTAAATCTGCATTGAAATGGGCTTCCATCCATCCCTAGGAGTGCCATAAAACTTTAATGTCTTTGTTATTTAGTGTGCTGTATAAGTTAGGAATAATTTTCTGTTTTTCACAACACCGGACAATTTCTTTAGTTCTGTACGATTCCTAATCCCTACAGAGTTCTCATGTCCCCTAAATAAACTGATGCTGTCTTGTAGCTACAAAACTATTCTTCTGGAGACAGACAGTTTCAGAAAGTACACAGTGTGTGTGGTTAATATTCATGGCACATACTTCATTCATAATTTATCATTAACTTACTCTTTTTAATTTCTTCCCGGCGGATCTGTAACACACCAGTGTAATCCAGTTTCCTTCCCCTACAGCTCTGACCATCTGGAATACTCTTGCCACATGTCTTCACCTCAGCTACACTTTCACATTTCTTAAAACATGTAAATAAATAGTATCAGATATAAAGTCCTAAAATTAGATACGCAATAAAAATGGCTTAGATTTCAGAGTGAAGGGAGCTCCTGAAGTTATCACCGAAATCCATAAGCCTACCAAGATGGCCAGCAATCAGTGAAGAAGAAAGCTGCAAATCTCGTGACCTGGAGTTACAAGCCCTAAACAAGGCTTAGGTTTATGCTTCTCTGTGTTTAACATTTCCATTAGTATGTTAGTGAGCTCGGAAACACATCATCCACTCAACCACATTGAAAGCTCGTTGTTTTACTCTGTGGGGCAGCCTGGTAGCATGTTAGCAGGATTTCCTTTGGCTGCAACTAAACAAAAAAATACATTCCAACCTGCTAGTAGGCATTCAGCTCACAGGACCAGACTGTTGGGGACCAGAAATCCCTGAATGTCCAACAGTGAGGAGGATATCTCATCTTCTTTGCCAGCTGCTTCTCTTTATGGATATGTTTCTACCATGCTGCACCACTTGCTAATGTATGCTTTGTCTATGTTCTTATTCTTACTAGTTTGCACCTTATGAAGACCTCTCAATGTTGCCTTGAACATGGAAGAAAACTTGGAGAAAAATATTTAACTCTTATCTTGTTCATCTAGCTGAAATAATTCATGTTGGTACCAGTGTTTATCTTTAAGGCACTACAATGTTCACTTGACTTCAGAGCACATTTTTTAGCACACCTTACCTGCTTTTTCTGTCAGCAGGAATAATACCCTCTAGGGCACTGGATTTCTCCTCAGCTGGTAAACATCTGTCTGATGATAATGCGGTAAAGACTTCAGTCTATTTTTCTGGTGAAAGGGTTAGTCCTCACATTTGGCAGTGGACCTAGAATTAAAAAAGATTAGTCAGAAACATGTTATAAAGGATAACCATATTTAGGCTTTGGCTTAGCAAAGTCTGTGACAGGTGCTGTACTTTTTCACCATCTCTAAATCATACATGGTTATGTAATTATGTGTTTTGAGGAATAGAGTCTTCCTCTAGACTATTTGACAATTAAATTTGGTTCCTCAAGGTCTTTCTTGCTACAAATGCATAAATCCTACTAGGAATTCTTGCCACCACACCTGTGCTTGTTCAAAACCCATCAAAGACTGTGTTCTTTTCCTGTGCAGCTCACCCTGCTTGGGTCTTCTCCCAGCTTTCATGTTGCATAGATGTATTCCAGGTCTTTCCTCTTCTGGTTTTCAGAACAAAAAGTCCATGTTGTTGAAAGTGTTGTAGAGGGCCTGAAGAGGCACAGTCACAGGGCTACCTCAAGATGAAGTAAAAACTCATTTGGATGCGTTTGGGAATTCCATTATTATATTGGCCAGGAGATTTAATTTTTGAACTTCTGAAATATACCCTGGACTCTCCTTCAATAGCTAGTAATAGTATTCTTAACTTGTACCTCACTACCTTTTGTTTCCTCCAGCTGGCTATAACTTGGTCAGTACAGAATTCAGTACAGAATTTTAGGGCTGGTTTTTTGCACATGTGGAATTTTATTGGATGATGACACATTTGGGGCACACTTTGCAATGTTTCTGTATTTCTTGTAAAAATAGAGGCAAAAATAGGAGTTTCTATAAATGGGAAAAGGAGATTTTTGCTCTCCTACCTAATTGGAAGTAACAAAAAGGGGCTTTTAATTAAAAAATTGGCATGACTGTTTTCAAGTGTGCTGTATTTCAGTACTAGGGCACTTAAGCGTACAGTAGGATGTGGCAAGTGTACAGAAGAAAACTGCTGGGAGCCTATTTGCAGAGGATATTTCAGCCAACATAGGCATGGTAATGCTTCAGGGATGCCTGAATTATGGACCTTGGAGCAGCTGGTATTTTACAAGAACCTTCAGTACAAGTTTTGTTTCAAATTATTCTCAGTGTAATTGAGTAAGGAGGTTGTCCCAGGGAGTGACCACACATTGTTGTGTGAAGACACCCAAATTACCTCATTTACTCAACACTGCTTAGCTGGAACAGGGCCAGAGTACCCAGTGAGGAAGAGTATCAGAGTAGAGTTATGGAAACTTGGGGAGGACACAGCATTAAGAGGAGCAATCTAATGGTGTGGATGGTACACAAATGGAGGAGAAAACAGATGGTCTACAAATGCCAAGTTGTAGCCAGAGGAGGTCCTCAGAGACTGGTAAGAGTAGTTGGGACAGCATAAGGAAGAGCTAAACTAGAGTTGCTCTTCTCAGGTTTCAGCCTGCTAGTAATGACTACATGTTCCCTTAGTCTGCAGAGGAAAGCATGACCCTTTGCATGGAGGATCAGGACTGTTTTTTAGAGGGAGAGCTGTGGATGCAGCTGGGAGAGGAAGTACAATGGTTACTGGCTGCTCATCACATCCTTCCTCCCAGAGGTTTTCACTTTTTCACAGCTGCCAGCTAAGTTGGTCATGTGGATGACCCCACACCTGGTTAAGCAAAAAGGATCTAGGCTAGGTTAATTAGTTCAAATTGTATGTCTTTGGTAATCTGTCTCATGTTGACTGGAAGTAGCTGGAGAATTCTCCTACAGACTGACCAGTGGGAGGATAACTTCTAGCAGCAGCAGACTGTAGGAGACTGCAAATCTGCAGGTGCAGTGCTACTAAGAAAACTCAAGCGATTTGATGGACCAAAACTGCATCCACGTTTATAGACAAAGTAAAGGAGATAAGTAAGGAGTTACTAAGGCAGTCAGGAGAGGGGTGGGTAAGAAAATAGTAATTACGGGAGGAAAATAGAGGTTAAAAGTGGGGGAAATAACACATATTATGTCAGTGCAAGATTTTGATGTGTCCCCTGCAGGGACAGCTCCCGAGCCTGTGAGAATTGTGGTTCTCTTGTGACTTACTGTAGATGTGTATATAATATATATGTTTATTTTTTTAAATTTGGTATGCTAATGTTGTCTATATTCGCATAAAAATTAGAAACACTTAGAGACTTATTTAGAAACGCAATAAGATTGCACTCCTGTCATCAACTGAAAAGTCAACTTTCAGACTGAATTCTCAGCATTTGACTGTGGTTAGAAGTTACATTATTGTCTATGTGGTCTCCTTGCTGGTTGTGGGAAGCTGCTCCACATTCTTAGCCTGTCCTGCAAAGCCACCCCAGGTTCTAAAAAAGCATGCAGAGTAATCTGTCGCCTACCTAATAATGGCTGTTCAAGTGCTAATTATCTTCCAAATATAATGAGTTAGAGGACAGGAGAACCAGCACTGCTTTGCTCCATGTGCACACCTTGGTGGGTTTGAATCGTCATCGCGCATCACAGGGGAGATGAGCAGAGACCTGAATGAACCTTTTCTTTTCTCTAAAGTTATGAATCTTGCAAACTTTTAATCAATTTTTACTCTGTGATTTCCCCCCTCCAAAAAACTTGTGGATAACTGTGACCTACTGTATTCACATTGGACCTTTTTACAAGAAAAGCTATTAAGAGAAAGGACTCAAACTCAGTCCAATTTACCATGTATCCGGAGGCTTAACCAAAGCTATTATTACATGAAAGAATGGAGGAAATTAAGAACAGGGCCTTCAGAATACCAAATGCCAGTACAATTTTTTTTCTTGATTTTCTTTCTGTCTAATTTATTCTGTCAGGAATTTGAAAACAATTAGGCACTAAAAAGAAAAAAAGGGTGAAACAGTCTTACCTAACTCTTGTGTGCATGCTAAATACTTCCATACCGCATTGCAGGCCTCTTCTGTACTGAAAAATAAAAATCATCCATAAATGGTTAACATGAACTCTAGTGGTGCTTCTGGAGAAATACTGACCTCAGTTACTGAAAAGCGTGATGAGAGTCTCATAGATAACAGCAGAGAGGGCTATAAAGGCTAAGGAAGGATCTCATTTAGATGACATTACTCAGAAGAATATGATTTTTGAAAAGAAATATTTGTTTGGGTGAATTCTTCCAAAGGCAAAAAGGGGTGATAAATGTTTTTTGAGACCTAGGATATTTTCTTTTGTAAGATAATCAAGAGTATGTGAAATTAGATGGAAATGATAGTATCTTGAGAGCAGGTAACCTCTTTGTTACTAATAACCTGGTTTATTGGATAGTGATGTTGTGATTTTGCTTCAGCTCCCATCCCATTTTTTGCAGACCCTACCTTACACAATCTCAACATCTGCACCTATTTTGATCATAGCAGAGAGATTGTGGATTTAATTTAATTTGATGTAATGGTAATTGTAAAGAATTCCTGCACGGATAATGATGAGAGCTGGTAGACGAACAGACTGCATGTCATCCAAGAGTTACAAAGATGCAGTCTGTTTGAATGTCTCTGCTTTTAAGCTTGATGAAGTATGTGAAAAATCTCATTTCCAGCAAGATTTTAATTACATCATGGAAATCTGCCTCTTTGTATGAAATTCCAGCTGAATAAGGAAAAGCAAAAGAGTCTGGGAGCTGCCAACACAGTCCTGACTTTGCTGTTAGGAGGCAGTGAGTTTAAATTCATATGTAACCTTGAGTTTATTCCTTTACTGCAAGAGCAACCAGTATTTCTGCAAAGACATAGATGCCCCTCTTCTAAATAAACCACAGTGGCCTCTGATGTGACAGAATGCTTCCTACATGAAGTCTTTTTCTGCTGCTGTTTTTTGGAGTGCTTTTGTGAGTGTGTGGCCTTTGGGGCAAAAGGAAATGTCAAAAGTTCATCTGTCAACAAAACTTCTCTTTTTCTCTTTGCATTAACTAAGCCTATCAAGTACACTTGACGTAACTATGACACTTTATTTTTTGTGGCTTATAAGCATTGGTTCTTTGGCCTTTGGCTGTTAATTAGGAATATTATTAGTCTTCTCTTTTGGCTGGGCCCAGCCTGCTTTTGTCAGACATGGTGGGTTGCTGGTTTCCTGTGAAGAATTCTAGGAAAAACAGGAAAGACTACGCATTGCCTCAGCTGGCAATGTAACAAGAGAAAACATAATGTGATGGTAAGACTTACTACAGTGCCACTGTGTGCTGAGGACTGACATTTTTCTCTCCCTGGAAGACATTTTCTACATCCATGCTTTTTTTTTTTTTTTTGTATGTGTGTGTCAGGAGGGACTGTAAGAGTTCCTTATAAAGGGAAAAGAGAATTTTAAGGCTCATTTGTACAAACTCTTATTTTTAAGTTGCAGATTCAGGGGATGCTCCGGATAGATGATGCACTATGAAATGAACCTGAGACCTGCGTCCCCACAAGGGTCACCATGTGGACCCAGTCTCTTTGCTGGGTTAGCTGCCTCTCTTGTAACAAAAGTCTTTATATCTGAGCATGGTGGCATCCTGGTGGTGATGCCTCATGGCATGCCAATGTGGTGAATTTCACTAAGCTTTTCTTAAAATTAGGAGGAAGGCATTCATTCTGTTCTCTGAAGAGACAAACAGGTGAAACGTGGGATAGGAGACACAAGTGAAAAGCAGGTTGATTGAATTTTGACAAAATCATGGTGATCTCCACAATTTTTCTTTTATTTTTTCAGTTTTCAAATTTTGTAGATTTATGTATTAGAGTTAGAGTTACAGAAGAAAAAAAAAGCCAGGGATTTGGGAGAGTTGAAGGGAAGTTCTCAGTTCTAAACATTTGTTCTTTAGTTGAGACCTGCTGGGAAAAGCTCTCCAGCTAATTAAACAGATGATGATAAATGCTCCTCAGCAAATAAGAGATAAGCTATTTGCATACGTTTGACTTGTAAATTTACTTCAGGCTTGTGATTGCAGCAAGGCTATAGCTCTTCAAAACAACAGGCCATCACTTCTTACACTTGCCTTGTGTGCACTTCGTTCTACTGTGGAGCCCTGAAGAAACTCTGCCAAGAATGGATTCATAGTGGCAGAACGTAGTCTTTGAAAAGAGAATTCAAATCTAGAACCAAACATAATTATCCTGCTCAGGGTGTATGGGCAGACACTGTTTAAATACATTGCCTCAAAGTTATTATCTACAGCTGCACCGCCTCCTTGAATAGCAGAACAAAGGATAGAAGTTTAACATCTTATGAGCAAATACCTTTTAAACAGATTAAACGAGACCAGAACAGATTTAAACAGATCTTACTAGACCATGACCTTTGACAGAAACCAGTTTTCTGTTTTGGTAAAACTTTTGTTTTGGCTTAGTAAATAAGTATTTAAAACAATATTTGTATGTCTTGTTCCTGCCTGACATATAGAGTGCAAGCACATTATTTCCATGAGAATGTTTGCATAACAGAATAAATGCTAATATGGGTGTTTAGATGTCAACAATCTTCATCTAAGTGTGAGTAACAAAAGAAAGACTCTGACAATTCTTAATTGACTGCTAATTTGTGCATTTTACATTCAGTGTCCAGTAGCTGCTTTAGTGACCAGTTTATAACTCTTTATTAACCAAAAATGTCGAACTGAGAGCAGTGCTCACTCACTACTGACTCAAAAGCAGAGCCTCCTTACAGAATTTCCCACTCTCCTCCCTTCCATGTATGGTGATGGGGACTGCCTTTTGAAATTTAAACTGTAGGTATTAGTCGCCTCTGTGTATATCAGGTTGATCGGTTTTTAAAAGATGAAGAGAAATTGTTTAAAATGCAAGAGGCCCAAGAATTAAGAAAGTCTGTTATGGAGCATGCATAGTGCTCCTTAGCTGATGAAATTGGTCATTACTGTTTTTCAGCTGTTAAACTGCCTGTGTTTTGTGGAAAGAAAAAAAAAGCATATCTTCTTGAGTGTTTGCACATCTGCCTAATACATGAATGATCAAAACATACTGCTGAATTTGCAACCCACCTCCAGCATCTGTTTCAAAACTTCCAAAGAAAAAGTGCAGACAAAGTTATCCCCAAACAGTTGTTATTTTTATGGTCTCTAATGCTCCAGATTAAGATGATTTAAGATTCTTGGAAAAAGTTTTTAATTGTTGTGGCTTCTACAATAATGATATTTATTGCATGAATTCCTAGATTCGACTCTTAAAAGCTTTTAGAACCTTGCCAAATCACCATGGAAAAAAAGAAAAAGTTTTCTAACCATCTAACTACATCAGTGACAACTGACAACTATGGGTCAAAGAATAGAGGGACACCTGGGATCAATTATTAATGTCTGAATTTGATTTTAATCATCTTTGCATGTGAGTATGGACTAATTTCTTTGTCTTCTGAAAGATGTTTTCATTGGCTGCTAAACAATACTGTTCTGATTTATGAAAGGTCCTAACAAATTGCTGCAAAGAGGTTGCAAGATATTTCTGCAGCTAATTGAATCAAAAATTATTTTCCTTCCTCAAGGTATGTCTAGGAAAGGTGTGTGACATTTCAGCTTTAAAAAACATATGAATATACTCTGTCCAGTAGTGTGCCTTGTGAACATCTCCCTACTTCTCACTTGGCATACACAGTTTAGATGGCTTAACTGTGTACATGATGTTATGTGAATTGATGCGTGAGCCCAATAAAGGGGTACAAAGGGATAAAGCAGAACTTGCAAGGGCCAGAAGTCTTCCTGAGTGCTGTGTATGGAACTACATTTAACAGGCATAATTTTGCTCATTATTATCACCAGTATTTTTTCAAAATAGCCTAAGGACACCAAATAGTGTATGCCAATGAGGATGAATTTTGGGGTATTTTCCTTTAAATTCACTCTGATGTGTACGTCTCAGGAACAGAGAGTGTGTGTGTCTGTGTATTTCAACCTGTAGGGAGGAAAATATGTTTTCTGTAGAATTCTCGTAAGTAGCAAAAATTTTTGTTTTCCTCCCAGTTCTTCATGATGGATAACTCTTGCACATTTTGCTCCTTTCTCTCAAGACTCTCCATTTCCATCAATACATTTACTCAGTAAAAACAAACCAGGAGAACCCAGGAGAGTGAACTGCATGATTAACATCTGACCTTTTTTTCTGAATTGACATGGGTTACTAATGAAGTACTATACATTTATTTTCATTAATTCAGTTTCACTTTTGCTTTGTCCACACACACAGAAGAAGAAAATGTAGATGGAGGCTTTATAATTTTTTACAATGGTCTGAAATATTCACAGTCTAATAGCAAAGAACCCTAATCACTATCTAAAATACCATCCTGTTCCACAAACCAGTACATAAATAAATAACTTTCTTTTTCTGGTAGTAAGCACTTAGCAGCTCCTACTAAATTATTTGTCATGTAGCTTTTTTGTTTCCTTTAAAAAATATTTGCTGGCTCAAGTAAATTAGGAATGAGTTGCTGAATCACTTCACCATGTTCACTATCTTAAAATATTTCCTTAAGAGCTTCCATATAGGAGTATATGAATGGTTACAAATTTTCCTTTAGAAATTTTCTAAAACATATTGTTTATTTTCCTCAACAGGCAAAGTACCTTGCACCAAAGTAAAGTGTAAGGCATTGACATGATACTGTATTTTTCAAAAATGGAGTAGCTGTGCCAAGTGTAGGAAGGAGAGACAGAAACCTCCTCAATCTGAATTCACCAACTGGAAAATAAACTGTTTCTGAGCAGCTCTGATGGAGAAACAATCCTTAAAAATGGAAAACAGTCTTTGTTCTTTTATTGCATTTAGTTTACAAGATGAACAAGAACCAACAGGGCAAATAGCAACTCTTAAGCGATTCCATTTGCTTTATGTTTATAGTTCCACAAAAAAACCCAAATCCCTTCCTTTGGGAGGATTTATATAACCTCTTACTATCCCTAGAGCAGCTATATTATACAGAATCTTACCCTTTCTTGGCAAAATTCGCTGTGACTTGGTCCAACAATAAAACAAAAGGTAAAAGAAAAATGAGCAATTTCTAGAGAATTTGATTCTCAGTTAATAAAGTCTTATTCTAAAAACCCCCTCCAAAGTTTAGACCTCCTACTCCAAAATCATAACTAAAAGTCATGTTAGATATCAGTTTCCACTGTTGATCCGTGTTTTCCATTTATTCAACAAAATTACTTATTAAATCAGGTTTTTATTCTTAAATTATACATGATATTATTATTATTATTCATATGATGGCATGAATTCCACTATTTTGAGACTTTTTAATTGGCAGCACCTGATGCGTGGTGTAAAATCCTGGCAAACCTTCTTTGACTTACTGAGCAGGGTCTCAGTTTTGAGGTGCTAGGCCTGGCCAGATTCTCTTGCTGAAACAACTTCAGAGGTGCTGTGTGGGATGACTGCCCACCCTGCTTGAAGGAGACTTGGAGGACAGAAAGCCTCAGCCCCAAGCAAAGTAAAGGTGATGCAAAAAAGGCATGGGTGGGGAGATGTGGCTGACCTCTCCCTTTCAGGCTGTGACATTTATATGGATGTGTAGCCTTGAGGAATTCCTGGAGCCCTTTCTGCTGTAGCTCAGTGAATTGGAAACAGCATTATTTTTTTAGTATTGATTACAGCTGAAGCTGGCCAGGAGGCCAGTGGTTTTTCTTAGGTGCAGATCTTATAGCTGTGATCCATCTGTGTGATACCTTAAGACAAGATAACTCCGTGTAGAACATAACCATAAACCTCTCCCAATATGAGCGGGCAGCAGTATATTTGATGAGCACCATATGTTACTGGTGCTCTGTGATATGTGTCATCTGCCTGGGGTTGGAGCGCTGTGTGAGTTGGTGCTCTGTATCGATTTGAAATCCACCACTTTTGAAACATTTCTGAGGCTGTAAGGCTGAAAAAAAGTTGATGTCAATGGTTTTACTGCTGTTCTTTGTACTGATGTCTATTAAATGCTCTGACTCTCCCAAAGCATTCTTGCTCACTCTTCAAGGAAGAAATACCCTGAATTTGATGAACCAGTGAGCATGTTACTGTTAGGAAATTGTTGCATCCCAGTTACACAACAGGTTCCTTGAATTCCCACAAATTTGTCACATTCAAGATCTTATAACAGGCAAAAAGAACTCACCCTCTATTCAAAGAAATTAATTTTCATTAGTATAATTAAAATCTTAATTGTACAGTCAAAGGGCTCTTACTTTTCCAGTTACAATAATAGTGACACACTTCAAAGCAAATGCAGATAAAATGAGGCATACACACATTTTTCTAATATGTATAGAATCATGGAAGTTCTACGTACCTCTTTTGCTTAACTTAAAATTACCACTGGTACTCTGGGTCTGGAGGTCAATGTGTTCAATCTTGGCATAAGGGGAAGTTTCTGGTGAGTTGTCTGCATCCTGAATATTACGAATACATCCTTGGGAGAAATCTTTCCTGCTCACTTTAGGATCAGCTTGCAGGCATTTTTGCATGGTCTGCACCTGTCTCATTCTTGATTGGTTTGTAGCTCCACATTGCATTTGAATTTAATAGAGTAAATATGGTGGTTTTGACATATGTTTGACACTTGCTCTTTGCTCTCTTGGTTACCCCTGGCTAGTTTCACCCAGCTCCCAAGGACTCATCCCTCTCCTGGTTGGTCACTGACCATTGGTTGCCAGTAGCTTATAGCCCTGCTACCTCCAGGGTCATCCTGAGTCCAAGCCAACAAGGCTGAGCTTCTGTCCTGTGCCCCCCATGTTGCTTTTTGGTTTAGAATTCCAAGCAGTACTTGTTATTGCCAATTACTACCTGGAAGTTAGCCTCATGCCATGCAGTTAAGCAAAACCAAGCTGAGGGCTAAAGGTAAAGCCAAAGTCACTTAAGAGTTGTTAGATAATTGCACTTACAACTAAACAAGCTCAAGCGCAGCTCCAGACAAGCCCAGACTGACACCTACTGAGACCTCCACCATGGCGTAGTGCAAAACCAAGGATAACACCTGGTTACAACCAATGCCAGCACTATATTTACTGTGCATTTTACTGGCCTACAACAGAGAGCTGAAACGTGACATAAGCCATGGTGTTGGGGATTACTGAGGAAGAAGTGTGTAGCTGGTTCGACATGTGAGGGGTGAGCGTGGCATGAGGAAAGAGACTGGCCTCAGTTAGCTTACGTGTGTCTTCAGATGAGAAAGTGTAAGGATGTGAGGGTCATCCCAGCACAGAAGAGTTTCTGGTATTAAAAAATTTTAGAAAACAGTGTTTGGTATGTCTCAGTCACAGGACTGAGGTTTAGCAGGATATAGACCAAATAGTAAAGAAAATCCAGTTTCAGCAGTTTTTCAAGACTGTCTTCAGCATGCCTTGCTGCCACCCAGTGCTTCTTGGAGTGCCTTCTCCTTGTGTTTTCTGTAGAAGACAATAGCAGGTCTGTAGTCTGCTGAGATCTCCTCCCACCTGGGGGATGAGAGTGGTCCCCCCGAGTCCTGTTCCACTAATTAGACCAAAAAGTGTGCTTTGCGTAAGTGAAATACTTTAGCCAAAGGAATCACCAAGGGAAAAGTGAGGCTTTTAAAAGCACTGTAGTATTATTGAACTTTTTTTTCATTTTATTGTATTTTGAACAAAATACTGATTTCATGGAAAATTTGATTAATATTTAAAGCAAAACTTCTCCTTCAAGTAGCTTGTCCAACATCTCTCTTGAGGAGCAAAATCTGAATATTAGCTGACCATGTTGGTTAAGGAAATGTCTCCAGCAACGTTTCCACTGGTTTAATCAATCTGGTTTCCAGCACAGCTTCAGCCAGAATGTGGTTAGCCTGCAGTTATTGAAGCTGCTGTTTGAGAACAGCAATAGGAAAGGATTTTCAGTATTTTGAAGACCAATCTGATAGTTTGGAGACCAGGCTAAAAGTTCCTGTTCTGCTGCAGTTTTCCAAAGTGCCTCACCTCCCTATCTAAAATGTGAGCAACAGTAGTTTTTGTTTTCAACAACCAATGTTTTGGGAGTAAACTTTAAGTTATTAAATATGCTGAAAATTTCAATGGGAGAAGAAATAATAAAATATATTTGATTGGAATTTTTTTATTATTATCATTATTTTATTTTCTGGGACAAAATCCCACCAAATTTTTTATTAACTTAGTAGTCTTTCTTTATTTTTTTTTTTCCTCTCCCTCAACCAGTCATTGCATCATTACAGTTTTGATCAAACTTGGACCAACTATGAAGAACCTATTAAGACAGTGAAGTTATAAAAATTTCAGAAACCCAGGACCTGGAATTCATCGCCACTAAATTATAACCCTTTCAAGAAATACTTTGAGAAACATGGGAACTGATGAGACTGCTCTTTAATGAATAAAATCAAAGATGATGAGTTCTATAGGCAATATTGAGCTAGTTGTCAGTAATTAGCTTCAGATGATATTGTCGTCTTTAATGTTTCTTTACTATTCTTGGATGAGTTGGAATATACGATGAAAGTGTAATTACAGCCTTTGATATTTTGGTGGATGTCTCAATGCATCCTGGAAGTACTCCAACAGGTTGTTTGGCCAAGTGGTTTGTGGGGTAGCTAGTCCTATACAAATAAATAAAGAAAGAGAAAACTCTTTAATTGTTCGTGCAATAAATGGTCTCCTCATACATTTTATGATGTGGTATTTTAAGTGCATCTAAGCAAAAGTCAATCTAATGAAAGAACAAATGCTTTTTGTCTTTTATGTGGATCGTGTTACTTGTGTGCTTATTGTGTTTTTTTTTAAAGTTCAGGCTTTTTAATGCTAATTATTAAAACAATAAGTTCAGTGTGTCTGGAGTGGGGGAAAATGAGCAGTTTAAAGACTACAGTCTGTGCAAGTGGATTCTGGTAGGATGTGTGTTGGTTTTGTGCTGGTGTAAGTACTGCCACTCAGATTACATCTGTGCAATTATCAATCAGGGCTTTAATTATTTTTTTAAATTATGAATCATTTCAGACTGAATTTTTGCAGTTTAGTGAAATTAGGCAATTCTAAAATAAGGCCTTGAATTTAAAGGCACCCATAATTTGAGATTTCTTTGTCAGATTAACATTTAGTAAGACTTCAAGTAGAATATGAATTTGAAGTGTGGACTAGGCCTAGTAAGCTGTAGAAAGAGACAAAAAATACTTTAAAAACTGGGGAAAATAGAGACAGAAACACAAGTAGCAATATCCTGTTGGTATCTGGTGGAAAGGAGCAGGGAGAATTATCTCAGATTTTCTTCTGAAAAGGTTCTATGAAGGCAGGGAAGAGATAAGAAATGTCTCCCTGGGTGAGCTACCTTAGAACAGCATCAGAATATCTGGGATGTAGATGTCTCCATTAAACAAGTGGGCAACCATCACCTTCTTGTGAAGGGCAACTTCAGCTCTTTGGGGGCCAGCAGATGAAGATCTGGAGACTCCCCAAAACTTAGTTGTAATACAGTTTGGAACTGTGAACCCACTGGCTGCCAACACGTTGAATCGGTTTTCTGGAGACCTTTGTCCATGGCATGTTTTCCTTATGGTGTGCTGGATGTCTGTAGAGGCAGGTGGGGTGAAGGCTGTCAACTGTTTCAGGGATTTCATGGGTACCCTTCCTATAGCACCTGGGGTATCCAAAAAAGCATGTTTTGCATGTTGCTCCAGCCTTGCCTTCTGCACCTTTCACTGCTTCTCACCGTATTGAAAAAATAGATGCTGAAGTAATGTATTTAATCAAGTTCATGTAATGAGAATTTCTGCTCCTCATCACAATAGGCAACTTTGTGATAAATCCCTTGACAATGGTATTAGTATTAGAGAATCATGGTTTGGGTTGGAAAGGACTTGAAAGATCATCTAGTTCTAATGCCCCTGCCATGGCTATGGGCACATTTGTTTCACTCGACTGGGTTGCTCAAAGCGCCATCAAACCTGGCCTTGAACACTTCCAGCCAGGGATGGGGCATCCACAGCTTCTCTGGGAAACATGTTCCTGTGCCTTACCACCCTCAAAGTGAAGAATTTTTTCCTATTCACTAATCTAAACCTCTTTTCTTTCAGTTTAAAGCCATTCACCTTTGTCCTGCCACTACATGCCCTTGTAAATTGTTTCTTTCTAAAGTTTTTGTAGAACCCCTGTGATGAATTAACCCTGGCTGGATGCCAGGTGCCCACCAAAGCCACTCTATCTCTTCCCTCCTCAACTGGACAGGGGAGAGAAAATACAAGGAAAGGTTCATGAGCTAAGGGCAGAGAGAGGTCACTCACCAATTACCATCATGGCAAAACAGACTTGACATGGGATTTCATGTGGTCTTAAGCTCAGCACATGAGGGAGTCTTTCAGTATTAACACACAAAATGACCATCTGTATGAAACTGTGGCTTTAGTCTAATGAATTCCCTGTGTATTCAAACCATACCTGGTTAATTAAACTTACCAGCCTTAAGTAAAATAAGTTAAAGCTGTAACTCCACTCCCTGCCCTTAGGTCAAAATCCGTGGCCTTCTCCTTCTGTTCCTTCTCCTACCCACTCTATCACTTATTTTCAGTTAAGTTTTGAATACAATATTTTGGGAAAATCTATGTGCAGTAAGTGAAAAGTTCTGAAATTGATTTTCTTTGGGTTTGTCTTCCTTAGCTATTTCAAATTATCATCATCTCAAATATATTCCAAATCTGAAGCTTTTTGTTTGTGGGTGACTGACGAATGTAAAAACATTCTGGTGAGATGTAGAGGAAAGAATTATGGAGAGCAACCTACAATTTTGTCTGTAGAAACTGCATCACTGAAATCTATATCAAATTTCATTTGTATGTGAAGAAATTGGCAAAGCTCCGTAAAACTTCCGTAGCAAAATTTTTAAGCACTGCATTTCATTCAGCATAGGGAGTGAGGTGAACGAAGAAATTAATAGTTGTAATATTTTTGTAAATGTTTCAGTTAATGAAAATAGGAATCTTTTTTTGTACAGCTTTCTTTAGTATGATTATTGGATCTTTTGTTAAATAGGATTGTCTAACTGAGGATAAATGTTTGCTATCGTATTTTTATTTGCTCATAATATTACTCTTTCTGTACACATGAAACTAGTTGTTTGAGCACACAAGTGCTGATGAACAAGAGACCTCAAATTTCAAATTAGTAATACAATCAAAGAGACAATGCAATTTAAAAGACAATACCGTAACTGAACACTTACGGTATAAATAGTAATTGAATTCATAAGAATAAAAAAGAAATCTTGCAGTAGGTGCAAGCATCAAGACTACATTCATCTTTTTATGGCACTGGGGGGGGTCTCATAAATGACTAACTATGTTTTATCTCAGCAATATATTTGGTGGTGTCCGTGCTGGATGCCTTTCATTTTTCTTGCCTCTTGGTCTGGAAAATGATAAATTATGCACCCTCTGGTATGAATTCTATTTGTGTGTATTTGGTATAACACAAGAATCTTAAAAATGAGTGAACATTTCTCTCACATCTGGAACATGTCTAAATTATCACCAATAGCATTCTCCCTACAAATGGCTGAACAAGACAGTAAGGCACCGTGTCAAATTTAGTCCAAATCCTTCTGCCATTAAATGATCAACAGCCAAAAAGCTGAAGTTACTGCAGTTCCTAAAGTTCTGTTTAAAAACAAAGCAACCAACAAATTCAGAATAATGGTTAGATTTTAGCTGTGAGTTGGTTTGATTTTAAATTGGTTTCAAGAAAGCCTTATCTCCCATGCTTAAGTCTATACATAATAGATTATGTGTTCTACAATAGCAGGAATATTTATACTCTGGTATATATTCTGGTTCGTATTCTGCTAAAAGGTGTCTGACATCTGATGGCTGCATTTAGTTCAAGTCATTCAGCCCATGAACTGACTTAGCAGCTGAAAAATATTCCCCTCTCAAGATGTACAGCCCATGCCTCGCTGGGCATTTCTGCTGCCCTGGGAGCAGGTGGCCAGCACATTGATGCAAAATGTCCAGCCACACTGCTGGCATCAATTAGGATCCATTCAGAGCTGACTCATCTGTTACCATGGAGCTCTTGTCAACCTGGCTGGTCTCAACCCAGAAGTGTTAATGTGTATTTACCACAGTGCAGTTGTCAGTCATTCACACCAACACCCTCATGGCAAGGATTTGCTCCATAGGGTTAGCAGTGCTGCTGAGGGGATGGGATTGCCTCTTGCAACCTGCAAAACCGAGGACCATGGTTTTGTTTTGTGCATCTGTTCCTTTTATTTTCCATGGACTGAGTAACAATTTACCACCCAAAGAGATGAAGGGGTATATCCCATGCGTATTGTGTTTGGATACCAGCAGAAAGATGAGATGGTCTGTGGTGAAGTCCTGTGGTTTAGGAAACTGTACTGCCTATTTTATTTTTCCAGCAGGGTAAATCAAAGAAATAAATAGAAAATAAGTGATTTTTTTTTAAAAAAACCTCATTCTCCATAACCAAGGTTATACTGAAAGTATTTCATGAGTATGCCCTAAAACTATGCCCTCCATCGCAACCCCTGTGTGGTTTGTTGCTCTGTCCCCTTTTTAAGGAGCAGAGAAACTGGTGCCCAATTGATTCTGAGGATTTTAAAACATTCTATGGGAGCCTTTTTACTCCTGCTAGCACCCCGTCTTGTGTAGATTCATCACAGCTGTTTGTGCCACAGCATCAGCCGCTGCTCAGACCCTGTAGTTGAAAGTATGTCCTTCTGCAGCTCAAAGGCAAATTAGTGCATCAACTTAATTCTTATGGGATTGAGGCACTTGATTACTGTGCTCCTGCCACAGAGGTGATTTAATATCTTTTGGGTCTATGTGGACCAGGGTTGAGGGAAGGTCATATCCCAGCTCACTAAGAAACATGCAAGTTTTCACGTTGTTTTTTTCCCAGTTTAGGCTCTGGTGACACTGATGCAATCCTCACCTTTTATTTCCCTTTCCTGTTCCCCACTTCTGGCTCTTGTAGCTTTGTCTAGACTACAGATATGGATGGTGTGGGAATACCGGGCAAGTGTGCATGTGCATGCACGCGCACACACGTTTTGTGTCTTATAAACTTTGTGTTACCTACGTGAAGTACTCCTGCCTGAATGAACAGCTTTAAATCAAAACAGGCAGTGAGAGGGAAACAACAGGAAATGAAAGAATGGCTAAGATAAGGTATTCAGCTGCATCAACTGGTTTAATAAAAGTGTCGCTGGTACCTCTCTTCATATGTGTCTTGCCTTGCTCATTGGAGCTGGAGCAATGTGGCAGCTACGAACCCATTAAGTGGACTTAGGAGAGAGAGAAAGTGAAACTTTCATTTGCAGTGTGAAAGAAATGTAACCTGAGCAAGTATCCCCACCTACTGCGGCACTGAGAAACACCACAGCCCGTGGCTGCCTGCTGTGCCTTTATGCCCAGATGTCATTTTTGCTTCTGTGTAAGTGCTCATCATGGAATTGAGGGGGAAGGCACTTACTACAGGCAAACAGAAAGGACTTCTGGGCCATTACTCTGTGCCCTGTACTGCTGCAAGGGTTGTTGAGAGTGCAGGCATTGGCCTACTGATGTACCAGGTTTATTCATCTGCTGAAAGCAATCAGCAGTGTTTCTGCCGGCTTCAAGGGTCTGCTTGTAGCCCTGGTTTCATTTCTATGACACCTTTCCTTCTCTGGCTCCATGAAAAACAGCATTCAGATCTTTTTTGTCTTCTTAGATCATTTGTACACATGCGCACACAGAAAATACTGTTTTCTCACTGTTTTCCTTGATTTGTTTCTGTCATGGTTATGTCCCTGTAGGTCTGGGTCTCTCAGAACGATAGAGGGTGAGATAATCTAGTGACTTCCAATTAAACAAACAAGCCATATTCAAACCCAGAATTTTTAGCCACTTGTATTGATGTTAGGGCATGAACTTCAAATATACTTTCACAGTAACATAAAAACCATAAAACTTTCTTAAGCCTCTGCATTTCTGCTGCAAAGGAAAAATGGATTTCTTCAGCTGGCTTTGTCTTCTGCATTGTGTGCAAGGGTGGGAAAACCCAAATGCTGCTAACACAAAACATTCCCTGAGCACTCACTTGTTCCCCTGGCAGCAGGATGAGAGAGGGAATGAATTGCATATGATTGGCGTTAGTCACACTGGTTACTATGTCCTACTGGAAGGTACATGCATTGGAAGAGGCCATTACAGTCCTCACAGAGCAGGGCTGCTCACCCCAAAATACAAGGAACTCTCTCTGCCTCATTTAAGAGAAACAGCACTAGAGCAAAACTAGTAACTGCAGAGTAATCAGGACCAATAGACAAAACTAGAAATGTTTCTAAGTGCCACATCTGGGTTCCCCTTAGTCTTCTTCTACACCACCTCTCCTCCTCAGTAGAGCATCTCCCCTTCTAGAGACTTCATTCTTTAGCTTGCCTTGCTCTTTGGGTCTGCTTCATCCCAATGTAAATTATTATTGTTTAACTGCCCTCTCTAGTTTTCTTCAGAGCTCTGTTTTCTGTCCAGAGACATTTTTATTCTGTTTGTAGAATGCCTTGCACAGTGGGGTCCTCTCTAGTGGCGGGGCTTCAGGGCCCAGTGGTAATGAAAATAATAAAGGCATGATACTTTGTCATCATTTACTTTTATGTTTTTGTCAATAACAGGCTTGTGTAATGAGCAAAAAAGTAGACCAATTACCATGTTTTGATGCTCTGATTCTGGATTTTAACAATTGTCCTGGGTTGCAGTGTATTCTATCACCATCCTCATGAGCCGTTGAAACCAGGTGGGGCAGTGTTTCCTTGCCTCCTCCCCCCAGACTATCTTGCTGTTAATGGCCCATCATTGTCCTGCCACCTGACTCAGAGATAACTCCCTCTGGACTATCTTCTGTTAATGAGCCTAATCAACACCTGGCCTCATGACTCATTACCCCATTGTGAGATGCTCCACCCAGAGGGAGGAACCAAGCATCCCATCATGGATATAAGCTGGGACTCTGAACACCAGAGACAACCCTTCCTGCTGGATTTCCAGAGGACAGGAGCTACACAGCCACCATTGGACTTTCTGAGGAAGAGCAGGCTCTTTTACTACAGGATCACTGCTTCAGAGGACTGCAGCCACCATTCTACCAGACTGCTACCACCACCCTGCCTAACAGGGTGTCAGGTTGTACCTTGACTCTGTCAGTTTGAACCAGTGTTTTCTTTTACTTTTTTTTTTCCTTTCCTTTAATTTCCATTAAGTTGTTATTCTGACTTGGTGCCTCCCACTGGTTTGTTTTCAAACTAGTACACAATTAACTGGCAAAAGAGCTATATTAATTCAAGTTATGGGGAAACCACTTGGCTGGCAATATGATCAGACTAAAAGAAGCCAACCTAATGGCACCCAGATGCTCCACAAAATCATTGGGTGAGCTGAGTATGATTATAGAGTCATTTCTTCCATCTTAATTAGCTTATGACTAAATATATTCTTTGGTGATCTTACTTATTGCATGGCTACGTAAAAATTCCTGGAGCTGCAAATCTTCTCTTGGTATAGGAATAAATCACGCCTAAGCATGGCATTATCATGCTGTAGGAGTGGCTGTCAGGCTGGATTCTTTACCATGGTATGGTTGACTTGCAACTGCCCAGTGTTGTGAAACCAACTCTTTGCATTGCTATAGCCAGGTGAGCTGAGAGGTTCATGGCTGTCTTGTGTGCTCCCAAAGTGCTCCCTAGATTAGGCATGGTGAATTAATATAGTAGTAAATCTAACCCAACATTTTAAAAACCTTTATATTGTGGGATTTGGGGTATATTTTTTTTTTTTGGTGAAACAACCCTGTTGGTGTTTGTTCTCATCTTTCAGGATGTAGTGTTATAGCAATGTAAGCTTGGTATTCTTCAGCAGTTAGATCTAAAACCTGAACTTAGTTCTGAGCAGGTGGTACGAAAGATGAATAGATTTTAATTACAGTGCTTTTCAGTTTTGTGTAAGTACTACCATTCAGTATTTGCTGCCCTCTAGGTGGTATTTAGATTTTTAAGCACCTGACCTAGAATACCTTATTAGTCAGAGATCCAATTGTAATTCAAGTTTAGTTCTAGTATTTAAAAATCTTTTAATCTCTGTGGAACTGCAGTCTGGAGGAATTTTATTTTAAAGCTCATTTATATATATTATCTGGCTTAAAACACATTTTATTTTAGATAACCAGGAAAATGCATGAACATATTGGTGACTTCAAAGTATGCATTACTTAGCCATGTATTTCCATCACTCTGCACTGGCATCCCTCAAATTCCCCAATAACTTAATTTAGAAATTAGTGCCCATTGACTCACTAAATCTTTGTTCTCATGACTGCTTACATTGCCAGTGCTTATATTGAAACCATGTATGTGTTCATTTGGGCAAAGTCTCAAAAAATAATTTTTTGTAGTCATGGTTCTGTCTTTTAAAATAAGGGGGAAAAATGAACAGTTTGGTCAGATGCAATATAGAAAAAAAATATATTATTGAACTGCTTCTTCATCTCTTTGGGCATCTGAACTCGCTACCAAGCAGAGTATTGTATGACACAGGACTGCAAAACCAAATTCCACGTATCTGGGCTAGTCAGGTATAGTAAGACTAAAACACAGTGACCTTGAAAAGAAATGAAAGAAGGTGGAATGTGATGGTCAAAAAAAAGGGAGAAAAGCTTACATTTCCTTAGGACTTGACAGGAAAACCTTCCCTGAGCCAAAGATATGGAATGACAGAAAAGTGATGGAAGTAGGGCTGAATTGTGGGTTTGTCCCTAGCCATGCTATCTGGATATGGAAAGGACTGACAGAACATGAGGAGATCCCAGTAGGCTTCCTGAAGATGCACAATTTTCTTCTCAGCAGGACATTTCCCGTTTTCACCTGTACTATGACTATTTAGTCAATTTTCTTTTATGGTAAGGATGGTGAGACATTGGAACAGGTTGTCCAGAGAAACTGTGAATGCCACATCCCTGGAAGTGTTCAGGATCGTGTTGGATGGGATTCTGAGCAACCTGATCTAGTAAAAGATGCCCCTGTCCATGGCACATTGCTGCCTCCATAAATAAAAAGACACAGGTAAACACGAGGTACAAGGCACTGGCTTCTTCAGGAGCCTGCTCTGCAGAGGATCTCTGAATGTGTGCCTTTTCCCTGAATTTCTTTGAAAAGCATTTCTCAGCAATCAGCAGGCTGCAGGTTACATGGATAGATGAGGCCCTCACTGCACCCATCCAGCTGTTTTGGCTGGGTGTGCCAACACAGCCCCAGCCTGCTGGAACTGGAAGAGAGGTGTTTACATGGAGTGAGAGGAATGTACACTGGGCAAGGAATGTTTTCACTTATATTTGCCTATGGCAAGAGGATCCTGGAAAGCTTTTCTCCCCTGCTAGTGTTAATCACTCTGACTGCTTGCAGAGGGAAGCTGAAGTCTCATTAAACCTTTTTTTTTTTTTTTTTTTTTTTAGAGGCTGAATAAGCTGCCCTGTTTTCCAACATCCTAACACTCTTATTTGTTCTGGTAGCTCTGTTCTGGTATAAATAAATTTTTTATGAGCTTGGCTGACCATAAGTGTACATAGTCTTCCAAAAGAGGCCTTGCTAGTGTCTTCTACCCAAACACAAGTATTTGTCCCTGCTGGAAAATCCTCAAGGTATATCCGGGGTTAGATGGCATAAACATGTGAGAGTCTCCCTGTCTTTGGAAAATGTAGCCAGACCATTCTGTCCTCTGCCATTTCCATTGGCAGAGCTGTCCAAGAGAAATCCAGTAATTCTGTTCCTGGTTTTCTGATTTTTATTTTATTTTTAACTTTTAATTCTTTTGGTATCACCTCTATCCCTAAGATCACCAGTGTTTTTTCCCATGGGATATTCCAGCCTTCCACTGCACTTATGTGACTGGCAGACTCACTACCAAATTATTCCTGATTATGAAAATGTCACTAAATGAAAATAGTAATCTCCAAGACTGAACTCTTGAGGGATTACACTGATAACCTCCTTTTAGCCTCATAATTTCAGTACTTCCCCATGTCTACTATATCTTTTATGGTCCTGGTGCTAATCTCCAATTTTAGCAGCTGAATTAATAACTTCCCATATGGCAATATATCAAATTCTTCAGTGAAATCCAGTGGATTTCATTTTATGTGCTTTTTTTTTGTCTAGGAAAATAATCACCTGATCAGATACGATGAAGTATGCTAGCTGTCTGAAACACATTTATAAGCTTGGTTGAGGAGCTAAAGAGACTGCACTACCATCTGTGAGATCATACTTACTGATTTGGGAAAGTTCTTTCTGATTTTTGGATAAGAACTGTGCTCAAGTAGAATAGTTTGCATTTTTGTTGTTGCTATTGCCTAAACATTCATGTAATCTGTTTATATTACATTGTTGAAATTTTACCCTTACTAACATTGGTTATCTCCTTGAGTTGCTTTTCATGGAGTTTTTTAAATTTGGATACCCACTGGCAATATGATAGTAACTATTAGTTCAGTGGAGGAAAAATATGCAAAATGTTGAGAAGAGCTTCCTTTAGTTTACCGTGCAGTAAGAAAAAGTCTTTATTACTATTACTTGAACTATGAAATAACTACTAAAAATCACTTAGCTCCAATCTCATGGTTTAGCTTCTCTGATACTCTTTCTAAAATTAAGATTTGCATTGCATCTTTTGAATCACCTGGTCAAGTCATCATACCACCCAATTTACTGCTTTATTGTTTATTAAGGGGCACAGTCTTTGCTTTCAGCCTTTTAACAGAGCATTTTAACAGAGAATATCAGTGTGTTAAGTCTCAGTAACAGAGAAAACTTCAACTGAAAAATTAAAAGAACTTATTTCCACTGTATGTCTGGGATTCTTAGTAGTTGCCTGCAATTACCAGCTTAGCAGTAAGCCAAATATCATATTGCATAATCTTTGAAAAACAAGCATTTTTTATAAGGGTCCGAAGAGTTGTTGTCAGTGTAATGTAATGCAAATAAAGGAAATATTGCAAGTATATTTATCCTTTCTTCAACAAAAACAAACTCCAGAAAAATCCTATCACACTTCAAATAAACAAAATAAAAATTCCTGTAAATAAATGACCACCTGGTAAATTAGCTCCTACTAGCAATAAACCCACAAACTGAAGTCACCTCTGTGACTAGAAACAATTGTCAGTCCCAAATATAATAATGTTTTTGCTTGTTAATGCCATTGTGATACTGCTAATGTTCAAGACCCAACGATGATTTTCTGAAGAAGAATGGAATAACTTGCTATATTGGTGAAAATTAGTTTGGATAAAATAGATATCAGTGCTTATCTCTCTCTTTTTTTTTTTTTTTTTTTTTTCACCCATGATGAAGTGATAGAGTGTTTTTCAAGCTGCCAAAGCCCTTCTCAAAAGACTGTCAGACTTTCTGAAAACTTTGTTATTTTTTTGTTACATTCTCAGTTTCATGGGAAAACAGTAATGGTTTGCCCAGAGAACTATAACTGGATGCAATAGATTTATTCTTGCAAAAACAGCCCTTAACTCTGTGTGTGCATCAGCTTCAGCAAAGGGAGCATGGAAACTCCTTGTACAAATGTTAAGTGTGAAAACCTATTTGGCTTTTGCAGTAGGTTCCCCCTGCATCCCTCTCGTGAGATTCCAAAGCTGACATTGGTTTTGGTTCCTTGACTGAGTGTTTGGTTGAGATACAATCAGTAAAGAATATCATTCTTTATTATTTATTCCTAGTGGTAGTTTGCTGAATACAAAAGCACATGCACTTGTCCGTATGACTAAATGCTAAAATAGTTAAATATTGAACCACAGAGAATCATTAAACATGAGCAGATGTAACGTTTAGAGGTAGACCTGCATATTTGAGGCTGGAAGGTATCTTCTTGTGCATATGTGTATCTATGTTTGTTATGGGGAGGCAAACTGTACTTCTCTGGACAGGTTCCTTGCCAGATGTTTCTTCCTACCTCAGATGATTGAGGAACCCAAGTACATCTGGCTATTAAAATATCTTTATATGGTTACATGATTTATTTGGAAAGCATGGTTGAAACTAGTAAGTTTACAACTATGTGAATAACTCCTAGCAGTTTCTGGATGGGGACAGTAAGAGTTGGAACTTAAACTAGACAGTGTTGCTGATCTGTGCTTACTTACGAGATGTGTTTGTTTATTTTTAAGATTATTACATTCAGACAGCCTCCTATTTACTTATGCTATTTTGGTATTTTTGCTGAGAGTCAAGAGACTTAAATAAACCCAGAGTCTCTATGGATTATAGTTACGTACTGTTTTATACATGCTGGAAAGCCATAAGCCTTCAGGCTGAGATAACTGCATAATAAACATATATTTTATGAAATAATACCTTTAACACATGTTGCATAAAAAAGGAGGGGGAAGACAGTTTATCTCTGTCTGCCATAACAGACTTCTATCAAAAATAAATTTAGAAGACCTACAGTTGCTCTCCCAGGTTTTGAAAAGAGATGATTTTTTTTGAAAAGAGAAAAAGGTAGCAAGGAACACTTTTGAATCTGTTCAGTGAGCCTAATGGAACTGTGAGATCCAAATGCTAACAATCTGGCACTCATAGGGAAAAGTGGAGGTGTCTGTGGGAACATGGAATGGATGCTTTGTGCTTAAGACACTGCATTTTGCCTGTCAGTGATTGCCACTGATAAAACATTGAGTATTGCTGCGGTTTGTGCTTGCAAGGATGTAATGGAATTCAATAATCTCATGCAACTCTTGGGCAAGTGTTTGTTCAGTAGCCAATACTTCTTCAGGGTGGCTGACAAGATGGTCCAGAATTCCTTCCACTCTGAAATACCCACTGCTGCAGGTGCCAGCTCTGGATTTGCAGGTGTCTAACTTCCTCAGCTCTCCTCAGTAAGTTAGAAAGAAAAATGCTATGCCATTGTCACTGAGCAATTACCGATTACTGTTCCCTTTCTGATATCTGGATACTCAACAAAATATCCTGCAGCAGCACTGTAACTATATATGGCACATAACAGATAGCATGATCTCATATATAACAGCACTGTTACAGCTGCAAGGGTGTTATTTTGCCTTGCTCCAATAAGGGATTAAAAAAAAATGTCGAATTTTATGTTATCGCTCATCTTAGCTACAATTCTTCAAAAAAGGCAGCTCAACTTTGTATTCTAGAGCTTAGTTCCCCCTACAGATTCAGGTAAACCTCAGCACAGCTGTTCAAATAGAGATTTTCTTTTAAAGTACGTCTTTAGAAACGCAACTTCTTTTTGAGATGCTGGCTTAAATATTGAAGGAAAAATCCACCTCTTTCTGACCTTATTTGCTTTTGATATTTTATTTAGCCTTTGGCATTAATATTTGTTGTATTTCTTTCCTGTTCTTCCCCTTTTATTTTGATATGCTTTTAAGAAATTCTAAGTTTTCAGGCAGATTTCCTGCACCGTGGATTGATTTCTAATGAGTAACTTAAAAGGTAATCTTTTCCTGGAAAAAAGGTGAAATTTTACTCTTCTGAATAAAAATTTTCTTCAGCTCACATAGCATGGCCTCCAACACTGTCAAACTAGAACCATAAAAAGTAATTCAAACTGTCCAAAAAAATGAAGTTTGACATTTTATTGCCAAAAGAGAAAATACTGTACCAAAGCTGAGGATATTTTGTATTTTGACTAATAGGCTTTTCTGAAATAATGCCCAGTTCCAAGTGGACAAATGTACTTTGGCTGTCTCATGCTTTCCTTCTCCTCTATGGAATGGGTTTCTTGCTCATACTACAGTATTTACAACAAATCCCAGCTTGTCTTCTTGGTGAGAAGAACAGATTTGCTGTGAGAATGCAGAGCAGCCTGGATAGGAGTGCAGCTGGCAACTTCCACAGGGTACAGTTACATACAGATGAACAAATGATAATATTTTACCAGTATAGTTTTACTTCTAGATTTTAATTTGATATGCTTTCTAGTGGCCTGTCAGTATTTTCCCAGGAAAAGATTATAGTTTTTGCAGAAATGTGTCTATTACTTGGAAAAATATACTTCTGTCAGCAAGAGTTTTAAGGCCAAATGAATATTTCTCTGCTGACAATGTTAGTTTTTGTGTGTCAGTTACCAAAGTAGGCAGCTGCACAGGTAATCCTAATGAAAGCATGAGGATGAGTATCCGCCTTGAGCTATAGCTCATACAGCCCTCTCCTACCAGCAGGAGATTACATTTGATATAACATTTTCTTAATTTTAGTGAATTTCCTTATTTGTTCTTTCGTATTTAAAGTGACTCTTTGTGGTCTTATTATTTTGCTTGGTTCATCTGGATGTACAATTTTTCTGTTAGTTTGGGTTAGCAATCAAGATGCATGTTTTACAAAAACAGAACTTGAGATGCATATAAAACCTATGGCCAGATGGTCTTCAGAAATCCAGAATTTTACACATCGCCATTGCATCTCTGTGGCTTTTTGGCAAGGTGATTTTGGAGTGGAAGACACTTTGAGCTGAAATCTAGGTTTTACAATTTGTGTATTTCTTCTGAATATGTCCTTTGATTGATACAAGGAAAATAGGCACCACGACCTCTTTGTTTCTATTTGTTTCTTTGTAGTCTCCCTTTTCTCTTTAAGTAATTGTCACTGGATTTTTGATTTACCTCAGTGTTCTCCTGTCATCTTGATTCCTGGCATTGCAGTTCTGTATGATTGCACTCTGGAGCTGTATTCATGAGCATAACTGGAAACCACATATTCCCAGGATATATTGTTCCTACAGAAATATACATACCAATTCCATCCTAATTTACTGTGGATCATCTTGCAATTTTTTTCTTCCCCCTCCTTCCCCCTCCCCCTAAAGGTGTAGCAATATTACCAGATTTTATTTGGTTCCTTTCACGGGAGGGGAAAGGAAGAAGAACTCACTGGCCTTATATAAACATCTGTGCAGGAAAGCAGCAAAAATGTCGCTCTCCAAATTTGTGTAGCTATCTGTATCCCACCTCCCCAGATGCATTAATACATTTAATGCATACATACTGGGGGGTTTTTTGTACACGAACAAGCATTTGCTGCTAGTGCCAGCACTGTATCTTATAAAATTATTTCAGCTATACTGGTGAAGAGCAACTTGATTGCCAGTCTAATTACCTGCTGGACTAATACATCCCTAAAGTCATTAACTCCCATTGAAAAATGTTACATCCAGACTAGGTTTCAGATGTGTCAACATTTTGTGGTTGTGTTTAAAACACAAAAAAACCCCACAACCCTACAGGTTAAGATGTATTCAAATGGCTGCCGAAATGCTCAGAGCGAATGACTGCTAGGTAGTGGTATAAAATGTAGACAATATTTAGGGAAGTGTGAATTTGGAGAAGCTGGTTTAGTTCCTCATGCACTGGTTATGTCCATGCAAGGTAAATGCTTACTCCAAAACTTTTGGTTTGAGCCGAGGAAGCAACAGGCCTAGACTGACCAGTGACAGCCCCAGCAAGTAAGAATTTGCACAGTAGCCCTACACCAATGGCTTTGCCAGGAAAACCTGGATGATGACAGCCAACACCCTCTTCCCCAGCAGTACCCTATTAGAAGGAACCCAGCTTTCAACATGCAGCCATTGCCTTTGCAACTGCATTGCTTTCTTTCCCACAGGGTTTTAATCTCTTGGGACTGGAGAAACTTCACACCCTGCACAGGCATGGGCTCAATTTAAACAGTCCATTCATTCCACGTTGTAATAACCTGCTCGTGCCCTTGACGTTTGCAGTGAATGGAGAATTGGGACATTATCAGTGAGGATGAAAGGAAATACTTCACCTCGGCTGTGGAAGTACCGGCATCTGTTATATTTTAGCTGTTATCTTTGGCCAGGGACCTATAACTGATCTCACAGCTGAGACAGGAACCATATGCAGAAAGAAACTAATTTTAACCCTCTCCTTGCCCATCACTCATGGGTGCTCACTGTATGTGTTAATGTGAGAGACATTAACACTTCCTTATCAGGAAATGCCACCTAATAAGCAAAGGGTTAATGACTAAATACAGTATTTCTGGTGATGACCTGGAAGAGATGTTTTCTTTGGGTCAGCACACAGCAGCAGTATGACCAAAAGACCTTAGCCAAATTATTTGGGTGTCTGATATAAGCTGTGGGTAGCTATACCTGCTTCTTTCCAGCTCTGGCTGTGGTTTCACCCAATGTTTCATCTGCTCTGAGGACATTGATATCAATAGTATCCAATGACTAGACCTATTTAAAGGAAATTTTGGGTGAAAGGGAATTTGTTAGTTTTAATGCTACGTTGGTGGTTTAAGAGGCAGCTGGAGCACCCAAAGTTGCTAAATTGGTGGTCAAAGTGTTTTAGAAATAATAAAATCAATGTATTTTTCAGAAGCCACAAAATTATTATAGCAGTATGTTGATGTTGCTAATAATTTCTGAAAACTGTGACTGTCCAATGGACTATGGAATTCACAAATGAAAGCAAAAATGTTTTCCAGTTAGAGAGACCCAGAAGAATGTTTTATGTTGTACTCCCACTATGTTTATCATTTTCCCACACCAAATAAGCAAACAAATGAAATCTACTCACCTTAAAATCACTTCACAATTGTCAGTCAAGGAGGTTTCTTTAGCTTTAGCTTCTTAAAATAGCTGAAGCTAACACCCAGCTGTACCATAAGAGCTCAAAGAATTGAATCAGGACAAAGACGACAGGAGGGGGAAGACCCAAAACAAAAACAAACCTGAAAGCGCTTTACAAGGCAAACCTAATTATCACTGATAGGGTTTTCTTTTTTCTATTGTGGTTTAAGATCAGCATTGTATGCTATCTTGAGGTGACTCTGTACTACTCTGTCTTAAATGCTCAGGGAAAAAATTTTTAAAAAAAGCCAAAGGCAAGCCAAAGAAAATATTAATTTTGAGACTATGAACTGATATCCACAATGAAGTAACTTCTTTGGCAACCACCTGCAGTTGTGCTTATATTGTTCATGCTTACATGAACATAGGGAAAGAAAATATTTTTGATAATTGGGATGAGAAGCAGTGATATGAAACACACTGTAAAGAGGTTCCATGTGCAGTGGATTAAAAAGTAAACTTGCTATATTTCCAATATCATGATTGACACATTCTTTGGCTTGATGGTCTAATCTCTGTTCGTACAAGTGCCAGATTAGATAACTGGTTCTTGAAGGTTTGTAGCCCTTTGCTACCACTCACAGCTTCAAAAAAACTTGTAATTTGTTAGATAAATTTGTTTTATTTGGAGGATAATACAGAGAGTTCTCAATACACTTTCCCTTCATGTTGCTCTAGAAAATGTAATTAAAATTTTAAATATTATACAGCCTATGAAGCTCCTGCTAAATAAAACATTACCTTATGTATCACACTTCTTTTTTTAAATCTTACAGGAAAATGTGCTTTCCAGGTGTGTCCCTAATAAAGCAATTGAACACACTATGTGGCATGCCAAATTGCTTTTTGATGATCAAAATCCATCACTAGTTCCCAGCATTTAGGAAATAAATTAGGCAGTTTTGAGTGGTACAAAAGAATCCTTCTCTTGACGTTCCTAGAGTGATGTTAGAGAAGTAAATAGATGTGCCTGCCTTTCAAATAGGCTGTCCACAGCCAGCTTCTGCTCACAAGACAGTAACCACAGGAGAAAATGTTTTTTTATACTTACATTTCAGTATCAGCCACATATGAAATTTAGCGTGTCAAAGAAAAATTGATTTCTTCAAATACTACAGGTATTGAGGATTCAGGAGAAGGAAATATGCAGAATCTGAAGAAAAACAATCAACCAACCATGAAAATAGGCTAACTAGTCAGTTTCCTGCGTCTCTATTTCATTTTGCATAGGTAGAGGAAATAAGCTGTTCTGCAAAACATTGCCAAGTGTTCCTCTTTGAAGACCCTTTCAAAAGAGGTTGATTCTTTGCTAAACTTTTGCATTGGAGATGCCAACCTTTACCTCATTTTTTGCCTTTCACCCTCTCTGCTCAAAAAAAAAAAACAAAAAAAAACCTTGGGAAAATTAATTTAGTTCTTCTAAAACTTAACTCAAGATTTTCAAGACCGAACATTTTCAAGGATGCATTAAGGTAGGACACACTTATCTCTGACTAAAATGATTGATTCAGCTGCTAACCAAGCTCCTGAGGAGGGTGATCTTTTGAGAAGATATTGGACATAAATAATGAAAGCAGAGCTAGCAAACACTTTCTCTGCTGACACCCCAGCAGTCTGGCAGAGAAGACGAACTGCCGTACTGAATCGCAGACAGGTCAGGGAGAAGACAAAGTCTTGGGGTAGAAGGAATGTTGTCTTAATTCCTCCTAATGATTATTTTTAAATGGCAGGAAATTTTAATGTGCTTTTGTAATTCAGCTAGGGAAAGGGGCTGCTGTGTAGAGGTATCAGCGTGACAACATCTTTTTGCAAATCCTTTCTATCCTTGCCATTGTAAATGACTTTTATAAATGGGTCTATGTAATTAAAAAGATTCTCTGAGGTATTGAGAAAGATGGCTCAGGTTGAACCTTAAAAGGTACCTAAGACCATTTGAAATCAATCGCAGTTAGGTACAAGCATTTTCTTCCAATTCTCAACTGTGCCCCATCCTGATTAGTCCAAAAATTGAGTCAAGGAAGGAGACAAGGGTTTTATTTCAGCCTATATTAAAGCTAAATAAATAACATAACTACTATTTTCAGATATGTTTGTTCCCTTTGTTCACTGTGCCAATATACAGCTCAGCTAAGCCTTAGGATTAAAATAAGTGATCCATGGTACTAATTAACAGATTTATAAATCATTCTGTATGATCAAGCCATTCATAGTTTTCCTGTCATATACAGGAAGGCAAGTGCAGTTGCCAGAAATGGATTACAAGTGTAATGAAAGCAAATAGTCTAAAATGCTGAGAAATCAAACAAAGTCTTATTAAAAATAACTTCAGTCATGGATCCAAAAAAGTAATTATTTGCACAGTTCCTATACCCCACAACACCTGAAAATTTGGTAATGTTTAACATATGTCAGATTGTAGGTCCAAACCCAAACTCAGTTGTTGAAGTCTTTGCCCTGGAGGAAAACCATAAATCAGACAGGATATGAGAAATGGTGACTGATTAATGCTGTTCAAGGATCAGGAGAGGCAGAGGCAATTCTAACTGGTAAACTTGGCAAAGATGGTTAAAAGTGCACTGCAAAAGTGGTTCTGCCACTCGTGGCATTGCTGTCATGGTGCATATAAATTGTTAACTCCAACAATTTTTCTTCAGAAATTCAGCCTATTGAGTTTGAAACAGTTCTCTAGGGCTGAGTTCATTAAAAGGCTGAAGTATTTTAAATTGTTTCAGTGGGAATTTTTGCAGCTAATCTTTGCAATTTTCCCTTTGAATCTAGGGACTATAGATGCTGGAAATGTTAGATTGCTTTTGAGATGAAGACTGAATGAGAAAACTTTACTTAGTACTCATTAGACCACATCTGCAGTACTGTGTCCTGATTTGGGCTTCAGGACAGAAATATGTTAATGGACTAGGGCAAGTTCAGCTGAGGGCCACCAGGATGGCCGGGGCAGTGAGGCAGGAGCCCTGAGAGTGGCAGCAAAGGGACCTGGGTTTGTTCAGCCTGGAAGAGAGGCAGCCCGGAGGACCCCATGGCAGCCCACTGCCTACAGGGAAGCCATGAGGAAATGCCACCAGCTGCCTTAAGGAGGTGCAGGACAAAAGGAGGAGAGACAGAGGGCATAAGTTGACAGAGGCCTGGCTTCTCTCTGACACAGAAAAATGAGTTTTTACTATGACAGCCAAACATTGGATCAGAGATGCCATGTGTTTCCGTTCTTGGATGAGACCAAGTTCGAGGAAGCCTTGGGCAATGCGGTGTGACTTGGGCCTGCTCTGTGTGTCAGGATGGGTTGGGTGGATGACCTCCCAAAGTCCCTTCCATCCTGAAAGGCTCTGATCCTGAGTGAGGACAGTGGAAGAAAGAGAGACAGCAAGTAAAGGGTGAACAAAATGACCTAGCAAAATGTACCTTGCTAAAACCAAACAGCTTAATCTATTTATTTTACTTAGTAACCAAAACTGCAGAGTGACATAGTTGATTCTGACCATGACAATCCCTAGGCTACCACAAAAATTGTAGCTCTACAAAGTTTTGCAGTATGTAATGTTGTAATGCCTTGCACTTGTGCAGAACTTCCATCCAGTGATCTCTAAACTTCTACAAACTTGACTAACGAAGACTCAGCACAGTCCTTTGAGGCAAAAGATATATTGCTGTTAATTTATTTTCTGCAGACACAGCTTGCAGAAGGCTATCATACCTAAAGTTCTGGCTTTGACTGTAAATTTTTGTGGGGTCAGAGGAAGTGGAAAAGATCAGGTGTACTGAGAGCACAAAATGATGGCCAGCTCTCCACTGAGCAGGCATGGAATATTCTTCTCTTTCTGCCTGTCCTGGGGCAGCTGATACATTGACACTGAGTCCTGCTTACTGCTGAATGTTAAGAGCGGGTCTTTCGGCTTCCTGCTCACTGTCCTTGCAATTGGATATAATTGGTGAAACTTCAGTTTATTTCCCACCGATGCTTGACACAGCCAGGTCAGTGCTGGGTGGAAGAAAATATATTAAGTCTCCTTTTCCTTTGGAATCACAGAAAAATGGTCCTGATACTTGGCCTGCAAATGACTTAAAGAGGGATACAGAATCCTGGCTTGATTTTTTTGAAGAATAAGACGGACCAAAAATGTATAGCTGTGTAGATACACCGTGAACACAGCTCCATTCTCTGCTGCTGCTTCTGGCTAACTACAGGCAGATTATTTCTTCTGGAGATGGATCGACACAGGCAGTGGATGAAACTGAAATTCACTGTTCCACACCTCAAGCTAGTGTCCTAATCACCAGCCTATTATATTCTACTCATGCTGGAATATAAAACCCAAATGAGCAAAGCCCAATTTGACTGCGACTGAATGAAATTTAATTATAAATGTTACAGCTAACACTAGTCATTGAGCAGAAGTGCTGTGTAACCAAATTGTGAAATTATTAAATGCTAGTTGACAATGATATATAAAATCAGCACTAACCTGAGAGTGGAAAGGTAAGTAAAATCTACTAATTGCTCCTTGATTTCCCCCGTCAACTTCTATTCCCTAAGAACTGCTCAGTGATTTGTGCAAGACTTTTAAAGTCTACCTAAACTACCTTTTTAGAATGTAGCATGTAGGCTTGTCTTTTTTCTGAGTTATTTTTGTAGTCCACCTTGAGTAGGGAAAGAAATATCTTCTTTCATACACTTTAAAATTTTCATACACTTTAAAATTTTAATTTATTTTACAGATGTGTTGTAATTTGCTTCAATTTGCTTTTTTTTCTTCACATAGAAGGGAGTATTCCTCTGATATCAATGTAACAGCCCTCAATTCTTATAAAATAATCACAAGCCCAGGTAAAACCAGGCTGATGGTTTCTGTGGGTGGGCTGTGCTGGTGCAATGAGAGTGGAAGTCTTTGGGACTGCCCCAGCTGAGAGCTGTAGATGTCTTTCCATCTCATCCTTTCCTTCCTCTTGCTTGCCCAATTATTAGGCTTAGCCTCGGGCCCTTGAGAAAAACCCTCACTCCTAGCACGAGATGGTGGTGCACTGCTCTTGCAGGGAGCGTTACCATCTGGTGTCAGCAGTTCTTGTTGTCCCAACTCTTGGAGCAATTCATATTTTCCGGACACATGGGTGGCAGGATTTTTTGTGGCCCATTTCTTTTGTCTCTTTAAGCACTCAATCTTCCTTGTGAGCCTCATGGGCAGCGGGCTCTCCAGTCAAAGTGCGGAAACATGGAGGGGGGCTTTTCCACCAGTAAGCTTTTTACAATGGATGTCTATTATTCAAAATAAGGACGGCAGTTTTACAAGGCCTGCGAGTACACATTTCCCAGCCTGTTTCTTCTTAAATTACCAGGAATGCAAAAATAACCAATAGTTTGACCTCTTAAATCACAAATTGGATAGGCTTACCATTAAAGGACATTGTAAATGTGTTTCCCATTATTTAGTTCATTTGGTGTGTTCAGCAGTGAGCTTTTGGATGTTTGGGGGTTTTTTTTTTAATTCTTTGCAGGAATCATTTGATAACTTTCTTCCCTGGAGTTTGATTAGGTCTTCTGGACATGCAATAAGGGAAACTGAAGACTTTATAATGAAGGTTGGGTGGAACCATAATATTCTTGCTGTAAAAATTAATAGGTCCGTATTTTAAAGAGTGGGTATAATGAATAGAGTGACCTTTATAAATTAGATCTATCCATCTTTTATATTTAGAGACTGGAGACAAAGATTATAGCAGAGAACTGTACCAAACTGACACATGCTGTACACAGTCTACCAAAGACTGTGTTTCTGCCTCGGAAGGAAATAATTTTCTGGGAAATTTCTGCAGAGGGTGGGATCTGTAAAAATTCTGCATGTGTGTCCGATCTTGTTTCCAATTAAATTGATTATACTGTTGTGTACTCTTCTTTCAAGTCTTGTCTGAGCAATGTAAAATGTATCTTATTGCATTCTGTAACATTCTTGTTTGTCATTCTTGTATCTCTTTTAATTTTAGTTTTTTTAATTAAGTTTTGTCTTTTAATAGATCTATTAATTGTAGACATTCTAGTATAGAAGTCATGGCAGTGGGGATTTTACAAAGTGCTTGTAAAAATCTTTTTAGAAGAGTGTTTGCAAAAAAATTATGTCTGACACTGGGCTTTTTTGGAAATATTTTCATTATTTTTATCTTTTAAATCCTCTTGCTGCTTTTGTTTGGAATTTTCTTATCTTCAAGTGTAATAAATTGCAAATTGAACAGGAAGGAGTTTTACTGGAACAACAAAGTTTCAAATATGTTACTGTTACTTCATTTCAGATTAATCAGGGTCTACAAAGGGAGAGACAATGTGTCCTCCAAGTCCTATCTGTATTTTTGGGTATCAGCTGGGAGAAATTAAGTAGCTGCATGTTGTTCACACTGTGGTAGGCTTGCTCCTCTGCACACTGCTTGTAGGTAAACTGTGATCACATTTTTACTGTAACCCACTAGGCCCTGCAAAAGCTTGAGTTGCCTTTGCTTAGTTAGACAAGTGCTAAAGCGTTTGCAGATTTAGAGCCTGTTGTCATGCTTTCTTCCTTGCATTTGTGTGCGGGTTGAGAGCGTAAGTGTGAGGTCCCCAAATGACAAGGACAGACTCCTTCCTCCCCGTCACACCTTTCATGGAGGGGACGCGGTCAGCAGCTCTTCTATGGCTGACAGGTTCAGGTGTCCTGGTTCTGGCCAGAACAGGGTTAATTTTTTCAGTAGCCAGTAGGGGGCATGGTTAGGACATGGAGGTTATTCTATATCCCCTCGTGTCGTTTTCTGGGGAGGGGGAAAGGGGCCCTTCCAGTCGCTTAGTGGGAAGTGAGCAATCGGGTGTTGTAGGGCTCCGTGCGGTGAGCAAAATCGTGTGTGCGTCATTCCCCTCTCTTGTACACTTTGTTATTAGCACTGCTGCTGTTACTGATTGCTTTCTTATTTCATCATTGTTTCCAGTAAATTGTTCTTTTCTCAACCTGTCATCTTTACCTTTTGTGCCTCCAATTCTCCTCTCCAGCCCACTGCAGGAGGGAGTGAGTGAGTGGCGCGTGCCTTGGAGTGTTTCAGTGGGAACACTAAGCTGGGGAATACCATTCCTAAACCATGACAGAAGGAGAAAGATGGCTTCATCATAGCTGTGAATATGCTTTAAAATTTTTAAACTCCTGTAGCTATCTCATTTGCTAGAAGCGAATCAGGGCAAAAGGCAAACTTTGGCTAGCTGACTGGGCTTTCAAAGTCCAGTTCATAGGAATGAGGGCAAAATCAAGTCTTGATCTCTAAGGATGAAAACAGTTTATTTTTCATCTGGGGGCATATCAAGTGGCCTGCTGTCAGGCAGAGGAAATGAAAGAGGGATGAGACAGACAACTGGAACTGCAGGTGGTTCTACTGGTTTTGCGATGAAACTGTCTTGTGCCTTTGATTCCTTAAAGGGGAGCATGCGGTACGGCGAACCCTTACTTCATTTCAGTGTATGAGAAGGTAAAATGTGTTTCATTAAAACAAGCTTCTAAATGTGTTTCATTAAAACAAGATTTTGAAAAATACTTAGATGATGACGACTAGATTCTCAAAGATAGTTTAAAGAAATGTGCACAGCATTCTGTGAACAGATAAAATGTCATCTGTAATTCCTTGGATATATTGCCTGTTATATGCACTGTCATCTTCTGTTTAAGGTCTTATCAGTAAAGCATATAGAATAAAATTTCTATCACTAACAGAGCATTGCTCTAAAATGGCTTTGGCTGTCAAATGAAAGTCAGGACCAGAAAAGATATTTAAATGTGTATCTGCTTTTAATGGAGATACGTGAGCAAAACTCACATAATAAATGTTCCTAAAATGTTGTTGGGCTGTTCCTAACTTTTCTTAAGCCAACAAATTTATAGACATTGTAGAGTAGATAAACCTAAAGGTTCAGGATTCCACTTAAGTATTCCCATAGGTTGAAACACTACTGATATCTTACGGAGTAAACAATCTCTGACCAATTAATTTAAAGACACTGAACAGAGGACAGAAATCTGAGGTGCACGGAGGAAAGAAGCAGTTTATGTACATATACACAGACAAAAGTCTTTTGCTGTCACTGCATTTTCACGAGGTTTTTCTATGGTTTTTTTGTTAAGTAATTTGAATTTTCTATTTATTAATAATTTGGTTAGTCTGTTCACCCTTGTTATTCAGTGTATTCCTATTGCTTGAGGTACAGCAAAATGCAGCACAAAAAGATAGTCTGTGACCCTACAAATATATAATCTTTGCAGAAGAGAAGAGAAATCCTATGTACACAGTAGAGGGAAAGTAATAAAAGTATACTTGCCTACAGGACAGCAAGTGGTCTCAGCATGCAAGGAACTTAACCCTTGTCAGATTATTTTGGAAGAGTCATCTATAAAAGAGGGATATGATATGCATATACTGAAATCCTGTGTAAATACCAAGATTTCAGTGCAGCCTGGCTATCCAGGCAGTAAATCTGACAGGAACATCTTTTTTGGCCTGTAATAACTCAGACCATAAGTAGAACTAGAGATTGCCATCCGTTGCTGAGGACAGAGTCTGTTAAAAGGAACGCACAGTTAATTAATTCCAGGTCTATGCATTGATTCAAATTAATCACACAAGATCATCTATATATATGAACAGATCTGTATTTATACTGAGAAGTATTAACAGTTTTGAAACTTTTTTCCCTGAATAGGGTCATTGCCTATTGGAGTTTGCAACATACCTGGCTGTACCTACTTACACCATGTTCTAAAGAAGAAGGAAATTTTTGCATCAGGGTCCTCACCAGGTTAGTTTCCCTTCTGAAGAAAAATGGGGAACAGTAGGAAAAAAATACGCATATGTTATAAAAACAAAATGAGATTTAATTGCAGCACTGACTAAATACCTACAGACATGTTTCTTTTTTCAAAAAGAAGCACTGGGGCAAACATTGCAAAAATAAGAAGTATGTGGGTGGGAAAGGGGCCAGGGCTGGGAGTAGGAAGCCCCAAATATAGGCACCAGGAATTAGATTACTGCTGCAACCAAAAAAAAGAACAAATGGAAATGAGTTTTTAGGGTCACAACGACTAAGTGCACTTCAAAGCATGGCACTGATTGCCTGGAAAAAGTAGAACTGACAGCCCAAGGGTTATCTGCTGAAGTAGTGGATTTGTGTTTCAGTCTGAGGAGATAACTTTTTTTAATATCCCTGGTGACCTGTGAAGCTTCTCTGCCAGTGGAAATGACAAGAGGGGGTGAATGACCTACAGCATCACCTGTCTGCTTTTGATAGCAGATGCTAAAGGACAGCATCTTGTTGGAGAGAGAGAGGCGTTAAGTCACATTTTTGCCTCACAAAGTTATTCCAGCCAAATGTCTGTCATTATCAATACATCTGTCATGCTGATCCTTGTGGGTAAGAGCTAATGGTGGGTGTTCATTTATTTTATAGAACTTGTTTTATTGGAATGTTGGATTTTTTTTAAAGAAACTACTCAGCAATTCCCTTTATAGCCAAGCAGCACATTAGTGCATAGAGTAATAGTGCAATCAAATCCTTCTACAAGGAAAGCAATGCTGCTCTTTTTCTAGGAATTTAGCAACATCCAGTAATCACAGTGATATATGCTAGGTTCAAGCATTCTCCCAGGGAGAGAAGGTACGGGAATAATAACAGATGCTAGACTGGGTATCGGTCTCTTGTGATAATAAAAACAACATTGAAGGTTTCAAGTGGGAAAGGCCTAAATGCAGAAAGTGTTGGAAGATCTGGTTGAAGATTAGTCCTTAAACCTCACGTGGGGGAAAGGGAGGTGAACTCTTTTCCATAAATCATCCATATACTTAATTTTATATCAAACATGAACCTTAACATGTGTCATATAATCTGGTTTAGTACACATGGGTCTTATTAAAATTGTGTGAGCCAAGGACTGTGCTGATTTACACAAGTTTGAGCAAGTCTTTTGCAAGGCAGCAAATGTACCTTAATTTAGAGTATTTTCATTTAGAGATAGAATTTAGGATGTTTTTAGCAATTCTCATAGTTATCCTCATAAAGGTGCTGACCAGGATCCTGTTGGTGTAATTGGAAAGATTCTTATAGCTTTGCAAAGGGAGATTCATTCATTCATTCCCTTGAATGCAAGTGCTTATCTGAGGTATGGTGATTAAACAGGGAGAGAAACACTCCTGGAGCAACTGTGACTCAGTCCAAACCCAGAGCTGCTTCAGACTAGGAAACAGGTCTGCATGCTGTGAACCTCTCCTTTTTTTTTACCCCCCGCCCCCCAACTTTGTTCTCTCTTGTTTCCCTTTTTTCCTTTATTTCCATTTTTCTTTTATTTTTTTCTTTTTCTCAATTCTTTTTGTTTTCCTCTTTCCTTCTTTCTTTCCCTGGCTTCCACATTTTTCCTCTTCTCTTTTTTCCTTTCTTCTTTCTTTTCTCTTTTTTTAATCACTGTTTCAGACCAGATGTGAAGTCTTCGGTTCTGAGCCATGAGAAAAAAAAAGTTCTTATTTGAAGTAAAGTACATCACTTATGCTGTAATATTTGATATTTTGACCAATATCAAAAACCAGCAGGTCGAGCAGACACTTCCATTGAATGTGGCTCCTCAATTTGTGCTTATCAGCCCTGCTTCTCCCACACAGTGTGAGCTCCAGGCTTTGCTTCATCATCACACTCAGAAGGTATCAATAATTATAGTGTTTAATTTTAGTGTTCTTCATAGGCTGACAGAGGAATGAAAATAGAGGGGGGGAAAAGCAAGTAAAGGAGGGTTTCTTGAAAGACAAGGCAGCAGCAAAGTATGATTTGAACCATCAGCTAACAGTCAAGCCTTAGAAAAACAAATAGAGTAACTATTTCAAAGTATATGAAGAGAGTCCATTTTTATCTAATTGAATTTATATGGGGGTTTTTGGTATCATTATCAATGATCTATGTGGTGTGAATTAGGTCACACTCTGGCCATTGTGAGGTGTGGTGTTTGAGTTTTTTTCCTGTTAAATAGTCCAAAAATACATTTGGGAAACTAAACAAAGAGATATGCAAGGAGATGTGATAAACTTCTGAGCTTGAGTGAAAGATGAAGATACAATCCGCAAAATATTCTGAAGCACAAGATGCTTGTAAAGTAGTTGTGAAGATATATCAGTTCATAAAAAGGTATCTGTAACAGCTTAAAAATGAAGCGAAAGCAGGAATACAGGAACTGCAGGAATCCCTGCAGGACGAGAAGTGCTAGTTGTGGTTGAAATCAGGAATTTTCAAGCTGCCCTACTCCAGTCAAAGGACAGAAATAAAGGTATTTTTATGCTGACATTTTACAGAATTCCTACAGGAGTCCTCATTCAAACAAACAAACAGAAAAAGATGATGATTCTGGCACACTAGAAACATCTTAATCTGACCTATGAGAAAAGATTCCTGAAGAATCTGGAAACGACAAAGATCTTAATTTAAATGTAGGAAAATTCTGAACTTCTGTGACCGAGGCACAGGGAACTCAACACTTTTAAATGTGTTAAAAATACAGATGATTTATTGCCATAGTTAGATGTAAGGAAACTTTAATCTTCTGGAATAACAGATCAGTATTTCTGATTAATCAAAACAAATACATTAAAAAAAAGGTTTTATCTGTATGATGTATTTGATTAAAAGTAACTTTGTCCTCTTTGAAACTTCATTTTTTAATTTTACTTCTTACATCTTGAAAGCATTTCAATCCTTTCTAAAAATGTTTTGTGGCACTGAGAGTGCTGTGTTTCCCAAGTGTTAATCACAGGGAATAGTTTGTCTTGTGATGGGATATGATCCAATAGTTAACTGAAGGAAGAGGTACAGCTCCATGGAATTTGGCACCAACTGAATCAGGCTCAAGGTGTTGCAAAATCGAACCTTCAGCAAACACTGAGCAGTGACTTTGAACTGGATGAAAATGAAAGCTATATTTTGATATTTTTCCTCTGGTAGAACAATTTTTTATATCCCACGAAAAGTTGCTTCATTGTGGCTTTCAATAAAGAGAGGTCTTAAGAGCTGGATTATGGCAATGTCTTACAAATTCGATTAAAAATTACACATGAAACAATAGGTTTGGTTTTTGGTTTTTGGTTGGATTTTTTTCAGAGTTATATCTAAGACATTATTTGTTCTACTAAAGGGCTTGGTACTGCTTCAGTCATATCAATTATTATTTCAAGGAGTCTTGCAAACAATTCAGGGGACTTGTGGGGTAATAACTTAACGTGGTTCAAAAAAGCTGTAATGGTAGCATTTGGGTATAGCTATTTTTTTATAGCTTCTTTCTGCTTAAATACCTTAATTGAAATTGTAACAAAAATAAGCGCATTGTACTTAGCTTTAAGGTCACTGCCTCGAACAGCTGAACAAAGTATTCATATTTTCCACCAAAGAGACAGAAGATGAAAATGTCAGAACATGAGCATGTATATTAGGGCACATGAATTTTAGAAAATCATTGCTTTTGAGTTAGTAAAAAATACAAGTTCTTCTAAGTAGGAGAGAATATTTGCCTAATAGATGGACCTCTGAAGCAAAACTGATGACCCTAAACAAATACAGGATGCATAGTTTCCTCAGTTGAAGGAGAAATATGGCAGGTGACTTTTTTTTCTGTAGCTCTGCAAGTCTTTCATTTAACATAGTGTGCTGCCTTCTGTCTTTTCCTGCCTGCATTCTTCACACCCTGTCTAAAAGATGCAGTCTCATTCTCTCTAATTCCTTCTCAAATACTCCACTCAGTGTTACCATACATAACTCCCTTTCTTTCACTTGAGTGGCTTTGCAGATATGTTTTTAACTTGAGTGATTGGACATGCACCTGCATTTTTGGTTTAGACACCTAAATTTTCTAAAAATACTGAATGTTTTTCCTTATCCAAAAGCAGAGCAATCATTACATGCTGCAAGATCAATGGAGGAATTTTGGCGAAAGCACAGAAAATACGAGAGTGAAAAGTAGATTGAGAAGTTGTAAGAAAACTTATGTAAAAGTTCTCTTTTTTTTGATGAAAGATTTGTAGCACACATTATTTCTAATACATCTGATTTGGATTTTGAAAGGGCTTTTTGATTTTGGAAGGGGTATTAAAACTCTCTTAGTAATTATTGTCCTTATTATACGAAGCACAGCAACTGATGAAACCTCGTGTAGTGAAGATAACATATGAATATGAACTTACATGATCACTAACAGATGGAATTCAGCCTCAGTATTGTTTTTCTTCCATACTGCACTTAAATATAAGGAAAAAAATATGGTACTGAAGGTACACTATTCTATGTGGCCATTAGAGAAAAACAAGCCTTGCGAGTTTCATTTCATGATGTGAAAAAAATAAACAGCAGTGATGGCCTGTTTGCAAAAAGTCTGTTCAGCCACTGGCTTTGAATTCTTTTTTCTTGTTGACTACGTACTCAGGTAAGTCTATTCAGAGGAGGAATTCCTAATTTTATACAAAAAAAAAAATGGAGAAAAAGTTCCATTGAATAATATTTTGATTTTTCTAGAGCTGATTTCATTGATGAAAGAGTTTAGTTTACCTGGATAATCAATTACACAGAAAAAAAAAGGAGTAAATACTACTGACTGAGGTAGAGAAAGTAAAAGTACAAGTTGGTCTCATTTGAGCTGATTATTTTTGTTGTTGTTACAGAGTACCTTGGCCAGGAGTTTTGATTTGTATAGAAATCCTGATTGTGCAAATATAACATTTAAATTTTAAAGATATACCTCTTTCCTTGAATTTTGAAAGGCATAATTTTTGCTTAATGTAATACTCATACTTACTTGCACTAAAACCACGTACTTCAATTGACTATAATTTTAAGTAGTCAAAAATCCTTTTATTTCCATATCTCACTGAAAATGTGATCTGTAGGCGATTAATGCACAATTTAGGGAGTCATAATGATGAAGCCTTTTGGAAAAAAATATTTAGGTACAAAAGCTGATAAAGATGAAGAAAGTTACCCTGAAAGTGTAAATTATAGGAAGGGGGAGTAGAGGAATTTCTGCAAGTGGATATTTTTTCATAATTTGTATTCACAGTGTAGAAATATTGTAAAGTGTAACCTTTAGGTAGATCAGAAATTTTACAGCAGAGTAGAAATCTCATTGAATTTTTTAACAGTGTTTCTTACTAATGCTGAAATTAAGGTATCTTAATGTTGGCTTAGTAAAATCCTCTATATGGCATTTTAACCAAGATAATGCATGCTAAATACAAATTTAATAATTTTAATATTTTTTGTGACACTTAACAAAATCAAAATAAAAATAAAAAATAAATTTCCCTTTATAATTTACTCTTGAGCAATTCTCTTCTTGTATATACTTAAATGGTTTCTAGTTAGAGGGATTTAGATTTGTTATTTATATGCAACAAGCTTTTTCAGAGTTGTTTGTCTCAATTGTATTAGATATAGTTTTATATTTTTGGAGAGGTAGCTGTGGCATACATCTATCATCAGTTCAGTAAATTTAACTCTTATTTTATTGCATTCAAAATTGTTCAGCATGTGAACCAGAGAGGGTTACAGATTAATGCACAATTTTTCTGTGGCCGCGTGCGGCTGAAGTCTTTTCCACATAAATTCATTGCACACTTCCTAAGACAGTGCTTTGGGCTGTTTCCTACTCCAGCCACAGTTTTAGTCCTGTTTCTGATCTTAGACTGAACCTCTGTTGATGACTCACCATTGATGGAATTTTTATTTTGCTTAAAATTATCATGTGGGGGGAATATTGTCAATTCACATGACCTTAAATTTTGACCTGTGGTTTATGTCCCGGTGTTACTAGTTTTGCTTGAGGCACAGAGTTGAGGACTACAAGGGCCTCAGCTGAGGGAGGGAAGGAAAGCATTCCTATGCTAATTTGGACAAACTCTTCTCCATCTCTCTGCTTCTCTTATTTAACTTACAAAAATGAGATCAATAACCATTAACTATCTCACACTATTTTCAAGTAACGGTGTATTGGAACACTTATTTTTAAAAAGAAGCATTTAACCCAACTGAGCTCTGCCTGTGGGCCCAGGTAGCACCTCTGTTGCTACAGGACTTTGCTACGAAGCCCCCCTTTACATACACTATGTTGAAGCACAACTGAGGCTTTGCACAACCACTCATTGGCATCTGTAGAGAGCTCCCATCACACCATAGAGAACTAAAGGGATGTTTTCCATGAACTTGGTAGGGCACTAAAAATGCTTTTCCTCTAGTTGCTTCTCCATTGGTGGTGTTTGCAAATTTGGAACAAAAAGCTTTTTTAGGATTTGATCCAAACAGATAACAGATTATAATGCTGCTTAAAAAAACCTAAAACCATTTGTAACACAGTTGCCAAGTTTGAGAAAGAGTCCAGTTAAACCTATTTAAGTCTTCTCTCGTATATCATTAGAGATTTACCATTCAAAATCTCTCCATTAATGTTATTTATGGACCATTCAAAGTAATATTATTTTATGTTAGGGGGAAGTAAAACTTTAGGGATTAAATATTTTACTTGTCAGTGTTCATTCCAGTAAATGTATTTTTCCCTAGCTAAATCCTCGAGTGCTTAGGATAATAGTTTGCACTTGTAAATACTTGTATCTGTGACCCTGATCACTCTTTTCTCATCAAAAATGAAATAATTATATTTCACAAATAGTTCAGCCAGCCAACCTTTTCTACGTTGTCCCAAAGTTCTGTTTCGGTTTTGCTGTAACCTGAGGCTGACATTTCGTAGTAAAATCAGGAACAGAGCTATGAGGAATTGACTCTAGAAGATGCTGGCTATGACTTTTTGAAACAGAAATAAATTGGGTTCAGTTATATGCCATTCACACTTGATAAAATCCTAGGGGTGCACAGGTTCATCAGTGGGTAGACTGGTAGTACTGAGAACAATTTCTCTTTTTCTTCACAGATTTTAGGGTAACAGTGAGTCATCGTGCACCATCAGAAAGATCATTTTGTAGAGAAAATCACTTCTTCCATCTCCATACCTTTCATTTACTGGCACCTTCTGCTAAGGATTGAGTGACAGTTCTGGTTGTGGTTTTTCATAGGTGATGGATAATGATTTTGTACGTCTGTCAGAGTCATCCTGAAATGTGGGTGCCTATGGCACATGGGATATGAACAGCAACCTCTGTGTACCTGATGTGTTTAGGAGTTACTGCATTGCATAGCCTTTGTGCAGGTAAATCTTCCCTGTAAGGTTGTGCTAATGAGACCAACAACTCCAACCTGGAATCTATTGCACCCCACGGGGGGTTGATTCTGGTGTAGGGAGGAAGCTTGGCATACCTGGTGGGTACTGCACTCCTCGCACCTTGCTGGTTGCTTGTGTGTGAATCACAGTGCTGGTCTGTACCTGAGCAGTACTGAATTCTCTGGGGCTGAGTCTGGCAGCCAAGACCCAGGCAATCATCACCATGCCTGCAGTTTTAAGCTTCATTTTTTGCCTGTAGTGCTATTTATTTGTCCATTCTATAGTGTTCCACATTTATCAAATAAAATATAATAAATGGGTCAGAAAAGCATTTCCAATCTACACCCGGAAACAGAGGAAGAAGGCAGTTTCTGGCTGATGCCCACGATTAACTATAAATTGTAAAGCACCTACTGGGCTCAAAACTGAAAAAAAATATGGGTTGCTTCATGGATGCGAAGTAGATCTGTGTCAGTGCACAGCACAGGAACAGAAAAATGTAAATTCTAGATTGATTTTATTTTATGCAGGCTACTGGGAGGAAAAACTGTACTTGAGCTGGATAGGGATCTGTTATGTTACCATATATAAGACACTTTTTTCCTTTGCATACTGTGAATGTATTTTGCATCATGGCATATACATTTGTGTTGCTGTGGAAACACAATAATATTATTTTCGTTGTCCTAGGAAACACAGACACAACACCTGGTAGTGGTCGTTGTACCAGTTTGGATAGATGCTTGTTTTCTCTTCTGTCCAACAAAATATTCCATTCCCTCCTGTACCTGAAATAGAAGAGGTTCTTGTGATTATTAGCATTATCTTTAAGTATCCATTCCCACAAAATGGGACAAGCTCTTCATGCATGAAATTATTCAGTCTCAGCAGTACAGGCTTTCCAGGTTATGGCACTGGTCCAGGTAAGTCACTTTTGCCCTTGCTTAATATCAAACCTCTGAGAAGTCCCACTGAAATCCATGGGACTGCTCATGTGCTTAAAGTTAAGTGCAAGCCTAAGTGCTTTTCTGGACTGATGCCGAACTAAAAGTACATGACTGGCCCGTGGCTTAGAACAAGTGCTTGAGAACTTGAGAAAGTTTGTGGCTATTGACTTGGTTTTAAAATGGAAGAGAATGTACTAGCTATCTGTGAGTTTCCGTGTTTTTCAGCAACTCAGTCATAGAATCACAGAATAACCAGAGCTGGAAGTGACCCATGAGGATCATCAAGTCCAACTCCTGGCCCGGCACAGGACACCCCAGGAGTCACACTCTGTGCCTGAGAGCATTGTCTAAACTTCTTGAACTCAGACAGGCTGTGCTGTGACCTCTTCCCTGGAGAGCCTCTTCCGGTGCCCATCCACCCTCTGGGTGAAGAACTCTTCCAGATATGCAAACTAAACCTCCCTTGACTCAGCTTCAGGCCATTCCCTCATGTTCTGTCACTGGTCACAATAATGAAGATATAAATGCCTGTCTCCCCTTGTGAGGACATTAAAAACCAAAATTAGGTCTCCCCTCAGTCTCCTCTTCTCTAGGCTGAAGTTTTATCATTTTGGGGGAAAATGGAATTAGGGAGTAAATTTGAGGGGAAGTTGTACACAGGGGAACTGGTTACCTTATGCCATGGGAATGTATGGGTTTGTTGTGGTTTAACCCCAGCCAGCAGCCAAGCCCCACACAGCCACTCACTCACCCCCCCACCAGTGGGATCAGGAGAGAATTGGAAGGGTAAAAGGTCATAAACTTGTGGGTTGAGATAAAGACAGTTTCATAGGGAAATCAAAAGCCACACACACAAGCAAAGCAAAATAAGGAATTCATTCAGTGCTTCCCATGGGCAGGCAGGTGTTCAGCCACCTCCAGGGGAGCAGGGCCCCATCCCTTGCAGCAGTTACTTGGGAAGACAAACGCCATCATTCCAAAAGCCCCTCCCTTTCTATTTCTTCCGCCCATGTTACATTCTGAGCATGATATCCCATGGTCTGAAGTATCCCTTTGGTCAATCTGGGTCACGTGTCCTGGCTGTGTCTCCTCCCAGCCTTCCATGCACCCCCCGTCCCCTTGCCAGCGTGGCAGTACAAAAAGGCCTTGGCTCTGAGAAAGCCCTGCTCAGCAATGACAAAAACATCTTTATGTTGTGTGCTGTGTTCAGCACAAATCCAAAATGCAGCCCCATACCAGCCACTGTGAAGAAAATTAACTCTAGCCCAGCACAGGGTTGTTGAGGTGGTTTTCTGATTGTTTTGGTGAAAGTTCGGATTTGTCTTTTCTGCTGCTCTTCTGTGGGGGGGAGCACGGGCTAGCATTATTGTCATATTATTTTATTAGCAATGAAGCCCTGTATGTAATTTGTAGGTTTTTGACCACGTGCAATTATACACTGAATTTTGATTTTTTTTGTCCTGTGTGTCTCCATAAAATATGTTTTCACAGAATCATATGGTTAAAAGATTATATTTATTTTATGAAGAAACTTAGGTTACTTTTATAATACTGCATGCAAATGTGAAACGTGTAAATACAATTTCCCAGTAAAATCAGGTTCATAATCTGTTACACATTGTTAAAAAAGAAAATTCTTTCCTTAGACCATAGATTTATGTCTTATGCACTCTTTCTGATTTGTCCGTATATACTTCCTCATGTTCATTGTTTTATAACTATATTTGAATGCCTGTGGCAAAAACAAAAGCCAAGCATTTCAGCATGTAAGAATATATTTAGTCTATATTTATATATGGACCAAAGTTCCTGGAAGAAAAAGTTGATAGGTTCAAGCATGAGTCCAGTATAATGATAAATTTTGACTCCCTACAGATTGCTTAGTGCTGACAGAAAAAATACCTTGGAATTCTGCTGACCTTTTTCCCATAAGACATGGCCCCAGTTACTCCTAGTTACTGGCTTCATATAGTACTGTCAGTAAGAATAACTGCTCTTTATTCTGTGCAAAACTTTGTAACTTATCCAAAGTACAGTGTTTGTGCATGAGATAGAAGCAGGTAGGGAGGGAGAGGGAGCAAAGAGGAGCGGCAAGACTTGTACTTCGAGAAATTGTTTATTTTACTTTTTGAAAATCACTTCTTCCCCTATTATTGCCCTAGCGTTCTTTTCCCCACAATTGTTATTGTTTTTTGCTTTACTCTAAGATGAGCAGTGTGCAAAACAGAAGATGGATCATGCAGTAGCCCAAGCGTGTTTCTTGGAAAAAATGTAAAGTATCTCTGAGAAGAAGTTTTTTGTTAGAAACAATGTTCAGTGGGGTCTTCATTCAGAGAAGAAAAAAAAAAAAAGGAGAAATCAGCTAATAAAACCTGTGATTCTTAGTTTTTTTTATCTGGTGGAGGAAGGGCATACGTGTCTGATTCTTCAGAGATGGTTTGGGTGTGGTGGACATTTCTGGCTTCATTCTCACTGGACGCGGCGCTGGGTGTCAATAGCACGCAGAGCAGCACATCTGCATTTTCTGGCCTGGGATAGCTTATTTCATTACTACATCCGTTTGTGGGGAGTAGAGAGAGAGAGTGAATCTGCTCCTTAGGGAAGCAAATCCAGTGAAACGCTCGTGCCAGAGCTGCTCTGTGCTCCGTGCACAAGCTATGTAACACTCGAACTGTATAATTGAGAGCTGACTGCAATTCCGTTCATATTAACTTATGGAGGCTTCTTCATTAATACGTTTAAACTTTATTGTGTGAGAGTGAGAAAGTAATCTTCAGAGGAAAAGTAAAGCAGTCAGTAAAACCTGAGGATCTGTGCAATGTTCTGCTCCCTCTGTATCTGGACAAAGGGCATTCCAAGGACATGGCAGAGGGGCTGCCCAGCCTCAGTGCTGGTGCTTCCTGCAGAGTGGAGGGGATCTGCCAGGTGATGATTCAGACCACCTGAATTAAGGACTTAGCCTCCCCCCAGTGCTGTCAGGAGCCCAGCTTCCTCGTGTAAGTGCTTGATTTAGATGCTTTACAGGAATTACACACATTCCTCACTATTTCTGAGCTGAAGGTTTGTTTCTGAAACCTGTGGATCTACACATGTCATAAATCAGTGTAGCTCAGTATCAGGTTTGATTCTGGATGACATTTCCTCGTGTGGACTGAGCAGTTTAGCACCAAGGCTAAATGTATTCTTATGCTTATGATGCATTGAAGTAAGTGGAAATCCTGACAGCACTGAAGCCAAGGGCAAAATTATTTTACTTCAGTCTATACTTCAGTTACACAAAGATGGATTTAATCTCCTGTTAACTTCTAGGGGCTTGGGGTGCACATCCCCAGAGGGCACTTACTCGCTCCTCCCTGCTGACTGCCAGTAACTTCTTTCTGATTTTATTATTTTCTCTCTGTCATAGCTTAACATCTTTACTACTCCATCCCACTTTCCATTTGTCAAGCACCGAGGATCTCTCTTTGTGTCATTCCACCCTCTCTTTGGAACAACTTTTTTCTGTGCAAACCTTTCCCAGTGAAACTGGTTTTGTCTGTGGTCTTATGTTCCTACTTCTTTGGGAACAGGAAGAGATTGCATGTTTTATCTAGCGAGTGAGATGTGACCACAGTTTAGACTATAGAGTCTTGAGGCATAAGTCTTTATTTTCCCTCTTGTTGAAATATTAGCTATAGTTACAGTTATCTGCTGCTTTTAATTTTTGTTTCTTTGATTTTTCCATTAAAAAATTGATACCCTCAAGTATCAAATCATTATTCAAATGAACACATAGAATATAAAGAAATATTATTCCAAGAAAAGGTCGATTTCCATTGCATTCAATGCCAATTTTTTGCATGTTGTATGGGCACAAATCAAGATCCAGGGCTTTTATGATTTATAACCTTTTTAATAGCAATAGATTGTGTCAAAAATACCGTTTCATCCTTTATAACGTTTTTCTTTCTTTTTTTTTCTTTACCAGTAAATGGCAAAGACTGCAGTATTGAAAACAATGTAAGCATAAAACTAAAAAAAAGAATGCTTTTGTACAATTCCTTCACCGCTCTTTCCCCACCCCATTTGCGTAAGAGTCTTATCCTAAGGCAAAAAATGAGGCATTTGTTTATAACATATAGCAGAAGATACACGATCTGTTACATCATTGTTGACCATGCAAATAATTATTTCTACTCTGTAAATTGGTCTTCTTGATTATGGTAGTTAGGAAAACATCTGTTTCCATTTTCACATGTTCACTGATTTTTTTTTTTTTGTGATGAAGACCACCATTAATGTGTAGCAGGACTTGATTAGGTATTATATTGATGAAAACCAATTAATTTGCATGCACGTAAGTCTCACTGGCACTTGTTGAGGATCAGGGTTTATTACTATGATAAAGACAGTGGGTGAGTCTGTTAGGTGAACAGATGTGAGTACAAGAGACCCTAAAACTTTGTTTTGGATATTTATTAAGAATTACGTAATTTGAATAGTCTATATTTTAACATAGTTTATTAAAATATAGTATGTTTTATGCAATTTATATAGTACAAATGTTTGAGCACATTTAATAAGCTGATCTTCAATAACAGTTAATACTGGTAATCAAAGGGGCAAGTTAAAATGAAGAAAAACATTGTGACTTGCACATGTAGAAGTGAAGTGATATGGTAAATGAGAGAGAGATATGAAGGACATTTTAGGAAAGGGCTGTTGCCAAAAGAAAATTTAAGCAAACCAATAGACCCCAATTGTCTCAAGCCTGAGACTGACAGGAGAACTGCAGATTGTCTTCAAGTTTTCTCTGTCTCTGTCTTCTAAAAGCTCCCATTGTCTTCTGTCCTTCCCACAAGCTGGGAATTAGTAAGCAAAGTATTATCTCACCCAAGGGAGAAGCAACCTGACATTACCTAAAATGAAGAAGAGGGGAGCCTGAACGAATTAACAGTGAGGAGCTGAAGGCACGATGCTTGCAGATGACTTTAACAGTTGGGCTACTTCACAGCGTGGATGTTATTTATAGCAATGCAGCTAGAGGCATGATCACCTGGGGATTTCATGGGGTTTAACTCAGAGAAGCTTGCTCTGACCACAGGTTGGTCTGGATCGAGCATTTGTTTTGCAGGTAATACAGACTGTCACAGGTAGCTCGTTAGAGTGACAATGACCAGGATTGCTAATTGGAGATAAAGTTCAGAATATGGTGAATTGTGAGAAGGCACAAGTCAGCCATCCTCCCATCTCAGGGTATCCACCTCCTTGCTTTCTGGTACTTTGTTGTGCTCCACCTAATAGCCAGGAAATGGCTATTAGCTGACCATTATAACTAAAATTAATATGGGATGAGAATAAACAATACACTTTGGGACTCATTATTTGTCTTCCAGATGCAGGGGGTGAGGAAAATATGGGAGTTACTGTTTACCTTACAGTCATCGTATTCTGATGGCTACAGTCCAGGCCCTGACTAATGGTTTTGAAATGCTGAGGACAGAAGTTAAACAGGCATCTACATCCCAGACCCCACTAGGGAGCCCCTGATTAGTGTGTGGAGGGTGAGAAGCAAGGGAAGTGTTGGAACCTGAAGCCTGGCCAAGAGCATAACACCCACAGGGCTTGTGGCTATTGCAGGTAATAACAAAGGGACAGTGTCCATAGGAGGGTAAGAGAGATGGTTCAGGGAAGGGCAAGTCAAGAAGGCAGAAGGCTGAGGAGTCAGATGATCTCTGCTGCACATTTCAGTCATGGCTTAGGGAAAGCAGAGTGGCTGAGCAATGGATCTGCACTGAGACGTGCCCACAGGGGTGTCTCAGTCACCGCTGCGCAGGACCATGCACAGGAATGATGGTGGGAGCACATGGAAGCTCTGAAGAGCTGTAAGTGCCTGTTGAGAAAGCTGATGGGTAAGAACATTAGAAAACCTGGCAAACACTGCTGGCAGTTTATTTTATAGCTTTGTTGAAACAAGTTTCACAGGTTTCCTGAATGCTGCACTCTTGTCATACTGTCTGATTTCTCATTATGTTACATAGATTATCTGGGTCTTGGTGTAATTATTTTGTTTAAAAACATTCAAGAAAACAGCATGCAGGAGTTCAGGACAAATGGAAGTCTGGGTTGTGTTTTAATTTTTAGGTTTTCAGGAAGCAAAGTATTTTAGCTGTACTATCAGAGTAGCGAAGAGAAATTCAAAGAGAAAAGGTGGTAAACTTCAGAAACCGAAGCATTTTATTGGGCCATGAGTGAAGAATTATAGCCTGTTCTGTGAGTAGAGACAACTCTCCCATTTAAGCCAAATGACTAAAAATGTAGTTTTCTACTTAGTGAGACCATGGTACTTTCTGCCAGAGTACCGCTTGAGAAAATATCACCGTCAGAAATCCAGGTGAGGAAGTTTCCTTGCTTTTCTTCTTGCAGAGGTTTTCCTGATTGCATTACTTATGATGGACCAACCAAAGCCAGACACAGTTTGCTGGACACTATACAAAGGGTAGGTAAGAGGCAATCTTCCTGCCTTGAAGAGTAGTATAGCAATAGGCAAAATGGGAAGGGAGAGTGGTAATGCACAGCTATTAATGTTGTGATGATAAGTGGCATGTTAATTCTCACTTTTTGGAGAAGAATATTGTTTAGGGATTAGAAAGACTAGGAAAAGGGGAAATTTGTAGTAAACAATAGAGAAAGAGAAGATAAGAAGGGTGGCTCTGGAGCACTACAGAGGTGAAGGGACTGAGATGAGATTGGAACAAGCTTGGATCAAGCATCTGTTATCAAGGACAGCTTAAGCTGAGTCAGAGTAGAGAGAATATTTTCAGCTCCTGCTTTAGCTTTTTCTACTGCTTCTCTGCTGGTGGCAGTGCCTGGTTGTTGACTCCACGCAGTTTTCTTTTGCAAAGCTTCTGTGGCTTGAGTCAGAGGAGATCCCATCTGTGGGGAACACATTGCCCTTGACAGGGGGTGTCCAAGCCCCTGGCACGGTGACTGTGGAGTGGGGAACAGGTGGGGCACAGGTGGGGCACCAGGACTCCCACCCTCTCCTTGCCTCCAGACGGAGCCCTTGAGAAGCTGCTCTCCCAACCTGAGTCAGAAAGGCTTTTAAGCATGCAGAGTGTGTCTTGCACTTGAGTAAGAAGGGTGGCATGGTATGCAGGGTTTATAAGTGTTACAAAATTAAATAGACTCTTTTTACATCCAGGTTATTAGAAGTTTATCAATAGGATTTTAATTGAAGTTGTAATTCTGAAGGTATGTCTGCTAATGATATGACAGGTGCAAGGGTTGCAAGAGCAATGTAACCATTACAGCAGTCATAAGAAAAAATATTTAATGAAAATTATTGAAAAATTCAACTTAAAAGCCAGGAGAATTAATAAGTGGTTAATGTTTCTGAAAGTCGCACTTAATTCGACATCATCAGATATCTTAGACAAATGACAAATCAAAAATGCCCCCCATTTCACGACTGGTATCTTAGGACTTACGAATACATATCCCTAAATTAAGAGTTTTGTCTCTGCCTTGTAGAACACTTACCTTGTAGAAACAAATACTGGATTTTTTTGTTTGTTTTTCTAGAATTGTGCATTCAATTAAATCATTATAATAATCTTAAATGTGATCTCATTCAAAGACGAGAATTATATTACTGCATATACAGGAAAAAAACACAGTAGAAATCTAGCCCTTGAAATTTGTTATATAAGATTAAAATAATTTAAAAGCTTAAGCCTTTTTTATTAAGCTCAAAATGCATATATTAGACAGTTGGATCTGTATTTTTAAACTCTGGATAAGAACATGCCTTCCTTTAGAACAGCTAAGTAGTGTAAATATCTTTCTTCACCCTGTTTATTGTCTAGTATATTCGAAAACCATTTTTACATGTTGTGTTAGAGTGGCTGTTTTTCCTTTCACCAATCAAGACCATTTCCAAAATATTATTTCCCAATTTGTGTCTCTAAATACAGATTTTTTAAATTTGTGCTTTGTTTTCCTAGCTCAGATGTGTTTGAAATACAACGAAAAGGTCTCTGAGGGACAAAACTAATGCAAGTAGAGCTATACTTTTTTTTCTTAGAAACATGATGTCAGTGTTTGAAAATATTTAAAAGAGGTTGAACTTTTTTTTTAATTATAGAGAACATATATATATATATATATAGTGGTCCTTAAGGCTTTTTTTTTATAAAACTGCAGGTGCACATGGCCTCTTCCTTTCCTGAGGAGACCCCTCCTCATGTGCTCTGTGATGGCTGGATTGTGTCACCCTTCTCAGCCCGGCGTGGCTTGAGCTGATGGCTCAGCTCACATGGCCATACCCAGCATGCGAGCAGCTCCTTTGAGAGGCACTTGTCAGGAGGAAAGAAGGAATGCACCTCTCCAGCTTATTGCCACCTTGGGTCTCGTTATAGCAAAACTGAGACTGCCAGTTGGACTGAAGCTGAGAACTTGACTTCTCTGGGAATAGGTCCAAGACCACCGAGCACTGGGTGTGCAGAGCCTTTTACCAGCACATCATCAGGACAAGGTGGAGTCCCTTGGTCATGGCTGGACTCGGACCAGGGTGCTTCTGGTGAAAGGTTACGGGGTTTGGAATTGGCTCCACAAAGTGCCCTGTTCTTATCACCCTCCTAATTAGTGGTTCTGTCTGGACCCTTCCTTCTCTCAATCAATTCCTCCACCTGCTTAGCTGGCCAAAGCCGGCACCTGTCCTCACTTCTCCAAGCAGGCTGTTTTTAATTCACAGCCCTGAAATCTCCCTTCCATCCGTCCAGGGTTAAGTTGCTGTATTTTCCAGGCAAAAGATAAAAAAATAAGATTGACGAATGAGTTTAGCATATGACCATCATGCATCAGTTATTAAAAAGAAAGAATAGCTGGAAGGTCCATCTACAGCTTGTTTGCCTTGTCCATATGGGAAATGGAATTTAAATTACCACATTGTTTTAGGAGTAGTTTGTAATCCCAGTATAGTGAAGTCATGTATTTCATGGGATGGGAACAGCAGATAGTAAGAGTTTCTGCAGTTAGCATGATACCAAGTGTGATGGCAAGATACATTGAAGTATTTTTGTTGTGGATGGAAATGTTCAGATGCAGAACCAGCCGTTCTACCTCCCTGGGAGAAGACACTGAGGAACTGCTGTCAGCTGGCTTGTGTTTGCAGTGTGTCTTCCAGGATACCCCCAACGTGATTCACATTCTCACTGAAGAGGTGGAACAGCTTCCCAGAGCCTGTAGCAGGCTCACTTTATGCAGAGTAGGAGGTTTTCCTTTTCTTTTTTTTTTTTTTTTAAACAGTACTGTTCTAGCCTTTTTTGATTTGAAAACTCCTAATTTTTTTCCAGCTTACTGACAACAGGCATACTTCCCAGTTTAAGGTCTCTGAACATGGGGGCTTCATGGACCACAACTTGAAAACTGTTGTAGTGTGAGGCAGGACAATGCTGTGTATTCATTTGACTTTAGGAATTGTTAACAGAATAATTCCATCTGAAATTTGTGTTTCCAATCATACATGGTAGTAAAAATAGGAATTATAATAGACCTTTAGCTGTGAATTTGGATGCTCTTGTGCTAAGTGCTGTACAAATACAGAAGAAAAATTCAGTCCCAGCACCAAAGGGTTTAGACTTCAGATAGGTGGCTGCAGACTGGTGGGGGAATATGTAAAACAAAACAACAGGGTCATGCCGGTGGTTCAGCTGCTGTCAAAGATGCTTGTGGGTGTCCTGGTTGTCTACAGGGAATCTCTTCCAGAAACAAAGGGTTAATGAGACTCAAAACTCTGGCTGAAAATTTAATGATTAGTTAATGAGAGGGGCATCATCAGGCAGGCCACTAGAGCCAGGAGGGAGGGATGCTCAGGAAGGCATGATAGATGTCCCCCAAGGGTCAAGGCAGCACTGTACTCTGTTAGAGGTTTGAAGAAACAGAGCAAGAACCAGATGCAATGAGAGGCAGTTTATAAAATGTTCATTAGGTGGGTGCAGAAACTGCACCATGCTAGCATGAGATATGGGAAGGTTAAAGTATTGATAGTGATAGATCTTCAAATATTGATCTTAGGCAGTACTTGACCCACTCTTCCTGCTGTGCATACACTGCTTAAACCTCTCCCTCCTGTGCACCAAGGGTACAACTCATAGCCTCTGTTCCTTACTGTGCCAGTTTGGACGAATTTGGAGGAAAATATCCTCTGATAGAAGGCAGGTTACAACCACCCCTCCCCCACCAGGTTCAGGAAAAATGACATTATCCTTGGAGGAAAGTGAAAGAGATAAAAACTATTTATTTAACAAACACACAGGAAAAGGATAATAATACTAAATAATAAAACCTCTCACTGTGGAGAGAAACCTGGGAAATTTTAGAGTCCCTGTAGGTGTGGTCTCTCTCCTCCTCCTCAGAGCTGGGTCGTGGACCCACTTCTGGGGCCTCAGTGGAAAATTCTCCTGATGCATTCTGATGTCGAAACAGTCCAGAAGAGAAGAAGGGAAAAACCGAAGTCCCAGAAAAACAAAGTACAACTCTCTGTCTCCCTCCAGAGAAAAGGAGCCGAAAGCTGGCTGAAAAGCAAGCAGGGTGCTTCCTCCACTCTTGCTGCTGCAGAAGCAGAGTGTATATCTGTGTCCTTGAACAACTGCTTTGAAAAGTTCACTCGGTTTTTTTCCTCCCCCCCTCTCTCAGGCTCAGTTTAAAGGCACAGAAAGGCACAAAATTAATTTCTGGGCATGGAGGAGCGATAGGGGATACACATCATAAAGTCACTCCAAGACACTCACACATCTGAAAGCTACAGGTCTGGTATGAACTCAGTGTTGAAGCTCTCCCTCTACTAAGTGGAGAAACAGGCAAGCAGCAGACAGTCGTCTACAGGAGCAGCCTCTCTGACATGGGGCAGGTGAATTATTTTTTCAGTGTCTCTTGTCTGTATAATCTTGTCATGCCTCTTAACCTTCAGACAGTTAAAATTTGCTGAAAGGGATCCTGTGCCAGGTCTTCTCTTTGACTAAATCCCTTATTAAGTCCTATACATTTTTTAAGCCTTAAAATTAACAGATTTTAAAATGTAGTAAACTTTTCTAGGAAACTAGAAACATATTATTATTATTATTGTTATTATTATTATCATTGTTGTTGTTATTATTGTTATGTTAATACATAATACAAAAGTTTTCAAGTAAACTTTTTCAGCAAAGTTCCCAGGAATAATCAAAGCTACTTTTTCTAGAGAAAATGTGCTTTCCAATCCTTATATCACACAGAAGGGAAGTTATAATCCATTTCTCATTGCCAATATTTCCCTGCTAAGAACAGGAAACCATTCCTGTGGCTTAGAAAGGGAAGGATGGAGTCTAAATTTCTTGCTATCACCTAAGGAAATTTTCTAAGTGTCAATGTTGTAGTGTTGGGTTGTTTTGGGGTTTTTTTTTGCAAAAAAGATGCAAAACCAATATTGAACATTTGGTTAAGTATAAAATAAAATAATTCTTTGGCTTGGAAAGGACTTTAAAGATCATCTTGCTCCAAATCCCCTGCCACAGGCGGGGATACTTCCATGAATCCAGGTTGTTCAAAGCTCCCTCCAACCTGGTCTTGAACACCTCCAGCAATGGGGCATCCACAGCTTCTCCTGGCAACCTGTTCCAGTGCCTCAGCACCCTCATAATAAAGACTTTCTTCCTAATATCTAAACTAAACCTGCCCTCTTTCAGTTTAAAGCCATTCTCCCTTGTCCTATCGCTACATGCCCTTGAGAAAAACCCCACTCCAGCTCTCTTGTAGGCCCCCTTTAGGTACTGGAAGTTGCTGTAAGGTCTCCCCAGAGCCTTCTCTTTTTCAGGCTAAACAATTCCAGCTCTCCCAGCCTGTCTGCAGAGAAGAGGTGTCCCAACTCTATGAGCATCTTCATGGTCTCCTCTGGACTTGCTCCAACAGGTCCATGTGCTTCTAATGTTGAGGCCCCAGAGCTAGACAGAGTACTCAAAAGGATTTTTTATCTAGAGCTGTCCAAAAATAAAAATCCCTGATAAAAACCTGCTTTCTATGCTGAAATGGAAGCAGTAAAAGAGTAAATGAAAACTTTTCCATAGATTTTGCCACCAGTTTTAGTTCTGACGAGCTTTAAGCTATGGCATTTAAGTGTCTCCACAGTTACTAATTTAAGTGTCAATGAAGCTGATTTGAGCTGTTGATCAGCTTAGCAGTTTCTGTGCATGTCTCAGTCTCACCCATTTTCCTAGATGTAAAAGCCTCATTGAAATATGAATGGCTAGAGGTGCCTTCCTCATCCAAACAGTAAAAACAAATGTATTTAAATATGAAACAAGCCACCTTCTATCTCAGTGATTTCAAAGTGAAATGACTTTGAGGGATATATTATTTGATACCATGTGTGAGCTGTGCTTTAGGACAGTGGTTTTGACTGTTTAAATGGGCTAAGTAGGTAAAATACAGTAGCTCATCATGCACAGGAGTATTCTGATGACCTACTGCTTCTTTCTAACATGAAGAATTTTTGTGTCAGGTTACCTTCTCTCAACCTCTCATTACTTTATAGCACTCCATCACTATCTTCACAGTAATTTTCTTTCTAAGACAGTCAATAAACCCTCAACCCTTGAACCAAACCTCCTTATTCCCTTCCATGAATCTTTTCCTGCAACTGTTTTCTGTTCCTGTAATGTTGTTACACTGATCTCTGAAGTCTTTACAGTTCTGCATTGAGTTTTTGCTGGGTTTGCTTTTATTTTTCAGGCAAGGTGACCTGTGACACAAGGACACTTGGAAACATTACCGAAGTGCTGCACCTCAGCTGCTGCAACTGGCTTCTGTAGGACTTTCTGCCTATTGGATCGTTGCTAAATCAGTCTCTATATACTCAAAGTATTTGTATATCAGAGATGTATTTAAGGAAACACCTAGAATGTACTGAAATAAACAGGAATTCTAACATTTATTTCAAGCTGTTGCAGGCTTCATCTCACATTTCCTTGACAGTTTTTCTACTTGATTTTTTTAGTGCACAGTAGAAATTAGAAAGGATCATTCAGTTCTGCTTTCTTCTACATTCCATGCCATTACTTTGATTTACATTCTGAAATTGGGTTAGAGGTGAAATAACCTTGAAACAGTCTGGAAATTATTAGAGTTTATCTTTTTAAAAAATTCAGATATGTGAATCAATAATCAAAAATAAAACTAGATTCAAACTCATAGATGAAAACTAATTTCCTGTGTTTTTTCCACGACATGTAAAATTACTCTGATAACACAGCTGAGGAGCTGTGTTTGGCCATGTATAAATGAACCTCTTTGTCCAGATGGGAAAGGCAACACTAGGGAAGTTGACCCTTTTTATAGGTAAGACACAACTTAAGCAATTCCATCTTTGGTTAAAATGAATGCGTGCAAAGCAACATTTCTTCATACAAGTGTCTTCCCATTTGCCTAATTAGAGAGACTGTCACTAACGGTAATGACTGTCAATGCACAAATTGTATGGACAGGTTTCTGGCACCATGATGGGAATTGCCTGTTTACAACTAAGTATTTTCAATAAGTAATTTTCACATGGGTGAAATCCTGTTGCTGTAAATGCTGAAAGGTGTACAGCAGTGCAATGTCTGCTGTGATGACAATATTGCAGTCCCAGTGTCGCTCCAGCATTCAGGTGAGTTGTACTAACACACTTCCTTATTTATAGTTTGGATCATTAGTATAGTCCCTGTACAATACAAGCTAAGTGCTAAATGATTGCACTCTGTCCTGGGTAACTTTTAGTTTTCAGCATCAAACTTTGGAAAGAAAATTTCTTCATTTGAGTTTTTCTGCTTTTTGAGTATGTACTTTGTGCATTGCACGATATGATATCCAATTGCAATCATATTAGGATACATTTCTACAAGAGCTTTCAACATGGGAATCTCAACATGTTTCAGAGTTGGTACTTGAACAAACATAAGGAATTCTGTATTCTGCTTCAAAGCTTCTGGACATTTTGGACTTATGTTTTGAGTTGCAAATTTCGTGGAAACAAGTTCTGCAATGGCACTTATTATTGTGAGATTCTAATTGTTGTCAGGCTGGAGGCAGTATGAGAATTGTATTTTGGCATTTTTACATCTCAGTCTGCCAAAACTAAAAATCCGGAGATGCGAAGAAATGAAAATTAATCTGATGAATTCATAGGTTTTGACACATTTTGAGTTCTCACTGGAAGGTGTGGTAGCAGAGGGAAAGTCTCTTGCTTCAGAGTTATTTACAGCTATCCTGATGAATTTCTATTGGAGACCATCTACAACCTGCAGACTGTTCCCTCCATAATCATTGATCTCCACACAGGTTGGAAGGAAACTCCAGGATAAAGAGCACTAGCTTTCAAGTAATTAAAAAGTTTTTATAACTGAATCCAATAGGTCTCCAAACTTAAAATATTACCAGCTAGCAGTGTGCTGCATTGACAAGGGCAGTTTTCACCCTCTTCTCAGATATTAAGAAAAAGACATTGCCCAAATAACTTTGAGGTGGATTGTTCTAAAGCTTTTGGTGGTCACTGGATTCATTAGTGTGCTGCATTCCAAAATTCCTGGCAAATTTCTTCCAGACCTGTGTCATTCATTATTTTCAATGTATCTATATACTTCAATGGCTCCATTAAAAATTACTGTCACTAAGGAAAGAAACAATACTTGTGAGCGCTAGAATTAAAATTGTACTGAATTATTAAATGCTTAATACTTCATCTAAAAAAAAAAGCTTGCAAGTTGGAGTGAATATTGCTGAATAAGATACTCTCAGAAATAAATAGCTTCTGAGGAATAGGAAGTGGGAACAACCATACCATAGCAACCACACTGGTATACATTTCTGATTTGTTAACTACTCTTTGGCCAACTTTGATAACAGCAGTGGAGAATTACAGTACAAGCTTTGCCAAGGTCCCTAAAACAACAATTTGTGTCAAGAAGTCTTTGTGTGTTAATGATATTTTCTTCTCTTTTTCTAAATATTTTTTCCTGAAAAGGAAAGAAAAAAAATTAAACAAAACCCACCCCTGTGCTTACTAAAATCTTAGTTTCCCCTAAAAGATTATTTCCTCTGCTTCAGGAAGTTGGCAGGCAGCAAACCACTTCTAAATCAAGCTGCAAGCCGGTACTGTAAAAAGCAGAGTTTATTGGTACCAGACATTTGTAAATAAGTAATTGACACTCATGCTATAACAATAAGCAATTCCAAAAAAAACCAGGGAGCTGCCAGAATAAACAAATTTGCAACGAGCTCTATCCAGTGCTATATATCCATCAGGGTCAGTCCCATCAGTGGTGGTCAAAATAACAGCTCCAGGACCAGCTGGAGTTCTGTAAAGAGCAGCCATCTCCTGCTTTTGCCTCTTGCTTCCTTCTGCACAGACTTTCAGTGGGATCCCTAGGCACAGGCAGGCTCTGAGCTATAGCAATGTTATCCAAAGAATATGCCTGAATCCAAAACCTCTGGAATAACCAGGATTTGGATACACAGAGGACCAAGGTGAGAGGCATACTACTTCCAGGGGAAATAAGCTCAACACTTCAGCTTTTGAGGGACCTGAGTCACTAAAACATGCCTCCCCTCTTTGGGTCAGTGTCGTGGGGTCGTGGCTCAGGAACAAACAGAGTGCATTTGCCCTTCCCCTGCTCCTAATTACTGTGTGGGATACCATTAATGGTCATGGTGTTTGCAAATAGGTTTTAACTACGCTTTGAGGCAGCTTGTGCCCTGTACCCACTGTTTCAAGCTTTGGGCTGGCTCCCACCCTTGCTACCTCCAGCTTTTTCTGTGCTTTCCCCTTACCTCCTGCATTGCTGCCACCAGCAGGACTGTGTAAAGCTGGCAGAGCAGTAGGGGGGGCTGCAGCAGACATCTGGGGCTTTTCAGTAACTGATAGAAGCCATGTAAAGTTGAACCTAAACAAATGGTAAGAATGGATATAGGGTCTGTGTTGTACTGTAAACACTCTTTGGTAGTGGTGAGCATCTGAAAAACTGTATTGCTGATAAGGCACTTGAGCTGAAAGTCTCTGTTTATGTCAGTGAAACACTAGGATTTAAATGAGGGAGCACAGAAGCTAACTCTGTTTCTTTGCTCCTGTCTCATGCAGCAAAGGAGAGAGACCATACCTCAGACTGGTAATCAAGGTAAGAAACCATAACTTTATTACTAGTGTGATTTAAAAACAAAATTAATGATGCCTTTGTGTGCACTGTGCCCAGAGCAAAAGAAATCCAAAACAACAGCTTTCCCTTTGTCAGGGACTACAGGTAAGGCTGCCTGGATGAGGAGGAAGAGTTTGTTTTTTCTCCCCCACTGTGGGCAGCTATTTTCAGAACACGACTGACAATGCAAAGAACAAGGTTTCTTTATTTTTTGTAAATGTGGTCTCAATATTACATAATTCTCTTAAGTCTTTGAAAATTAGAGGATAGATCTCAAAGCTCCTAAAAGCCTGATCTTACAGCCTCTTTTATGTGAGTTTCCACTGGTTTTGGCCTTCAGGATCTCTTTCTTAAATGGCTTTCCTAGAAGGAAAGGAAACTGGAAGGGGTGAAAAATACAAATTTTGATAGCTCTTACTTTTGCTAGTGGGGGTGATGATGCAGAGCTCTAAAGTGAAAGCAGAGAAGGCTGGTGACAAGGAATAGTTTAGAAATGTCTCTTCTCAGCCTCTGCCTAAGATGGTGTTTGGTGAGGGCTTTTTTGCTGTTGCTTAGACAATGAGCTGGAAAGTCAGAATATGCAAAAAATGGCTTAAATTCTGGTGAATTTTGGCTTAGGTGTCAAGTGCTGGATGTATGTTGCTGAAATGTTATAGAAGTAAGCAGATAAATCTATTTTAATTGTTTTCATTAAAAAATGTTTAAAATCATAAATACTATAGGTTGCAAACAATGTGAGACTAAGCAAATAATACAGTAATAGATATACACCCACATTTATACTGTAAATCAAATATAAGTTGTTATAGAGTAAAAATCCATTAGTTTTAGGAAAGTTAGTAAGTATTTCCAAAGAGCTGTTGCACTGCTGAGGCTATTCTAGGCTAATAGGAAAATTATTTGAATTGTTCAGCAATAACATCTTGTGTACTTGTGTCATGACAGCAGATTTCTGAAATGTTGCTGAACCAAAGTCATTCTTAATTCCCGTGATGAGTGACACAGTGAGTGAGAGCAATTATCCCCAGATTTAGCTGTTCTTTTATTCTCAAACTGATGTATATTTCCACAAAACATTGACTGACTGGCTTCTAAACAACCAAAGTTCAGTCTTACGAAACTGCTTGCATGCTACTCGGTTCAGCTATGTGGCTCAGTATTTGTGGTGTGCAAGGAACTGCCTGTGCCTATTGTTTTTGTTCCCAGATTAAATCTCCGAAGGCTTTGGCAGCCTCTGTTGAAGTCATTGGGCTCTCAAAATGCTCACAACTTTATTATGTTGATGTTAAAAGTGTTGGAATTTTCAAAGGCCCACCAACCAAATATTGCAAATGACAGTAGCTAAACCTTTTCATTTTATACCATCACTCGTGTGACTTGGAGACCATTCCGTCCTCCAAATGTACATCTGTTGGAGCAAAGGGTTACCAGAAACAAGTAACAGGGATATCAAGACCATTGCTCAATAACCACAGCCATAATTTTGCAATATTTATTGTGCTCTGCAGGAGTTTTCCTGGGATCAAAACTTGGCTGGTTTTATTAACAGTATTCTCAGTTGTGTCTCATGGATTGTTTCATGGTATTAGAGCTGAATGCTGTAACTTGCCATTTCAGAATTGCTAGTTATAGATTTTGCAGGAGTGTATTTGCATGCTGTAGCCTCTCACAAAACGCTATGTAATTTGAATACCACCCTTATCCATCTGCTATGTCCCTCTGGTATGTATCACTGCCCAGGAACTGTGTCTGGACACCTTTCCTATTTAACCTGGCTGATCTTACATTACACAATCAGGTGCATTATTTTCAAAATATATTCTTGAGTGTTTAGGTGTAAACTGACCCAAGAGAAGCATACAGGTAGTTGTCAATTAAAGCAGCTTTTAGAAATGATGTATGGGGATTTTAAGATGACCTTCATGTTTTTTACCAAAAGTCAGCCTACAAAGAGACACAAGTAGAATCAGATGTATTTACTTGCATAGCTAAGATACACAACTTTTTTTCAATTGATTTGCATGGCTTTCTGGAAAAAAAACCCTATTCTTCTTAAGCAGCAGGTAAGGAAAAGAATATGGATAAAATATTTGGGGAGAAATGTGAAAGGAAATTTAATATATTTAATCTTATTATACATTTTTCTACATTAAAGTCAACAGGCTGCAAATATATTTTGCTACAAAGCTTTGTGTAAGAAATATCTCTATAAGAAAATACATCTCATTAAACATTTCCTGTAAATAAATTATCCCAAGTAACTGTGTTTTGCAAGAGCAAGATGGTGGGTAGGCCAGTGATAAGAAGAGCTAAAAATTGCTGAGACCCCATTTCTGCAACCCCCCTCCTCATGCTGGGTATCAATTTCTTTTATATGTAGTGACAATGAGACCACTTGAGTTCCTCTGCTGAGCATGTGCTGTATCAGTGTAAATAAAACTTGCAAAATTGGTTCCTGGACTTTTTTAGTATCTTGAAATTTCTGAGCCTTATTCCTGTTCCAGTGACTTTGGAAAACACTGGAGTAAGCAGAGTTGTGATGATAGGACTCCAAGATAGAACTCTGACTCAGACTATTATAAAACAGAAGCTCCTGTCTCTGAGCAGTCCCTCTAGGTCAATAAAAACTAACTCCAGTAGGGAAAGAGGTGTGTGAAATACTCTATCTCTTCAGACTTTTGCAAAACATAAGGGCAATGTAGCTGAGCTCTGTGCTCTAATTAGGAAGGCTGAGTCAAGTGGTGTAGCTAAGCTAAAGCTTTAAAGCACCCCATTGGTGGAAAAAGGTGTCAGGTAATGGTGACATGGTCTTCAGAGTTAAACTACATACTGGTCTGCCCATGTTGTTCAGAACTGAATAAACAGAAAAGTCTCTTGTATTACAGAACATGAAAATGGGTAATTATAAATGGGTAATTACAACTTAGCAGTAGGTCAGTTATAGAATCAGACTTCTTTAAAGTAATATCAGTCTCTTTACCAAAGTTTATACAAAAGAATATTTGCAAACAAGTAAAATTTTAAAAGTTTGAAAAGACCTGGGAGACAAGTCAGGGGACAGAGATTGTCCTTTTTTTAACCAGGACACAAACAATGAAGGGTTGGCAGCTGTTTCCACAGTCTGTGTATTTCCATCATTGCTGGCAGAACACTCCAGAGTGAGAGGACTTCAATTTTAGGCCAAATATGTGCTGGAGGCTGGTATGCTGTGACATCACATGATGTTTAACAAGTCATTTGTGATCATACCATCTTCTTACATCCTCTTCTGCAGGAGACGAGGTGCTCACAAGATCCAACTCCTTTTTCTTTGCTGTCTTGAGAACAAATCCATTATACTGCTGCAGAGTCCCATAAAATGTAAAAATTTGAGCTTGTAGCAGTATGCTCGAAACACCTCAACAAATGTCTGTATCCTCTATTATTACAGCAACAGAGAAGCAACTTCAAAGCTTTTCATATTAAGCACTTCAACACTCTGCTATTTCTTTTGGAAATGTCTATAATGTAAGAACGCTTAGGCAAGGAGAGTATATTTAGGACTAACGAGGAACTGCCTGTATATAATTCTGGATTCAGCATGCACACATACTTGCTTCATCTGTTCTACCCAATGTATATTAGCAGTAAACGAGGCAAATACAAGTGTTTAAGTGCCTTACTATGACATTGAACTACATAAAGCATTTCAATTTACCCATGTATAGGAAACAAAACCTCTTTAAATGCCTCCTCTTAGATAAACTGCTGCTCTTTTGAAATTTTGAGATAGCCAGTTTTCACCTTCTTCATAAGGGCCTGCAAAACATAGCACTCTTGTCCTGCAGGAGTGCTTTCTTTGCTGAAGTGTCAGCCCTGAATAACAAGGGCGTGTGGACATTCACAGTAACTTTATTTCATTTCTTACACCTGCAATGTGGCCAATAATGTGTTGACAGATGAGTCTTCCGGGCATGCACTGCTTCCTATAGGAGTACAATGTATACAATTTCTGTGGCAAATCCTTACCACGCTGGAGACCCACTGTAGCCCTAACACTGAACCCCTGAAACATCATGGGACAACACAGCAAGGTAAGGTGACATTCATTTCCACTCTACTTGCTTGCATACTAGCATTTCCCACGAACTGTAGAATTATTTACAGGAGAACTGGGCGGTAGGTGAACCCCAGCTACACTTGTGTTTACCACCAGCTCAAAAAGAAATGCATTTGGTGTGACTTCTACTCCTACTCTAACTGTTACTTTAGCCATTCCACTTTCATTTGCAGTCCCCTTTTTCCACCATGCCATAATGCATTAAACACATAAAGCCACAGTCACTTTTACTATTTCCCAATCCTCGTTCAGATTTTCTGGCACACATGAAGTCTTGATTTAGAAGAGGAGGTTGCATCTTTCCATACTTTGCAAGACAAACCCTTGGCACAGTCACATCGTTGGAAAATCTCCAGTCCATGGGACCCTTTCTTGCGCTGTTTGGTGCACACCTCCCCCTGATGCAACACAGGCTTGCAAATTTTGGTCCAGAAATGGCGAGCACAGCAGTGTCCCTCAATACAGTCTGATGACCGCAGGCAGGGATCTCCTTCATGTCCTAAAAAGAGTAACCAAATTATTTTATCTCACGGGAAAACATGAAAGTACAGATTCAGTGCAGACTTATGCAAATGAAACTCAGAAAAAGGAGAGGTGATATTTCCACCTGTGGCTATTTGAAGGATGTAAACACAAGACTTAGTAAGGAGAAATTCTGCTACAGGATTGTAAGCACAATTACAAGTGTTCAATTACATGGCTATTACAAGAGGAGGATGTCTTCAGTCTTGCACAACTGATAACATGATTGTCAGTCCACATCTGATACAGAGAAGAAAGCAGATGCTGTTTCAATCACAGGAATGTCGGTTGACATTACATCACTTTCTGAGTCATGCTGTGAATTCTCACAATAGACATTCACTCCCTGTGAAATTACTGCCTATTTCTGGTTTCCACCACTGTATCTGAACAGCAATAATATGATTCATGACATGAAGGAACAGAGCAGTCCAGCCCAAGTGTGATCTTACCTTTTATGTGTGACAGCTTGGATCGGGGCCTCCCCAGGTTGTGCCATCCCAAATCCTTGCTTGCATAATGACCATTCTTCTTGTTGCGTGGCCCTTCTAGAGCAGGGATGTGAGGAGTAAGGATGCTTTCAGTTACTGGAATGCAAATACCTGCAAGGAAAAGACAGTCACTCAAAGATCTGCATAAGAGGAAAAGCAGCTGAGAGACATGCACTGACCAGGTCAGGATGATGAAAGCACTGGGGTTTGACCTCAGTGACACTCAGCTCCAATCACACGTTCACTTCTGGTTCCTGGCACTTAGCTTCACAACAGCTCTGCTTCACTCACTGTCAGATGCTCTCTCTATCACTCTGGCTTTCTGGTCTGAGCCCCTGGAGACCTCCTTACAGACACGCCTCTCCAGCCTCCAGAGGAAAGTATGGGAATGCAAACAGTATAGTTATAACCCTCCCCAGCCAGAGTAGATTCAGGATTCATGAAGTCTCCTTTGCTTCCTTAAAATATGACTTCTGTGCAGTCTTCCAGTGAATCAAACCACATTGAATATAGAGCTGTAATTTTAGGCAGCAGCAGCAGTATTTTTGTGTTTTCCCACCACAAAATATAAAAAAAGACTGGTAGTACCTGACCCCTAAACATAGAAATACTATTCAAGAAAATTAGGCAGATTGGCATGAAGTAGACGATTAAATTTTCTTGGTTTAGAAATAGAAGTGCCATCACCCAGGAAAAAACACTTGCTGGGCACACACACAGAAACAGATGATGTCAAAAGGCTGATTTTCTGCAGAAAAGCCCAGAGCTGGCAGCCATACCGTTGTTGCAGCGGTTCCCGGGACAGCACATCCCATCCCGGTGGCAGCGCTTCTTCTTTCTCCGGCACATCATGCACGCAGACGTGGCTTGGTGAGGGCTGTGGCAGTACCGCCCAACCTCACATTCCTTGTCGTTAGTACAAGGATAGGCCTGGTGGGGAACAGAAAGGTTTACAGTGAGGCACTCTTTTGTACAAGGAATGGATGCAGCCCATTAAAAACACCCAACAAAACAAGCAAACAAAAAAACCAAGAAAACAAACTATCACCAAAACCTCCAAAATAAAACGATACCTGAGGTAACAATTCATGGGGCTAGGAGATGCACCTAAGGATGCTCCACTGCAGCCACAGAGCAATTTTTAAGCTCACACAACTTCTGGCCATTGCTTAAAGAATAAGAGAGATACAACCTGCTCACTCATAATTTAATCTTTCCTTATCTCAAATGTATGTGGGCACAAGAGATCTCATATTTTTGTGGATTCAGGGATCGGATTCATAGACAAGAGCTTAAAACTCCACAATGAAGAATCAACAGGGTCATGAAAGCCGTAAAAATACTGAAACACACCCTCCAATAGGTAACATTTCATTTGAAACTCCAAGGAGACATTTTTCCTTTGACAGCTGTCAAACACACTGGTTGATAATAAGCTTAGTGTCGTCACAGTGACTATCTGCATTGCAGTCATTCAAATGTCTTTGTAACTGCACCACTTGTCCCTGGCCCACACCAGTGGGACTCCTTGGAAGTGAACAAATATCACTGGTCACCATTTCACTTTGATAATCTTTAGTTCACTTACTGTCTTAGAATACTCCTTAAACTTGCCACCTGCTAAACAACACCCTATGGTATGCAGCATGGAATATATTATAGAGCACAAAATATCTTGCACATATAATTCCCTGCAAGCAGATACATGGGTATACAATTCTTCTATATTCATCAGAGCCAGCATTAACTCACAGGAAAACAGCCTTTTTAAAAAAGGATGCAAAAGCACTGCATTCTCCGATAAAGTTTGTTCCTACAAAAGGAAAAGACAAGCTGCTTGAAGGAGACATAATAACACATAACTGCCACATTCCAGGATGCTTTCTGCTGACTCCCACACAGCTACAACTATGCTATCTTTCTGAATCTAATTTTACTGCCTATTAAATTAATTACAGATTTTTTTTTCCCCATTCCTCAAAATTATACTTGGGGAATTTGTTGAGGTAAAATAGATGACAATAAATTCTGTGGTCTTCCTGGAAAATTATGTGTACACTTCCTCAATTAATTTTCTCCAGTATTTCAAAGAAATAAAACTACTGCTTTTCAAAATGATTTTTCAATAAATTGTTCACCCCAAACAAAAAGGTCAACATCATCATTGCAGTGTAGAATGATTACTTTTCTGTAATCGTATTTTAAATCAAGACTTATATTGCTCTCAGAAAAGAAAAACTGCGAGGCCTTTGACAATTCACTTTGAAAATTGTTCCTTTATATGGAGAAACTCTTGTTTATCTATCTTCATACCATTCTGTTGAGAATCACATAAGAAACAAGAGGTCTTCTAATAAACCAAACAAATTTCTCTAATGTCAGTAGTCGGAGGGGAAACTAAGCTGTTTTTCTTGTTACTTCATGAGCTGTTTTCTTTGTCAAAATTTACTTCACAGTACCAGAAGTGCTGGCTGGATATTTCCCAAGTGCTGTTGTCTCATTACTTCTGCCCTCTGAATATGTGGCTTTGAGAATTTTTCCAGGGTGCAGCTGTTTGGAGTAATCTGAAGGATGTGGAAGTCTTTTAGCCTTAAGAACGAACATTTCCTCAAGAGGATGAACATCAAAGAAGGACAGATCTTGTAAGCTAGGAGTACTAATAACAGAAAAATGCAAACACTCACCTTTTTCGTACTCTTAAGGCATAAGCGATTCTACTTATTCTTGCAAAGCAGAGCTAAAGTGCTTTTCCCTCAATCTCATCACTCCTTTCCCTCATTTTTCCACAAATAAATAAATAAAACTGACTTAAAATTTATTATACAGTTACCGTAAAAGTAAGACATCCCTGATTTAAATGATACCTTACTAACCTAAGGATCTTACAATGCAAAAAAAAGTGATTTTATATAGACTTGTGCATGGTTATACTGGGTTTAGATAATATTAACTCTGCTAGCTGGAGAAAATGCAAATAAAAAACAGATGGACTGGCTAAAACCTGGAGATGAAGGCATTTTAGACCCTTGTCTGTCATCAAGACCTTCATAACCACATCTTTTTTCCAATATGGGCATGTGGTATACACCTGCAACTTGTCAGCAAGAAGCCTACTTGCAGTTTTATTTTGGTTCCTCAAATAGCTTTTCAAAAAAAAAGAGTTCCCTGATCCTGAATGGTGCTAATGAATGCTCTCAGATACCCTATCTAGTGATTGCTTTACTTTTGGCTTTTAAGCTGAGTGACATGGAAAAGATATTTCAAGATATGCATCTAATTGTCAGTTCTAAGCTCTGTCCTTGAGAATGGTAAGAGTAATAAAAGACAACTTCAAAAACTGCTAGGGAAATCAACACAACCCAGCCTTTCTTCCTAATCTAGAGCCCATTCCTAAATAAAAATAATACTTTTGAATTACAATAAGCTAAAACTAACCTACCTTAGGCAAATGAATGCAGCACATAAAAAAAAATTCTGTTACATGTAGCTCAGACAACACCTAGCAAGTCCAGTGAACCAGTCTTATATAAAACCATCTTGCAAATGCCTGATGCCATCAACTGTTTCAATCTGCCAAAACCACCACGCATTTATAGCCTGGCTATCAATCACAGGGACCTTGAAACAAAAATGCCTATATAGCCTTGTGTCTGTTTCCTAGTCACTAGACATTCATTGGAATAATTCTTGCTCTCAGGAAAGTAATTTCTATTGCTGAGTAGCATTTATTATTAAAAGAGAAAAATAAAACAAAATAATATATTGTGTACATAGCCTTTGCTAGCAGGAGGGAAATGCATCCATAATTATTCCTTTGTTGTCAGTGGAGTCAATCTAGGCATATTTCTTTCTTAAAATACAGGGTAAAGAAAACACACTTGTAAAAATGTGCGTGTTAACTATTGTCTATGCATAAGTCAAGGTTTTCAAAATCTCCTACACCACAGTGCCTGGTAAAGAGTCTTTACGTTCAGAGAATTGTGGAGAACATTTCCTATATACAACACAAAGACACAGATCAGTCCCAGATGCAGAGGGAAGAAGCAAGCTGTAAACCAGCTCTACTTCCCCAGCAATGATAACTAATTCTATAAGGCACATCATCCCTTCACATTCTTCAGCTATACGTACCATTTTCTGGTTGTAAATCTCTATCCACTAAACACAGCTTTGATATCATGGGAAACCAGATGAAACTGAGATAAAATATGTAGCACTCCCTGAAGCTGCATTTAAACAATCTTATTTTTTTATCCCAGTTACAGGCAATCAACTCACCCGTAGCATGACATAAACTAGATTTGCCTGTGATAATGAGTCACATTTTCAGAATGTGTTGTCTGATTAGGAGCATTGTTTACTGACATGTTTTTTCCTCAGCCATTCCAATTATTTTTGTATCCTTGTATAAAAGACACTGTTGATTGCTTGTCCAAAAATTTACAGCAAAGGGATTTTTGCAATGTTGGAGGATTCAGGCTAGGTATTGAAATGGGTGTTGCTTGTGCTGTGCCAAAATGTCACCTGCATCAGTCCACCACGACTGACCTTTACCAGTAAAGTCACAACAACACAGAAATGTTGAACTTTTCTCTTGAAGAGAGAGAATATTCCTTCCCTTCCTGAACTTATATTCAAAATTCCATGAGTGCATGATAGAAGTACTCAAGGGAAATTATGCAGACAATAGAGGAGAAAAGTTGGGGATTTTTATAGTTGAACAAGTCCTTCCAGGCTACTGAAGATCTTCCTATTTTTATTGACTTCCCAGGAAGGCTGAGTAAGGAACTGACTGTCTAGATTTTGTGACTAAGTGGGTAATGTCGTTCCCATGATTTGAGAACCGTGGAGCAGTGAGATTTGTGTTCACCTTTGTCTTCCCCTTTTGACAGAGGACCTTTTAGCCCCTCTTCTCGGTGCAATGACATTTTCTTGATATTTTTTCTGGAGTCATTTGCTATCACACGTATTTTATAGGCACCACAGAGTTTCACTGCAAGCTGTAGCAATACTAAGTGGTGAGACTGCTGTGCTAAGAAGTCAAACAGTTTGAGTCTCTCTGTCTGGCACTATAAAAAGTAATGGAGAAACACTCCAGGGGAAGAGTAAGACAGATGCTGTAATGTGCTGAAGGGTGGGGAGACTGATGGCAAATATACTTTACTGAGCTTTGGGAGATAAGGTCTTGAATTTCAGCATGGCTTCCAGCAAATAGTTGAAGACAATATTCCCAGCCAGGTCTTGGTCACCAGGCTCTCATTTGTTCGTATTATGAGGTCTCATTTGTTTTTATGCTGAAGTACTCCCCACCATACTAGCTAACTATGTCAGTGAAATTTACCTAGGCTGTGTCATCACTTATCCAGCACAAGCAGTACTAGACACCACTGGCTTCACACCCACCTTCAACGCTGAGAGGAGCTGTGCCTAAATATGTGTTCTGATGGAACAGATATCAGTAGTGATTCCCCCAGAAGCAGTTAACTTTTTTTAAACACGTCATAAAGTCCAAGTGCAGAGTCAGTCCTGGCAGAAAACCATGGCTACTACCACTCCCAGCAGAAGAAACAGCATGGAAGTTGTCCATTAGCCTTTCACTGCAGATGCCAAGCAGCACTCAGTAAGACAGATGAAGTCTCATGCGTCACAGAAATGACAGTATCACTGCACTTACCGTACTGGACACTCTGCCAGATTTGGTCCACACAATCATTCCCTGATGATAGTGGGGACTGAACTGAAGAAGAGGAGAAAATCCTCGACCAGTTGTACAGCCAGAAAGTGAGAGCTCTCCAGAGCTACCAGGTCAGCCCTTTGTCATCCTCTCTCACTTGGCCAAGAGGCAGTAGCTATATTGCAAAGGTGAGACAAGGAAATGGACACGTACATTATCCCAGGAATGGCCTTGCTTCCCAGGTACCCCATATGTTAGAAAACAAATTTAGGCTCTTACTCGGTCTTGTACATACTATCCCTATTTATTCATATCCTGTGCAAGTACCCATGCCACTATGGTGGCTATGCTACCACATACTACAGATATGTCTTCTGCTGCTGCCAAAATCTCTTCTACATCACATCTACACAATCTTTTATATTCACACAGTGTCCATGAGACAGCTTACCACAAATGAATTGGTACTGCAACTCACTCTACTACTCACTTGTTACTTAAGGAAAAAAGGTTATTTTCTCTATTTCAATTAATCATATTTCTGTAAATTTTAAAATAATGACTGTGAAGGACATGGAAGCTGGCCTCTCTGCAGCCAGTATGCCGGCTAGATGATCAAAACTGTCCTGAACTATAGGCAAGAGGACAGAGTTTCCAACCTCCACTTGAGAGATGAACAAAAGAGCTTGTTTGCCCTTTAGTCTTAGGCATATTGCTTAATATTCCAAAGCCATCAGGCACAATGAAGCAACTAACTGGCTCAATCATGGTGAGAGTCTCTCCTTCCCATCCTGCCTTGGACAGGACAGAACTATCTTTCAGAGCAAGGACTTGATCCCCATGGAGCAAACATATGAAATAGCCACAGGGGTGCCATGTTTTCTTTTTCTTTTCTCTTTCTCTGAAGAATTAGTAATCCAAATTAAAAGCATGCCAATAAATTAGGAAATGCAAACATATGCTTTAACCAAATAGCCTGCTGTCAAGACTAACTACAAAGAATGCAAGTCATTGTTTGGCTCCCCAGTTGGGCCTGATTCTGAGTTGGGATCTCAGATTTGTTTTGGCTTTTAACAGACCAGCATTGGTGGGACAGTTGTATGCAACATGTGGCCTATAGAGCTAAATGAATACATCACATGTGGGATTTGTCCCACTCGCCTCTTTGGAGACAGAGTGAAGATCCTCTCTATGAAGTCTGAGAGAAATCCTAACATGATTTCACAGGATACAAACCTTAGTAACAATGCAAATAAGAGTTCTTTATTCTGAACCACATGAATGTGATAAAGCAGAATGGAGGGAGTAAGAGGGGAATTCAAATCATTTTAGTAACCAACTAACAAAGCAAACTCCCTGCTCCTTGTGGGTTGTCTTTTTTTTCCCTGCAAGGCAATTAAACTACTTACTGATGGCTTCTCAGGTGTATCCAGAAAAATCCACCTCTGACAGACTTCAGCCTAACTTTCTCCTAGCTGCTAAGCAGATGTGTAGGTTAAGAGGTGGATGAGAACTGACCATTATTTACTACTATTTTATTGTTAATCCCAAACAACAAAAGAGTTTATCAGCAGTCATCTGGAGCTATGTAGTTTTCCCACAGCACTGCTGATGTTGCTTTTTTCTATTCTTAGCTCAACATAGGCATAGATGATAGTGAGGGATCTCACTGTGTGCAAGCACAAAGCCATGGTTAATTTATCCCACAGAGGAAATCATGCTGTGCTCTCAGACAGCTCCAGACATGGATCCTGTCTCAGACTGAGAAACCAGAAACTCAATTCTCAGTGACTGCTGTGGCACAGACCGTTCCTGAAAGAAAAAACTTACAGTAGTTGCAATGAAACAGATTTACTTCTTTCGGTTGCCATAGCAAGTTTAATGATTCAATTTTTCTCACCAAACCTCCTTCTCATTAAAATAATATATCTCTGACCCATTTCTCTGCTGGACCTAAAGAGAAAAGCACCATCTTCAGCCTCTAATCATAGGCACTTTCTTCTGGAGATAATTTATTTTTAACTCTTCAATTTAAAACAACTCTGCTCTAACATGAGGTCTGATTCACAGAGTGCTACATCATGGATACATGTACTGCAGCTTCCAAAGATCCTTCCTTCAAACTGTGTGGATAATGGTCCCAGAAGCCTGCATTATTAAACAATAAATATTCATGTTTCAAAGGAATTCTCAATCCACTGCTAGACCACCAGGGGAAGAACATTTCTACAGCATGCAGTAGTTCAGCCCTCATGATTTCCTAGAGCCAAAGAAAACTCCGATCTTAACCAGAAAACAAACCTCACTGAGGTCCCTCTGAACCAACAGGCAGAACTCACAGGGGCAGTCTCATAAGTTTTCCTTGTCCAAACAATAATGCCATGGAAAACAACATCCTGTTCTGCAAGCCCTAGACAGTTGTGCAGGGAGCTGTGCTTAGGGGGAGTGTGTAGCTGTGTCTGGTGGAGACAGAGTCAAACACCTCCAGATGAACAGGGGAGCTGTGTTGCCCTATTTCACACAGCACTAGTCAGTGTGAGCGGTGACTCTCCCAGTGCAGACAGAAAAATAACCTCCAAAGATTTTTCCTGAATGAGATCTCAGTCACACTGTTACCCTATGGATCTCCCAGCCCACATCATGGATTTCAACAAGCATTTTAGGTCTAGACTATCTAGATCATTCCAACCTGTTATTCTCCAGTTCATAATTCTACACCTGTTACAGAACTACCTACATTTTGTGTCCTACTGGGAGGGCGTAGTGTCTGTTTAAAGCTGGCCTTGGCTTCAGAAGAACATATAGACGAAGGTAATCTGAAAGACTACAAGTGCATCAGCTAAATAATGAGCCACCTACTCTACTTGATTTTGAAGGCAGCTTCCTGCTCTGTAGAACTGGGACCTTACAGAAGACATGGCTAAAGAAGGTACAAAAATTTGGGGAACAGTCAGTTTGACCCCAAATGTTACAGACTGTCTCACAATGTGTATGATTCATATTGTCTGGTGAACTACCAGCAGCAGCATCACAACATAGCATCAAAACAATGTTAGGTAATCTTTGAAGTCAACAGTGTAGTACTAAATCAGTGTGACAGGAAACCTCCAGGTCTTGATTTTACGTCATTTTCAAATGCACCACCAAAGGCTGCTCAAAAAATGAAGGTTTGTTAACATGTGCTTTGTTCTATGTCCAGTCTTTTCAACAGACTGTTCTTGCTCTTTTATCTCTGCCTTTTCCCCACCCCTTTTCTGATGGTTTTGCTTTTTAGTTTTGTCTCTAATTGGCTATTTATCATCCATTTCAGCATGAGACTCTTCTGGCTTTTTGGTAAATATGTTTACTGCGATGGATGAGCAGTTGGAATACTAAGAATACTACCCAGATGAAAACAGCTAGCAGACCCTATGGCTCCTGAAGTACCAGGCACTAAACCAAAGGGAAATAAACAGATGATGTGGTTGGGTGTAGAATAACACTGCTGGGAACTGGCAGCAAGTTACTGTTTAACACCTGGGTCTGAACATCCACAAATCATGGGACACTTTCAAGGTGGAGCTTTAATTTGGAGCCATCTCTGTAAGCATATATACAAAGCAAGAAAAATGAGATGATAGCTTTACCTTCTCTAGTATTCCTGCTAAGCGAGTAAACTGCCTTTGCTTTCAAACATTCATAAAATCTAGAAAAACAAGGGGGAAAACCTGTCTTACTGAAGTCAGTGCAGAAACTCTTCTTTGTCTGCTACACGGCCTGGAGAGTGTTTTCAGGTTATAAACATTTGTTCAGCATCTGCAATCCTCACCCTGGAAATGACTTTTTGGTATTCCTTACAGAATACATTTTGCATTGCAGAATACAAAGCATTTAAGACACCATTTTTCAAAATGCACTTTCTCTGGTTCTCATATTTAAAAGGACAGCCCTGCAAACATGATTTTGTGGCAGCTGGAGAGACAGCCAGATGCCATATGTCTGAGAAGGATGAACTGCAGTCTCCACCTCAGCAGAAGACTGCTGACCACAACCTAACATCATTACCGAATGTCAGTATTATTGTCTCCTTCCCTTATGGTCATTTATGTGAGAACACCTGGCTCATATGCCTCTTTCAATCCCCAATTCTTTCTCTATGCATCAGAAACCACCATTGTCATCTGATATTCCAAACACCTTCCCTCTTTTCCTGTTTTATGTGAGCCCTCTGCAAATGTGATGGCTGTGACTGCTCCACTGCGAGGGGAACTGAGAATGCCAAAGCAGCTACAGAGAATGAAATCAGACATCAAAAATCCATCAGTCCAGCTTTAATGTCAGAACAAACAAACAACTTTGGGGCACGTGCGCCACCTCCCACTTTCCAGTCTCTTGTACCACAGGTGATTCAGAGGCATTGCCACAGAAGTCCACGAGTTTTAAGGAAAAATTAAAAAAAACAAAAAAAGTTAATATTTCTTCAGTTTTTACAATTGATCTGCATGAGTGAGACTGAGAAACAGGACAAGTCAGTAATGCAGCTTGGGGCTTTCCTTTTCACAGCAACAGGAAGAATTACAATATGAGAGTGCAGCTCCTCATTCTGACTCATTCTAGGAGCAGTCGTGCTTGGATGAGGAGCCAGCAGTGCTTATGCAATGGGACTACCTGCAAATAATCAGCTGTCCTGGGAAAATGCTTGGTCACAGCCCCCTGAGGGCACAGGCATCCTCCCTGAAGTGCTTACACTCATATTGCTGCTCAGCTGACTCCTCAGTAAGAGCAAAATGAAAACTTACAATACTAGGCTATTAAGGCAAATTATCACAGTTTACTCAAAGAAGGGCAAAGATGAGAAAGAGAAAGGATCCCTAAAAGCTTCATTAAAAATGCCATTGTACTCTTATTATATGATTAAGTTGGAACTGCCTACCAAACTTCAGCCTGTGGTAAATAACGTAGCAATCAAGGTTTCAACACTATTCACCCTTTTCCCCCCTTTTCTTTTAAAATGCTCCTGGTTAATTTTGCACAAACAAGAAAACGGGAACAGCACAGCAAGGCAAGAATAGCTTGTGAGTAAAACCAGATGAAGACTAACATATTTACATAGTGTAATGACTTCACTATTAATTCAAACAAACCCAGACCCCCAATTCTCAGAAGAGAGAGTGAGCACATGTAGTCCAAGAGGCAAGAACAGGGTGGCTTCAGACTACATTTATGTCTGGAGTCCCTGAGTTAGTGGAGACTGCTCTTGGTTTCAGTCTGGAATAGTCACTGGGGGACTATCTTTCATTCCAGACACTGTACTCTGACTACACCCTCTTCTCGATCTTATGGGCCCCTTTGCATTTTCAAGCAAGACTTCCTTCAGTGCTAGGGACCACAACACAAAAGAGACAGAACAGTAGGATTTCAGAAAACACCTAATTTGTAGGAAAAAAGCCCAACTTAATCTGATAGAAATGGAAGAAAAAAGAGAGGGGAAAGAAAGAACGAAAGAAAGAAAGAACGAAAGAAAGAAAGAAAGAACGAAAGATCCTACACAATTTCTGAATCAAGCCAAAATGGACACTGTCCTATTCTAGTCATTGTCAGCATGCAATTACCTAGAATTCTGGCATTTAACATGGAATTAGCTATAAATCTGTTCTCTGCCCTCAAAATAAATGGTTCTGCGACTGAGACTTGCATTTATCATCTTCCCTGCTACCTTTACCTTATCTTCTGAAATTATGTTTTAAAGCACTCTCTTCTTGTCTGAAAATAATATTCTTTATGTGGAGTTACAGAATCTCTGCTTTGTTCCTAGATGTCTTGGATGTTGGTCAACAAAAAGTCATTAAAAAGTTTAATCCCCTATGTTTGGCACTACATCAGACTGAGAACAATTTCTTTGTAACAGCCTTTGGAATAAATACACATTAAAGGGGGGGGTGCTTTTTCCTTATACTGGTCACCCACACTTTATAGTGGGTGGCCCTTTCGTTTATCCCATTACTGTTACTACATTTCCACTTCTAAAGCTAAGCCAGATGCAGCAACCTGATACTACTTTTTAGTTCTCGCATCTTTATTATAGTGAAAACTTCAGTGCATATCTGATTCGTGTTAGGAAAGGCAAAGAAGCAGGAACCATGGTAATATTGTACCACCTTCTTGACAACTTCTATTCTGCATGAGCTGAATTTCCTAGAGTACTGCGTGCTTCGTTAGCAGGCATTTTTCACATTTAAGTGCCCTGGAGTGCAAACACAGAGACAATCTATATATGAACTCCTCTTGTTGGCATTGTAACCTTGCCCAGAGGCACTGTCTAGGTCCTGTGCTTCCTTAGAATTCTACATGATCAGTTCTTTACCTGCTAGATAGCCTACATAGCAGAACCAACAAGGGCAGAGAAGATTTTAAGTGTTTTACTTCATTGGTTTTGTCTGCCTTTTCTATTTTCTTTCTTCTTTCTTTCAAGCAGATGGGCCCAAGGTAGTGGGGTTTAAATGGCTTGCTGTGCCAAGGCCACATAAGAAGTGCACAGTACAGAAATAATTAATTTAACTGCATGATTATTTCTTTTTTTCTGAATTTGTACCCTTCCTTTCAGACATGCTAAATATAAGTGATAGTGACTGTAACAATTATCTCCTTTATAAAGAGACACAAATCAAGATGACCACATTTACCAGCCAAGTAGGAAAAAATGTGTCCTACTTTTGAGTGATAGCCATGGAAGCATACTTTATAGAAACATCTTGATTTTGTAAAGCATATTTTACAGAAAAACTTAGTCTATTTAACAACTGGCAAAAATCTTTTAGAGCATGGCTATGTTCAGAGTTCTCCCTAAACTTCATGCTGAAACCAAATATTGACCATGGCTATGTGATTATCACAAAGGAACTGAGTGTTTCTGCTAGAGTGTTTCCTAAAAGATATGGAGATAGGATTTATTGTTTTCCTATACCTCACATGACACACCAGAGGAAAAAAAAAGAATTTGAATTAGACAGATAAAAATATTTGTAACTAAGTCTTGGGTAGTTTACTAGCAGTAGTGAAGTTACTCAGATGCTTGACATTATTTACATGTTTATGCTTCTGATAATATAAGAACATTTGTAATAGTTTACTGTACACAAAGCATGATTCATCTCTTGGGCAACAGATTATTTTCCTATTACATGTCAAGGAGGCAGAAAAGCAGACTAGACTGACATGAATTAAAAGTACTTCATCACAGAAAAGTAATGAACACTGGGTGGTTTTCCTTAGTCATGAGAAGGGTATTTCCCAAGTCAAGCAATTTCCTTTCAGTTTCCTGTTCTTCTAACTCTCCAGGAGACAGGACTGCTCCGAATACATTGGAATTAAAACAACTAGACAACACATTTGCTTGGCAAGGTGCCCTTTGGGCCATGTCTTTAGCTCTGATGAGCACTTGGCCTTGAGGATCTCTCTCCACCTGCACTGAACCAACTCTTACATCAGTGGTGGTTACACACCTGCTCTGCTGAAAGAGCTGCAAAACCCACCGGGCAGCTCTTTGCATACCAAAGTGACTAAATTCACCTGAGTGTTTGCATGTTTTGTGAAAAAACACAGGGAGAAAATCCAAACAGAAAATGACCACTTTCCCACAGACCACTCATTCTCAAAATGGGCACAATTCCCATTGTCCTAAGAAGTTTTTCCCAAGTAGGAAAATCATAAAGTAACTAAGTATCAGTCTTTAAAAGTTAGAGTGTTTTCTAAATCTGGTGGATTTTCATTGAAACCAATTCAAAGGTTCATATGAGATAGGAGCAATCAGCACTTTGCCTACTAAGAGGAGCTCTCTAAACTGAGGCCCTGGGGCACAGTCTTGCTGCTACTTGCTGCCTGAAAACCCAGAATTGGTTGTTTTGGTGCACTGTTATCATTTTAATCAACAGAACCTCCCTTAAGCACATCCCTTTCAGGACCTGGCCTGAAAGCAAGACATTGCTTATCTTAAAGGGTTAAAAAACAGGAGATAACATATTTTAGAGAGGTAAACTATGTCATAAAGGAAAAACATACGTTTACATCACTATAAATAAATGATCAGTCAAAATTCTTGGTTTGAGGGTGTCAGGCTATCTTCAGCTGCAACAATAGGGTGTATGAATTACTCAACACTTAGCTCAAGCTTTAGATAGCATATAGTGTACTTACATAGTTATTATCTAATGTAAGTATATTTAGCCAGGTTTATTGAATTCAAAAAAATATTTTCCTCAGTTAAACCAATGCAATCATGCTGAAGCCTACAGACTGACTGTGTGAAAGAGCATAAGCACACATACTGAGAAGTCCCTCAGTAAAACATGTCCTAAGTATACTGTCCATCAGTTTGGCCTCTGTATAAGTCAGAATATTTCTTGAACATAAAATACAACTACATTGCTATTTTGATATTTTTCTAACACATTCTGAGAGAACATAATCATTCTGCTCCAAAACATCCCTTACCAAGTATTTTCTTATTTTTCCTTATCTTGTATTAACAAGACTTACCATGCTTGATCATGAGACCTGGCAAAATAAAGGAAGAAGCACATCTTAGTGCAGTTAGCCCATTTTTCTTTAAACAGAGGACAAAGGTCTACACACACACCCTTGCAATCACTGACCTATTTCTCTGCTGTAGTTTTAAGCCTTCATTACAAAACTCAGTGAAGGGAGATGGAAGGCACTGACAAATATCAGCACTAGCAGCAGTGAAATAATCTGCCACAGCACTAAGACCCAGCCATTTGTAGAGTGATGGCCAGTACGGAGTGCATGCTAAGAGCAAAATACAAATGCCTGGATCCTCCCCAGCACCACTTTCAGCTATTTATACAAACATTTGCTGACTTTCTTTCCTCATTTCTTTTCAGTGTCAGCTGTTTTTTACTGATGGCTAAGCCACAGTTGTTTACAATACACCAAAAATCAAAGTTTATGATCTTAGGTCTTCAAGTCAAAGTACATCTGGTCTGGAAACGAGACTCCATCTTAGACCCAACTTTCATGTAAATATACACACATCTCAATGGAAAAACGCTCTGTGTGTAACAGATTTGCTGAGGAACTTGCAGTAGTATCCTTATCATTCCTATCAAGTGTAACTCAAGAAAGACTTTTGAGAAGTTCAAAAGAAAAGCAGCAAACCACAGCTTAAATGAGACTCCATTAGGCAGAACTCTGTCCATGACTCTCCCAGATCACTGTTTTTATTAGCAAGCTGCATGAGTAACAGCAAAGCTATTTGTACAGTGCTCACCAGGCTGGGTGCAGGCTCCCATCCTGCCAGAGACCTTTTAGATGTTTAATCCATCACTGCTGTTATCTGCTCTGTGAGAAAAAACCTGATGTAAACAAATGGAAATTTTGTGTCTGGCCAACAAAGGGGCTTTCCCAGCCAAAATAAGAATGAAGGTTTAAAGTTATTTGGTAAATCAAAAGGCTAAAAAGCCATGATCTTGCTATCTCTCCCTAACATGAATAGTCCTCACAGTGATCCCATGGTTTTACTAAGCTTCACAATAGATTTACTCATTACAGACTTAGCTCATGAGAAAAGATTTGAGGAGCAAGTCATCAATACATGCCAGGAGAAAAATTATGAAATGTAGATTTTGTGTTAGTTGGAAGCATTCACTTCCAGTTACTTAGAGCAACTTAGACAAACTTTTGAAAAGAGGCATAGAAATGCTTTGTTTTGAGCACAGAAAAGCCAAGACCATGTCTGTCGTTTTTTTCTGAAACACCACATCCACTCATCTGTGTACTGAGTAATGTCATAGTCTGACAATGTCCACCAAAATCCATTTTGTACATCTGAAATGAAACTCCTACAAAGCTTAAATAATCTGATTTGAAGACAAATCAAGTCCATGAAAATAAGTCATTAGACCAGTACTTCATTCAGAAAAAGCAGCCATAGAGCACTCCATAAATCTACTTCTGCTTCCTCTGAGCAAAACCTCAGTTTCAGTTAAGACTCCAGTCCAATACTACAGGGTAAACACATCTGAGAGAATCAACCAGATCAAAGGCTTGATCCTAAGTCTTTCTCCATTGGTAATTAGAGCTGAGACAGTCCTTCCATTTAGGCTGCCTCATACAGCCACCAAACCTACTCCAGAAATGACTTAAAGTAGCTATAAAGCGTCCTACACACACGGCCCCATTCATTCTGATGGTGTTACTGACTGAGGGGTTTGTCTCCCACACATGATCACAGCAAAGAAACACTGCTAATAACACCTCATCTCTCCAAAGGTGCAAGAAGTGGGTAAAGTCACCCTTCATTTGCTGCCATTCAATTAACTGCTGAACCTTGTTTTCAAAAATCAGGAACTAAAATGCCTCAAAAAGCATGTCATCTCAGAAACCCACCACTTTTTACTGAAGAGTTTACAAGAAACAGAACTACTTACAGGCTACCAACAGTCTGACATGGACTCTTGGAGAAGAATCACCAAGTGTCACAAGCAGGAAAAAACTTCTTTTAAAAAAAAGCTGCTTTTTTTAGAATGGTCTTGGGAATAAGGTATTAGCAAAAGGAAAAACAGCAACAAGAAGTGCTAAGAAGTAGATATATAGGTACAATTTAGAGGCTGGCCTGCACCTCAGTCCAGGACTGGTGAGTACCCCGAGCAGGCCAGGCCATCACAGGTTCTATGTGAATGCTGGAGTGCTCAGGATTCCCGGGGAGGGAGACACACACATGCTTCCATGCTTGAAAAATGTGCAGCCTACATGCACATGCTAACACCTGTAATAAAAGCAGTGATGAGTTCATTTTAAACATTCCTTCACTTATCTAGATATACATCTCAGGAGCATATAGCAGAGATATAGCATGGGACCATGCTGGTGTATGGAAAATGATAACAGAATATAACAGATACTACATAATTTGCAAGTATCATTAGAACCGTGCTATATCTGCTTAGAATTTTTTCTACTGAGGAGCAGTAGAGAAACTTTGGTTAGAGATGAGACCTGCATTGTTTTAAGCAAAGTAGCAATAGGAATTCAGTGCAAATGCCAAAAAGGTTCAAATCTAGTTCTATAGTGGATTTACAAAGAGATGAATGAAGTCCAAAGCCTTTTAGGATATGTCAACAAATCAAATTGAAAACACAGCCATTCCAACAAGCAATCTGTATGTACTTACATATTGCATATTGGTATACCTGCTGTGGAAGAATTCAGTTTAGCTATCCTGGTTAGGAAACTCGTAAGTTTTATTTGCTTCTCCCTTTTGAAAACAGCTTACTATTTTCCTTCTTTTTCTTTTATGGGCCACCAAATAACATGTGACCAAATGTACCTATTTAGTGAAAATGGGTTCCATTAGTATGTAATCTTATACTTGCATTGTTTTCTTCTGAAGGAAAATAATGGAGAACAGGTGGTGATGCTTAGCATCAGGCTCCTGTTTCTAGAATTACAATCTACTGGGAGCCACCAGCAATCTCTGAAAGCTGTCATAAGTGCTCGGAACTAGTAAGATCCAGAGCACACTCAATACGTTAAAGCTTCTCTTTGAAAATTTAAGTAGGTGTGACAGGAGAAAACTGGCTGAATGGTGCAGGGATTCTAACATGTCCCTGCAAAGGGTCGTGATTTCCTTCTGCATCCCACAATAAATAACTCAAGCTGGCCTCCATTTCCACAGCAGAAATTAGACGTTTAAAAAATTCAAATAGGTACCATATGCACTATAAACCTTTCTGGTTTAGCATTCAAATGCAGACTCATTCACATTGTTGGACAATATGGGATTTAAATTCTCCTAGAAGAACTTCAAACAGCTGTTCCTTTACACTTATTTATTCTTCTCTCAGTGCCACAAAAACAGCGGTGCCAATAAATATCTCCTTGATGTTGTTTGAAAACTTACTGGAGTCACACAGCATAAACAGTTTTATCCAGTGAGTCACAAAACCACACATCAAATGAACATTTCTTTGTTTTATCAATCCCATCCTTACCTTACCAAGTAGGAAGTGGTTTAGAAATAATTCTATGTAACCAACTGAGTTTTCCAGTGAGTTTTCATGATAAACACGAGACAGAAACACCAGCTAACAGATCTTTCTATACAAGCAAACAAGCAGTATAGCCATGTTTTAAAATATGACTGAAGCTGAGGAGTAAGACAAAGACAACATACATTTGTAAGGCAGTTTCAACTGACATACAATTTTACAAGAACAGACATAGAAGGCTGGCTGGAATTCCTAACTACTTCTAGATGTCAGATATGCCAGGATGCACACTTATAAGAGGAAAGAATTAATGCAGGTTTGTTTTGTGCCACTGTAGTTTGAAGTGATAGGAATTTAAAAAATATAAAGTTATTTGCAAGGCCAGCTTTGCTATTGGTGGAAATTGGTAATTTCCCACTAATTTCCACAGGAATATGACAAGCAGTACCAATTAGTCAGGTTGTACTACAGTATTCAGATTTCTTGTACAACTATGTGAGACCAATGTTACATTTATTATTACTGTGGTTATTTTTGGGGGGGACCTGAGTCAAAGCAGTCCCTTCAAGTTGAAATTAGTTTATGCTTCAACGATGCTTCTTTAATCAAAGAAACACTAGTTTTGTGCTACAAATGCCTTAACTAGTCTTTCCACCCAAAATCAGGCTGCTGAAGTAAGTAATATGTTAAAGGGTGCCATCAGATTCATCTAAAATCAGCTGTTTTCTAAATTTTCTTAACACAGTAAACGTTTCCCCTCATTTATCACACCTATTAAACTTAATCCAGATAAATAATTTTAGTCTCCTCTAGCATGTGCATCAACAGCGAAGTTCTTGACCAAAAGGCAATCACAAAATTATTATTATTATTGGTAATGAGTGAACCAGAAAAAGTGCACAGCCTGATCCCAGGAAAGGTTTAATCTCCAAGAGATAGAGTAATTCTCATTCTATTTGTGAACTGACTAAATTTAAACTTTGGAAAACAATACACATGAAAGCACATTATGCCGTTTTTTTAAGCAACCTCTTTTATAATAATTTTACTTTAATTCCAAACTCCAACCTTACCTTCAAAACTATTTAGAAAAGGAAATTTGCTATTCTTTGAGCAGTGAATAAAACTGAATAATTAAATTCAAAATCATAAATAATTTAGTTTTCAAGAGATCTAATTTCTTTAAGGTTTTTTTTTTTTTTCCCCTAACAAGAACTGAAGGGTTTGGGTATTTACGAAAATTTCTTGAACTTCTTTTATGATGTTTTCCCTTTTCCTGATACTAGAGACTGCAAAAGCAGTTCTAACAACAAGAATATTGGTAAAAAACCCCCCCAGAAAATAAATTATAAACTTCCTGCTTAATCCACATATCATAAATGGTCTTAGTATATATACACACATATGTACAGATATGTAAGTCTCATATAATATAAAAAATATCAAATTAGGATGTGGTATTACAGTAGGGAAACAATAGACATGCTCTTTACTATACCACCCCAAAATTATGTCCTTGGCTAAAATTCTGGAAGTGTTTTAAAGGTAGAAATGCTTTAGTTGCCACCTTAAAATCCCTTTCTGAGTGATTGCTTTCTAAATCAATTTAAGCACAAATTCACCTGAGACTGGAGCACAAAGATAATGGATGTAGCTCTTACATAAATATCACAAACTTACAGCTATTTTACTGCTGAAATTTTCTTTCAATTCAGAGCACTTGTGCAAGTGGAAAAAAATCGGTGCAACTCAGGAAAAAAGAGATTTTCAAAGTTTTAATAGCTTACGGTGATTTTTCTTTTCAGAAAGGAACCCTTAGATTTGAAATACACATAGCTGCTTGAAGAGGCAGCAGTTATAACACTGCATTTTGACAGGACAACTGGCCATTAAGTCCTTACACTATTTTTCCTCCCTCCATCCTCAATAAGATACTACTACTACTACTAAACTTAGCTCCATGGAAGAAGTGAATTCTTATCCTTGTGAAAAAAAAGACAGCAATGATTAATTTACCAAGAAACTACAATATTAGACCAAAATATAAACATGGAACTGTGTGCCTGACCTTTCAAAAAAACTAATTTTTGTTTCCTTCCAGACATAATGGTTTTACCATCTTTCTTCAAAGAACAGAAATCTACATTTTCAAAACAAAGTGTTGAAAGATGAATCTGTCCTGAATTACATCATTCTGAACTAGCTGGTGGATGGTCCATATGCATTAATTGTTTATAATTCATGAGGGATAATGTTCATGGCACCATGATTTCAACAGTTTGCTGACAAACAAACTGTTTAACTTTTGCCCAGATTGCAGTTCCCCATAAGCAGAACATTAGTACCTCGTGGCAGCACCCTTTGCAGACAAACTGCATTGCACTGCATATGACACAGTTGCTCACCCTTCTCAGTTTGTAGAGTCTGGATCCAATTTTCAAATGAAAGATCACTTTGCTGAACATTTCTTTTTCCTGTGGAATTACTGTTTGGTGAATAGGCTGCTTTCAGCCTTGGGGGTTATTTATTTAGATTTCTCTTCAAAATGTTGGTGGAAAAAGTTTTTTCTGCTGGAGGGGTACCACATGCTTCTGATCTGAAGATTGACTGACTTCTACTGCATAAAAAAAGTGAGTGAGCAAGTAGAAATACAGAGAGAAGATAAAATGATCATTAAGTATCTAAATGAACGGGGAATTACAGACCCAGTTTCAAAAGTCTGTCAGATTAATTGCGTTCTAGTCTAATTCAGAGTCCTGGGAACCTAAATTTCTATACACTCAAGAGTTTAATATAATATCAGAAAGAGATGGATAAGAGAGCATGAAAGCTGAGAAGTACAGAAAATGAATGCAGCAGTAACCTGCTGATTCAAGAGCAAATGCAGGTTCCCAAAACAAATATTCTTCCTATCTGCAATATATTAGGGTATTGTTCTGCTTTTAACCTGTACTAATTGTGAAAATGACACCTTTTCATTACATTGAACAATTAAAAAGAAAAAACAGCTTTTATTCCAAGAATTTTTATGTGAAAATGGAACAGTCTCAATGAAGTTATGAAGTTTCCATCAAAATTTTGTCTGTTTTCTCTTAAGCACTAAAAGCACTCTCTAAGTTCTGATCCTACCAGGTGTTTTGGAAGCAGAATATTTTGTCAAAAAAATGTAGTTCCAAAAGCAGAAAATATGTTAGGTATGCACCTTTAAAAAAAAATATTCCAAGACAAGTTTAGAAAATACTGTTTAAAGGCATATTGATTTAAGCAGGATCATCTTCAACCTGTGCACTTCCTATTAAACTTTATGACATTTAATTTCTTCTGCGTTTCTCTTCTCTAAAAATACTCCCCATTGTGTAAATGTTTTGATTGGTCATCTATGTTATCATCTTCCAAATGTTTTGAGTTCTTTAAAATATCATATATTTGTTTCAAAGAGGAACATTTTACATGATAGGGAAATTTATTTTAAGTGTCAGGTTTTTGGAATCAATGCCATAGAAATTTAGCATGACTGATGACTGAGCCAACCAAACCTTATGCTTGAAGTCCAACCAACAAAGCATTTGTGGCCCTTGTAAATACTATTTCACACAGCCATTAAAAACGCTGTGCTCAGATAGCTAATATACTATATGCACAAAAACAGCAGAATGAACAAATACACACCATTAGTTGGGATTTTTTCCACCAGCAGAAAAGGCATCAGAGATTTTAGCAAGCAGACAAGTTCAGGACAGCAAGCTCCTTTCCACATCTGCTTTAGAGAAGGGAGCAGAGCAGACTGGACTTGGTTGATTCTACCAAGAATCATGTACTGCATTAGCCATAAATGTGACAAGTGCCTTCACATCAATCAACTGGTCACAAGATGTCACATCTTGCTCTCAAGCACAGTGGAGAGGCAGCAGCTCTGCCAAGTTTTTTACTGGACCTGGATGGTTGGAATCGAAGTCTAAATGCCAAAGTATTTAAACGTGTGTTAACCACGACTTTTAACAGTTTTGGAGTTTGCAGGTGGAAGAGGAGATCAAAGGAGGGTTTTAAATTTTTTTTTTAATTCTATCAATACTCATTAAGTCAGAGATGGTAATCAGAGACTGCTGCAAGGGGAAAACAGCAGAGGGAACACAATATTTTGTGAACTCCAACTTTTGCCTGGTGCAGAGAAGGATCTGGTGAAAGCAGGGAAAGACAGACACACAGACACATACCAGCACTTATAACACTGTGACTTCTATTTAGGCTCCTAAAATCTCTGGTCAAATTGACTTCAAAGATAAAACAGGAGATTACTGGGTTGTTTGACTGTAATCCTGAGTTGCTCTTTGTCTTCAGCTTTTTGTACCTATTTATAGACAGAGCCAACCAACCCTGTATTTCCCCGGCTTCAGAGTAGTTTCCATCAAAACTGTAACAACTTCGGAAACCTTGACTTTTGAAAAGTTTGAAGATATTTAGCCCTGTGTACAATAATATTTTGCAAGGAAAAAATTTACCCATTAGCAAAATTCTTACGGAAATTAGAAAGAAAAGCAAAAAGGCTCTCCCCAAACCCAAAAATCTTCATTCTAAGTAATGAGTGACTTGAAAATCTTACCCTTTTTGGAAAGTATTTACTTCTGTAGCTGACTAAATTGCAGCAAAAATCTTTGAAAAGTCTCCCATGACTTGTGTATGCTACATTCCTTGTAAATCTGTTCTAAACCTCTTTGCCTCTTCTTTTTTCCATTTCCTTTTCATGGTAGTCATGTTTTCCATTTGCTGCAGCAATCTCTTTGGACTATTTAACATTTTGACTAAAAATGTGGATAACACAGCCACACTGGCATTCATGGGAGTATTAGCACTGATGTCCATGGGCATTGGAGACGATATGAAAATCAGTGCCCATTGTCATAGACCCAAGGATCAGGTTCAGCTCAGTAGTGAAGTTTTTGCCTAATATTTGTATATGCACATCTTAACAGAACTACATTAAGCAACACAAATGCTTACATTGAACCAGATATGCTTAAGTTTCCTGATAAAATGAGGTAACAAGCTGGGCTATTTATGATACTGATAAAATACAAATTTTTATTGATATTTATGTTGATAAAAAACCCATAAAAGTTGCTGTAATGTATCAGAGCAAAGTGGTCAGGCTAGATGCAAATACTCAAAGGAATAAGATCCTAGGCAAGTCCAGAAGGACTTGTCCCAGATGCATTCTCCCAGCTCTAGCCAACAGTCACTCAGACAGATTTGAAGCTCAAAGTTCAGTACCTACCAGTGCAATCTCTCATCTCTGTGTCTGTCTCCTCTCCATTTGAGCAGTTCCATATGGCTCCCACAGCATCATGTGGCAATGAGCTCCACAACATGAAAAAGTAGTTCCTGGCTGTCTGATAATTTCACACAGTCTGGTCTTGGCTCTTCTACAGCAAACACTGAGCGATTGCTCCCCAGTCACCTTCTCCTGACTCTTCATTACTTTATCTCTCTCCGTCCTGTTCTCCCATGGGCATTCCTTTTCCAAATCGGGTCTTTGCACTCTATTTAGTGTCTCCTGTGTTTAAGCAGTTCTGCTGTTATGATGATCCTGCCATCCTCCTTCTCCGTTTAATCCTGACTGCTTTTTATATCTTTTAACAGTTATCCAGTACCATGAAATCTGAACCAGTTTAAAAATACCCTGGTTTTGTTTTTTCACTTCCTGATATTCCACTTCCAAGTGGAATCATCTTTTTATATTTTTTTAGTATTTAATTTTTGTCTCTCTGCTGTTGCTTCACCATTGAAGATAGCTAAATTCACTCTAAATTACAAGTTATCACTGTACGTGCTCAACTGTCATCACATTTTTGCCATATATATTGCTTTACACTATTAGAAATGGAATTTTACCCATGGGATTTATCTCTTAGGTGGTCAGCATACTGGCATTTACTGCAACTCTTTGCGATCCACTTAAGTTCTTACTCTTGTGAATAAATTTTGTAAAAATTACTGTGCCTCATTAGTTCCCCATTTTCCAGAACATTTGTCAATAAGTTGAACAGCATCAGTCCTGAAAGGTTTATGTGAAGCTTTGCCTATAGCCTCCCTGTATAGTGAAATGTAGCAGTTTAGTCCTGCTTATTTTTGATCAATTATCAGTTATTCTAATCAGTTACGAAATGGGTCATCCCTTGGCAATTCAGATTCTTTGAAGTTTTTGTACTTGAGCTATACCTCCATTGGCACAAATATTTGAAGAGCAAAAATGGTGTAATTTGATTTTGATGTCTTATTAGTCTGGTAAAAAAATGCTGTTTTGAAAGATGAACTTTGAGATTGCACTGACAGGTATGATTAAGGTTGTGTATTGAGAGAGGGTTGTGTGAGGTAGGCTGGGAGGAAGAAGGAAGCCTCAGCCTTACACATGTTGTCAGGACAGAAGAGCCTTAGAGACTTTTTTGTTCTGAAAAATATTCAGGTGAAACATTGTTAAAATGAACTTCAGAAGAAGCAAATGTTCACAAAATGTCCTGTAGTAGCTACTCTTTAAATTAATGTCCTGACAATAGGGTCATTTAGGACAGAAGGGGATCAAAAGTTAAAGCAGTGACCATCTTACTAACAATGGTCAAAGCGTACAAGCACAAAGACTACCCCCGAAAAAGCTCGAACTAAAAAACCACTCACACACACACACACAAATGCACAAACTCTACAGCTTCAGAACCAAATACTGACCAGCTGACAGAGGAGCACTGGGGGTCAAACCAAGGAAAGAGAGAAAATCTAATCCAGAAACTGTCAGTCTGTGTTGTGCAATCTGTTTTCACAGAATCAGCTAAATCTGAACTCATGAATTCCACTTCAGCTTTTGCTCCTACCGCCCCTATATCCACAGTATCTGGGAAATGACTTAAACATGACTCTGGAGAACAGCATGGGACCGGGGCTTCCAAAAGGCCAAAGTCAATACGTTCATATATCAGAGACATGTGCCAGGGTAGCCGTCCCAGCTGCACAACACATGATGTGTCAACTGCTTTACATAGGGTGGGTCAGGAAGGGGCTCATTAAAGACAAGCTCTACAGCTCTCCTTGCAACATCTCGGCATCCTTGTCCAGTTTTACAGAGAAAAAAGAAAAGATGCTGGTTTAAGAAAAAAGTTACTCTGGATGAAGATTGGAATCCAGAGAGAAGGTCCAGAGTAACTGTGTCTGCTACATCAGATCAGATCTATCACTGATTTTTATATAATTATTTCATCATTGAGGGAACAGCATAAATTATTCTGATTTAACCTTTCTGTAATAATAATTGTAGCAAATTACTCTGATGACCAAATTTGGACTACCTTATATAGGTGATGAAAGAGAAGAGTAGTCCTTGTCCCTGAGCATTCATCGCACTGAGCCTCAGACAGACTATTTCCTCTGAATTTCTCTTGTGAATGGAAAAGACCATGACCCCCACCGCCCAAAGGCATGAAAAACATAATTCCCACTGGAAACATTCAGGGAATTAGGTACATAAATACATTTCAGGTTCATCCTATCTATAAAAAGGCGAAACCTCTGAGATGGCTTTCTGTGCAGAACTGTGTGGCACCTCTTAGATAAGAAGGGCAATAAAGCAGCACGTTTTGCAGAGCAAGGAGCTGAAGTGTAGTATTTCTGGGCAGCATGAACTTGTGTCTGTGGCCAAGTTTATTAGATGCATCTGCTGGAAAACAGTACTGGAGGGGAGTGAGTTACACCAATTTTGTTTGGGTACTGTATTGCCACCACCATTATGGATGTTACCCTCAGTGTACCTGAAAGCTGTTCCAAGCAAATTAAGATATCATCACATGACTGTTAAATAAACTAGTGTTTTCTCTCATTTCAGCCATCCTTGCCCTTCTCTTCTGACCCTTTAACTGTAAAATAGACTCCAATCCCACCAAACCTAAGAGTAACAAGGGCACCACAGATCTGGAACGCACACCCCACTATCACACCTGTTTTTACAATGTATGCACTGACTTGTAGTCATCTAAAACCTTTAAAACAGAGTTAAGGCAGTGCTATCCTACTCGCCTGTGTGTTCCTATTGGAAGAGGACCTTGTGGGTAACTCTCTGAGACAAGAGCCTGACAGCAGATACCCCCTCTATTGTTGAATGGCATCTTGGCTAACTCAGCCTGTGGCGCAAGCCTGTTTAGAAAAATCAGAGATTTTCAGAGTTCTAATCCCTCTTACAGACAATCTGCAGCCAATTTGCTGCTCTGTTTTTGCTTTATTTTTTAACAGGGCCTTAAAACATATTTTTCCTTAAAATGACAACGTTCTTTTCTGCCCTCTTTGTTCATGGGGCTTTGTGCACTCATAAACAGTTTAAGAGTTCCCTTCACACCTGCAGTGCACATGTGTGCCTGAAATAAAGATTCTCTTATCTATTCTTCACTGATAACTTAAGAGGATAGTGCTTAAGAAAAGGCTTCATCCTTGCAAATGTAATGGCCAAAACCAAACCCAAGTCCCAAACCTACAGCAGTGAAAGTGAGGCCAGCATGTCTGGGGAAGGAAGGATCCTCAAAGAGCAGAGAGGTTGAGAGGAAGACAAGCAGATCTGCACCACCTTTCCAAGTGGCAAATCCTGCTCAAGGACATAAGCACACCTCCTATACCATCTCAAGGTTTTGCTCCATCCTTTGTTGACGTTCCTGGGCTCTGTGTTGCTTATTTGGAAAATTGTGCCAAAAATGCTTCCCAGTTAGCATAATCTGAGCTATGCTGAAGCTGTGCTGCTACTCAAAATCCTCTTGCTCAGGAAATGCCCCCCGTGGACTTGTTTCCTCAGCAGGGATCGACATGCAATGGATTGTGGTGCTGTGACTTCTTGTCTGCCTCGTGCTGTTATAGCTCTGCTTGTGCTGACATCACTGACCAGCCCCAGCAGAGGAAAATCCTAAGCCAGCCTAACCACAGAACAGTTTGGGATTGGCAGGACTTTCCCACCCTCTTGCAGCTTAAGCATTGGTACAAAGTCTGAGAGAAAATTTTCTCCACAGAGAAAACCTTAATCTTCTGGTTAAACAACATCACAAACTACAATTTGATACTTAATAAACTGTTGTGAAGCTATAATACAAGTATTCACTTGGTCACTTATCCTTTTAGCAATAAAAACCAATTGGGACTGAAGTTCAGTGGCAATTTGTTGCAGCTGCTGTGGCCAGGACCCCCTCAGAAAGTAATTTCCAGAGGATTCTTCTTGTTAAAAAGCCATTTTCCTGGCGAGGAGTGGGATGTCTGGAAGATAGCAATGGGGACAAATCCAAGCACAGAAGTTTACAAGCATTCCTAAAGAGCATTTTAAAAACTCTGTATTTATTTAAACAATTAAAAAACACTTTTTGCAGCTAAGCAGTTTAGTACTACCACCAAACTATAAAGCAGAATTTTAAGCCTAGGCAGTTTTCCTCTCTACCTGTAAGATGACACGAAGCAGCATCAACATTTGGCTCCACATGGAGAAAGTGTGGAGAGAGGATGGCAACCTCCTGTTTTCATGGTCCTTCCTTGGTTCCCAAAATTTCCATTCTTCATTTCTGCCCTACACCCACTCTCCCCCCCTACCAAAGGAATTGGATGTGAATAATATACAAATGGAAATTTAATTTTGTTGGGAGTAACAGCAACTGAACAGGTCTGAAGGAACAACTTTCAGTCTCCCTGGGCAACCCCATAGTGTTCAGCTCACACATAGTGGTTGGTTATGTGAGTCACCATTATTGCTACCTGAGTGGATGATAAACTGAAATTTAAGAATGGAACGTCTGGTAAAACATGACCATTTGCTATCTCCTGTCTCCTTCCTGCCCTCCTGAAGAACGATGGGGAGATGATGTTTGAAAAAGAAAGAAAGGACCCACCCAGTACTCCTACCAAATGGAGAGTAAAAGAATCATAGCTCAGTCTCTGTATGGGCAACCTAAAAGCCAAAAAAGATAGAGAGAAGCACAAACTTTTATTTTTTAAGGTAGAAAACAGCATCCTGTGTCCACAACAAACTGGGTGGGAGGGCTCTGCACTCTCATTTTCAAGCCAAAAGAAAATAAACAAGGAAATATGGCAAGTACCCTGCAGTATATACTAACCCTGACAAGTCAGGCCACAGCAGAAAGTCCAGTTTAGTATCTTTTCAGACTGTCAAGAAGACGTGCACCATTTTCTGTTGGAACATATAGCAAAGAAACCAAAAACCAAATCAACAACCAAACAATTCTGGAAGCTACCTTGCTCTGTGCAAAAGGAAAAATAAAGGAGATCTTCCCCCATCAGATGCATTACTTTCCCTAATGTTGTTCTAGTTAAGTATGAGATTCCAATAATAGAAGTTTCCTACTGCAACATAAACGTATTGTGTTCGCAGTTCCTTTAAGAGATCTCCAATATAGTAATTTCGGATTGCAGAGAGGAGATCATGCTGACAGCAAGTCACTGCTTTTCTCAAGGCAAGCTGCCAAAACACGTAGAACTGAACCCTGTCCTCTCATTCACTGGACCGATAAATATGCTTTTAAAAGCATGCACAGCCTGGTTCACACTTACATGATGCACAGAGAATGAGGCAGAGGGCTTGCAGAGTGAAGCAACACCTCATTCCCAAGCATGTGCAGAGCAGTCTGCCTTTGCTTACTGCTAAAAATGCTAAACCAGTGCCATTTGCACTACACATGTGCAACATGCATGTCTCAAAGATTCATTACTATGCATATGAAAATTCAATCATATCAAAGCTTAGCTTTAAGAAAGTCCCAAGGGGCTGAACTGTGTGCTTATGTGCTTTGAGGGGGGAAAACCCAACAACTTTTAAGCATATTTTTTTCTTTTTCATAGCATTGCTCTGCTCTTTCCGTTAGAAAGAACAACATAGCTGCTGAATGAGTGAACTCCATGTTCCCATTGTGTGTTTGTATCCATTTATTTTCATAACTCAAGTTCTGTTTGTGTGGACACAAATGTATAAATCATAGATGGATTTAAGGTTGATCCCAAGAAAACTGTAACTAAGATGAACAAACCTCATTATTTTATTTGAAGATTGCTGTGATTTAGTATTATGCTGTCCTTTAGTATGAACATATGTATCCTTTTAAGCCGTGTCTCTCTCTCTACTCTAACACTACTTTCTGTAGCCCATTCTAGAGCAAAGGATTCTGCAATTAGCTTGGAAGTATCATAAATCCATCTATTTTCACATTTCATTATAATTTGAAAATTGCTTGATGTTCACTAAAATTTCCTTTAGAATAAATTTGACCTTCAACCAAAAAAGGAAAAAAATTACACTAAAGAAAAGTGATGGTTTGGGGACACACACTGCCATTGTACATCCTATACTTGATGAATAGAGAAGAGATGACGGTTCACGGTCTCTAATGAAAATAAAAATTTTTGCAGGAAAACATAATTTTAAAAGAGTAGGAAAACAAACCTTCTGATCTTCCTGGCTTTTGTATTGCCTTTCATATCCATGGATATGAAGTTCATAGAAGCTTGCTATAGGTTTCAACCTAAAAGTACCAGAAACACAGCCTAGAACACAGCAGTAAAAGACAGAGGTTTAAATAGAATCATCGTCAGTTCACTAAAAAAAGAGTAAATATAAAATTCTTAATACACTTGGAGTTTTACCAATGCAGGAAAAGCAGAACGGTGGCTTCTAGCTTTCTCCACCATGTCTGTGGTGTCATACAAACTTCAGCTCCTCAAACCCATCATAAATGTTTCATGACTGTGGTGCCAAAACCAACACAAAGCTCCACAGCATCAGACAGGACACGGTGACAAGCCCCGTGGCAATGATGGGCCAAGCAGGGGCTGCTGGCTCTGAGGGTGTTCCACCACACCCTGATTCCTGCTGGCCACAACCAGTGTGTGCACGTGGGCAGTAGCATGAACTCGGTAGGGACTTAGGTGAGCACATGCAGGAGGGAAAGTTCTCTGCTTTGAAGGTGTTCTCCAAATTAACATTTTTACATATGTACAAAACTTGTTTGGATATACTTAAAAAAATCAGCAGAGATACAAAACCTGGAGAAGAAAGCAGTGCTGGAAAAACAAACAGAAGCAGAAGCTTCATGGTGCTCCTCCTTTGCAGAGTTAAATTCCTCCTGAACTACATTTCCAGGGTGAGGCATTTGTAAGTACAAGTGTAAAAGGACCAAAGGCTCTACTGACAAGCCATGAGATACGAAGTGCTTGCAAGATACATCCGGTGTTGAGATAATTAAGATCAAAATTAAACTTGTGCTATATTTGCATCTGCAAAGCATCAGTTAATCAAACATAATGAGTTAATCAGACTTACTTTTCTGAGGGGAAAATTTAATCATGCTTCATCATCTTCCATGTTGTCATTAAGCTCTGACAGACTTTCCATACAGAAACTGACTCTTTCCAAGTACTTGCACACCCAGCAGCATATGAAGTTCCAGAAATTTTCTAGGCATTGTTGCAAAGCTAATAGGAAATACTTGTAGTAAAGCTACTTTATAGGAGCTTTTGCTCTATATTATGAAGTCAGTTAATAATAACTATTTGAAGGAGACACCAAGGATGACCCAGGAAGGAGATAATACTCTGCATCCCATTTTTTGCAATTAAGAGAGAAGCCAGTAGGTTATTTAGCAAGACTGCTGCCAGTAAACCAGTATGTCACCCAGATTTCTAACACCAAATGGCAAGAGCAAAGAATTAGTTCTCTGGTGACCTCTGCAGATTTAGCAATTCTGTATTTTTTTTAAATTAAAAAAAAAAAAGAACAAAAGGCAGCTATTGCTGGATGTAATTTCTAGTTATTTTAATTAATTTATTTTTAATCCCATGAAGAAATAATTTTTTACTGTCTTGGTTGCCAGCTATTTAAGATATTGTGGTTACATTTTTGGTGTCTTTGGTACATTTTATTGTAACATTGTCAGGGTGCTGCATTCAATTACTACATCTCATGCTGTTTTACTCGCTACAAAGCATCATCCAAACATTTTCTAGCAAATCCTTGTGGGTAACTATGTCCTGTCCAAGAAACGCATGTATGTCCGTGTGTTAATAGGTATGAGATCAGTATCAAATTAGTCATTTGAATAAATGCCTCTTTGGTTTGGTTTCTGTGGTCTCAAACTTCTTAGCTCAAGCTGCAATAGAGTTTAAAAAAAATAAACATGTCTTTAACATTAAACCAAGTGCGTTTGGAATACTAAGGCTTATCTGATAGCTGTCTGTTGTGTCTCTGCCGCAGCAAAACTTGTCCCGGATTTCCACTCCTCTCTCCCTTTTCCAGACATCATTATGTCTTAGTCAGCCCCATGGATATTCCAGTTCCCTCTCCTGGATGTCCCAGTTCTTCCCCTCATTGCCACTGCTCCCAGCATGTGCATGGGGAAGGGATTGTCTCAATGGGAAGCACAGACCCAAACAGCTATGGACCAGCAAAGGGACAAAGGGAATGAGAGACACATCTTGCTGGGGAATGAGCTGAAAAAACGGCTTGTAGCCAGTAGGTGAGAAGGGGAGAAATAATAGCACCCATGGATTAAAGAAGGAAAACAGCTGGAAATAAAGTCACAGCTCACCAGATCTTTAAAGGTGGTTGAGTGTGAAGGCATGCAAATCCCAGCATTGATAGAGGGGACAAGTCTCAGAAGAGAGAGGGCACTACAGCCCAGAGGCAAGAAGTCCAAAAGATGGTGAAGTGAATTAAAGAGGCTACAAAGTCATCAACCGGGAATCTGCGGAATGGCTACGCTTTTCAATCACCATACAATATGTTCTATTTTTCCTTTCCAGTTGCATCTCTGTAGTTGAGCTAAAGCACTCACATGGGAGAGTTTGCCCAATCACAGTGGAAGCTATAGCTAACACACAGAAAAATTAATCTATCTTCACTGTCAATTATGACCCTATTCACTGTATCATATTTATCTAGAGAGGGAATATATCCGGAACACTCTCACAGAGAGGTCAGAGAACTGACGTGTTGGATGTCCCTAGAAGCATTTCTCTACATCAAGTTTTGAAAGAAAATAAATAGCTGACAGTATATAATCCTGACCCCCCAAAGTAACCTAGATTAGCATGCACAGTACAGTACTATTTCTGAGCATATTTTTCCCTTGTGCAAACGCTGTAGATACTTTCTGATTCTCTGGGAAATTGGGGAAACATTAACAGTTTACAGAAAAGGAAAAGGAGGAATGACAGTAAAGAACAGTGAAGAGAATGAAATCTCACATCAGTGCTTCTCATTCTCTGCTGATCCAAGGCAGTAAAGGGAATAAGAACAGAAAATAAATAATATTCCTCAGAAAGACATAAAAATGTTAAGTCTTACTAAAATCCACATTTGCCCCGCCAGTCTCTCTGCAAGCTGGATCAGCTTGCTTTGCTCATGTGAGTATTTTCATTAATTTGAACTGGAACTTTGCCTGACGAGAGAGCTCTGGATCTTCCCTTTCTGGGCAGAAGCACTGTAACTACCAGCTGAAAAACATCAACACTTCAGATAAGCCATGAACTATTGTATCAGTTGATTTATTGCTGATTAAACACTCCCAAGTTGTTCCTAGTCCCGAGAATTAACATAATTGGAAAGCAAATAGGTTGTAGGCTGATGGTCCTTTCATCAGTTTTGGTGATTTCCACCACGTGTATGTGCAGAGCTGAAAGCACAGCTCAGAGCCATCACAACAGCAAAATTCTATTAATTTTTCTTTAACTTGCACATCCTTGGTCCTTACTAAAACTATTTCCTAGTGGTAAACAAGACACTCAACTCACCATCTAATGTTGCCAAGGTACAAAAGACACTTACTTTGAGACATTACAAATTCCACTAATTCAACAGATTGTTTTAGAAAGAAAAGCATAGGCCTGCTCTTTTGCAAGTGGCATGGTAAACCTCAGTGCAAAGTCCCATAATCTAAACAAATTAAGCACTAACATAATAAGAGAGTACTTTAAAAAAGATTATGAAAATGCCATGTCAAATGGTTGATATGCGTGACACCACTGTTAAAAAACGCAGCGGCTTACCAGCCCTACAGCTGGAAGTATCACCAAAGAGAAAACATTCTCACAAAAGATACTCCTTTTTCTCTTTCCTTTTCTCTTTTCTTTTCTTTTCTTTTTTCTTTTCTTTCCTTTCCTTCTCTTTCTTCCCTCTCTTTTCTTTCCTTTTCATTTCTTCTCCTCTCTTCCCTCTCTTTTCCTTTCTTCTCTTTTTTCTCCTCTCTTTTATTTTCCTCTCTTTTCCTCTCTTTCATTTTGTTTTCATTGTCTTTTCCATTATTTTCTTCTTTTTATTGCAATTCTGAGTTAACTGTGTTGCTTCAGGCAGATGGCCAAAAGTAGCATCTAGAATTATTGGGAGCAAATCTGTGTCATTTTCACATACATCTGTGTGAGGCCACACAGGATCTGGGGACAGAATCTCAGGGAGAGAGGGTAAATTCAGTGCTGACAGCCCTTGATGGGAGGTCAGGTTTCGCTCCCTGGGAGTCACAGCCACCAATTCTCTGGGGGTCTTTGCTTATGCTACAAACATGAAATCTTAACATGCATGACGTCTCTTCTACCACTACAGATACTTACAGTGCTGTCTTTCACTTGAAGTGTGCCTTGTGAGTTCAAGCCAGTAACTAAAAGCCCCCAGAAAATCCCAGTCCAGGCTGGCAAGTTAGGGGCAAATGTTGCAAATACAACTGATGGGCAGCACAAATTGTTTTTCAGGAACTGGGTGAATTACAATCAATTCTTGTCAACATTGCGCTGAATACACAGTGAAGCGCTGAGGATGCTGTACACAGCGGAAGGTGGCAAGACCTCCCCAAAAGGCAAAGGCTGTGCAGCACAGACTCACAAAACTCACAAGACTGCTAACACTCAGTGGGAAAATAGGACCTGTATTTTGACATTTTGTGAACACATTGAAAACAAAAGAAAATCCAAGGAGAACACATATATCTCCTCAAGGTGATTTAACAGAGTAATTAGTACAACGTGAACTAGAAAAGAGCAGAGTACTTTAGTAATACAAAACATCATCACAGCATCTCTTGTTAAACTTTGCTTAGAGGTAAGGAGAGGCAACCAAATTCTGGGTAAATTATAAAACAGTTGAGTGGCTAGGGAAAGAAAGCTTGGAGTAGTTTAAAAACAAATTTCTCACATGCAAAAATTAAAACTACCACTACTGTTATTAAGCCTGCACACAAAACCAAATGATAACATTCAATTATTAGGAAGCTGATGCGAAACACTTTGGCAAGTTCAGTGGATTACTTGAATTTTCAGCTTCTCTGCTGCTATAAGGAAAATTTAAGCAAGTACAGACCCTTCAGGCATTGAGCATTTTGCCTTTTTAGTGCTGAATGTTGGCAGCTCTGTTGCTGCTACACTCTTGCTTATGAAAAGCAGCTGCATTTAGAGATAGTAATAAGACCCTATAAAATCTGTATTTTTTGAAGAAGTCTACCTCCTTCCACATCACAACCTGCAACATTCATACCATCCAAGTTAAGACTTAAGAGGGAAGCACAGGACTGATGGCTTAAAATGTTGCTTTATACCTTAGCACAAAGATAGTTGAATGAAGATTATTTTCTACCAGACTTTCTACCTGCACATTTCCAGCCAGTGTAGAGAGGAAAGAAGACTGCACAAGCAAGTCAGGGTATTTTTTTTCCCCCCCGTAATCTTTTTTTTCTATAACCTTTTCTCTCTTCTTTACATTCAAAGTCTCATAACCAAATAAAATTTCCACAACCACTATATTGTGGACAAGCATATTGTGTACAAGAAACCTAGAATTTGTTTTCTGTCTTACTAAACAAATGACTATACCTTAAACTATACCGCTTGCATATCATGCTTTTTTATTCTCACCAAGGATCAAGACACCAAAGATCAACTAGCCAGGTGTGATTTCTAAAACCAAGTTTGTTTCACTGCTGTGAAGTTTTACTTCACGTTCAAATTTTCCTCACCTATTCAAATTCAACTCATTTATTGTCTTGAGGGTCAACAAGAAATTTCTTCCTTTGCTTCTGGCAGCCTTTTGAAACAAAGAAATGCTGAAGATAACAGTTTTTTAGATTGCTCTTTCTTCCATCAGTTATTAACCATTAGAGAGAAATGAATGGTTTAAACCTCCCAACTCCCACTTGCACAATTCTTAACACCAATTATGAGATGATATTGTCCCAGGAAAGCCCAATGTAGTAAATTAATTAATTTAGCACATTAAAGCTCTGGAAACAATGTGGGGGAAAGACTAGCAATTATTTACATACAGTACACAGATGGACAGACACTCGAGCAATGAAGTGATGTCCTACCTCTCCTTGCCGGTGATAGTGCTTGGGAGGTTTTCCCATCTGCTCTAGCATTTTGCCCTTCTTACTGCTAGCAAGCATCAGTCCCTGGTGGATGCCTGTAGATCTGTTGGTTGCCTGAGTTGGAGCCTCCCCCATCAGGGTGGACTTGATGGAGTTCACCTTGGAGCTGGAGCTGTCTAGCTGGGAGCTCTCCACGATCAGGACCGCGGCTAGTAAGAGGAGACAGCAGGAGCACTTATTCCACATCAGCACGATCATCTCCCCTCCCCCAAAAGGATTATTTTTTTTTCTCCTTTTTTTTTTTTTTTTTCTTTTTTTTTTTGGCAATGAAAACAGGAGCGGGGGGAAAGTTTTTAAAAATATCTCCTGAAGTTGTTACGGAAGCAACGGATTTCAAAGCCACTCAAGGAACTGCTGTTTTGAGAGACACGGGAGAAAAATAATTTTAAAAAAGAATCCCCTAGGAAAAGGAAAAAAAAAGTGTCAAGTCTATAGGCACTGAGCAACAGTCAGGTCTGTGATGTCTTTTTCCTCCAGGTCCTCGAGAAGTCCAGGCAGTTCTTTAGAAACTGAGAGCAATAAGCTGCGAGGAAACTGCACCCGGGCAGCTCCCCGCCAGCGCAGGCACCAGCACGTTTGCTAAAGCTTCAGAGGAAGAGTGAGCGAGTTACTTCCCCCCACTCCTCCTTCTCTTGCTCCTCAAGCCAGCAGAGAGGAAACTCAAACCAGATCCAATCCAAGCAGCACCGGCAAAAGCTGGGCTTAGTTTTCTTTCACTCTCTCTCCCCCCTCTTTACTTTTTATTCCCCTCCTCCTTTTTCTGTCTTTTGCCTCAGCCTCTGCAGTCAGCAGGAGTGAAAGCGTCCCGTCTCCTCCTACTCTTCCTCCTCCTCCTCCTCTCCTCCTCCTCCTGCAGCCCGGCCGGTGCGGGGCGAAGGGTTCTGGGCATCCGGCGGCGGGAGAGCCCCGGGACCGGCCCCACCCGCGGCGGGAGCGCCGGGACCCGGCAGGGGAGGCAGAGCCCCCTTCGGGCTTCCTGCGCTGCTGCCCCTCGCACTCGGTGGTCTCGCAGTCTCCCGCTGGCCCCCTTATTATTACAGCAGCGGGTGCCCCTCCGCAGCCCCCCTCCCCGGGCGGGACACGCCGCGCAGCGACTTCCATCCCCTCCGTCCCCCCTTTCCCCCCGCCTGGCGGGTTCCCCCTCTCTCCGGCGGGGTCAGCCCGGGCCGGGCGTGCCCCGCTCCCGGCTGCGGCTCCTGCCTTGCCCAGCCCCGCTCAGAGGCTCAGGCCCGCCGTGCCCCCTCCTCGGCACCGGGCTGCCACACTGGGACGTGTGTCGGGGTGCTCCAGCTCCCCGAAACGCCAGGACGCGCAAAACCCGTCATTCCCGCAGAGCTGGGAGGGCGTGGGGCCGGCAGGTGAATCCTGCCAAGCCTGGTGCCGGAGCCAGCGGAGTCCGCTGCCCGAATTAAGGGCATGTCCAGCCTAGAAGGCTGTGCTGCACTGCTCCCGCACCTGACCCTTTTTAGTGCCACAGAGACACCGTCAACGCAAGATACTTACTTTGTCTCCTCCTTCTTTCTTTGGCATAGGCACACTCCGATTGTCACAAAATCCCCAAGTGCTACGAACTACACCCACACCAGCCAAGGCATCACCTTGCTGGAGCACCAAAACAGCGCGTTTCAGAAAAAGGAAGGTAAACAGGGACACAGAGCATAAATTTAACAGAACTGTACAGCTCTTAACTTTTCCCCGCAAAAGATCTAGAACAAAGCAGAGAACATCACCATGCGGCTCTTGGTTACTGCAGTGAAGAAGCTACAAGCCCGTGTCTTTCTCCTGGACATGTGAAGTGGGGTGGAGGGAACAAAAGATGGTGAGGGGAGCAGCGTTCTTGCTGTCCCACGTGTTCTTGTATGAACATTACCTTGTCTGGGAACAGTGAAGAGAATTTTCATGCTTTTCCCCTCTTCTGAAGGGTCCTTCCTCTAATCTATCAATCATTTCCTGTTACTCTACCCCTTTTGCACACTAGAAGGGGTGGAAGAAGAAATGTGCACTTGAAATGTCATTTATTCTAAATCAATTGCCGTGCAAACGGCAGCTGCCAAGGCAAGAAAAACCAGAAAGGAGCCAGGCGCTGTTTTGGCCTCCCGTGTTGCTGCTCCCGCACAGTGAGCGGAAGCCCTCCTGAGGACGTGGGAGCTCTCTGCAGGAATGCTCCAGGAACCACACCACCTTGGATAAGGTTTTTCAAATGTTGTCTAGCTAGTGTCATGTGACTGCTAGCAATGTGTCATAACGTTATGGGTTGTATTATATCAAACAGACCATCTTGTGAAGAGTGGAGTCATTTGTGTCTTTTTCCACAGCTCAAACCTTAGAATTGTTTGAGAGGATTTAAACCCATCTCCTGTGGCAGCTTTTGGGTTTTTTTATCTTCCTTATCAAACGATCTCTTACTTTAGGGGATCACTACTATTTTTTTTCTTAAGTAACAATTGAAATGACATATCAGCCCCAAGACGGACTTCTAAACTCTTTGCTAAAGAGTATGGCACTTGTTCTGACTCAGGCTTCAAATGAGTTCATGTTTACTGGGTTTGAAACTGGAAGAAATTTTATTGCACTCAATTTCAAAAACTTAGGTTCAGAATTAAAATTTGATTTTTTTCTGTACTCAGCTTGGCAAAGAGCGAAGAATGAAAAAAAATCCCCAAGTTTGCCTTCTTCACAGCATTTCCTTTTTTTTTCTATCTTTGTGCAGCCTTAAATAAACTAAAATTACCTTTCTGACTTCATCCTTGGTAATGCTTGAAGACATTTTTATGGAAATGTTTCCAAGAAATCAGAAAGCAATTTGCAGTTTCACAGGAAAGAGATTTAAGCCATTGTTTTTTGATTGCTTTTGACTTGGCTTTTGACACCCAGCCCTCATGATGCCTCAGCCCTGCTAAATCCAAAAGCAAACAGCTATCAGTGCTCACAGGAAAAGCTCTAATACGTAATGTCATGAAAAGTTGTTATCTCACCTGTGTTTCTCTTACCCAGGAAGGAAGACAAGTTTTTAAGTCAGTGGTAGAGTATTATCCACCAGAGTTTCTTGGAATAAGGGAAGATGACAAAGCGAACAAAATAATTTGATGAGACATGCAAAGAAAATTCATGACAATAAAACCACAATACGATGACCTCATGCAAATATCATACAGCTCTTCTTGAAATAAATGGACATGTGTGGTACTAAAAGAGGCACACAGCACTTAAAGGATCAGATAGTAAGAAGACTCTAAATTAATTATATGTATGTCTATTAATACCTTATTAAAATTTTTACTTACGTTAATAAATGTAAAATGCAAGCCACATTACCAGTCCTTAGATGTAAATAAAAAAGATCCTGTATATTCATAACATCTAGAAATTTGAAGAAAACTGGGGAGGAATGATCAAAACTTTTCAGCTATCTCAGAGGAGGTACCCCAAACTCATTTTGTCAATCAGTCCAGATTCAGTGAAGTATGAAGTTCCTCAGTCAGTTGTATTCAACTAAGTTTCCAGGCATTAATTTAAATATAGTGGGAATAGAAATGGGTAACTTTCCAACAGGGCAAGACCTATCTTGTGACTCATTGCTCTGAAGGGAAGATATTTCACAGCATATCTGGGGAAATGGAAACAGGTTTTGCTTTTATACCCCGAGAGACATTTCCCTCCAGAGGAAGCAACAACCCACTTCACTGCAGGGCAGTGATACCAACAGGATAGTCAAGACCACAGAAAGCAGAAGTAGATGGGCAGGACACTAAATCTGTGTTGGGGAGGAGCTTTTATTTTTCTCCCTTTAACAAAAGCATGATACATAGGTATACTTGTAGAGAAACAAACTATTAGGTAGTTTGATGGGAGTTTTTTTGTTTTGTTCCCTCCCCCCACCCCCCCAACTTTTAACTAGCATTCAACCCATGCCTTCTCTACCTCAAACTGGTCAAATACAGACTTACAAATGGAAGTGTAAATTTCCTATGGTCCTCATTGCAGCAAACCCTGATGTACCTCAGAGTCTGTTTCACAATATCCACTTAAATAGACAGTATGGAGGCAAAAAAAAATCAAGAAGCATCTCTGCTTTTCATTATGACTGTGACATTACAGTCAAGGTTTTGCGAAACATCAAGAACTTCTAAAATATTAAAATGCACATCCTGTTTCTCCATGGGACTCCCCTACCAGAGAACCAGCCACAAAAAACTGTGGCCAAGTGCATGGAGTGCACAAAGCAGAGGTTGTCACACTACAGACCACACAGAAACACAGTTTACCTCTAAGCTCTCCACTAAGTTTGGATGCCTGTCCTGGAAAAGGTAAGGCCCACATACTTTGTGTGTGTTTAGTCGAACGTCCCAGAGCAATACAGTACATTGTGCCCAAAAGGACACTTTTGCAGATGACCATAGAGAATAATGGAAGTAGCACTACTCCAAAAAACCACAGTCAATGTGCTACATCACATGTGGGAAGGTCACGAGAAATCTCTCACCAAGTACCATCCTGCAGGGACTGAACGTGCTCCTCAACATTGCATACATAACCACAAATTTTCCTGGGATCCTACAGAGGTGGCACTTATCCCTCAACTCAGGATATGTTCCACATTAACTGCTGTTTCTTCCTGAAGAATTCCAGTAGGCAGAAGGAGGGGCTGTGCTGGTTACAACCCGGGCACAGAAGCTTGACAGCCAAGAGAGCCACGCTCATTAAACGCTAGTGAGACCTCCAGTGCAAACACTGAGAACTACATCAATGGGCCGCAAGTGGTCAGTTCTCCTTTCATGATAAAAGGCATATTTATTTCAATACAGAAATGTGCATTTGTATCTCTTTGGAGCTAAATTAGCATGCTTTCTGTAAGAAACATAGGGTTTTTTTCATTTGTCTAATTTGCACCTGTGCAGAGAAGACACACCACAGAGATTCTCTTAATTTCTAAACTAGGTATTCATACCCTGAGCAAATGTTGGAGGTTTAAATGGTTCAAACACACACTTCTATTTCAAAAATGCTTTGGTGTTTCTTTTAATTAAATTTGTTTATAAATTTAATGAGAAAATTGAGTGGCCTTAAGCAAACAAAGGTTTTATAGAATCTTTCCAGTTCTACCATTTATTCTTGACAAAAAAATGCATAAAATTTATTTAAATTTGGGGTATTTTCTTTGAAAAATATCAATATTTTAATTCTTTTTCTACTGTCTCTTTATTTTTCTTTGCCAGGGAGTTCCATTAAATTAATTGGAGGCCTTTTTTCATTTTTCTTGGGAGGAGAATAGGATTTGGCAGGGCGTGTGGGGGGGGAGAGTGTCAGGAAAGACATGGAAGAGACAAGTAACTTTTTTTCCTCTTGCTTCCCCCTCCTTTGACTATGAAAGTTTTAAAAGAGGAAATATTTGGAATGAGCAGAATTTAGCAGAAGTCGAGACAAAGCAAGAAATGAAGGAACACAAGAAATGAATATATTCAATTTAAAGACAAAAGGGAAATAGGATGTAGTGAGGAGATCCTTTACCTGACCTCCTCCAAAGGGCCAAAATCACACACCGTAAATGTAAAATACTATGGGCCACATTACAATCCTGTGTATTTTACAGTATCTATATTTTTAAGCCACATGACTTTAGTTGAACACTTCTTGATTTACACCAGCTTTAGGTCAGTTTAATGTCCTATGTTTTTCTTTCCCTTAAACAAACAAAATTACCTGTTCTTCAAATTAAATCTGTTTTTAATTCTATATAAAGCATTTAGGAATACTTGTCATATGAAAGGCATTCTATTACACAGAGGTGTATTGTTTTTTGTTATTATTTTTCGGGTTTACCAGCTGCACTGAATTTCCATTGCCCCTCACATAAGCTTTAACAATTTGGATATGGCCAAATCTCTCTTAGCATTGCTCCTGGGGCCATTTTATTTAATTTATAAATAAAAAATTCAATCAGGACCATCAAACGATAACTTAGTTTTTGCTAAGGCTACAATAAGCTCAATTTTTTTTTTTTTTTTTAAAAGTACATTTAATGATCTCCTCCTTTCACCTCTGTCATCCCTCTCTCCTTGGGGACGACTTTTGGGTTCATTGATGCCCTTTCTTTGCCATTTTTATATCTATCTCACAACCAAACCCTCCCAACAGGAAAGGCTTTGCATAGCAGTAGAAGGGCAAGTGTGCAGACACTGGTGGTAGAATGGGGACCAAGGGCAAGGGGATGCCCTCACTCCAGCATTGACACTGAATGTCTCGTGCCTGGGACTGTGGCCCCAGCAAAGCACTCAGAGGACAAGCTGGAGCCTGAAGCCCTGACACAGGTATCCAGGAATCCACAGTAATGCAGCCCGTGGCCTCCACAGATCCCTCCTCCACAGGTAATACTTCTATATTACCATCAGCGAATCCCCTCATTAGCGCTCATGCCTTGTTGCACTGAAGTCCATAGGTGGGACTCCTGCCCCAGGAACTGTCCCCCTGCTCCTCCTTCTCTTTCCCTCTCGACAGATGGTGTGTGAAAGCCGCAGCATAACCCTGTGACCCAAGAGTGCCGTGGAGACCCTGCTGCAGGTGCTGGGACAGACTGCCAGACAAGTAAAACTCCTCCTCCTCCTCTGCCTTCATCCCCTACGACTCTGTGTGGTGGGACACGCTGTCGGTGCCCTGCAGGGGCGGCGCAGGGAGGTGCTGGCAGCGGTGGCACTCCCAGCGCGCAGAGCAGGCCAGCCAGCACTCTCTGCGCTGCCACCGCAACACTCCTGGCAGGAGCTTGATGCCGGCTGCAGAGCATCCCCCCGCTGACGTCGTGCCCGGCCACATCAAGCAGTCCCAGCTCACCTCTTCCTCTCCAAAGGTTCCCCTCGCCCCAAAACTGTCAGCAAGCACAGCCACTGGTGTAATTGCCGCCTGACCCGGCTGAGTCACGACGGGTGGCTCCAGCTGCAGCCCGAGCAGGAGGCACAACCGCAGCCTGGAGAGAGGCAGGCTCACAGCGTGCAACCCCGGGCACGGAAACAGGAGGAGAAATATCACATCCTTTGATTTCTGTATTTTTGGGTCTAATTCCTAACGCCACGCTCCTTGTGACCAGGAAGGCAAATGATGCAATAAAACTGTTTTGAAATCCTTATTTATATTTTTTCTCCTGCTGATACTTTTTGAAAAAGATGAGTACTGAATGTTACAGTTATTCCTCATAAATAACTCATTTTCCTGATTAAAACAGTCCAGGATGGTGTCAGAGTTTATTCACAACACTGTGCTGTGACTAGCTTGGTTGCTCATAGTCCAGGATTTCAATCAGCCTCTCTGACAACAATTAACCCTTTGGAGCGGGAATAACCAAATTCTTGGAAGGATGACAAAACAAAGGGAAGCACTCCCAGCCCGTCAGAATCAATAACCATTGATAAACATTGCTTCAAAAGCCAATGCAATAATAGGTCATCTTAAATTATTTCAAGCCATTTCATTATTTTCTCTAAAACACCTTCACCGTGTCAGTGAAATAAACGTCACCTGACCACAGTCCCAAAGCCGTATGTATCTTAGCACTGATCAGACAAAGAAGTACTTTCCAAAAGGAAAGTTTCAGTGAAACACAATGAAGGTGCAGGTCCCACACCTGGTAGACTACAAGCGAAACCCCCCAGTCTCCCTGACAAGAGCTGACAGGGGCCGGCCACATGTGCAGAGCAAGAGGAGCAGCAATGGCCAGGCAGTATTTCCCTGTCTTCCTGCCGTGTGTGTGAGCAGGAATGCTGCTGGCCCCACCAGAGCTCTCCCCAGCACCAAGCGCCGTGTGGAGGATGTAATGAAAGCTACGCTGGGAACGCTCAGCACGTGGTTTTCCAGAGGATCACAACTCACAAACCAAAACATGAATCCACGGTAGCCCAGAAAGACGGCTGGCTTGATATGGAACTAGATGAAATTTCAGCCTCTCTCCCTCCCCCAGCTGCATATGTTGAAGAGTTGTTAAAACAAGAAAAATATCTATAATTAGCACGCCTACATACACCCATTTTCTTTGCAATATTTTTGGCAATATTGAGCCAAGTTACTCAGACTTTCCAAAGAAAAACAACCGTAAGGAAAATTCCCTTCTCTAGCATGAAAGCAGTAGAAAATTATGAGGTTGAAAAGGGTTAGAATGGAAACCATTGTGCAACCTTAGTTATAATAAGGATTGAAAAAACTGATTGCTGTTTATTACATTTATTTCATGTTCTCTGATAAATGCAGTCACAGCTGAAGATTGTATTAAAGACCAAATATAAAAATATTTTCGTTCATATCCTTTGGCTTTCAAACCTACCTTAAATAAATGGTTTTGGAGCTAGGATGGTGTATCAGAGGCTGTAATAAATATCCCACTCTCGGAGTAACAGCAGAGCCTCTGCTTTGTAAAAAAGGGAGGTGGCTTCCTGCTCTGTATGACTGTTCAATTTACAGAAAACAATTTAAGAAAATAACTAAAAGATTAAGAGATAAATATTTTTTAAAAAGCGCTTTTTTTTCTCCCTACAACCTTTGAGGAAGGTAAAATTAGGACAGCCATTTAGTGAACTAGGCAGGCTTCATTCCTGGGTTAATGCACAGGTTATGGAGAGCAACTGTGAAGCTCAGACCTGTGAAGGTCAGAACAATGTGTGGCAGTTTTACTCTTGCCAATGTATATTTATATTCAGCTCCCTGGCTGCAGTTGTTTCCCCATTTTTCTCTTGGTGTAAGAAAATGATAAATAAAGGTGAGAAAGGGAAAGAAAAGGGAGGCTCTCCTGTTTGCTGTGCCACTCAGTTTGATAGAAGGGGCCTTGCTTCATTGCTCAAAGCACAAATAATCCTGGGAGCATCTAAATTTACTCCCATTCTGGCATTTGGTAAGCCAGCCTCACTCCGGCCTTTGGCAATTCAAAGACAATGACTATGTAAACCTCAGCCTTAGCTTCCTTCCCAAGGCTTGGCTCCTTCTGTCACTGTGCTCCAGGGCCTGCTTTGTCCCAGAGTTTTCCAGCTGAAGGAGTTAATCAAACATTTTTGCCAGCCTTACTCAGCATAACTTTTCTGGGTCTTAGAAGAAGTTAGCACTTGAACCTCAACTGGTGACTCAGAGACCCCTGCTAAATGAACTCCTGGTTTAAGTACATTGACACTGATGGAGTTACAAGAGGAACAGAACTGGTCCTTTGCCTTATTTCCTGTTATCCACAATAGGCAGCTCTATTTTTCTACATAACAAGTACCAGAATACTGAATATATTAGCTGCCAAGAAATTCAGAACAAACAGACTTACATGTTTTTCCCTTTATTTCCATCATCTGACCTTTGCTTTTTATGTCTTAGGAGCAAGCTGCAACTTTATTTACATGTATAATCTAGATGAAATGCTAGTTTGTGTGTAGAAAGCCATGTGGACTTTGGTCTTTGAATTTGACTTTCCTTTTTTTTTTTTTTTTTCAGAACAAAACATAATAAATTAATGGAAACATGGAAATGTTAGGTTTTAGAATGATTCTCATTTCATGTTTCTGATTCTTTCAGCCCAGACTTGATCCTTTATTCTTCCCTAGAGGTTTGAAACATTAGTTCATAGTCTAAAATATAAACTTGTGTCCTAAAACAGAAGGTACTAAAATCATTCATATTGCCCAGTTCAATAACAATAGCTTTGGAATCCCCACAAAAAGATTGACTGTAACAAAAGGTGCTACTAGCCATCTCAATTTTGTATAATGTATCAGTAATGAAAAATGAATTATTAAATTATTAAAGCAATGGAATTCAACTTATTAGAAAGAGAGCAAAATCTATTACAGAAATGGAATAAATATTAAGACAGTCAACATGAAAAAGTAAACCAGATAATAATCTAGGTACAACTTACGGGGGGTGAGAAGAGTTTACATAGAAACACAGAATCACAGACTGGTTTGAGCTGAACAATCCCAATTCTCTCATTCTTTCCTCATAGGAGAGGTGCTCCATTCCTCTGATCAATTTGGTGGCCTCTCCCTTGGACTCACTCCAACCATGTCCTTCCTGTGGTGGGGACCCCAGAGATGGACACGGCACTGCAGACGGCATCCCCAGGGTTTCAAACCTGCAGCTGAATACGTTGACTCTGGTTTTCTTCACCAGTCTGATCAATTTTGGATGTTTCACTTATATTTTCAAAATTTTCAGTTTTTTACTTCTATGTATCTACCTAGACTTGGCTCTGATTGCTAGTGAGAAAGAGTATCTCACTTCTACCCTGTACTTTATGCCTGGGTTATGCAATCTTCCCAGTTTTACATACCAAACGAAAAACAATGTGGTACTGATACATGCTAAATCTTAGCCTTTCTTGGTGAGGAATTTTTCACAAAACAACAGTAAGTAGCCCACAATATTGAAATAAGGGGAATGATGAATAAAGAAACAGAAAGTGCTAACTTCTATTTATAGGTCCTATTAAAGCAAAGCATCAATTCTGACATAAATATTTAAATTCTGTATACGTTTACTGAAAAACTCTTTCATATCCATGCCTCCATACATCACAAGAACACTACTGGGATAAAATCATAATACTTTATCTAAAACTGAGCAAGAGAAGGTTCTTCACAGGGATTCTGTGAATAATCAAAGAAATAATAATTTGGGTTTACTGATATATCTATCTGTTTTATTAATTTTTTTAACATGAATATGGTTTTACTATGTTTTTTGGTTATCTCTGTCCCCACCAGTTTACAGATGACCATCAAATCAGTATCTCCAGGGCAGGAGTGGGGAGCTTCGCTATGGAAATACCCTTCTAAATCGCATAGTACTATTTATTAATTAATGGCTAAGAGACTGTTTTTTCATTTGCTATCACACACAACCCACATAGTCAGCAACAAACCAGCAAAGCCATCCAGATGGTTACTCTCAGAGCTAGGTATTTTTCAGAAAGGGGTATAAAAAGCCAAACAAAAGGAGTGAGAATCTAAGGCACTTTTGAGAGGACAACATTTACAACTCAAGAGTAACAATGACATTAACTGTAAGGCAAGAGCTCAGCACGAAGTGTCTGGGTGGTGGAGCTCTGCTGCATCAGCAAAAACCACTGTCTGTAACCATGCATTTGTTATCAAAGAGAGAAAAATCCCTCCCAAAAAAATAATAAGAAGAAAATAATCAAGATGATTAAAATCTTACTCATGTGCAATCTCTCTCTGACTTTAACATTATTACCTCTCAGGTCCTAAACATTGAATTTACAGGTGACCAACTAATCACAGCAGCTTTTCTCAAGGTGGGAAAGATGAGTAATGCTTCCAGAAGACAAGTACAGATGTTGTACAGCAAACTTGATGTTGTACAGCAAACTCGGTTAAACTCAGTTAAACTGCTGTTCAAAAAATTTTGTTTCAAAATGCTCCTGGGAGATGGAATGCATCTCAAAAAGCAGATCCCCATCAAAACTGGTGCATATGTCCCTACATCTTTTAAAGACTCTAGGAACTGTTGAGCAGACCTCCCATCAGTTTGTCAGGTACTGAACTTCCCAAGACAAATGCAACTATCTCAGTTTCACAAGACTTGTAAAGCAAGAATGTATGTAACCTGCTTTTTCAAAACACACATGCTGCAAACACAGATACTGAGTGTACTGACATTTCTCCATTACAACTTAAAATAACATCCTGTGTGATGCCTATATGCTGTGCTGTTAGCTCAGTTTGGGATTTTCTAAACACTGGGTTTGCTTTCAAAGAATAACACTCCAGTTACTGTACAATACATGAGAGCACACTGGCCCTTCAGCTGGGAAACAAAGTTAAGAATGTGTGGGCTTTGGCTTCAAAATTAACCATGCTTTAGTAATCTAGTATACTAAACTGTTTCTTATTAATGTATCATGCAAATACTCTCCAGTCCTCCCACAAGTCTGACACTTTCCCAACATATCAATAGCAAATGTTCTGTGAAATGCAACTTTTGTGATCTAGGCCACCCTGACTTTCAGTGTGATCTCAACCCACCATCCAAATCTTCATGGCAGATGCAGAATGGGGCTCTTTAGTAAGGGAAACAATGTAGGAAAAAAAAATTTGTTGCTACTTTGATACATCAAATTTATTTTCTTCAGCAAAGAGACTGCTTTTATTTTTTACTCCTTTTTTCTTAGTTACGGCTGAACAGCATCAGGTTTGTTGTATTCTCAGAGTCAGAATGTAATGTCGGGAGATGGTTGGTATCAGCCCTTCATTAGTGTAACTAGCTGATTCTACATGCAATTTTGAAGTGCCTCAGCTTCACCCCAGCTGTTTTCTGTCTTAATGCAGATGAGATGGAGACTCATGTACCCAGGGACTTTTGTTACATGACAAATATGCTCTGCAGAGGCTCTGCCACCACTGCCCCATCTCCCAGAGCAGATTTTTATTTGATGTTGCTGTTGCCAAGCCACCTCCCAGCTTCACATCCCTTCTCCAGATGGTAGATGTGACAAGGTGAGCATAGGGCAATGCTTCATTGAGCAATAAGAGCTATTTGTGAGCTGGCTGGCTGGTGCTGGCTGCAGCAGAAAGCAGATGAACCTGCCCTGCTAGCCAAGAGGCTCTGTGCTTTGCCCTAAAAGCTGCTCCATCTCAGTTGCTACCAGCACCAGTGTGACCCTCACACTCACTGTTTCAAAGCCACCAGGCTGCAGTCCAGGGGTCACCACAGGTTGTGGCCCAAACAGGAGACTGATCAAAATGGCATACGATGAGAGGAATATATAGCCACTGATATCTGGTTTTCATGTGTTTATGCTGTACATCTTTTTACACTATAATTAAAGCCACAGTGTGATCTACTCTCCTCTGACTCGGCCATAGCATCTTTCAAGCTCTTTCTGTAGGCACTGTTGCAAAAGAGAACCTCAAGAAATGATAAAGGAAGGTAATGTATTCTAATTTTTAGCTTTTTTTCTCCCTTCTGTTTTAAACATTCTCTGTTCAGATGCACTATGGTTTTTCCCCATGAAACTCAGAGCTATCACTTCAAAAAGGCTACAGTAACAGTGCAGGAGACAAAAGCCATGTGAGCTGTGCGGAGGCAGACCCGCGGTGATGCAGTGGCTGAGCAGAGGAGTGAGCTCAGAAAAAATAACAGTGCATACATCAGAGGTAGAAGGCAAATTAAAGAGCTTTGGAAGCCTAGGTGGGGCTGGATGCTGACCAGACACTGGTACCCAGAGCACACAAATGAAAAACAGAGAGCAGTGCCATGATAAGTGACATGGGTCAGGGAGAAAAAATTAGCAGCTGTGTTTCAACTGAACTGAATTTCAGAGGGGAGCTGACAGGTTCCAGCAGCCACTCATGGACCACACAAACATTTCACCACATGCCTCTTTAGACATAGATGGGAGATGCAACAAACAATAAAGTTAGAGTCCCTCTGCAATGCTCTTCACTGCCTAGTCCTAAAGAATTGCTGGACTTTTTTTCTTTGTTTGCTCCTTTTTAGATATAGGTCTTAAGAGTCAGCATATGATGAGGAGCAATGTTTTGGAAAAACACAGGCCACTGCTCAATGAAGTTCTGTTTGTACTAGTAAGAGTTTGAGCTAAAACAAAAGCTGAGTGAAGAAGCCCAGAATTTGGCCCAGGAGTCCCAAAGCAATGTCCTCTGCTGTATTTCATTCTGCATCCATACTTAACTGAAAGGTGCTATACCTGTGTCCACTTACTTCAGCAGATGCAAACTCACTTCACATGTAAAGGACAAAATGCTTTGCATTCAGGCTTAATACAAGACACAACAGAAAAATGAGGGGGAAACTGGTTTTGCTAGACTTATTTGGATTATGCCTTTTTTTACCCCCAAAATTGAAAACAACTGGAAATACTTAGGAAATTCAGGAGATTTAGGGGTTGTTTATACAGCAAATGAAAACAACTGACCCAAATGCCTCTATATTTTAAAGCTCCAAGGTAGGGGCATATTAAAAATAACCAGGTCCTCTAGTTTCTATTGCCTAAAGAAAACTTAAATCTAAAATAATTGTTTTTAAAAATTGATTTCCTTTAACATGTGTACAAGATTAAGTGGTTACAAATAGAAATGTTAGATATTCTGAAATCCTTATGGCAAATATCTCAGTTGCTTATTCTGGCAGCTTCCATAAGAAGGGATCATTATGGTATCTACATTTTTCTCCCAGAGGAACAGCAGGAAAAAACAGTAGGAAAAAAGAATAGGATAAAATGAATTCAGAGTAAATTGCAGAACATACCTCTGCTTCCATTCCCTGGTAAAGAAAAGCCCTTATATGCATACTGCAAGGCTAATATAAACTTCTTTTCCAAACCATGTACTCCAATGAGCAATTGAAATAAGTGGGTGCAATTCTAATATATTCTGTTTGCAATGCAGCTATATCTGGTTCATACATTTTTTTTCTCCCCCCACCCTCCCCCTCCCAATTTAATAAGAATTTCTTTGTCTTCAGGATTATAAAGCACGGCCACATGCCCTCTAGTGAGCTACGTAACAACTGCATCTCTGTAGGTGGAGAGTGGTCACCTCATTTAAGAGATGCTTCTTTGCACTGCCATGTGCTATTTTCCTCTCAAAGTATTAGTTGTGTTTCATGCTCAAGCCTTCTGAATCTTCTAGTTTTCTGTTTTCTGAGAGTTCCTTTTTTCTGAGTCCAGGAAACGAAATGTTCTGAATTAGGGAATAGAAATACCTAGTCCAGTGAGCAGCATTTAAAGCAAAACTAGACTTGGAAGTTACTGAGGCCCTGTTGCTCCAGCTAAGTATCGAAGACACAGTGTATCAAGAACATTTTCATAAGAGTTTTCATATTTCTTTGGGGGAAAAAAGAGATTTCCAACCCAATAAATAAATGCCCAGAAGCTTTAAGAAATGTAGTAATATACACAGTACCATCACGGTTTGGACATGCTCTTCCCAGTTTTGGAAAGAACCTCTCCCTCCTTACACACCACTGAGTGAACTGGACCAACACATGTCTCTGAATGTCTTCTAGCATGGGGACCTGGGCAAGGATCTTCTGCATCATTTCCTTTTAGGAGGGCTCATCTGTCTCCATTTAAGCAGTAGCTATTTGGAAGTGGAGTCCTGCTGGTGTTGAGGAAATTGTGCTTGCAGCAAGCAGGTTTGTCCCATGCTAACACTTGACTGGAGGATACTCAGTGACTTCCTTCAGGGGGCTCCCCTTAGATACATGGAGATATTTCACAGGTCACATGTGCCTCCTATGCCACAGACTGGCAGCTCCCCTTTAAAGCCATGCTCTTGTTCTAGATAGATAATTCAACTCTTGGCCAGCAGCTTCACCATTCACATGAGCAAAGTTTAACATGTGCTTGAAACTCTACAGGATTGCATTAAAACACGGGGTTACCCAAAGTTTACCGCAGTTTCTTTTTTGCTCATTTGTGCCCCTGCAATGCATCATTACCCACATGCTTAAAGAGTCTTATTCTGTCATAATCCATAATATTTGGCCTGATGCTAATAAAGCCTGATTCATATGAAAGGAATAAGAACTGCTGTTGCGACGGCCAATGGTAATAATGAAGTATCCTATTCACATGATACAAATTAAAGATGCACAGAACACGGGGTTCCTGTTTTATGATAATGATTATTATTCTCCATAATTAATAAAAATTGCAGTACAGTTATTCCAAAAGAAGCAACAAATAAAAAGAGGGAGGAAAGTTTAGTATTAATCCTGTTTCTCTAGATATGCTCAAAAATGACATAACATATCAGGAAAATGAACTTCTGACTTACAGATTATATATTACATTTGGAATCCCAGTCTCATCTGAAAAGTATAAAATGCCTTTTTGAAATGTTAATTGAATTTTTCTTGTGACAAATGAGAAACTGTTGTATTCAGTTATGCAACACATGTAACTGTCCCTCCCTCCTTTGCCATGTTACCAGCTCCATACCAAAAAGCAGCATAGCAAATATATTTTCTAATTGTTAGACTATGGCATATTTTCCAGCTATTAACTTGTTAGCCATACATTTCCAAGAAGTCCTCCTTCAGCTGTGTTAGGTTCAGCTGTGCACTTAGCAGGTGACTTGAATGTATTTCAGCCTGTCATTATGGGCTCACCAAACTAAAGAGATGCATCAGTCCTAAAATCCCCTTTCCACAGGGAATATCTGCAGATTATAAATATGATTTTCATATGAGTCTATATCCTCTATATAAGAGTTTACTTAGAAGTTACTACTGCTGTCTGAAAATCTTGTCATTCCAACTGGAGTAGGAGCTGGAATTTCTCCATGTTGGGCAACAATAAATATTATTCATATGAAGATGTTTATCTGGATGCAGCAAGGCAGCTATTCCAGGGGAAATTATGGCTGACAGCATAAAAAAAGTCTGGTTAGTAATCCAAGCAACATCTTGGAATATGTAAAAGATTAAGTAACAATGTCTGGAATGGACTAGATCAAGACAAATCCAAGTTCAATGGGAACTTAAGCAACTAAAAGAGCACTAAATAATCTCAGGAATCCATCTAAAGATTCAAGACGAAAACAACCCCATTCCTTTGCTTATATTTCCTTGGTCTGGTTCACAGTTTTGTTGTTGATGGATGCCTATCTCTTTAGTCAATGTCTAGCCTGTCGTTTTAGCCAATACTTTATAGCAGTAAGACACATTATTTATATTAATAAAATTTGCTAGAAACAAAGTCTGATCCTCACCAAATATGGTCTCCTTTCTTTGTGTAGCCCATCATGGTTCATAACCAAAGGGAAAAAAACCCACAAAGTTTTACTGTTCACATTAGAAGCCTTCATAAGAGATGAATGTTTATTTCCAAAGCTTTCACCCAGAAGTAGAGATCAGAACGTGTTCAGGGGGAAGTACAACTACGTTTATACTTGATAGGAAAGGACGTCTCTCCTGTATTGAAAATGGTCTGTTAAATTTTCCTATCTACCATATATCCCTACTAAACTAGAAAGCTCATGGTCCTGAGATAACCCAGGCACTTGGAAAGCTTCTCGAGGGAGCCTTGACCTGGTGCTTGCACACATCATTTTCAAAAATACCTATTTATTTTTAATATCAGTCTTGTTGTCTCACCTTCCTACCTAAGCAAGAAGCGGGATTTTGAAATTTGACACTGCCTGCCTATTAAATTTGTTTGAAAATGTTATTTTCACACTTAAAAGTTCACCTAAACCTGCAGACGGGCAACATAATATGGCAAAACGATTAATTTATAAACTGCTAAATAATACAGCACAGCAACTACCATTCAGCCCTCCCCATCTGAAACCTCAAACCCCACCCCTTCTCATTAATTCAATGTTTAGTAATCTTCTAGAACCATCTCCCCACTGTTGTAAAACACTCATGGGGATGATAATTAAAACAACCTGAGCCTATTAAGCGTAATCAGCTTGGTAACTAAGATAACTCAGTCTCAACTTCTAAAATAAACAAGCCAGGCAGTTGTATTTGGAATCCCAGTAGAAGACATAACTTACAGCTCATCCTCTCCTCCCAAGAGGACTGAATTATGTTACTCCCCGTGTTCAAGTCTGTGTATAATTTAACTGCTTGAAGGTAAATAGGAGCTTGGGGGTCTTATGGACATCACCTGGTCCATAAAAGAGACATTTTCTGAAAAATTGTGAGCAATGTTAGAACATTTGTCCTCTCTACCAACTGTTTCAGGAACTGTTGTGCTGATTAGAGATGATGCTGGCACACGCTTACAGGTGGTGATCTCTAGATATGAGAGATCATAAGAGCAGATCCTGTGCATTTCCACGTTATGTCCCAATAGCATTCCTGCCTAAGTCTTACCGTGTAGGGCAGGAAAGTCTCTGAAAACACCCTCCCAGGCAATAAAGGATAATGAAACGTGCTTCAAAAGAAGTTAAGCAGAGCTCTGAAGACGGAACAAGAAAGCAGTCTGCATACACAAAACTTGCACTGTGTCATAAATCTAATGCATGTCTCTCATTCCGACTGAACTGCCACGCTCTTGCTCTAATGAAGTACAAGGCCAACGTATTGTACCCACCTTCACTAAAGCCAGTAATAAAGCTGTGTGTGTGTCTCTGTGCAGCATCAAAACAGATTTCACATTATTGTTTTAAATAGCAAGAGGACTGCACGGAAAGATGTCTGTATTTTCTTAATAGCTGTAACCACAGTACATAGCACATGTCAAAATTCTGAAAAGAGAACAGATTTGCAACGCTTTGTACAATGTATATGGTTTCTTTGCTTTGATGTCTTTGCTTCTTTATTGCATTAAATTATCTGGATTTAAAAAAGAAAAAAAAAAAGAAGGTTGTCTTTTGTCTTGTTACTGAACTGTCAAACATTATTTGAGCTAAGAGAACAGCCAGGGCCTCCATAACAGTTTTGGGATGGGGAGGAAGGAAGAATGAAAGTTGTTAAGTATCCTGCCTATTAGCATAGTTAGGTATTTCAGCCATGAGGACTGCAGTGGGACAGCATTGTTCTAAGAGTTACTGTAGGTGACTTTTAAAACCCACTATCCTATCCATCAGTATCACTCCACAGGGAAATCCTGCACCCCTTCCCACCACCATTTTCTGCAGTTCTACCTGTCCTACATTTCCCAGGACAGGATGGAGCGTGATGGCAAGTGTCTCTGGTCACTGCTTTGGGGACGGACTTGATATTTCTTGCATGCTTTTTCTTCTAAGAAATAAGCATGACAGAGAGAAAAGATCCATTTCTTCTTTTTTAATATTATGGGGAAAATGCCTGCCAACAGGAATTATATTGCTCCGCTGACGTTTCTTCTTTACCTGGAGCATCCTTGAAATCAGTACCAGCTGTTTCAGAGAAGGATTTTGGTGCCCTAAACAGAGATTTATAACTTCAGGAGAAGGAATAAGTGAGAGGAGCACAGAAACCTCATAGAAAAAGGATTTTGCTGCCATGGCAGAGAGCTGTACATCAAATAGACCTGTCTCTGCAGAGGAGCTGAAAAAGAGCTCCTTCAAATCACTCAGCAATTGTAGAACTGGATAAAAAGTGTGGCCCTTTGAAGTCAAAGGCAAAACTCCAGGTGACTTTAGTCTGGCCACAGTTTCAGCTTTGAACTCAAATTTGAATGCAAATTTAACAAATCACCAGGCATAATATGATTCAGGTTCTTATAAAATAATCACAGTACTGGAGCAGAGGTCTCCCTGCTCTGGCTTTTTCAGTGGGAGTTTCCACATGCTCTGCTTGTTACACAGCTCAGTATAGGCACACATTTTAGCCTGTAACCCTGAAAATACAGTCAGCTTTCACGGAAATTAATGTTTCTTTTTGTATAAACAGTCCCTGAAGTTCACATTAAAGGATCTGGGATCTGCTGGTCTGGCTTGAGATCTTCTAGACCCTGGACACACACAAATCTCTGTCTATAATGTCAGAAATGTTCAAATGCTAGCAGATTGGGATAAATTCCCATTTTGAGGTCACAAGAGGGAGAATTAAGAGCTTAAATGGAAAAATGTTAGTGGAAGTGACATGAACTTACATGTCTGCAATTGATCATGTTTAATAAATGTTGATCACATATTTCTTGATCTAGACCCAATGGCTAATACAAGCAGGAAAAAATGTGAGCTTCTCCACCCTCCATGTGCTGCTTCTGAGCCATAAACAAAGTCTGACAAAGAGAGGAAATTAAGAAGGTCAATATTTAGTCCTGTAGTACAAGCAAAGCATAGGATGTAGGCAAAAGAGTGCAAATTTCGTGCAGCATTGCAGGATAAATGAGTTCCCAGAAGGCTCCATGCAGCAATGGTTGGACTACTTTTTATAGCTGAGGTCCAGTCTGCTGCTGTCCTTAGTGCACACAAAGGTTGCATTTGTTTCATAGTTTCTTATGTAAAATCATTGATATGTAAAATAAACAGAGCTGGATGGATGATCACCAGATACAACATCCAGCAAGCTCAGGTACTTCTACCCTTCAATACCTATACTTAGAAAAGTCTCATTTAAGACAAAGAATTCACACATAAAAACTCATAAGAATGCAGACCAATTTCATGTTTTACATGTTCTGTATTAAAGTCTAGAAGCACAGTAGCGAGGTCATTACTAACCCTAGGAAGTTAGCTCAGGGGGCACATGAGATAGGACAAGACACTGAATGCCGGTGGGGCAAAGCAGGAACAAGGAAATTGGTTTTGCCAGCTAAGCCAACATGCTATAGACCTATACACTGAAGCTCCAGTTCCAGCTTTTCAATTGATAGCATCAGAGCCAGTTTAGGAAACTCCTTCCTCATACTTCCTTCTTCCCATGCCATCTTTCAGCTGAGGTGGTTCAGCTTTCCATAGGACCATGTGAAAAACCAGGAGCAGAAAATAATTTTACACAAACAGTTAGGAATATTTACAAAAACAATCTTACACAAATGACAGCAGAAAAAGGGTTATTTTAGGCCACATGACAGCAGCATCTGCAGTTCTGGGGGCCAGCACGGGAGTAGAAGAAATTGCTGAAGTCAGAAGGCCAAGCAATGGATGGTACAGGGAAGGCTGGCTGTGATCACAGGCTCTCAGCCAGATTAATGCTTGTTTCCATTGATAAATCAAGTCCCATTAATACCACTGAAAGCAGAGCTGGGAATGCTGTGAAGATGTTTAGCACTACTTAGGAAAAAATCAAGATGAAAAATCATATCTCTAGCTGTAAGAAATGATGGTTCCTCACCCTGGTAGCAATTTTGACTACACCTGATTACATGCTTTGCTATGTCAGCTGCCACGCATAGTTGCATGTACAAACAAAAAAAAATAAAAAGGAAAAAAACCCAAAGAAATGGAAGAAAAAAAGGTTTAAGGTCATTTCTTAAGATGTGTTAGACTAGAACTGCTGGAACTGACCATACCTGAGTGCTATAATTTGCCAACAGAAAGCACAATAATTTTTTTTTTCAATTGGCTGCTAAATTAAAATTGCTTGACTAGACATCTAATGAGGCCAAGAATTACATAACCTCTTTTAGTAAGAAGCATACTTAAACAGAGGCTTGAAAAAAGGTGCAGGTTTCTTCTAATATTCTTTAAAATGCTTTTCCCTTTTGACTTGCAAGAATTTAACTCTGAAACCTCTGCAACCTGATGTAAAAAGTCTGGTTTTATGTTTATGGCTAACACTTGAGAGGTCTTGACTTTATTTGTTATTGGAATAAAGTTACCAATATATTCACGCACATGAAAAACTCATGTCAATACTGCCTTGTATTGCCACATGTAACTTCATCCTAATGAAGGCACTTATGGTTTAACAAGCATTTTATTTGCCATGAAAAATTGAAAAACAGTGTATGGCAGCTCACACAGAGTGTTTTAGTCTCCTGAATACACGTGACACAAAAAACCTCTCAGCAAAAGCCAACGAAGAGAGCAGTTATTATAGAATCACAGAATTTCCTGAGTTGAAGGGGACCCACAAGGATCATAGAGTCCAACACTGCACAGCACAGCCCCAAAAATCACAACATGTTTCTAAATGCCTTGTCCAAATGCTTCGTGAACTCAGGCCTGGTGCTTAACCAAATCATGGTACATCATCGCAATGCCATGAAGCTGAGTTCACAGCAACAGTGTTCAGCACTTAAAATCAGGTCTTAACAAAAGCAATTGCTGAATTGAATGTTTTTCTGCTGCTGTACTTAGAAGATGGACACAACAGCCATGGTGAAATTCCAAGCTGCAAGATCACCCTTGGCGGTTTTAGCCTCAGCCACATCCCGCTCCAAGGTATAGGATGGGAGTTGAGTGCTCTTGTAGTGAGGGAAGCAGGAGACAGCTGGGGGACATGCCATCTTTGCTCACAGCGAGGAAGAATACCAGCGGGGACATCACGTGGCATGTTTCAGCCTACATTTAGGTAAACTGGTGAGGTTTTAACATACAAACAGAAAAACAGGACAGCAGCTGCCCCTGTAATTTCAAATACCAGAAAAGTAATGAAAACTGAGTATTTGTCTCATGATTTGGGGTATTGCAACACTTGCAATACCAACAATTTTGCCCAGAGCTTACCCCAGCTTATGCAGGGATGTACACAACTGTGGGAGGTCATCCCTTCAGGAATTGGAGGCAAAATGCATGAGCCATCACTTTAACCAAATAAAGCAACACATGGTATGTTCCCTTCCTACAATTGCTTCCCAAAATGCAGCAACCTCAAAGTCCCACACTCTAGCATCATGGGGAGGGAAACAAGAAAGACTGGTTTTTGCTCTCTGAAACATTCTACGTTTCAAGTGATGCCTCATGTTTAATACCTGAGACAAGGAAAACCATCCCTGAGGCAGCATCATTTGAAGAAACCTCTCACTTATATCTCTCACTGGAAATGAGCCAGCAGTACCCTTCTGGCCAGGAGGGCCAATGCTGTCCTGGGGTGCATTGGGAAGAGTGTGGCCAGCAGGTTGACAGAGGGGATCCTTCTCCTCTACTCAGCCCTGGTGAGGCACATCTGGAGTGCTGAGTCCACTTCTGGGCTCCTGAGCACAAGGGAGGCAAGGAGCTCCTGGACCAGGTCCAGTGGAGGTCCACAAAGAGATCTGGGGTCTGGAGCATCTCTCTTATAAGGAGAGACTGTGGGAACTGGGCCTGTTTAGTCTGTAGAAGAGAAGACTGAGAAGGGATCTTATCAGTGCTTATAAATATCTCAAGGGCAGGTGCCAAGAGGATGGTACCAGACTCTTTTTGGTGGTTCACAGTGACAGGATGAAGAGCAGTGGCCATAAACTAAAATGCTCACCGCAATGTGAGGACAAACTTCTTTACATTGAGTATGGCAAAGCACTGGAGCAGGCCACCCAAGGGAGGTCGTGGAGTCCCTCTCTGGAGACATTCAAAACCCACCTGGACATGTTCCTGTGTCGCCTTCACCCTCCAAACTGTTAAAGCCACCACACACCTGCTCTAGGTGACCCTGCCTTGGCAGGGGGTTAGACTAGATGATATCCAGAGATCCCTTCCTAACAACTCTGTGATTGTGTGAAATCTTTTTTTTTTTTTTCAGAACACACACGGCCTATTTGGAAGTAAGATCTCCGTCTGGTAAATGTTTATCCTGTTACTGCTCAATCATTTCCACTCCCATTGTTCATGCTCTGCTACCCTCTTAAATAAATAGTTCCATCACATATGGATAAAATGTATACATTCTTTTTTAAAGGGAAGTCAGAACAGAGATCACAGCATGAAGAGTACACATTGAAGTCTCTCCTACCTATTAAGACATTCCCAGCTTTGCTTTGTCTTTTCTTACCTATTTGATTCTCCCCACAGTTGTACTCTTTGAAACAGTGTTAATGTCCTGACTTATTTGTGTTCCTTTTATTCCATCACATTTCAACTGCAAAACACATCTCTCTGGGACTGCTTAACTCTTATTTAGGGTTAGAGCTACCTTACCTTGAACATTTTCCTCTGTCTTGCTCTGAGCTTCCATGTCTTAATGTGACTGTGTTTACATGCAGCATGATGGAGAAACATGACCTGAAACATGAAGGCCGATGTGACAAACTTTCCTTCAGAAACTCTTAATTAAACCATGTAGATTAAAGTCTAATTCTTGGGACTGTGCACACATTTAATAACAAGATACACCAGAGCTATACAGGAGCTCAGCCACAAGAAGAGGGCATCAAAGCCTAGATTGCATTGATTTCTCAGATTTGCGTGGCAGATTTCATTTGGTCAAAAAAATTCAAATGTACGCCTCAGGTTTAGTTCAGCATACTTTCAGACCTGCCTGGGAATGTCACATTCTGAAACCAAGGTATTTCTATAAAGTTAGGACTCAACAGCTGAGTGTTTGTAGAGATGTTTTCAATTATAACATTAAGTCCAGCAGTTTAAAGCCAAGACTCCTAATTTACAACAGTACTTGTTAATTTACAACACTGAGCTTGTATAATGTTTAAGTAAACACTGCACTTCTGGATGACAGAAAGCTAAACAATGAAATAAAACTTCAGAAACATATCTACTCCTGCAGGTTTCAAAGAGCTTCCAGTTCTCTAAAAACAAACATCTCCCAGCTGCCTGACATTTATACTCATGCATCCTGTACTGCTACAAATGTAGAGAGAAAGGGACCAGCAACCCAAATGCTTTTCATTCAGAAGATCCATCAAATCAGATTTTAAGGTAAATTCCGCTTTCATCCACTGTATTTCATTTTGTTTTGTGAAGGGAGGGAAATGTCAAGAAGAAAATAAACACTAAGTATAAACATGAAACATACTTTAATTTTACTACTGAAGAGCTAACTGAGTCCGCAATTCTTTGTTCCAATTAAGCTAAATCCTTGCCTTTCTAACAAGCATTCCAGCTGAAAACAGCTCCCTCTCATTTCAGCCTTCTGTGGCTGAAACAAGTCAAATTGCAAGCTCTTCTTCCTAACCATCCATTGCCTCACCTCCTTTACCACTAAAATTATAAAAAAGTTTCAGCTACCCAACTTTTTCTTCTCTAAAATGCCACTCTCCTCTTCTGACTCTTGCCAACACCTCAATACTAGGGCTAATCAAGTAACTAGAAGCTGTTCAGAATGTCAGTTTTCCAGAAAAAATATCTTCGATGTATTTTTCTAAAAACCCACAGTAAGATGACAATGGAAACAGACTATTTTTCACTGAGTTATTGCAATTGTTGCAAGAGGCATAGTCTTCATTTAAAACAAATATTTAACTGAAAATCTTATTTTTTACTAAACCATTCCAAAAGCCTGCTGTTCAAAAAACTCTGCTGATGATCCCCTTTAAGGTCCTACTTGGTTTTCCCCTCAAGTCTATAAAATCAGAGCTTTCAGAACTCAAATGTAGCTGTTTGGAGAACATTTCAATATGGAAGCCCTCGAAGGGGTAAGAATGCAGAAAATGTGTTTCACAACAGTCTTCCATGGTACAGAGTATGAAGAAAGGACTCAGAGACTGGAAAAGCTGAGGCATGTTCAAAGAAGCTGAGAGCCTGAGGGCAGGTTTTGCAAAGCCTAAATAATGACTTGAATAGCACTGGTGAGCCACGGAACAGGACCAAGAGCATCAAAGGCCTCTTTGGAAGAAATGGGACAGGACAGTGGCTTCACAACAGTTTTGTGAATATGCACTGTTCAGGATCTATAATGCCATAACTAATTAAAAAGGGTTTAATAGACATTATTCTCTGGGGTGGGTGGGAGGGTGTGTCATGTTACCAACAACATTTTGTCCTTTGGGAATATTCTGCATATTTTCAAGCAGAAGTTTGAGTAACAACCTAGGAAAATGCCCTCCAGACTCACTGCCAGGTCTCTGGAGCAATCTAGCTAGAAACATATACAGCCTCATCCAGAGAAAGGGCAAGATCAACAATTCCCTCTCAAATTAATGGGATTTTTGAGTGTTCAGCATCCCACAGCCCTTTATGGAGCAGTAATTGCAGACAGTTCTCTAACTTGGGTGGGGAGAGAAACTTGGGATTGGCAACCTGAATAGCACTCTGTACAAATGCCCATTCAGCTACTGTCTGAAGACAGAAATCCTGACAGTAATTGCTTGTTCATTTTTGAAGGGAAAATTCCCAAAAACACCAGTGGGATTTTGCCTATGTTAGCAAGGACTTCAGGCTCTGAATTATTACTGATTATTACTGATAAAAACATTCAAAAAATAACAGGCATAATTTCCAACAAGATCAAGTATCATGAGTACAGATTTAAATTCTATGTGACAAATTCAATTCCTACCAAACAAACAAACACCACAACCCAGAAACAGGAAAGATAGATCATTACCTCATCACGATACTTCAACAGGAATGAAAAGCAAGCACTGAGAGCTAAAATAACTGCTGTGAGACAGAAAGTTTGAAGCAGAAGGTTTAAGCTCGAGAAAGGAAGGGTGTAATTCTACTAAATGTAAATGTTAGTATTTTACAGATATAGATTAAGTTAGACATAAGTACACGTCACATAAACCCATCTTCTCTCCTGTAACAGCACCCATGCCCAGTGGAGATGCAGTAGATGTCATACAGTTTGAGCAGAGCAAGTCTTTTAATACTGTCTTCCTTGACATTTTCATAAGCCACCAGGGGAGACAGACTAGAGGAAACACTGTATTCAAGGAGTTCTTATTAATGGCTCACTAACTGGATATATGCACACACATATATATGTGTATATATATGTGTGTGTGTATATAGATGTAGCCAAGGAACCTGTCCTCAGTTAGGTATTTCCAGTATTTTTACTAATGGCTTGATTTAGCACTTTATTCAGTGAATTAATAAATGCTCTGAGTGGAAAAGGGCTAGAAGGAGAATGAAGACAACAATTAGTTTTCATAATAGCACTGATAATGTTGAGAAATACTCCTGTTTAAAAAAAAAAAAAAACAACATCTACCCAGGGTTGTGAATAAAGAGTGCAAAAGGCATATTAATATGCTTTTTTTATTAAGCATAAATATAAAGCACATGAAAGAACATACAGCTAGATAAAGTCTACCCTCAGTTAGACGCACAAAGCAAGGAGCCTAAAAAAATTGCCAGAAAAATATATCATCTTCTTAATTAGTGAGAACTTGTAACAACCCATGGGGCTTCAAGCAATACCAGAGAAACACAAATGTGAACGCATAAATGACAGCCAAAATTAAAGAAATAAAAAGGCATGAAACATATCTGTGTTGCCTTTCTTGCCTCCTTGTTTTCACGCTTGTTGTTATGTCGTGTAAGCTCAGGAAGAAACTGCATCATCCATTTCCTTGCATTTCGCCCTGGGTTGACCCAAGGTCACACCAAAGAGGGTGGTGTCGGTGAAGGGCTGGGAACAGCTGATGTAACATTGCGTAGGGATGCTACTAGCAAAACAGAGAAGAGGCTCAGTATGAAAGCATGGCACAGCAAATTCCACCACTCCTACCTCCCGCAGGGAACAGCATTTCCATCAGCCCAGCTTCTCTCCTCACTTGCCCTCCCCTGTGCTCCAAACACACTGCCAGTATGCATATTCCACATTCCTCTGGTATGTAAAAGAGATATTAATACATTCCTAGCATGGCATTCAAGGGAAATAGTATGCCCAAGAGATGAAATTATACTCCCAACTCTCTCAAAGTGAATTACAGTTCATCGCTATCAGGAGATTCAGGCAACACATAGGAAGAAACACTCACAGGGAATAAAGACGAGATGTGGCTCATGAAACTGGAATTGAGCACAGCTTGTTTGAATGGCTGGTTTTAATTTACACCTCCTGAAAGCACCAATAAACTTTGGAGATACGCACCAGTGCTGAATCCCAGGGATGTCAATGGGGCTGCAAGGGAGTGTGTGGCTTGCCCAGGCTGCATGCTCAGAGATAAGAAACCAGTAAGTGTCTGGTTGGATCAAGAACCTGTGGACCTTTAACTTCTACTAATTTACAGAAGAATGTCCTCTTGCATTAAATAAGAAGCAGTTTTGTATCACTTTGTGGGATAACTTGGTTATCAAGTGTCGGACACCGGCCCAGCCGTTGGAATGAGAGCGAAGCAGTGCAAGGGTTTGTCATCACAGTTCTCAGGGAAGCCATGAATCCGCTGAATTGCTCTGTGACTCTTGTAACACCAAACTGAACTGCATCACCCAGCAAAATAAAACATTTCATACAGATTACTTTTACAGTTGCCTTACATTAGCATTTGCACAATAAATATCTCTTTGCTGTTTCCTAGTTACATGAGAAGGTTTGAGGTCACACAGAAATGCATGAAAACTGGTTTAAGGAAGAGGATTCATTTTCACAGGCTATGTAACAAGGCTCTGATAAGGTCCCTTCAAAACCTGTTATGTTGCAGTTTTGCTGCTGAACACAATGCAAATAGGATTTGGATTCAAATGAGGGGATTTTCTACGACACCTGTGGATGTTTTTAATTCCTGCAACACACGTTAGGTTCCAAGACTGCATCTGGCAGTGGTCAGGATTCTTTCTTTCCTGCTTCTCTAATTTCTTTGGTAGTAACTGCTGGATCTCACAAACTTTCCATTCTTACTGCCAGATAACACAGTATGACAGAGGTTCCCACATCAAACACCTCAGGCATCTTTCCATTCTCATCTAAAAGGGGTTTCTTCTATACTGCAGTAACAGCCTTTTCTTAATAGAATATAATCTGCTTCTTAGAAAACAAAGGAAACAGAAAATTTCTCCAAAAGTGCAGCATAAAAAAAAATATAAGAATTAATAAAACTGATGTAACTACAGTTTATCTTTCATGTTTCAATATTCCATTCAAAGCTGATTGGAAAAGCCTGCTCATTAACAGCAGTTGTTCTAAAAACAACAGCATTTACAACCTACAAGTACTCGAGTTAAGGAGCTAGAGATTTTTACGAGCAAGCTTTTGACTTTGTGGACTCCTAAGTGGTTTTCCAACATTAAAAAAAAATAATAAAGAATAAGATCTACTGAGGACTTGTTAACTCTTTAAAGAAAAGCAATAGTATTCAACTCAAATAAATACAATTTTCATCTCATCTATCAAAACGCATAGACAGCCAGTGGACAAAGCAGGCATGTATGATATGACACTAGTTCACTCATTTCCCTAACGCATCCCAGTCTCCGTGAGAAAATCCTTCTGAGGCCCCACAACAAAAACTCTGTGTGATTTCTCACTCAGAAAACCCTAGCACAACAAAATGAGCCTTGCAATGTGACCCAAAGGACACCAAAGAAAATTCTTGGCAAAATGATAAAAGATTGAATTTCCAAAGCTATGGCCCTCTGAACAGCATAGATTAGATTTTTGATTAAACCAACTATGAGATCATCTCCAGCACAGAGCTAACAACTGCTGTATTGTCATGCCAGGAGTATGTTGTTATTCACACTAGGGCAGGAAGACTTTCTACTTAACACCTAATTTATTTTTATTTAAACATTACATAGCTGTAACATAAAACAAGAAGAACCTGGTGCTGATGGGCGTGATGATCTCTGCACTCCTGCTCTCCACATCCAAAATGGCTTTTGGTCTTTTCAGGCATACCTAAAAAACACAGTCACTCCAACTGAAGGAATGAGGTGATTTCTGAAGCAACATATTCCCAAAGTATTCAAAACTAGTTACAGATAAAATTTGCACTTAGTTCAAAAAAGCCTCTTTTTTTTCATGCTGTTTGTTATCTTGATTAAAATCTTCCTTGGGACAGGTATTTTTTTAATAAAATTGTCTTATTATTTTAACAAAAAGGTTTCAATAGCATATTTTTATTGATGTTCTCTTTCTACTAAGAGATTGCCATAGATGGGAGTGTAACAGTCCTTAGAGAAATCACCAACAAAAGTCAGTTTTATAGATGTAAAGAAAAATGTTCTTCACAATCTAAAGTATGGCTGAGCAGGAAAAAGCTAAAAAAAATCTTGAATTCTTTAACTGAATAGAAGGTAAAATGTGAATGAACCTGGACTGAACTTACTCTCCTACAGCCTTCCAGGGATGTGCACAGAGCAGCAAATCAGATGTGGTATGATCTAAGAAATACAATGATCATTTATCCTACTGTTAATTTTCAAGAAATCAGAACATCCGGCAGCAATAATCCAAAGACATAGTTTTGCATTTAAAATCCGTAATTTCTTAATTAGATATCTGATACTTCATTAAAAAATTGACAAAAGGGCTAGAGAATCTGTTTCATGTTAATGTGTTTTCATCCATTTTCATCTCATATCTTAAAAAAGATGGGTTTGTGCACTCAAAGTATATTTCAAGTGAAGACAGAAGCACCTGTGAGAGGCAGGATAATAAGTGTTTCCAGCAGATATTCTCAAGAGTTGCTGCACACTAACCCTATTGCAAACTTGTGCAGGTGGCACAGGATTAGGAAGTGGAATGGATTTACCAAACAAAGTGGACTAACAGACATCTGCACCCTTACTGTGGATAAAGGGTCAGTCATGAAGGATATTTTGCCTCCTTCCACTATGTTTTTCTGTAAACTTGCTGTAATCATCAGTTACTTCTCTCCTGTGCAAGAAATGCAACTTTGATTAAGAACAAACTACAGGTGAGAACCTGAAAGAGGATCCAAATCACTGAACCTCTATTACCTCAGCTTCCACAAGATTTGAATTCAGAACCTTAAAGCCATGACACCCTTTGCTTTGAAGAAGAACACACCAACAATTAAGATTCTGTTCAGATGCACAAAGTCTCCTACAGCTCTAAAAACTCACTTAATGATCCAATTATGGGCAGGAAATAAAATATATACTGCATTTTGTCCAACCAGAGCAGGAATACAGCAGTATTGAAATAGCCTCCTGGATGTGACCAGGCATCATATCATGAGCAGTTAATATCAGGTACCTGTACCCCAAAAAAGGTTTGATTGTCTAACAGTGACTCACAGGACTTTGGAAGCTTGAAATATATACTGCCTCATCAGTATTTAATACCATTTCCAAATAGTAAAGCAAAAGAGATTCAAAGCTGACAGAGGAAAGGACTGGTGATGATGTCAGCATTGCTAACTGCAGTATCTAAATTGGTTTTATTTGATCCCTTTCCCATAAGTAATCCGGGCTGGCCCAGAAAAGCTCTGTGGTGTTTCAAGTTGTGATACTTCAAAGCTCTGTGCAGTAGCAACCAAAGAGCATAAAAACAAAAACTTTGATCAGCAGCTTCAGCTCAGGATGACAAAGAGGGTCATCAGCAACCACAGATCAGAGACTGACCCTTGGAACTGCCTTCACCCTTGCATGAAGAGACTCTTCCCAGTGGCCAGACTGCCTGGAGAAGATATCTTTTACAAATCTCCACCAGGATCAAAATTCGTTCTAATTCTTGTTCCCATGGTGCTTTTCCCTGCAGAGAACCTGGTCTCTGGGAAAGACACTAAGTATTTCACTTAACACCCTCCTGCGGAGTGAGCACTGAATTAATCACATACAAATGTGAATTAACATTCCTAAAGCAAAAAGCAAGAGGTGGAAGTCTTCAATCAAAGCCTCACAAATCAATAAAAGAAATAAGAAAACAAAAAAGGTCAGTTACAAATATTCCTCTTCCAAGTAGGAGCTGTAACTAATTTAAAGTACATGTTCAAAGAAATGTATCATCTTGTTTACTAAGACCAGTGCAAATAAATGGCTTCTCAGAGGGTGATATTCACGGATAGCCAACAATTCCCAGTTTTAATCCATCACAATCAAGGACAAAAAATGTATCAGAATAGCCAGGTCTCCCTTTTTTCTAACTATTTTTCATTAAATGGATTTAAGCAGCTTTAAAAAAATACTGTATTTGTTCATATTAGAAAACTCAAAGCATATCTAAGGATGTTCTTTACATAAGATTTTATGGCTAATTACAGTTGATTTGTAAGTTGAAAAGTATTTATGCGTTTTGAAATTGTGCCTATTTTGTTCTCAGAAAGAGACTGCAAGACAAATACTCAATATTTGGCCCTTCAGCCAGACCTATAAATCAATGAATAGGCATTTCAAGCTGATTTTGAAAGCCCAGCCCGGTGGACACTTGTTCTGAAGGACAGTGGGTGTCAGGAGAGCACCTATGTGACATTGCTGCATGATAATGCTCCCATGTGGCTGCAGCTACTGCTTTTTAATTTTTTTTTTTTTTTTTTTTAAGCTTGATGATGAGAGTAACTTGTTGCAGAGGCACCTAAACTGAGATGGGACTTTGGACATTTCATACCATTAGCCTACAGGGAGAATAAAGGAGAAGAAAGTCCCTTCTTTGTTGGTTTCATGTGGCAACAATGCAACTATACCCTAATTTTTTAATCTGTGTTACTTCCAGTAACATTAACCAAATATATTCCAGTAACAGCCAAAAAGACACTGGGTTGTTGTTTGGGGTTTTTTTGGTTTTGTTTTGGGGTTTTTGTTTATTTGTTGGTTTAGGCTTTTTAGAGGCCCAAGGCTTATTTGCAAAGAAGCTGTACAATTTTGTATCTAACTTTGCATGGAAGATGTCTCCCAAAATATAGGGGAATGGACCAAGGGTTAGAATAATGGATGAAAACCTTCAAGAAAAATGAGTGCCCACAGGTTACTATAATTCAAATGTAAAAGGTATTTCATCTCAATAGAAATAGATTTCTGCTACACCCCAAAGAAAATAGTAATGTATTTTTCTAAAACAAATAGTAAGCTAACCCCCTTCCACAGTGAGTGAAGTTGCTCTTTCCTAATTAGATGTACAAGTCATCACAGATTACATTTTATTAATAAAAAGATTGCAAGAGCAAACATTTTGCTGAAACAATACTATAATTTTTTGTGCACTGTATACAAATAAATTTTCAACCATGAAATAAAGGAAATGTGAAAGTCCAAAATTCGCCCATTAACTCCACATCATCTATTGAAATTCAGTGTCTGTGTTCCCACACTTGAGGCAGCAGAGCCATGCAAAGTGAGGCACATGCACTCCCCGTGCAGTGTGTACACGTAACTTTCAAGTGAACGGGCTAAAAGTAATTCATGGTTGCTACACTTAATACTTTTTTTTCCTGTAAACACTTATTTGAATGCTAAATTTACAATTTTACATCACTCAAAGAAAGCAACATCTCAATCCTACAAGGATATAATCCCTAATTTCCTCATTCTTCATTCATAGAATCACAGAATAAGCTGAGCTGGAAGGGACCCCCAAGGATCATCAAGTCCAACTCCCAGCCTTGCACAGGACACCCCGAGAATCACACCCTGTGCCTGAGAGCATCGTCCAAACACTTCGGGAACCGTGTCACGTTTGGTGCTGTGAGCACTTCCCTGGGAAGCCTGTTCCAGTGCCTAACAACCCTCTGGATGAAGAGCCTTTTCCTAATACCTAATCAAATTCCCAATAATCCATGAAACTTTATTTTATTTTATTAGGCTTTAGTTCTTTAAATAGGAAAGGATTATACAGGCCAGTGATTTTGGTTGAGTTTTGGCACATCAGGACTGCAAGGCTTCCTTGCAGCTCTTACATGTCTCTCATTGGGTCTGGACTACAGAATCACAGAATAAGCTGAGGTGGAAGGGATCCACAAGAATCACCGAGTCCTGCACAGCACCATCCTCAAGAATCACACCCTGTGCCTGAGAGTGTGGTCTTGATCTTCTGGAGCTCTGCCAGGCTCAGTGCTGTGATCACTGCCCTGGGGAGCCTGCTCCAGCGCCCAACCCCCTCTGGGGGAAGAACCTCTTTCTAATATCCAACCTCAACCTCCCGCGCCGCAACTTCAGGCCATTCGCTCGGGTCTTGCGACCGGCCACCACTGAGATCACCCTGCTTTGGCCTGTCCAAGGAATCGGACACCTTCCCTAATTCTCCCCAAGAACGTGGCTCTCCAGGTTTTCCACTCTGCAGAGGGATGCTACCTGCTTTTAAGGCAGAGGGAGACCATGCGTGTGCCGCGTCTGAGGAGGTGCCTGCAGCCGGCTCGGCACGGAGCCCCGGCTCGGCACGGAGCCCCGGCTGCCCAAGGCCGGGACGTTTCACCGCCCCGGGCCCGCCGGCGGCGGCGCGCAGTGAGCAGCGCCACCTGGTGGCGGCAGGGGGAACGGCAGCGCCGGGATCCCTCCAGCAGGAACGGCAGCCGCGCCAATGGACACCCAGCGGGAAGCTGGGCCCGCCTCCGATTCTAGCCAGCAGCTGTATCAATGTCCTCCCAAGACACTCGCGATAATATATGTTTTATTCCTGGCAGGAAACCTGAGTCAGTTCAGCAAGTTCCTAGAGCAAATCTTACAGGAAAGGTTGACCTGAACTCTAGGGGACAAACATTTAAGACAGAACAGGTGGACAGGGCTTCTGCATGTGGTAAACCGGAAGTTCGATATCCTGCAATTGGTCCGAGGTTAGTCTTAGACCAAAGCTAAGTCATTTCACTGACTCTGTATTGTCCGTATAAAGCTATTTTGTTGACACAGGTTTTGGCTGTAAATAGGTGCTCACATACTAGCGTGTTCCTTTAAAATTAATTTCCAGCTAGCACTTGAAACAACTCCATTTCTGTTTCAGCTTCCTGTCAGCAGAGCACCCGGCCTTGTTGAGGCATGATGTGGTCTCAAATGCTGATAGTGAACACAGGTGTCAAAAGGACTTGAGCCTTGCACCACAGGTCCCACTCTCCTTGTTAGAAAGAAGTACAAGATTTGTGGGCACAACTGCTGTCATTCCCACATATTTTTGTTCCCCATTTCCATATTTTCTACTGCATCTCTGCTGCAACATCAGGGAGCTTTTCACGTGCAAAGTCTAGACGGATACTACATATTTGAAATAGCGTGAGGAATTTGGAATGAGGTTTGTTTACCAGCCTGCAGTTCTATGTCCTTATCTGAACCAAACTGCTCATGCTTCTGACCATCAGGCATTGCTGCTCGTCAGAAGGTTCTCTCTCCAGACAAGGCACGTTGCACCCAATTTAAAGGGCTTACCAAACACGTTTGAAATGGAACAAAATTGGAACAAGCTAAAAAAAGAAGTACAACAATTATTCAAGGTCTCGCAATTCAGCTCGCTCGCTTTCTTCAAAAGGAAGGTTAGAGAGGTATAGGTGGATGTTCCTACATGCCTGTTTGAGAAGAAAAGGATAAAGGCTATGGAAACCAAGCAGATGAAATATAAGATTCAGAGGCTGAATCTGTAAAAATTTGGGTTAGAAATCAGAAGGTTTTTTTTTTCTGAGTGAAGGTAAACCTTCAACCAGCTAATACACAACTATCATTGACTGTCTGTCACCTGAAGCCTTCCATTCAACATTGGATATTCTTCAAAAATACATATTCCATGGTCCCACACAGACCCTGAAGTACCATAAAAAACACAGATTAATGATCTACAGCCTGAATCGTGCAAAGAACCTGACTAGATGATTTTAACATTTTTTTAATAATTTTTAACATTTTTAACATTAAAAATTTCAAAATGCTTTGTATTTTAATACTGAGCATGTGAATAATTCCTTTTCTGTTTACTAATTTCATTGACTTCAACAGGACAACTGAATGGCTTAAATTTGAGCATGGGATTATGTGTAATACTGACACAAGACCACAATTAGAATCAAAGGAGGTTACAGACATCTTTCTCTATGTAAAGTTGATCATACAGTGGCTAAAAACCCTATAGCTTTCAAGAGGAATAAGGAACATTGCCCAGTTCTCAATGACTCTCAGGAAACCCTCTTTGGAGATGTGGATCTGCCTAAAAGCTGAAACTAAACCACTCTGTACAGAATCTGTTATAATCAGACATTTAAAATACTTTAAATGTAAAAGAAATTTGGAAAGTTAAATTATGTTTCTATTCATCTGACTTCATTCCAAGTCTGTAATGCCTATTACACATCAGCTGGATTATATTTGAGGCTCATTTCAACTAGTTAGCAATGTTCTAGAGGTCAATATAATTTTGACCTGATGCATTAAAAAGGGGAGATTTATAAACAGTATTGACTAGCTCATACCTAAGACATCACATCAAAACTATGCCATGCTCTTTCTCAAATTCTTTCTCGCTTTCTTCAAGTCTTTAAAAGAGTACGTCATTTTATGCTACATAAGTCTCTCATTAAGAGCCTTAGGGCTCTTTATAGGTTTTCTGCCTTCTCTACAAATTTCACCCGTAAATAGGAACTAATCTGCCCCAGGCTGGAGTCCAAGTACCATGTTTTACACCCCACATCTTGCAGGGGAGTCCCACAGTTGCCACAGCGACTTTCTGTGTGTGATGCCAAAATCCAAACTGTCTGCCCTTTCAGGGCACGTGCTACTGCAGAATAACTAAACTGCAAAACTAAAAAAGTCCAAGCACATTCTTAGAGGTCACTTCATCAAGAAAACACAGTTTTCAGACCTGTATATCTGTTATTTTAAATACTTTTTGTGCAGCTTTCAGCATGTTTAAGGAGGCACAGAAAAAGCAGCAAGGCATAACAGTAAATATAGTGGGTGTGTGCGCGTGCATGCATTTAAATACATAAAAGCCCCATGCCAAAAACCTCAGGAAGGGTGAGGAGGAAGGCCTTCTAGTCTTCCTTGTAAGAAAAGTGTGAATAATAGATTCCAGTCACTTTGCCATAAGATCCTGCCTAGTACTGCTCTATGTGGGGTGGATTTCACAGTGAAAGCAAGAATCCAAATCCTTTGCCCGACATATATATGTACATGTATGTATATATAGACATGTGCATATGTAACACACATATGTGTGTTTTTTCTTCATTTACAGGGCATTCTTCATGGATTTTCTGCTCTGCTTAACTGAAAGCTGACCAGACACCTGGGAACATCTACACGCTGACCTCAGCAAGCTTTCCACAGGTCTCTCAAAAAGCACTATGGGACAATCTGAATTCCAGAATTACATTGCTTTGAGTGGTTTCCAAGAAGGCAAACGAGAAAGTTTTTTTTCCTTCCTTGATCACAGAGAATTCTGAACCTTTTGGGAAAGCCTTTGAACTTCCATTAAATGTGATCTGTTTAATGTTTGGATCTGTTGAAGGAGAGGCAGTCAGATAAACTGGGCCAATGTTGAAATGAACTTGCTTCCAACACCTCTACAGTATAATCACATCTCCCTGAGCACCTCTGTAGATAATTATTGGATTAGACATTCAAAGAGGTGATTGACAAACAGAAATCAGGCAAATAAAGATAATCTACCCTTTTTCTAGGCACCCAAAGGGATTCAGACCTACAACAAAGGAGCTTTTTGTGATCCACTGCCTACTGTAAGTATTAAACTCCATGGCTGACATATCTTTGGAGCTGGAAACTGTTGGCAAAACATTTCTTGTTTGTGTCTCAGTCTAGGAAAATGAGGTATTTTTTCTATATTGAAGTACTCTGAAATGAGTCACCTAAAGCGGCGTAACCTGCCGTCTCCATTTGGTAACAATAGAGCAGACATCAATTTTCAATCTTATCAGGAGTCACCAGTCCCTAAGTATTAGTGGCGCCTACTGCATTTTATCCAGGGACCTAACAGAAAACATCTGTTCTTTTACTTCACAGCAAATCAATAGATTAAATCAACATTCTCTTTTCTCCTTTATTCTGTTCATTAAAGGCATAGGTTTTCTTTCATTTTTCTTCTATTTCTTTTAATAACTCACTTCTCTTTGCAAGTCAAATCCTAGTATATTATAGAGATTTCTATGTCTCTTTCTGGGCTTACTTGGGGAGACACGTATCTATGCTCTAGCAAAAGACAAGCAGAAGAAATTATTTTTGAGGGACATATTTACGAAGAGCTTGGTAAAATTATACCTAGTATTTGAACCAAAGCCCAGCAATACTTAAAAAAAGAACCCCAAATATTGTTTACTGCCTTTTCTGCTTTTTCCAAGTCTATCATTCATGTTACAAAATGTGATGCTATTACTAAAAAATCCACCTCTGATCTCATACCTTTCACCAAAGTGCTAAAGCATCACAGCACTGTCAGGTAAGATGTGCTTTGTGGAGCCACCCACATTATAAAACTTACTTGGTTCAGTTTTGAATCTAGTAATGAATTATCTGTGTTTGTACACATCATTCCATCAGTTCATATTGTCCCACCAGTACCGTACATCAGGTTTGCACCAGAACATTCTAAACAATACAGCCTAATATCCAATATGCTTATACATGAAAAGAATACTTCACTTAAATAGTAGGCAAAACTAGGAACTTCTGGACTGAGAGGGAGAGAGACATTAAGGCAGAAGAGATCAAAAAAACAGAGCTTAAAATTTTCATTCTGCTGTTAACAGCATAATTAGTATTAAAAATTATTACCAAGCTAGCGGAACTGAGATTTTTTTTCCTACTTGCATCAATGTTAAATATGCCCAAATACAGCCAAAGTATTAAACTTTTTTTCACTGAATAAGCATCTCCAGGTAAGAATCTTTAATATTAAACCTGAGAAAAAAAAAACCCGTATGTACATAGTTTTCTCCTTTTCTTTTACCTGCCGAGATCTCACATGGTTTATGCAGTCTGATATGAAGCCAAAACAGGATGAAGTGTAAATGAACATACCTATTTTTGCTCCAACAGGTAGATGTAAATGAAACACAGGAGGGCCACGTTTGATTTGAGCTGAAATGATGCTATATTCATGATATGCATTGCAAAGGTGTTATGAGAAGTGTATGAGAGTTTTATATTTCCTTGTGTATGAGAAGCTGATAAACAGAGCTGGTCCACAATAAAGCAATAAATACGTACAAGTATATGAAATGCTTTAAATCATCCTGCAAGGATAAATCCCTGCCTGGTCTAGATAACAAGGGTTCCACTGGAACATTGTACATTGTGTATGTAGTACAAGCTGGCAGCAGCTCCTGCATAAAGCCAGAAACATGGGAGCAGGGCAGAATTGCATCCAATGCCTACAACTATTGGAATCAAGCTTTTTGCCGCACGTCATGACTGAATTCAGCCACAGTAAATCAAAACTCCTTTTTGGGTCTGTAACAAACATACCATGTAGCAACCTCAGAACCACCTCATTTCTGTCAATTTAGTAGAGCAACATGAGAACCTTGTCACTGGGACTATTGGCTGTCAGTGAGCTGCAGCTTGAGGAAACTTCTCCCCACAGTTTGAGGTGAGGATTGGGAGAATTTTCACCGGGGAAAAGAGAATTATTACTGGAAATTAATTTAATATGGTGTCAAGGCAAAAAGAGATGGAAATAAAGAAACACCTCTTAGGATAAGAGAAGAAGCAGAAAGAAGCAGTGAGAGGAAAAAATTAGAGAAGTGGCAGCTCGCAGCCAAGCAAAATTTTGTCTAGAATGGTGCAAGGGCTGAGCAACCCAGGCTTGGGAAACCTTACCAGTCAGGAAGGGAACTGATTTATCTGTCATCTGATGAATGACAGAACAGCAAAGTCGGTCAAAAAGTGGGATATTGTCACTTTCTATCTCAGTTCCTATGAAGAAATCAGATTATTTTTTTGAGATTTCTCTTTGTTAGCGTTAAAAAAACTATAGCTCACTTGCTACTGAATAAAAATCATAAGAAATGTTGGGACCAAAGAACAACTGAAGCAAAACTCCATAAAATAATTAAACCTCAGAGCTACCCAGATACTGAAATCAAATGTGTAAAAGTCATTGATAGTTCTCTGTCTCATGGGAAACAGAGATTGATGAAACACAGCTGTGTTCACAGCAATTGATGGCATACATCATCATTTCCACAGCATTCACATTAAATTACCTAGCAGCTATAGTGCCAGTATAGATTATGGGATAACCTAGTTCTTTCTTTTAATCTCAGGCATCTGGAATTTCAGGGTCAGAGGAACCCTTATTCCTCCCCCCCCCCTTTTTTTTAAAGTCAAGATAGATAAAGTAGTAATACCAAAGGCATGAGAATACCAAGTCTCCTCTAAGCAATATGTATTCACATTGAACTCAAAAATAACTTTTAGAGTAATCCTAAATTTCAGTATATATTAATATCCAACCACAAGAGCACAGGAAAAGGGAGAGAAGCTTAGACTAACAAGAAGTTCAAAAAACATCCTGTAAAAGTATTGGCAATGCAGCATCCTTCTATATGAACCACAGCTGTGCAACTTGACTATTTTCATTACATTAGCAGAGCTAGGAGCTTCATAGCCTCAGACAACCAGCTGAAGTGACAGAAGGTCCAAATGATTCCTTCTAACCAGAACTAGATGGTACTTGAAGGCAAGACCATTCTGGACCATATTAAGTTGATCCTGGAATCACAACTGAGATGCTTAAACACAGGAACTCTAAGCTCCGAGAGATCTGGCTGAAATCCAGCTGATATGATTAAAACTGGGCAAGTGCTGTGCTTGCCAGTTCAAGGATTCAAGGGTAGCCTCTGTATCTAAAGAACTTTGAAATCAGATGGCACAACTAATAAGCACTATGATTCTACTGTGTTAAAAAAAGAGAAAGAAAAAAGCAACTGAATGCGCATTTAAACAGGAGGCCAGACTAAGAAAAACCCTGTGTTTGCAGGTTATTGTTCTCAAAATTTGAACTCACCATGGTATCTAATAGAGTAATAATAATAAGGAAGCAGGAAGAAAGTAAAGACAATGTCTTCCATAACTGGCAAGGGGTAATTTAATCTAAACCACAGTGCATAGTGTGAATAATAAAAATAAGAGACTTGGGATATTCCCTGGACTAATCTCTATAAACTAGAAGTAGCCCCAGGAAACCATAAGAGTAAAACCACTTGACCATGTTATTGGTTTTATGAAAATATGTTCCAGAAAACCCACAACTCAGACATGTACACATTTCCATGGCTTAGAGAGCCCTTTATGTTCTACAAAATTTGAGTTTCCCACCATTTTATTTTACTAAACTCTGAGGTGAGTGTTACATTACAGGGTTTTTTTTCTCTGATGCAGGATGTTGAGGTTTTTTACTTGTTACCAGTTCCACTTGCAATAACATTTTTGTAAACTGTTTAGGAAAGGTCATAAACCCCCTAATTTAACTACTAGCTGATTGAGTAATAAAGAAGGTAAATAATTTCACCTAAAGTGAGTGAAAATTACAAAGATGACTAAAGAAGCTTGTCACTCAAAGCAGATTCTGATTTGTTGTTTGGTCATTCTATTTGTGTAAACAGAGTTCACATTTATGAGTTTCATCACAGTATCAAACTACAGCTCGCTTTCCTGAAACTAACAATTTTTAAACATTTAATATCAAATAAGTAAATACCCTGAAGTCCCATTCAGCATCATGTTTAATGCCCTCAGTCACCTGAACAAAAAGAAATAAATAAAAAACACCGGAATATATTGTATTTCTTGAAACTTTCCACTGTTGTAAATAACACCAAATGTGTGTGGCCTCACTGGTAACAGGTTGTGTTATATTTATTTCCAAAAACAAAACTGTGTAGCACAACTACAACCTGAGGTCTGATAACATCCCACTCCAATTTTCATTTTGAACTGAGAGCCCTTTGGTGCTCCAGTACATCAGTCTGGAACCTGCAATAATTTATCCAACAGAAGCATATCCCACCAAACAGCCCTTCCAGCTAAGGATGGCCAGATGGCACCTACTTTGCACAGTTCATCACCTACTGTAGTAGATCTGCTTGTAACAAGACAGAACCAGGCAGCAAATAAGAATGGAGGTAAGAGGAGCAAGAGTCCAACATTGTCTTCTGGGATGTCTCAGAGAGAAAAGAATACAACTATTGAACACATCTCATTCATTCCCCTGAGTCCACATCATACAGCAAACTACTGTAAGAGGGCAGGACTACTGAGGGAGGAAAAACAAGCAATTCTTGCAGGCCAGCTGAGATATTCTCCAAATAGGAAGACAGTGCCTACCTGGAAAGTACTCTGAATGTTGGGATTTTTTCCAGTCTTAATCACCTGAAAAAAATCATACAGTGCAACTCATCAAGGCAGTGCTTCATCTGCCTTAGTCTGTCTCAATTGTCCCAGGTTATCCACGAACCCAAATGGTCTAGAGGAGCCAGAACATATTCCATCCCTCTGAGAACAAAATTAACTCATTGATCTATTGTATCTGTTTGCACACATAGGAAAATGCAGCTCTGCACAACTTTCTTCAGAGAGAGAGAGGAAGCAGCCTGGACCATTTCCCAGGCTGGGTGGTAAGTTTTCACACTCTCTGGTTTAGCCAGGTTCCGACATGTCACAAGGACATTTCTGTTTTCTGTCAAGGCCAGATGTCTTTTTTTTTTTTTCCTTTATTTTCAATGTTTGGGGAAACACCTCTCTTTCCTAGGAGCTTTGTGCAAATATTTCCCAACCTGAAATATTTGTCCTGTGTGAAAAGGCACCTTTCAAGTCCCCAAATCCCTGTTCTAATCAGGGGTCCCAGAGTTTGGTTTATGCAAGCAGTAACTGAACCTTATTGCACTGTGATAAAGACATTCAGTACTCATACAACTCTGTAGCAGCCTTGTTTTAGCATGATTGCTTGTTCTGTTGGTCAGATGCAGTTGCAGAGCCTGGGGAACAGTGATGTACATCAGTAGGCTATACTTTTATTTTTAATTAATTTTTGATCCTCTGGTGAGCTGTAGCAGAATGTGTATTTGCTGTTTTAGCTAGGCTGGGCTGGATGCCAGCATTAGAGACATTGATTAAAAAGAGCAAATTATTTTCTGCATCCATTTTTGCTGTGTTTCCATGTGCTGTTCGAAACAAGAGAGTAAAAATTAAGCATAATTGACTGAGGGTTTATACCTCAGAGTAATTTTTCCATGCCTTTCATCTTCAGTGCTGTTATTCCAAGGACTGAAGTCACCACAACCAGTTGAACCTGTATTTGACCACCCTGGCAGAAACTCCTTTAAAGATCTTCACAAAAAGGTGCTAGAAAAATTGCAAAGACCATTTGCCTTTCCCTTCTTGTTACATCAATCACAGTGCCTTTCCATGCTCCCCAGGATCAAGTACTTGCCTAAGTTACTGTATTTCTTAAATACCTGTAGCTATATCTTTATCTGCCTACACTATATGCCATCTGTATTATGTGCCTACACACCTCCTCACCTCCTGCTGTCCACAACTTGTCCAACCACAGAGCATAAAAAAGGGATAAAAAAGTTGATCACCACTGCTGTGAGTAACCACAAGCAGCATGTATTTTCTCCTCACCCGTATCTTGCATTCCTTAAGCCATGTCTTTGAGAAACAAGCCATTCAGTGGTTCCACCTGTTTTATTCTCCCTTCTTAAAAAGTAAGTATGGAAGCAGGTGACACTCTACAAGAGTATTTTTGATATGCAAATGTCTGCACAGGCAGCTCACTTGGGTGGGCTGTCTCCAAGATGGGAAAATCCCCAAGACCAGCTCTGGAGAGGCCAGCAGTGCTTACATGGGGAGCAAGACAGCAGCAATGGATATTACAGTAACTGCACTGGAAAATTCCCCCTCCTCCCCTGAGCATCTGTTCTGCATGTGTTGAACAGATCTTCTTTGTCTCTTGTCCAGCAACATGTGAACGAACCTGAGTTCCCTCAGGGAATGAAGGGATACAAGAGAAGTCAGCATAAAGATTTCTGCTGGAAGGATAAAAGATAACAGCCTGTCAAACTGCAGACCTTTAAAGCTTAACACTTTCTTTCAAATTTGCTCTCACACTGCTATCTACTGCCAAAATATTACAAGTTTTTGACCCCAACTTACATTTACTGCTTCTTATCAAGACATTTCAGATAAAAAAAAAAAAAAAGAGTAGAAAAAGTACAATGTATAAACAGAAAAATTTAATTGGTTAGTTTGTATCATAAAATATCATGAGATCTGCTCAGGTTTTAGCAATCACAACTATGCAAGACAGCCTGTGGACTCAGGCAAACATTTTCTTTGGTCAGTTCTTTGCAGAAGTGATTTTATTACTTCCCACACATACAAGCCTTCCTCAGCCCCCCACAAAAGTTTCAATTCACAGTTTAGCCCTGATATATTCAAAATGCCAAGACATCAGATCTTGTGTAGTTGAATGTGCCAGCCAGTTAACCATGTAAACTTAATATAATTTCATGTAGAATCAAAGAGTAATGCAAGATCACTCATAAAACCATGAACTAAAATGTTTGAGGTTTATTTAGCTCAGGGTGTCCCCACAAAAGCATGGTGCAAATTTTCCCCAGCTTCCTGTAACAGAGGTGGCTTCAGAAAAGTACATTTAAGTCAGAGTAGGACAACCATTGAAAAAAAGAACTTCTATTAACTACTAAAATGTATCAGCACAGTATTGTAATGAGATAACGTTGGTTTAACATCCCAAGTCCTCAATAAGTCCTTAAATAAGATATTTGCTTGGTAGTATTTGTCTATATTGTACTCCTGGATTCAGCCTCATGCTCCAAATTTACAGTGCAAACACAAATTTACCTCAGTTTTCAGACTATAGCACATGTTAAAGCATTAGCATTTCAGACTTTGATTTGAGTAACTCACACAGTGTCTCTAAACAGTTTTAATCAAGGGAAGAAAAAATGGCCTGAAAACTGTTCTTTTTTTACTCCCTGAAAAGAAAGGCAGCAAATACACATCCTGAGGGACATAAACCATGTACTGAGGTGAAAATCTTCAGCTACTTCACAAAAGGATTGGGAAAATTAATACACATGCCTAAGATGTAAAAATGGTGGCAACTTTTAAAAAAAATCTTTAAATTACCAGCTAATTGAATCCATGAATATACTTGAATTTACCTCTATATTATCGCTGTATTTAAATGTCACTCCAGTCACTTCTCAGCTGGAGACTTAAACAACCCCGAGACAGGATAAATATTTCAGTGCCTGAGAAGCATCTCACTTCAGTGAAGTGGTATTTAATTAGAAGTAAAGCAAATTAACAGTACAGGAAGGAGTTGTGATAAAAGAAAAAAAAAGAAGGAGCAGTGAAGACAAAGGGGGAATTTGGGACAAAGAAAATTTGGAGAGCTGAGACCGCAAGTCAAGGAAGTGCTTCTCCCTCCATACCCTTATTTCTAGCTGCTCCCTGCATTTTTTAACTTCACACTCAGGACTTCCATGGGATGGCATTGGCGAATAAGACACACTGGTGTTGCTGGGAATCATCCCTCTACTTGCTTTGTCTGGAGCCTTCACCAGCTCTATGAGAGTCTAAAAGGTTGGCTGCTTCTCACACACCATTTCTGGCAAAGGTGGGTGTAGTGCAGTAGTACCAGTTCCTGCAGAACCACCTGTGGCCCTCCTGGTGCACCCACAGAAGAGTACCCAGCATGTATCTGAGATCACCTGGATCCTCCATCCCTCAACCTGCGTGTTTCCTCATTGTAACTCTCTCCTCACAAAGGCCACCCAGGAGCTGACTAACAGGAAAATCTATTAGCTGCTGCTCACCTGGTCTGGATTTTAAAAGGTGAACAAGAGGGTACATTTCCTATTATGAATCCCCCATGCTCTCCAGTCCCACAGACAGTTCCATTATTTCATTTCTTGTTGAGTACAGATCCACATTTTGATATTGCACATGATGGAAACTCTCTTGGCTTTCTGGAATTCATTACAACCTTGATGCACTTCAAGCATACTGGTAAGCACAAAGCAATAGAAAGAGCCTTCCAACTGTCGCCTTGGATTTGTCATCAAATGTGGACTATTATGGAAAAACTTTCAAGAGGTGAAATATATACCTTCCAAACTGGCAAAATAAGCAAAGCATCACTTCATCATGTTTAACTCTCAGGTGTCTCCCTACACCATTTATACTGAGTTACAGCTAGCTGCAATCACCCTGTCAGAACCTTTATCAAGGGTCAAAACCATTCAACCAAAAAATTCCAGTAATTTTGATATTATTACAGTTGCAGATAATATATTTTATCACACTGTGATAAGTCATGCATCTTAGCAGTGTGTATGCCATCCACTTATTCTGAAGTGCATCTTTTAGTACAGTGTGGATGGTTAAATTTAGCAAATTGTGCCAGCTCGCTGAAGTGTCCCCAATGGAAGTTCCCAGGTTTGTTATACCACCTATGCAAAAACCTCCTTTATTTCATCTGCAGTACTATCAAGACTGCTCTCTGAATACTTGAAGCACAGCCATTGGCTCATGGTCCAAAGTAAAATATAGGTATTGCTGTAATTTAAAATGTGCTAGTTAGAATATGTTTCTAATTTTAATTTATGTGTTAGTTATTATATTATTCTTCATTTTAATGCAGTGGAGTGTGCATTGGCTGAAACCCAGCAGGGAATTTTTGACAATTTCTGCACAGTTAGAATCACCAAAACAACTTTAAGTGATCTGCATGGTCAGTTAGATAAAAATTTTACTGCAGCAGCCATATAAGAAATGTAAATAATGGATTCAGTAACTATTTCTCATGTAATAATTTTTGTTATTAAAAAATAAAAGTATTGCTGCAAGCCTTCTTTTGTTGGCTATTTTTCTGTGGTACAGAAGTACTAAAATCAACAGCCTCTGCCTCTCAGTAATAAAAGCGTGGGCCTGTGTATCCACATATCAATACTGTAACATTTGAAGGTTCTGAGTCCTGGCTAAAATGAGCCCATCTGTTGTTCTTCAAGTAAGATATTCCCATAAAATACAGATGCAATAAGAGATGTACACTTGCAGTCTTATGGCTTGGGGTTTAAGCAAAAAAGTTAAACCTCTGCCTTGAAGAAAAAAATATCTGAGGCAAACCAACTAAGCACAAATGGCTTCATCTTTTGATGTTGCTGGATCAAGCATGCTTTGCTGGCATGTTCAGAATCAAAAGAAACATCCTGATAATGAGACATAGTGTTTTTGTGATCTTTTTTGATTTCCTGTATTAACATTAATGAAATAAAGAAGGCAACATCTGAAGTCTAAGGTCTTCATTCTTGCACAGCACATTAAAAAAAAACCCTTTGTGGTCAAAAGAAATTTTTTTTTTTAAAAAGAGAGGTTTCTTATACATCCCTCAGAAAAAAAACCTTATAAACTTGTTTTGCGATATGAAAACCTAATTCTCATTAAGTTTAATGTTCTCTACTTGCTTTCCTCATCTGTTTACTAATGTTTCATTTATGGGAAAATCCACATAAATGTTCAGGCCATTTGCATTGCTCACATCCTCAGAACCTGAAGCTGACATGGCACATAGGTATACACTGACCAGTACACAATAGGGTTTTCACCTGTTTGTATATTTACAATCCTTCCTTAGAAGGAAGTCTTCTTAATGACTCTCTAACTCCTTGACCTCCCAGAAAAATTGTTTGGGAAAAATAAGATCTAGTTAGTCATCTATATCAGATGTGGTTTTCTTTTTTCTGAGTATCAACAGTGAAAACTCTCTTCCCCTCAAGTAAAATAGAATTGGAATATGACTTTGGCAACTCCCACTGCTCTGTATACCACCCCAAACTAATTTCAGAAACTATTTCTGGCTTCTGTTCATTCCTGCCATTATGAAAATACAACTGTTCCAATTTTAAGAACAGAAACTGAACATCAGCAATTTAAAAACTGTTCCAACTAAATGTTGTTAGAAATGTTGGAAGTTTTCAGTGCACTGAAGCTCTTAGACATGTGCATAACTTTAAAGACAGAATTTGATTGCATTGGTTTAAAACAGAATTATTCCCAAACTGGAGCTTTAGGTATATATAACTTTCCTCTGATGTGAGTCAGAAAAACACCTTCTTTGACTTCAATTTAATAAGATACAGGAAATATGTGCTTAAGGGCGGTACCTTCTGAGTTGGCCAAAGAAGGCAGCCAGTGCTGGCACAGAAGCATTCCTCATTGTTTAATGAGTTTATCTATGCTGGAGAAAGAAATCACTGCTTTTTATGCAGCTTTGAGAAAAAGGGTTCCGAGTGCTACCATGGTCTGGAGGAAGCGTGTGAGCCTCCTGTTAGCCATCTAGGATGTCACAGAAAAAAAATGGGGCCACAGGCAGTTTTCAGTGTTGAGCTCTCTTTGAACACACAAGTCAGCAATAACAGGCCCAAAGAATCTGTGATCTCTGTGATCTCACCTATTCTGTCAGGAAATTAAACCCACCAGGGCAAAGTTACCCTCTCCAAGCACATTTCAACTAGTAAAACTACTCGGAGTCAGTTTCATCCATTATAATGCCTACCAATGACATATTTGAGCCTATATTGAGGACCCTAAAATTGGGTTTGCCATCTTATTTAACCACTCCTCATTTTTACTTCTTCTTGATCTCCTACACCTATCAATTCTGCGGCCAGATATGACTCTGAGCAGAGTAGTCTTTGAAATGCTCAAATTGGAAAAAAAAGTCCTCTTGCATTTTTTTTATGATTATATAAATTACCCCCACGTAAGTTTATATATTGAAGCATAGGGCACAGGAGATATGAGAATAAATGCTAGTTACAACTGCCTCATTGAACCTAATAAACAAGTCAAAGGACTTCTAGAGAATTTGCAATTTTTTCATGCTATGTTCTCTAAGAAAAGTATTTTTCACTTAGCTATTTAAATAGTTACAGTAGTAATAATTGTTCTATGACCACTGAAACATGCTGAAAAAGGAGCATCACTCTTTATACCTTCAGTTTAGTTACTTCATCATTCCTATTAAAGTCTTATTTTTGAGTATCTAATTTCTCAAAGCCCATGCCTGCATAAACATTTCAGCTTCTTATTAATATAGCTGAGCTTATTTCTTTTTATCTTAATATATTCAGTACCTCAGAAGGCGCCACAGCTGGAATGCAGCTCTTGGATATGATCTTAAGTGCTTCAAAGGGAATGAGAGAGGTCAGCATGCCTGAAAGAAAAGATATCGCCACTGTCAAGGACCAAAGAGATTGTGACAAGATGGGAATACAGAAGTTAATATAGAAAACCAGGGACAGAACCATAGAGGTTCTAGTGGCAACACAGTTAAAATTCTTTGCTTTCTAAAAAGGAACCATGGAGTTATATTCAAAAAACAGAAAAAGCCTTCACAAGAATCAAGTGAAGTCTGATAACTCACTGCAAGGCTACAACAGAGATTTCTTACAGAAACCTGAAACAGCTTAGATAAAACAAAAGCACTCTGTAAATCAATATTGTTTCTCAGAAATAGCCCACACTTTTTTTGTCAAGCTAAAACATTGTCAGGTTCTGGCATATTTGAATAGTTAATTGGTCTGCTGGTGTGTGTGTATTTGGCCACACTGGAAGTAGTGAAGCACCACAGGAAAATGCTTCTTGCAAAAGAAACGTGATGCATCCATTTTTTTCAAAGTAATGTTAGTAAACCAGTGTAAGTGAAATCAGCATTTGCTCCTAGTTGGCTCAGAGGAAACAAAATTCTAAACTTATTAAGAAAGTTCAAAGGAAATATGGAAAGGAAAAGGTCTAAAGAAAAGGAATGTTTATATGGAGTTTCAAGTAGTTTGTGTCCGTATACAAATATTTGTTCAGGGATTATTGTTAATGAAAATTCTTATGGAGGTCAGCCTTCGTAACATCTTTCAATTTTCCTAAAGCTGGTCACATCCAGAAAAGCAAGCATTCCAGATGTTGTTTTTGTGATGCAGACAGGTAAGGTCACCTCATCCATTTCAGTTCTGTTTGTTGTGAGCCGCATTGTTCTTGTCCCAGTCATTTCCCCACACAAGAAGCTGAGCCCCTTTCAGGTAAATAATAAAAAACAATGAAGAAGAACCCAAATTTCACATTTTGATAGTTTCTATTGTCCAAATATCCACATACTCACATATGAACTCACCATCCCCAGCATGGCCAACAAAATTTCACATACCTCTGTGAAAACTTCATGTAAAAAATTCTGAATTTGATAGTCAAGTGCATTGACAGGCTAACAAAGACTGGTCAAGGACGAACAAGACAGAAGAATCATTTTGTCACTGAGTGAATCAAGACAATATCAGTCATGAGGGCTTAGCACATGCAGGAACCTGCAACTGGTACCATCAGCTAATTCAGCAATTGCAGAAATAGATTTCTTGGGTTAGAGACCTCAGTAGCAACATAAAAATCTATATATTCAAAAAATCTCTTCTACAACAGGTCTTATTAGTTATCAAATACTATTTTGGGGGGGGGGGGGGATGTGTTGGGGAAGATGAAACAGGAAAGCCTTATAAATATGATTGCCTGACAAAAGATTTTGGAAATATGCAAACTATAAGCGACATCGAAATGAAAGCCACCTTTTGAAATACCAAGTCTTAGTTACTGAACAACTGGAAAACAATGGTATGGCCGACTGAAGGTAATCCCCTCTTGATTGAACAATACCCTCTGCTTGCAGGCAGGTCCAAGGGTCAGAGCAGACCCTACTAGCTCAGCAGAAGGGGTCCAAAGAGTAGTTTTTAGGAGTTAAGATGTAACACTCTATGGTAATATAAGAACTCTTATAGGCTGTATGTAAATGCTATAGGATTTGTATCTTGTATTAGATTGGTTAGTGACAATTAGAATATTCAGTACAAAAGATGATTTATTGTATTGTAACCAGGACTTCAGACACTCTTACCATTCACTCTTACTATACTCTCATCTCTACTACTTCCATTCTCTCTCACTACTTCTTCACCCTCATTCCTCTCTCTCCCTCTCTCTCTTTACTTACCCGCTTACTCTCTTGCTCTCTTGGGCCTGCTCAGAGCTGCCAGCTGCAGCTCTAAGCAGTGCCCCTGTACCCACGCCCTTTGCAATAAACCGCATGTTCCAAGATCTGACTACAGAGATCTCCTCGTATCCGTCTGTCACTGTCTCCCACCCATCACCATCCGTCTACGCCCGGTCCAGACTGAACCCCAAAGCTCCCGAAGAACCTACAGGGATGTCCTTCTCCAAAAGTGCTGTGTTGGTGCTAAAGCAGTACAAACCACAACCCAGGTGCAGAACACATCCAAAGTTTCTGTCAAGGCTCTTTGCCTCGTGACATATCAATACTTGCTTCTCGCACAATGACTCAAGAGGTACTGAATGGGCACACTTCTCTTACCCTCTATCCCTCTAAGAGAGAGTAACTGAAGTCTGAGCAAATCCCAGACACAGCCAAGTGGTGAATGAAGACTGCAAAGAATCCCATCACAGATAATACAGATATTACCAGCAATGGTTACTCAGGTCTCATTGCTGCTTGTAGAGGATAGGAGCTATTGGAACTGGCACTGAACCACCAGAACAGAGGAAGCCTGGAAACAGCTCCACAAGAAACCTTTGTGAGGCCTTGCAGATCCTCCTCCTGCAAACAATTTCTGTGAGAAGAATGTTCCAAGTGCTGCAAATTCATGAGCCAGGTCCTTCTGAATGGTGAGACTGCTAAAATGAATCTGATTTTTTCACTATAGCCCATTTAATTTCTTTTATTCTTCTCCTTTGGATTTGAGCCTCAAGATAACTAGAAAATGCAAATGTCACTTTTCATTTATGTCAGAGACTGAACTTTTCCTTCAACACGCCTTGTGTTTTTTGTTAAAAAACAGCTCTAATGACTGAGGGTTAAAAACAGTATTACCAAAAGTCACAGAATTTAGCATTGAAATTGCAAGGGTTGCTAATCCTTGGTTTGAATGAATTTGGACAAAGTCACTTAGGTTTGATGTTACAGTCTTTACAAGTTTGGTGTTACAGACTTCCACATGCTCTTGAACAAAAGCTTCCAAAGCAATGGGTTTAGTTTATTTTATTCCAGTAAATTGCAACCTAAAAGTCTATATTGATTTGGGAGGGCCACAGAGAGTAAAACCCCTCCAAGCCTCTGGTTCTCACACTGAGAATCAATGCATCTATGCTTCTTCATGGCTGACATCAGAACTGTCTGGTATTACATTACAATTACTATCACAGTTTTGAAGGAAGTCTCAGTAAATAAGACAGACTGCTGCAAAAAATGTGCATTCTCTAGTTGCAAGCATCACAGTTGCTTCATGAAAGGAAGAGCAGAGTGCTTTCTAACACAACAGTGGAGCAAAGGTTGAATAACAGATGGTCAAATTCCTCTACCAGTCCATTTAAAATAATATTTTTGCAGCATTTCAGCTTTGCTTGTTGACTTTATGCTTGAGTATTGATCACAGTTGATTGCACTTAGTTCATAGTAGGTTGACCATATCATGCACTCAGGCTGTCCCTCTGCAGCATAACATACAGAACAATAATCCATTTGAATTGATGAGTCCTTTGTAAATGAAGCCAAACCACAAGATCAGAACACTGTGATTGTGTAGAAGGGCAACGAGTGACACGGGTTATTTACTGATTGATACTTCCCCATAGTAATAACACAGCTTCTATTGGAAAACATCTGGAAACATTACAGTACAATAGTTCTTTTAAAATAATGAGGTCTATCAATCATTTGTATAACCAATGAATGTGAAAGAGCTTCATGTTGTCCATAAAACAACCAGACCTGATGCTACTCACTCATGACTGGTGATTTCGCTTTGGCCAGGACAAATAGGTATCTGCAGAGCAGCTGCTGTAATCATAACTGAGTATCTTCTCCAAATGGATGCACGTGCCAAGACTAAGGCGTGCACAATGCGGGAAATAGCTCACCAAAGAAGAGAACAAAGCCACAACTACAAAGGTAAATAAGTCAAAGAGACTTAGCTCAGTAAGATTTACAGATCTTGAGCGTGACTTCAACCACCAAATGTTAACAACAATCAGTCATTGGTTGTTTAATTATTTTTTTTAATTACGACACTTCAAAGAATACAGGTAAGTCATGGTATTATTAATTCTCTCTCGGTATAAACCAGATAAGACTAATGTGTCAGAGGGATATGTTGCCATACAAGATAAGCAAAGACAGACCTGGAATAATAGAAGGGGAATGCAGCTCTTGAAGAACCTACTGCTCAGTAGTGGCAGCAAGATTTCAGTAAAATAAGCCCAAATGCTTGCACTATTCGTTATAGTAATGCTTCACTCTGCAAAGAGAAAGCAATAGATCTATCAAGTCTTCCCAGCTGTTTCTACTCTCCGCTGTTGCTTAACTGGTCAGTCTCACAGCCCCTGCTCACTGCACACATTGCAGTGCGTTCTGGTGAGCATGAGCAGTGTGAGAATGAGAAGCTGGAGAAAGGGAGGAGAGAAGGAATAACGCAGACAACAAGTGGGAGAAAATGACAACGAGGAATTCTTATAATTGCAGAAAGGGACAGAAAAAAGGACAGAAAAATTATGTGGCTCTGCATTGCTTGGGGCAAGCCAAATACGCCTAGGTCTTTTAGTTGGAGAATTTTCTAATGTCTGCCAAAAATATGGGATTCAATCTCAGATTTCACAGATTAGATCCTTTATCCAAACTACTCAGACTTGTGCAACATTAGACACTTCTGCCCATATGAAGGCATCAAATCAAAGGTCTGAATTTCCTTTGCATCTCCTACCAAGTGCAATTATTTCAAATTGCTGGGATTAAACATGTGGAAAAGCAGTTACTTGGATCCAAAATATGGCCGACCGCCTCTTTCCATACGTTTTTCCAGGAAAACTGAAATATGGCAAGTATTTCTCATTTACTATCCAAAACACCATTTCAAGAGATCCTTTTGTCTAGAACCTTGAGTTTAGGCAACTTTTAAGTTTGGTTCAGAATCCTTACTAATTCATTACTATTTCCTCTACTGTTCAGCCTCTACTTTTCTCATCAGCTTTTTCTTTCTTTGTCTAGGTATGTAGAAAACAATTGACTGGCCAGTTATATTTCCAAAAATGTAACAGAAGCAATTTTAGAGTAATCAAAGCTATATGAGAAATCCACTGACTTCTCTCAAGCTCCAATCTACCATTTCAGCAACATTGTTTTAACAATATATTGCTCACTATTCCAATCATTTAGTCCCTTCTATTGAAAAGTTATTCCAAGACTTGTAGAAAAAAATGAGGGAATTCTGTAGAACAGTGCAAAGTACAAATGCTGAGTGAAAAGATGCAGAGTACAGAATACTCCCAGCCATGCAGAAGACCAAGAGCACTAGAAGTAAATAAAGTCTGATTGTCAATTTCTCTATTTTTTTCACCCACCTTTTGGGGAAAGAAAGATCTGCTATCAGCCATTTATAATAATAATACACAACACTATCACAAACAGGAGTTTGCAAAAAGAGGGCTGGTAATGAATCTGTTTCTTAAGCAAGCTACCTCCTATACAAGTACATGAACTACAAAGCAATACTTTAAAGTAGCTATTTATAAGCAGAGAGATTAATTAGGTTAATTTTTCACATACATTGCAAGACAATTTCTCAAGCCCAGACTGAGGAAAGGGGTGAATGCTGAGTCTGAGGCCAGATGGAATACTGCCCTCTCAGATCAATGCAGAAAAAGTGTCTTTTGCCATATAAATAAACAGATGGGGAAAAAGAAAGCAAGCCTAATTATACCAACCTTTCTAAGAAACATTTCCAAAAATACTTATTGGCCTTATCTGGAGTGGAAAGTTTCAGAGGGAGGACCAGAGGTGTTTTATTTTAGCTTGGCATGAGTAGGGAAATTATAGGAATTATTTCTAAGTGTGGCAAATGCAGCTGCTTTGCAAAGACATAGTTTAAGGGTTCTACATAAAGCCATAAACCCTCTGAGAGACTCATAAAGAGCTGGCATGGTTTCATTTGAATTTAAGACCTTTTATTTTTTTAAAGAGCCAGTCAGTTACAGTTGTAACAGAGCTCAAGGCAACACCATTAAGACAATAGTGGGAATACAGTGATCACTTGCTCCCAAATATCACCATGTTCAAGGGCAGGCCCTCTAAAACTCCTTTTAAGATTGCACCAACCCAAAGATTTCAACTAACAAGAGCAGAAAACTTCCCAAGGATTATAAACTCCCTAAGTTCTAGCAAATGGATTTTCTGTACAGTAACTGTACAGAAACAGGCAGATACAATTTGGAAGAAGAAAAAAGGTAAATGCCTCATTGAATCTTACAAGACTCATTTTGCAGCTACAACAAACATCCCTGATGTGTATGTATGAACTTCGGGTAGGGACTAAGAGAGATAAAAAATGTGGTGGTCAGACACAAAGAGCTCTTTGGACTAGACAGAGGTAACTTTTCCCATTAGGGGAGTCATGCTGGCCAGCACAGAGATGGAAGAAAAGGCCAATACACAAGCAGAAAGTTTCTCTATTTTCAACAGTAAGTTCTCCATCAAATATAAAAAAAAGAGAAATGAAAAATTGATAACTCCGTTGCTGAAAATATTTTGGCCATCTGTGATGCTGACACAACCAAAGATGCTCCAGGAAGTACAGCTCAGGTCTCTTCTGCAGATCCACAGGGTGCTTGCATCCAGGGTAACAGATTAGTGTTTGATATTTGAGAGACTACTGATGAAGATGGGACTTCACCAACATTACTTCAATATTCATCTCACATGCATCAAGAATCCCAATTCCTCTGCTTTAAAATTTCCAGCACATATTTTAAACTTGTTTTCCAGTGTGCACACACACAACATTTATGGATTACTAGGAAAATTCCTACGTGGCAGTCAGCAGTACCACTTTTTGTTGCATTTATAATTCCTTTAAAACCTTGCTTACTGTACCTGTATTTTCCAAGACTGCAGGAACTATTTAATACACGGCTAATATAAAGTCAAAAATACAGTTCATCAAGAAAACAAAACCAGAGGTTCCATACATTTCAGAGACTTATCCCAATCCAGCACTTCTGAATAATGCAGTAAAACCATTCATCCTCATATTTCACAGAAAGATGAAAGATTGTGGTTTCCTCAAAGTGCAGATGTCAACAAATGTCATCTCCAGCAAGCAGGAAGGAAATCATAGCTCCTGGATATAAAATATTTCACTGAAAATGCTCTCTTCTTTATAAAGCTAGGATATTTTAGTGCAAATATGTCAAAAAGCACCAAAATTGTTGCGCAAGGGGTGTGAAACAGCCAATAAAATTAAGCCACATCCATTTAGTAAATATTAAAAGAAACACTTCAGACAAGATCACAGTCAGAAACAAAGAGAGCCATTATCAGTAGGAAACATTATCAAGATGAAGAATAAATATTTTACAATTATATTTTCAGGTGTATTTCAAGTGTCCCTCATTTTGCATCAGGTCATTAAGTCATTAGGCAAGGAACTTGCTGTTCTAAAACCAGGTTCCCAACATTTCTCATCAGGTAATTTTGAATATAAACAGTTTAAATCTTCACATGTGATAACACAAGAACATAAAAACTCTCAGAGTATTACAACTCTGTCATTTCCCACCATTTGCAGTTCTTCCTTTGCTTTCAGCAAGCAATGGAGCTGGCTTGAATGTATGGGGAAATATTGATTATCCTCTCTTTTGAGAAAAGTCTAGAATTTCCCTACTCTATGGGATCACTATATAAGAATTTAAAGAATAACCTGCATACTACCTCACTTTTTCTTAAAAAGCAGAGAGAAAAAACCAAATTAATTAACCATTAATAAATTTAAAAGCATGTAGTTCATGGACTGTCCCTCTGATGTTAAGGATGAGGTTTGACTAGGATTAGGCATATCAACTGATGAACTTGTCTGCTGTGACCCCTGTGCCCATGCTGAGCTTCTTACTGCTAATTACACGTCTGTGATTTTCCTCTCAAAATTATGTTTCTCCAGAAAGAGAACAAGCAGTGTAGCTATATTTTATGCTAGCACTCAATCCCCAGGTCACTCGTTTTATTTTCAGACTATCGGTTAGAGAATTAACCCTCCCCTGTTTTTCTTCAGGACAGATAATAAGTAACTGTTCTTACAATGGTGGTAATAATAACCAATTTCTCTGGCTCTGCCAAAATGAAATATGTCTGTAATTTCCTATTTTCTGAGTCCTCTCTTTCTCCTGTCTATCCAAAGCATCAGCATCAGCTTTCTTCACTGCTTTGTTTCACAGTTGAGACTCTGCCAAGATTCATCATTTCCTGCTTACACTGCAATCTAAACCAGACCTTTTAATCAGATTCTCTGTTATGAATATCTTTCCTTTTCACTTTTACCTAAGACTCATGAGCCCAGAGAAATAGAGAAGTGATGGTTTGTTTCCATCTTCTCCTCTCATTTCCTTTATCACATATTCAAACATGATTTAAAGGTCAATATAAACAAAAATATAGAGAGTGTATCTAATTCATACCATTTTTATACTAGTTGAGGGCACTGACTTAAGTAGTTTCTATCCAGAAATTTATAGCAAGGATCAGCTGAAGCCATCAGTTCAATAGAGAACCTGCCAGTTACAGATCCCAAACCAAAAGACCAATATTTCCCACAAAAGTATTTTTAAAAAATACGCTGGCACTTTTTAGAGAACATTTTTCTGAAATTACTTTGCTAGTAGGAAAAGAGTTATAAATATGACAGCATAATTTCATCGGTACAAGAATTTTAAGTAAGATAGGAAATAAATTTAGTTATAATAAGCTTCAAGCATCAGATTTTCTTATAATATTAATTCTTTGTCCTGGAATAGACGGGAAGAAACTTTCTGTATTCCACATACAGCAGTTTTAGTATAAACAAAAAAATTATGAAACCATTGGCATAAATCCCTCCTATGTAGGCTTCTATTATCCTCAGTAAAACATGGTAACAGTTCTGCTGTCCATTTATGTCTTGTATTACTGGTTAATAACTACATATTAAAATAATATAGTTAACACAACACATATCACAGTAGTGGATTCTTTAAAAAGCACAAACTGGTATATCTGTCATTAGCCCAACAGGAATGGTAGATGTGATTTTCTACTGCTAGGATAGCAGTCCACAAGTTTATTAGCCATGAAATGAACTGCTGACAACATGGGGTGAGCAGAAGTCCTCTAACATTCTTCAACTTCCAAAGTCCCATGTTAGCAGCTCTATCTCCTATTAACTTCCCAAGATTGGCAGTAATTTCAAGGCTTCTTTCATTAATGATATTAGTGATTGAATGGCTTAGGAGATCGGCTAGAGCCCAGTGTACACAGCTCCTTCCATTCAGAACACGCCTACCTTGTCACTCAGAGTAATGATTATCTGAAGCTTGACTTCCTTGTGCATGGCTGGGTGACTCAAAGACCTAGCACAAAATGGGCTGAGAGGAAATTCATACTGCATTCAAGATCAGACTACATTCCATACACAAATCACCTAACTTACACACATTCTTACAGCTGCAGGGTCAGGAGCAGAATGTTAGTCCCAACCAAGCTGGGTGGCGGTTTGAGATGCACCTCAACCTGCTGCAGTGGTAAATCCTGAGCTCGCTGCCTTTATTCCATGTCATAAACCAAAACTTTACAATTCCTTACATATTTCATTCTTGTCAATACAATTGCTGCTGGTTATGCTAACTGTGTAAATGTTTCATGCTCCTGTTTTTATTATTTTAAGATTATGATGTCCCTATCACTCACTAGCAAGTTTCATGGATTATTTTTTCAACTTTGCTACAAGAGGAACTCCACAGTCAGAAGATGGGTTTTTGAAAGGAGCTGGAGCCTAAATGATTTCTATGCTTCTCACAGCTCAAGTTTCCAGAGGAAGCTGGAAGAAGTGATACTTGTTAAATGCCAGATGCTACAGAGAAAGACTCTAGGTCACTATTCCTGGCACCACAGTAATTTCTAAACAAAAAATCCTCATGTATCACAGACTCATTTCTCTATTTTCATAGCTCTCTGTATCTCCCTAGGGAAAGAAAACAAGACAATAACTGTATGCTTAAAAGAACAATTTTTCTGAATAAGCAACGGTTTTTGCATTGAAACATCTCAAGGTTACATTCTAAATCTACTGAATGCTCTTTGAACTGCAGCCCTCTTGCTTGTAATCATTTTGAAAAAGCACAAAATACCAACCTTGGGGTTTCTTCTCACCCCAGTCATAAGAGATTATTAGCAATTAGTACTTTGAACAATTCACATTGTTATGGCATGCTGTAGAAACATTCTGCTTCTGATCCCATAATACAACATACAGTAGGCAGTATGTTACCAGGGGCCAGGAAGGGACATGAGACCAGAAAAGTTAGTTTGGTCCCTAGAAGGCTGATACCTATACCAGCAAACACCATAAAAATGGACAAATTGTATAGATTTAGAATTCTTCTCAAGGATGCATAGTCCCAAACTCCTCAAGACTTGCTTAAAAGAGAGGAAAGAAACAGTCCTTTTCTAAGAAATCTGGCTTTCCCAGCTCTTTGAATGGACTTGTCTGTTTCTACTGTGCATTCACCCTTAAGGTATCTTGTGTTCCTTAAGTGCTTGTTGGTCATCAAAAATGGAAATGCACTACTATGTAGGAAAGAATAAAGTAATAGAACAGGACCAGTTAAGCTAGAAGTTCTTCTCTACATTGAAAAATTACTTTTGTAAGAGGAAGTAAATTTCAAAATATTACTGCCAAACTCAATTATTTTTCCAAGTTTTTCTTAAGAGATGGAGAGTTTTTTAAAGTGGTTAGAGTATTAAATAGTTCAAATTACAATAAACAATATATCCTGACACTAAAGAAATGTATCACATAGTAAATAGACCAAATTATATAAAAAGATGAATGGTTCTTTGAAATCTCTTTTCCTTTTCATATCAAAGCCAAAATAAATGCCTGAAAGAAGCATTTCCATCTTCTGCAAGGTGCATGAGAAAACCATTCATTTACTTAAAACAATTCTCTCACATGTAAAAAGTACAGCATTCATAGAGTTCAATACATTAATTAATTCCCACAGTTCAATACAACAATATCATCTGGCAAAAACTCTTTTCATGTTACAATCTATATAAATACACAGAAGTCCCTCAGATACTACAGCTTTATCAGGGAATGTTTTAGCCCAGATTTATTTGCTTGCTAAGTACTCCAGGGATTACATCTGAGAGATGGCAAAGTCATGCCATGACATTGCTCTTTTTATCTTCATTTGGCATTCTCACAGCTGCTATTCATTCGCAAACCTTTACTGGGTTAATCTCAGAAGTTCCCACAGCTATCTTATTTTGGTCATTTCTAGAAAAACAAATTACTCAGGCACAAGTTAATGATACAACAAATGTTTTTCGCCTAATGAAGGGGTTTGGCCAATAGACATAGATTACTTTGATGGTAATAGCTTAATATGCCCAAGTAAAATGTCTTGTGAGATCCATGGCACCTACAATAGATGTTATCGGCTTGTGGTTCCAAAACATCATTGTCTTCCCTAACGAATTATCTACAATTTATACTCTATTCAGTATTAAAACAGCTCCAATTGGCTTAAGCAGTCAATAGTTTAAAAGCAGTCTTTTCCACAGTTCTAGACCTGTTGTCAGCTTGGGCTGGAGGTGGAAGATCTTAGTCATACTGTGTTGATCCCTTGCTGTGTTTAAATGCTTTTGGATAAAAAGTGATGTAGAATTGACAGTGCTACAACCTCTGTGACATTAGGTCAATCACCAGGTTGCACACAACTCACCAAACTCTGGTACTTATGAAATTATATACATTTCTGGGCCATGGATTCTCTCCTGAGATTTCACCTGAGTAAGGTCCTTGAGACAACTTCATCATTTAAGCTAACATTTTTCTATAACTGTATGCCTGAAGGAGAATCTGAATTATTCTCCTCTGTGCCACTTATTTTTTGAAGGGCATTGCACATATAGCCAGTCAGACATCCCAACTGGCTCCACACAGGATTAAAACACCATTTGTCTCAATTCACTATGTTTCAATATATTTGAGAAAGTCCCCAGATGATGTGAAACCATCTCAAATATTTAGAATTAGTTCTCAGAAAGGAAGAGTTGCTTCAGCCCACTTTAGCTCTCTGTCTTTGACCTTGGTCAACAAAACCACCTCCCATCATACAAGCATGCCTGTATCTTCTCTCCTTCCGCTGAAAGTATTTTTTGAATCTCCTCTAGTCTCTCTTACAACATCTGGCTTCTTTGTTCTGCCTTTATTAATTTTCCACTACTTCAAAACTCCTGCTTGCAGATAGAAAGCAAAAAACCTTGGCTTTCTGAGCCCATTGTCACAAGCTATTTCCGTCTCAACAACTAACTTCCACAAGGTATCCCTGGTCTGCAGGGAACGTGGTTAAGCCCTGGTCAGCAGCAGCAGAAACATATTCAAAAGAGATTTTTAAAAAATTAAAGTCTTATAACTCCATGAAGTCAACCAGAACGCACTAGATAAGCACAGATTCTGCAAAGTTATCAAAATCATAAATACCCATGTGTGGGAAAGTTCAGCCCAGAAATGCTTGCATACCCTTGAGAAATGCCATTGATTTCCTTCCCAAACCTTTTGAAAGCTTTGTCTATGTGGGCATGAATTAAGACCAATTCATAAATGATGAATACTGAAACACAATTTAAATAAATTATTTGGAAACAACTTATAAGCCAAAAGCTTTTGCTTGAAACGTTCTCTCAGCAATTTAAAACCAGAGAAAGAAATGCATAAAAATCCATGTCTTGCACTTAAATAGACTGCAAACTGAAAAAAGACAACATTTGCATATTATTTACTACAAATAGACCACCCTTATCCTGATGAAACTCTTGAAAGGCTTAGGATAAAATGAACTATTGTGCCTTTTCAGCTTCTTCCTTATGGAGCAGGGAGCATTTTTTACATGCTTTAAGCAAATAAAGCTATGGAACAGCAAAAAATCAGACTGTCTCCATGGAGACAAATACACAAGGAATGTTTTTAAGGTAGGGTGCACAGCATCCATCTAAGTAGAAAGTGATAGGTGTGTGTAGACACACACCTGTGTTAATGCCAGTGTGACATCCAGCTGGATATATGTGCACCTCACTAAGCTTCAGCATCATGTACCTATAGGAAACAGCTAAATCAGGCACATGTGCCTGGCTGGGACACTGGAATGTGGATAGTGATGAATCCTGATGTATAGAGTGTCCATTCAGCTCCTCAAGCATGCACAGGAAAGAAATATGAATTTCTAATGTAATATATGATTGCTGTATATTAAAAACATATTTCCAGCATTTACAAGCTATTGTAAATATAATGAGCCTGCCATTTTTAAATAATATGAGTAATGCATTGACAATGCTGAACGACACATGTGCTTCCTATAGACAAAAATAAAACATAGTTGACAAACATTCTTAACTGTCTCCCTAATCCCTGCACAGCTGGCCAAGTAATGATTGAAATTAGTGGAACAGAACTGAACCAAAAATAGGAGTATGTAGGCAATGGTAAGGAGGTGTATGGATGTGATACCATGAAACAAATGAAGTAGCACATATGTCCCTTTTTGCCAGCTAAGAATTACATGGGTGCTCAACAATATCAATGTAATTGTCCAAAAGTATGACTACATACATATATTCTTAATATCCCTAGAGTGCTTCGGTAATGACAGAGGATAAATTTTAGTAAAACGAGACTCTGAAGGAAAAAGCTCTGTGCCTTTCAAAAACTCCCCTAAAAATACAAAACTTTAGAAATGTGATATTCTTATTTTTCACTCTTAAAGGAGAAAAAAGAGCCCCAATTAAAAAAAAAAAAAAAAAGTTAAGGTTTTTCTTTTTTTTTTTTCTGGAACAGTGGGAAAGCTATTTGGGGTAGAGCCCACTTTTATAAAGATTAATGGAGGAGTGAGGAAGGAGGTGTAAAACAGATTAAATCTCTTATAAGGGACATAAGGCAGACAAAAGAATATGCTTTGAATGATAAAGATGATACAGTTCACCACCAGTTCTTTTGGTGTTGAGAGAATATTTGAAGAAGGACAGATGGGGAATCATATCATTGAAAGGGTAAACCACACCTCTAACCCATGGTATGAAGTAGGATTAAAAGTAAATGAGAAGAGCCAGAGATGAGCACCAATTACAATGCAGAATTTACACTGAGAGCTTTGCAAGTTCCAAGTCTTGCTGTTTAAGTAACAACTGCAACTGGTTGCTTAAAAAATGTAAAAGCAGCAAGAATAATTTGCTAAATAACTCTTCTGAAAAGAGATGGTTTTCTCATTGCCAACATTATTTTTATGTGCCAAGTTTTATACCATATTATATATAATGATACAAGTGCCAATTAAAAGAAAACAAGAAAATAAAACATCAACTCTCCAAAAAACCACCAACCAAACAGAACAAACAAAGAAAATCCCCAAAACCAACCAGGCAAAAAACACCCACTGGAATACAGGAAAAAAGTGAAAAACATCTCTTTTTTTTTTTTTTTTTTTTTTTTTTTTTTTTTTTTTTTTTTAAGGGGAGATGAAGGAAAATGAGGGTTGTTAGTCAGATGATTAAATAAAGAAAATTTTAAAACCCAAACCAAAAACCCTGCTCCACTTCTCCCATCTTTGAACATACCACTTTCTTCACTAGCATTTAAATTTGAAACAGAAATCCAAAATAAACTGGATAATAAGTTCATCATAAAGATAGCATTACTTTCTGAATATTCTGTACCAAAGAGTAAAATTTTGTCATGGGCTTTTTTTTTCCCCACTTGATTTTCTGCTGAGCTGATGAACATTTAGAATCCCTGAAATCTTACTACAAACCTTGGGAACGAGCTCACCCACCCTGCTCTTGATGAACCCACAATGCACTCATTCCCAGACAGAAGCTCACAAGATGCAGGTAATTTTGGGTGATCACAGATAGACACCCAATTCTATATGAAAAAAATTGGTGTACCATGTGTACCAGGATTGTCCAAATATAATATCTTAAGCTCTCCGTTTTATTTCTTAAGATTAGGTGATCATACAAAACTGTGTAACTGCTACACTGCTGTACCAATTACATTATGTCAATGCTATTTTTCACACAAACAGTGTTGACAGAAAGGTATACTGCAGTCCTGAGGCTGCAGAAATGTGCAAACTCCCAAATGGAGCTTTTATTTTATTCACATTGCTGTTTGATTAATTTGATGTTTGGTTCCTTTTTTTTCCTCTGTCTCCAGTATTTTTATTTGTGCTTGAAGTAGAACCCCAGCCATTAAGGAATATTGTTATATGAGAAAACAATTAGCTCAAGGGAGGAAGGTGATTGTATTAAAGACATCACTGTTGTAAACTGAAGTGTTTGATTGAAGGCATTTTATAGCTGGGAGCTATAATTTTCAAAGCTTAAAGCTAACTTGAAAAAAAATAAATGTTCTCAGAAAAAGCAAGACAAAGTGAATTGAGATTCTGTTCTTTTCATTGCTGCCTTGTCTGTGCTGCACAAAGCCTAACAAGCATCTATTGAGATCATCCAACTCTATAATCGCATTTGTTACCATGAGATTAAAAAATGTTAAAATACGAATTTTTATTTTATTTTTAATTTGAATAATTTTAGTGTATTTTTTCTCCCATTCCTGTATGCTCAGGTCCTACAACAGTCTCTGAAATCAATGAAGGACTGTGAGTAGGTGTGTTGAAAGCTGGATTGAATCTCATATTAAGGACTTCACCTTATTTTGATTTTGATTAAGAGGAAACACTCGATTTATGACTTTGGTTTCACATGTGGTTTTAGTGTCATAGTACATGAACAGCAAAATGCTGAATTCGGTTTTATTACAGTATATACTTAGCAGGAGACTTTGAAATGGAGGATTGGACCCAAAATCCAGGAGATCAATATCCTAACATTTACAGTCACCAGCATCTCATGGAGCAGGTTGGTCCAAAACCCTGAGCAAAGCGTATATGGGATAAGTGTGTGCCCAGGAGATGGGCAGATAGCAGATAACAGCTCTGGACACCCACAGGTAGTATCTGCAGCATCTGCTCCTCTGTCTCAGCCCTAAGATAGAATCTAAACTTAGGAACTGTTTGCACTCTGATTTTTTTCTTCCTCTCTTGTACTCAGATATTTGAACCAACAGTAGAGAGGCCTTTCATTCACAACACTTGAAGTCCACTCCTGCTAAAGATAGAGTTTCAGAGATTTTTCAGTTTAACAGATTTAAAATATTTTCTGTAGAAGAGGAATGCTTTCTGCCTACTATAAAGGAGAAAAAAAGCTAGAGAAATTACCAAACAGGTAGGGAAACCTTTCTTAAATCCACTCATGAGACTGAGAGCATTCAAACTTATAGTTCCCACGTCCCAGCAAAGTGTCATAACACCTAAGTTAGGAGCCAATAGGAAAAAAAGTGCCATCTAGCCACCCTTTTAACCTGGACCTCTGTTTAGTAAATACATCCAGAAGGATGACATGCAAAAAGAAAACACAATAACTGGGCATACAGATAGCAGTGATGTGTCCCAGTCAAGGTTCATGCTCCCAAGAACTTTTCATCCATTTACTCTTCCATACAAAAAGGCAAATAACCTCTGGAACAGGGAACAGAACAAACAACTTTTACGGTTACTAAAACCAGTTCATAAAATTCATTTTTCTTCTATATAAAACATTCCATTCCTTTTTTGACTCTCCCTCAATTCCTGCTTTCCTTGTCTTATTATGGTGGAGATCCCAGTCTAACCACACACTCTGTTGTTACTTTTTGCATCAGTTTTGAATTTGCTTCCTTGAATTGTCATGAATGTGCCCTTGTTGCACTACTCTCTCTGAAACCTTTTTTTGCTGTTTTATGGCAGCTTTTCCCCTCTTGTCTAAGGAAACAATTCTAGCCTTTCCATTTTAATTTCTTTTACTTGCACAAGTAATTTTTTCCACAAGATAACTAGCTCAAATAATTATTCTAAAAGATGCAGCATGATATGTTTCTGTAAAGGCCTTTAATATTTTCCATATGATATTTCACCCTTATACATTCTACAATATAACTTACATTTTAAAACACAGCTGCACACTAAACTGCCTACTGTGACATCTTGATGTCCCTAGACCAACCACCACAAGCTATTCATACATGTATTGAATGCAGCTAGACCTTGCTATAATTCTCTGGAGAATAGGAAATACTCACTATTTGATCAGATTCATTAATTAATCCGTTCATGCCTATATTTCTTGCACGTTTTGTTTTTCTTCATCTTTTCAGAAATTAAATCTTACCACTCTATATAGTACGACTACACTCTGCCTGTTGGTCTCTGTCATTGAATTTGATTGACAAATACTGTCAGCTTATTATGCTGAATATACATCCATTAGGAAGAGTAAATGGAAAGGGAAGGACAGTCAATCCTCCTTTATGTGTAGGCTGCAAGTGTTTAATTAAAAGCAGAAATCTGCTACGGAATAAAGTCGCTCCAGAAAACAGAATAGCTGAATCCCAGAAGTAAGAGGACTGTGTTCCTTCTACACTGGAAACACACAGAGCAGGAGGACTCGATGGACAAAAGAATGGTTTGTGCCATTCTGGAACTACTCAATCGTCAAAGAAATTCCTCAGGAGCCACTACAATTGTGTTTGCTGACCCTCTTCCACAGGGCAACTAAACAAAGAATCAGGCTAATAAATTATTTAAAGCATATTCAGCTGAAATTGCATGTTCAAAGCTGTAGGAAAAACACAAACATTCAAGGGAAGATAGTGAATGATGTGAAATCCACTACAAACAGGGAAGATCCACTTGTTCCTCAGCTGCTATTATCCAACAAAAAATCTTTGGTGAACGGGTTTTGATCTAATACCTGGGAGGTATAAAACATTTCTCAAGATCAGAAAACATGAAGCAGAAGCAACTAGTGCCAAGGCTGCCCTTTGGAGTCCTGGAGCACCATGCAATAAATGTCTTGTACAAAGAGTGAAATGAGGCCTAACTTGCACTCCCTGCTATGTTCATAGGGGAGAACGACAGCTCTAGGCTGAATTTGATAACTGTGAAATAACTGTGTGTATTATTGCAACAGCTGGTTTTGTAAAAGTTTGGGGAAAGGCTTAGAAGAAAGTGAAGGATCTTTACGTCTGACTTCAGCTGCTAACACCAGTTCTCACAAAATCCCCACTGCCAGGAGTCACAGTTTTAACAGAGGATGTACCAATTCTGGCTGGAGCAAAAACTGTATGGAGGCATCTTCAGGCACCACTCTTATAACCATGCATTCTATTTTAACATGCTCTCAAAACCAGAAATAAACATTTTGTTTGCAACTAATTTTTGGAACTATACCACAGTCAAGACAAGACAGTGCCCCCAAATTCTGTATATTTAGAACAGCCATCATACATGAGAATTTTCTAAACTCTCTGTGAAGGATGAAGTGCCTGACACATTCCTGACCTACCAGAAGAATTACGAACATCTATGGGAAAGATGTGTAAAAGCAAATTATTCAGTCAAACGATGGACTTTACAGATCCATAAATGCCATTAAACCCAGTAAAATGAAAACCTCAACCAGTTACCCTTCAGAACACTACACACGTTGCTTTGGATTCAAGCCAGTGACATAGAATTAGACCAAGAGTGAAAAATTTTGGAAGCATGTTACTTGGGTAGAGTACTAAAACCAGGTTCTACTTGTGTTATTTTCCTTGTGATGTGGTTACTCCTCTGACATACAGATAAAGCAGAACAAAAATTAATAAATCAAACTACTGAAAAATATAAATGTAAGAAACACAAGTGTAAGGTGCCCAAGAAGACAAGCTGAAGAGAATGCACTCATATTAATGTCCAAAGAGGGTACAAGACCATGTTCTATTTTACCTGAGCTATTCAATTACTATTTGGACAACCCTAAAACCATAAGGAGGCAAGACAATAGGTTTAGTTACAAGCTATGCTGCTGATACTTCAGATCTATGCACCATTTTATTAATCTACCATAAATACTGAAATATCAGTAAAGTCTCCATTTTCTGCTCTTTCCTAGAGCTCACCCAATCAGGCTTGTGATGTCCTGTGACTTCTGCTTCTTGTGCCATGTCTTGTTTCTACTCCCCCACCCCAACAACTTGTTTCCTTACTTCTCCCACCATTGTTCCTCATTAATGGAGACTAAGCAGGTCTGTTTCCAAGGAAATGTTACTGGGACAGGCCTGGAACTGACCAAAATGGGGCCATTTATTTCAGAACATAAATCTGAACAAATCATAAAGTTTAGCTTTACGAGATTTTTTTCCAATACATTAGACCAGATGTGGTCCTAAGCAGCAGAAGCCAAATATCAGCTCTAGCACCTAGGAATATATACAAGATCTTGATTTTCAGATCCATCTCTAATAAATTTTTTTTTTGCACACACTTCCCTCAAAGTAGCATCAAACCCAGAAAGGACCTCCAAAACCAAAGTAAAACCCCAAAAGCCATGCACAAGAGAAGCAATCGCCAGTTCAGTTGCTGAACAGTTACTCTTGCAGTAACCAAAGAGAGGAACACTGATTTGAAAACAATAATATTCAGGTCTCAAGAAATAAAGAGGAAGAAAACATCAGTAAGTGTGTTAGGCTCATTCTCTTGAGGGAAGCATCCACATTCTTGGCTTTTCATTACTCATATCCTCTGATGTGTACACATCCAAGCAGATTTTGTTCTGAAGATAGTATGCCATTTACAAATGGAAAAACGGAGACATCTTAGCAAGTGAGGTGCCACTACTTCCTGAATATTACTGAGGTGTCATATTTGCAGATTCAATGTTCTTAGAAAAAAGGAAATAGAATAAAAACAACAGCTGCAAAGACAATGAAAACTGAGCCTTTGCAATGTCTTTATTTTGCTAAATTTTTGATGAATCATTACTAGTTTTAATTTTTTTCAGTGTGACTGCCAGTGAAGTAGATTGAACAACAAAACGGACCTATAGCCATTAATCAGGGACCAGGCACCTTAAGATACAGCTAAGGTGTATCCCTTGTGTAAGCTGTTTGTGATTAGAATAATGAAAGCATTTGGGGACTAAAGGTGATGCTAAGAGAATGTTTCCAAAAAAACTGGAATGTTGCTGTTTCCACACATTTGGGGTGGTATTCAAACAAACTGGAACATCAGTTAATCCAACGAAACATGGATTAGCCAAAGGAATTAAATAAATTATTAGAGGTGGTTGTGGATCTTCAATAATTTAGGTTATTTGATGCAGGGACTCTTAGAACAAGAAAATTATGTACAGATTACTTTTTTCACTGAAAAAGATGTAAATCTAATTACCTTCTGTACTGCAGATTAAAACAGTTTCTTGAAAAATATAAATGGAATCTTCTTGCTTCATAAAATGATGTAATACTTTTTTTTTTTTTTTAAACAAAGGATAAGTGATTTTAATCAAACTGTAGAAGACAATAATCTAGTAAGAGTTTATCAGAATATGCTGTGTGCCAGTTATTAGAGCATGGTAAATCCAGGAGTTCCAGGCTGGATGCTTTGCATTCCATAAGTGGACTAAATTTTGTAAAGAATTATTTCTTACCCTAAGCAGGTTGTTTCAAACAACTATGCCTTACAGCAGGCAGAAAGATGGGTGTCTCAGTCCCGAGTCACACTTGTGTGCTCTGCAGAACACAAGATGGATGGGAAATCTTTTCTTGGTAATACTTTCCATTCAACCTGCCACTGTTAATTGAAGGACACGCTATTTCATTATGTCTCTTCCTGGCAGCCTGCACAGTAATTGCACACAGTAGCTAGGGACAAGTGGAATAAAAGTGCTGCAATTGTGAATAGGAAAGATGAACAATTGGTAAGTTAATCTCATCTTCTCATGGTAACAAACAACTGAAGCATTTATGAAAAAGAAGCAGTTTTATACCAGTTCCATTTCTTTGCACACTGAATAATGTCAACCTATTATGAAAGGTTTTGTGCTATTCAAAGAGTAAATGAGCTCCAGCTCCTTCCTGGAGTTCATTATTATATAAACTTGACTTTTATGGGGGTCCAACGGAAAATAAAAGGATTTTTGAGGAAGAGATGCCAAATTCAGCTGGAGATTAGTGTGCTTTATTCCCCTGCTCCTATTGTACATGACATTGAAGAAGAAACTCCTAGATCAATCCCAAAATGTGGTTTGTTAGTGAGGTTGGACTGCTTACAGCATGTAGCATGCGAGTCATGACTGAGAGAGGAAAAAGAAAAACACAGCCCACAGAATGTGGACACAGAAACTGTTTTTTCCTTACTATAAAAGTCAATCCCTTTATTTCCATGACAGCTACTATTTTTTCTTTTGTTTTCCTGAACCAAATCGTCAGAAAGATCATAATACTGATGTTTAACTGCACGCAACTTCTATTTTTTTTTTTTAATGGAAAAAGGGTTCTTGTTAAAATGCAGGAACAATTTCTCACTTCAGCATCTAGATAATTAATACACGTGAGGTGCAGAGTTCTTCAGAAAAGCCAGGTCTGATAGTCAAAACAAAAGTCCTTTTTAGAGACTGCATCAGATTGTTATTAATAGTCTATACCAGGAGTTATGGTCACCTTTACCAATAACATTAAAGGAAATATTAAAGGAGTGCTCCTAGCTCAAGCACTGGGGTTAATGTTCTGAAAATTAACACAGTGAGTTAACTGCAGCATAAATTAGGCAGTGTTAACCATTGAACATGTACAATTAGTGAACTCTCATGAATTAGGTTAGCAAAGTTGTTACACGTATATAAATAACTGCATATTCACTGTGAGAAAGATGGCAAGTAACACTGAACAACTGGACCAATCAGACCAATCTGGAACTCCTAAAAATCTACAAATTAAGTGATAATTCAGCTGTTATTGTTATTTATTTCTAAACATAAAATTTCAGAGCAAGGCTGGAACTCAGGTCAACATATTCCCTGTCATACAAGATTTCTTCCAAACATATTTTTTAAAACCGTTATTTAAATAAAGAAAAATCTCAATTACAGGATTTAATCAGGATGAACTATTCCACAGTATAATATCTCATCACTAGGATTTTTTTTCCCCTACAACAAGGATTCTCTTTTTTTCCAAAAAAAAAATATTTTGGCTAGAATTTTTCAGTTCCACTTTTCCCAGTTATGGCTCCCTTTTATTCAAGTCTGCCTTCTTCGTCCTCCCTGGAATTTCCTCGTAACAAATCCAAATCTGGTTCCAGATGCTTCATGTGGGAAAGTGCGTGCAGGAAACAGGTGGATTCATAGTCCTAACGTGCAGCAACATGGATAAAGGTTCTGAAACTAACATGAACTTTGTGCAAACAAGAAAATTGAGGCATATTTACATAAAACTAAGGAATAGCCATTTTGATCTTTTTAACAAAGGAGAAAACTGAAGAGCAATGCCCTGCAGGTGCCATGTGTGTTCTCCTAACAGCTGTCCACTTAGGTCCAGCTCACTTGAGAAAAACTGCTGTTTCAATCAGTTCCCAAAAAACCCACAACACATCCTTTCCATGATGGGAGGCACAAGAAACATTCCCATACGGCACTTAATTTCCTTGAACACAGGGATTTCTGCTTCCTACATCTAAATTGATCATCTCTTAGAAATGCTAAGATTACCACAGAGAAAATTGCACTTTATGTACTTTTTATGCAGTAATACATTTGCCAGAATGATATAGGACTGTTTTGCAAGAGCGCAGAATTTAACTCCAGGGTAAAGGGTCACCATCCACTGTTAGCCTAAGACAGAGCCAGGGCCTGCAGAACATGACATTTCAGCATGAAGTAACAGTGCATGATGATTCTTATTCCTTTTCCCAACCTGAAGCCTACATTAAAAGGAATAGCCAGAGATAAGAGGACTGTTCTTAGCAATATACAGTATATTTCAAAGCAAGTTATTTCAGAAACTTTCCATCTAATATGTTCCTCTCTCAGACCATCAACTCAGATGTTCAGCACTATGTCAAAGATTATTTATGCTGAAGCAGAAGTCCATAAAAATAAGACAACTTGAAGTACTTTATAAATAATTTTTGAATGACAAGATCCTGTATTCAATCTATTGATACACTAATACACTACAAATGCAGTCTCAAAGAGATTAAATGTCATTTATGTCTCACCTGGAATAAATTTTAAAAATTGTTACAGTCTATTAATTTAGTACTTCAGCCAATTAAAGTAGGAACCACTGTACAAAACAAGGAGGTGGAATAGTTTCAGTAGATACAGGATATGATCTACAGTCCCATGAAGCAGTAAAAAACTTTCTGCATTCCCAAAATTAGGACCACCAACAGGAGAAACACATGGGATGCAAGTTAGGAACTTACAGAACAACTAATATATTAATACATCCTCATACAGGAACTAATCAGTTATACAAATAAAAGAGGTAACATTTTTGAAGATCAGACCATAGAAAATACACTTATTTTCCAAGAATGACAAAAACTATTTAGAAGACAATACACTGATAAATACACAACCATGGGGATGCTCTGACTTACAACATCAGGCTGCTGTTTTTAAGAGATAAGATGCAGTCCTGCAAATCCATCACAATACTTGAATGCAACTACTGGCAGGAGCAAAGGGATTCAGAACATGACCCAGCATTGAAGAATAGCCTTGTAAATCTACAGAATGCTTTTATCACCCTTTCCCATGTCAGCACAATGTACAGGACTGTAGTGTTATGCATAGATTTAAAACCCTTTTTAGTGTCACAGAGAGGTCCTTCTCACTGGCTCTGAGGTATTTTAAAAATTCTGTCTTGAAAAGCTGTACAGAAAACAAGCTTGAAATCAACTTGTACCTCCCCTTCTACTGTTGGAGTAATTCACAAAACAGCATAACAGCATCAAAAAACCTAAAGACCACCCCAATTTTATAACCCTGCAACTTCCTTCTTCTCCTCAAGACCCCCTCAATGTTTGATGACATATAAAATTACAAGATCAGACAAGACCCATGAAGGATTCGTAAAATGAATGTAACATGTCTTACGTACCAGTATGAAGCCATTCAGTAAAAGCAGATGTATCAACAATATAAATGCAGCTGTTTGAAAAAATAAGACAGATTTTTCTCATTCCTGACCTGTAAGCTTTACCTGCCAGAAGATAAGACTTTGTAAAGCACCAAAGGAACTAAAGGAAACTGCTGACCAGTGTGGCAAGAAAGAAAGGACAGATAGAACCCAACAAGTCATGAGCATGAACAAAACTGTAAGTGGGAAAACTAGAAAATCAGTAGACTTTTCTCAAAACTAAGATAAAACTGTGATTAGCACAGCATCACAGATACACATTAAAGACCACTTAACACAACTTTTCTTCATTAATAAGATCCAGGCCAATCTCAGCAAAAGTTTTTTTTGTTAATGTAACTTTGATTCAAAGCAATTGGAAAAAACACTGTGGTTTCTAGAGCTATTTAGCCTAACCAAATGTGGGCAGATCCTGCTGATAATAGAATGATTTAACTGAAATGAATTTCTATATTCAAAAATAAACTAGGCTAGAGAGCTCCAGACCAGTGTGAACGAAAGAAAACTTTAAAAACATCAATTATTTGTTGCAGCATAGTTAAATATTAATGCATCCTCTTTGTACTCCTTCCAGTCAATCACTTTTAAAATGTCAAAAATGGGGTGAGAAAGGAAATAAAGTGTAATGTCTGGCTAACTTCCCCTCTGTGTTGTATCCAAACACTGAAAAGCCCCAAATAATTTACACAGATGTAAGAGGACAAAACCTGCACTGCAGAAATGCATAGCAAAATCCAGGTTCAGGCTGGACTTCAGCCCCTCTTTGTGCTGTCCTGCTGGAGCAAGCCTTAAAGACAGCTGCTTAATTCCATTCAATGGCACAAAGAGAAACAGCCACCTTTCCACCACCCCACGGGAATCACAGGGGAAGTAAACTAAGGCAACAGTAGAAACCAACAGACCTCTCCTGGCACACAGTGAAACCTCTCCTGGCAGCTCAACCTTCCACAGCACACTGCACTGCACTGCACTGCTGCAGCTGAAAGTCCTGAAAGAAGATGGGAACTCCTCTCCCCAGCTGAAACCTATCCAGCCTCACCTGCAAAGACACCTGGTTGCTGTCTTGTAAACATTTTAGACATTTTTTCTGTGTTCAGACTAGGGTATTTTGCCCTTCCCCCCCCCCCCCCATTTTCCCAACCAAAGCTTAGGTGTCCCTGGAGTTCCCAAGAGAGGGAGAAGATTGAGCAGAAGGGTTTAAGGACATCAGTGCAGGGTGGTACTCTCTCCAGTATTATCTGCTGGGAGGTACCACACCACTCCTACACTTCAGAAGCCCTGACAGCTTCTCAGACACGTTTGTAATCTGGTCAGCTTACTTCAGCTTGCTGGTTACATCATATTTGCAGGAGACAGCATCTTCAAAGCATTCCTTACCCTGTGAGCTATTTGGCAAAAAGAATGGTGACAACTCTTCTTCCTCTGGCTAGTCTGAGAAAGCTCTGTTTCCTTTGCTCTTTAGATGTTCTGACCAAAATAGTAATGGAAAAACTGTATTTGAATTCCTCCAATGCTCTTTTCTTTCACCTGCAATATCTGGGTAAAATCTAAAGTCTATGAAGACATTTAGAGGCATTTTCAAATGTATGTTTTGTCAAATATAATATATTCTAAATACAAGTATTGCACAGATTAGCCTGTACTTTCCTAATTTTCATGTTCAAGACTGTGTGTTCCAGCAGTGTTCCCAGTAACAGCCAGTGCCCCTAAAATCCTTCCACGTGTGGAGCAGCCAGCTTGTCCTTCCACAGTCAAGTCATAGGAAGGAAGGCAGCAGTGACATGAGCTTTTTACTAACCCAGCTTTCAGCAAATTCTCTGTATGTACTTCTGAGAGGCATGTGTAGATAGCAGGCACCTCAAGCCAATTCAGAGGCCATCCTTTTTCCTTAGCCAAGAAAAATGCTTCAGTTCCAGCCTTCCATTTGTCTTTGGCCACTGGGACAAGCTGCAATTTTGTCCCACAAAACATTCAGAAGTTGCCTGTAGCAAATAGTCAGGGATGTCCCTGGAATGGAGACTAAAGTACAACATAACAGGATTTTTATTGCATTTTTGCCTCCATCTGCTGCCTTCAGCAGTGTTGTCCTCACATAAACCACTGCCTATCTCGTCATTTTCTGCCTCACAAAATCAAAGGGGGAAACATTTCCCTGATGTAGGTCTCTGACAGTAGAAGCATCTCCAGGGCTCAACTGATGGTCTAAAATAAAAGAAAATATTATTAACAAGGTTTGCAGAAATATAAAATAATGTGAAAAGAAAGGAAGAAATGAATACAAAAGATGTTCCATTTTTCCACCTTGTGCAGTAATAATGCTTCGATTAGACCATTGAAACATCACCTGTAGGGCAGTAGAGAAACTACTCTCCTTTGCCACAGACTACAGTTTCTTGTGGTAGCCTATATAGTCAGTTTTCTATGGCCATTTACAAGCAATAAACATCTCCTTAGGTGATCTTCTGACATAAAACTCGCATTTATTGAGTCTCCACTAACACTGAGAGGGACTTTGCCTTCTGGATCACACTGAAATTGCAAATTCCTTCAGTTTAAAATACTGTAACAGTTAACAGGGCCCATTCTTCCCCAAGTGTCATTTCTGCAAAATGATCATTTTCTTTCCCAAACACACAAATGCTTGAGCAATACTGTCATACTGAGCAGTGAGGACAAGCCAGATTCTTATAGATATGCAACTGCTTACTGAGAAAGGAGTCATTATCTTCTTTTTATATTTCCAAAGTCATCTATCATCCTTAATGGTTTCCCCACAACCATTTCTGTGCAGACATTACCATTAATAATGTGTCCTCCTAGCCCAGTTTACAAGAATTCAAAATTATTTAACTACAGATCATTATTATTAATATAAGACACCACATAGGTGCATACAATTTGAGCTGAGCTGAGCTGAGCTTGCTTTGGGCTTTCCATCGTCTCAGTGACATTTTGCCTGAACCAGACAAAGAAGCATTTTATATTACTTCCTCTTCTACTTTGAGGAGAAAAATAACTAACATTCATATAATGTTTTCTTGTCTCATAGTAGATTTTTAACAGTACACTTTGCAGGATATTTTATTCTTTTATAATTTGATGTTGCAGCCAGTTGTACTTTTTTTTTTCTGAAATCTTGATTGTGTTGATTATAATGAAAAAGACTTCTTTTGGGGATTTTGACTTTTTTTCATTAATTTAATCTAAATTGTTCAAGCCATTTATTTTACATCCTTTGCAAATAGCATAACAAATGTAAAGCTTTCTTAGCTACGGATGCCAATGTTTTTCCAATACAGAGACTCCATCTCACAGTACAGTCCGTGTAACATATAGACAACTTAATTATTTCTGCCTCATTCCTTCAGTGTCCAAAGTTTACATCTCATACAAGATGACAGCTGTATCATTATTTTTTTCATAATCTGGACACATCTCCACAAATACAAACATTCATATGAAATGCAACAAAGCAAATATACACACCTCAATTTATATCCAGCTTACCATATTCATTAGTCAGAATTGACACACAGCCACCATAATCCTAAAATCTAGTAAATGCTTTGAACAAGATAAACTTAGTTCCTGGTCTACCTGCCTGTTGTGGTCTAAGCCCAGCTGGAAATTAATCACCACGCAGCCATTCTCTCAACCTCCCTCTCTCCCCCCCACCTCAGTGGATTGGGAAGAAGAATCAAAGTAAAGCTTGTACGTTGAGATAAGATTAGTGTCATAATTGAGAATAAAGTAAAATACAGTAATAATGGTAAATGATAATAATATTTGTAATAAAAAGGGAAAAACTAGCGATGCACAGTGCAGTTGCTCCCCACGCACTGACCGATGCCAGAGCCCCTTCCCAGACCCAGGCTGGCCGCCCGTCCAGGTAACCCCCAGCTGATGTGCTGGGCACGACGTGCTGTGGAAGATCCCACGGGTCAGTTTGGGTCACCTGTCCCAGCTCTGCTCCCTCCCAGTTTCTTTTGTGTACCTCCTCACTGGCAGAGCATGAGCCAAGGAAAGATGTCCTTGACTCAGGATAAACATGACTTAGTAAAAAACCAAAACATCAGTGTGTCATCAACACCATTCTCATTCCAAATCCAAAACACGGCACTGTAACAGCTACTGAAGGGAAAATAACTGTACCCTAGCTGAAACCAGGACACTGCCACAAGTCTTCAGAGCAATTTTTCTTTCTTGTAATCACACTGTCATTTTCAAAGTGTTTTTTTCTCTTCTGCTCTAAAGAAGATCCTAACAAGCAACAGTGAAAACTGAGTATGGATTAAATATCTCCTTTTTATGATATGACTATCCATAAAACTGTCCCATAATTCGTGAACTGCTCCATCATACATGTTTTTAACAGTATCTAATCCTGAAAAATGTTGGAGTAAAAACAAGTAGAAATTTCCTGGTTTCTGGAACAGCAGTAAAAGGAAGGTATAGCCTTAATGCTGCTCCCTGGAAAGCACAGGTATAAATCACTTCTTGACATAGAAAAGGGAGGAAACTCCTTGGCATTCTAGACATAAGACTGATTGTGAAATAGATCTAATCACTAGAGGTTAACTGTAAACCATAGGGGTAAAAAACCAACAGCATGATTTTCAAATGGACAGCATGAGATGGATGAGGTATTAAAACAAAATCCATAGCTAAACAATTCTTTAGAGGTTTTGTTGCTTGGAAGGCAGATGGGTTGTTATAGAAAACAAGACACCAATTATGGAATATGGATATTTTTGACAGTGAAACTGGAACAGACCCAATTAGAAATAGGTAGCTGGGTTTTTTTTAATAGAAAAAATCCAGAAGTATTGACATGCACTTTAAATGCCACCAATGTAATTTTATAGAGAAGATAACATTGTTGATAGATACAGCTATTCACAAGTTCTAGTAGGAAATACTAGCACAAGATTTTGCTTTAAACTAATCCATCAAAAATAAGCTGGAAACATGAAGGATGCAATTTCACAGTGATGTGATAAAAATCATGAACATTTAGCTATTTTATTACTTGTGCTTTCTTGTGCACAAGTCCATTTTCAAGGCAGGGGAGAAAAGATATTAAGACAACTGTCATATTTAAATGGCCTCAAAATCATTGTCGATTATGATTTTAGGTCAGCTTTCCCCCTTCTGCATGCACAAAATGATATCTTTTACCTTTATTCTTTCTATAGGAACTACTGGAATGTTCAGAGGATCAAAGCTACTCTTAAAAGTCTGTGCTCCCACAAATCTGATGTTTATATATTTTATTTTAGGCTCACGAGTTGTGACATAAAGCTGATAAAGAGGGATGATATACTCTAAATTAAATGTATTTATGGTAATGTATGTCCTTAAAGATTTCTGTGTAATAGTTCTTAATGGGCATAGGTTGGGAGAAAGGAATGAAAAAACATAGAAAAATATCATAAGTTACTTAAATACATTGATTTATTCTTTCTAGTCTAGCCTCTTCTTGTATAGCCTTTCCTCACATTTGAGTAAGCTTGTGATATTGAACACAAAAGAATTTATGTTTGTATATTTAAGTGCATTTGTTGCTAACTGTGCCTTTACTTTGACTTCACCTTTTTGATAAACAAAATAAATAAAATAATCATATCATTCCATTATTCTGAGCTAAAATATTTTGCAGCAAATTAAATACAGTAGAAATAGATCAAAAAAGATAGCTTTCATTTGAAATCCACTGTTTTATTCCTCTTTTAATAGTATATCTAAATGCAAAAGCCTCCAGATCCCCAAGACTTAGCTGAAATTAGGCAGAATTTTAAAAAGGAGTACAATTTTGAAGGAAACGGTCTTTTTGTAGTTGTTAGACTCTCAGGCCCAAGACATCTAACCTGGAAAATCATAAGACAATTGGCTGGTATTTTTGACCTTAGAATTAGGAATCCTGTTCCCATCTGAAACACACAGGTTCAAGGTCTTGAAGTTCCAAAGAATACTGTCAGGAAGAGAATACTTGAAAGGCTTCTAGTAATGAATGAGATAACCAATTATTTCACCTAACTTCCTTAAAAGTTCTATTAAAAGATGAAAAGTACTGTCTCCCAGGTGACAAAGATTGCAGTAGTTGAGACAGGACATTCCACTGAGAGGCATCAAACCAAGTTCTGTGTCTTCCTTTTAAGTTTGAGGCTTCTCAAACCCCAAACTTCTCCATAAACCTCTATCTCACTTTCTGACTCTCTAAACTCCCATTCCTGGGGAACACTGCACAGCCTTCTGCTCCTACAACCTTAAACGAGTTTGTAACTTCATTGTCCTAAGTTACACAGTGATATAAATGTATGTATTTGGTCAGATATTCCATAGCACAGGGGTTTTTTCCGTCTTCTTCAAAAGCACCAGATGTGGAATACTGCCAGAGATGAGACATTGGATCAGGCAAACCTGATTCCCTGAGGTGAACAGGGAATTTTCTTAGGTATGTCTCAAGCCTTGCTTTCTGTTTCAGAAAAAAATACTAGGTGCTGGTCTTCCCAAAGCCCTCAGTATTTAATTTCCTGATTATAATATTGCACCAAGATGAAACCACTTCAGAGAAGCAAAAGGAAAATCATAGCCGCAGAATGTTATGCAGGCCAGTCATGTACAGAAGGAGATGTAGAGCCTGTCAAAGCACTCACACCTCCAAAAACTGGGACTGCATTTAATGGGAGGAATTTCAAAACTGCTTCCTGAATAAGTTAATTTCCTTCCTGAGAGAGAATTGAGAGGAGACTGAATGTGCACAATGCATCTAAATGACCTTCAGAAAAAAATATTGGCTATGAATTCCACCAGGAAGGTGATAATTGCTGACTACCTACATCAATTTGTTGAAATGAAAGAGACAGTTTACAGGTTTTATATTGGTACAAAATATCTGAGATTTTCTTACATTCCTCAACCCACATTTTTAAAAAATCATTACCTGTATTGTCTCTTTCAAATATTCTGTTTGCATATTACTTTATCATAGTCTAAGATAATAAAAATAACAAACCCAGCAATCAACAAACCCAACAATTTATTCTTCAGCCTGTGGTACGGCAGGTGTGAAACTGGGTGAAGTTGAACCTATTTCCAAGTGCTCATCTGCCCTCCACATCATTCCAGGCTGTTCAAAAGCTAGTAGGCTCCAACAAAAAAGCATCTGTACTGCCTGATTTTAGAGTTGATCTCCCAAGAATCATATGCAGAAAAAGAATTTTCTAGTGGCCTGCATTAGCCAAGAAAGGTTATGAGCACGTGGCAAGGATGTAAGCACACTTCATCTTACAAACTCAAATGAAAGTTTATATCAATTGAATTCTTGGGACCAGGACAATCACTAAGTTTGATGCCATAACACCATTTGCACCATCCCCACTCTGCCCCGCTCCGAGCTGGACAGTGAAATGCTGTTCTTCTCCCTCACAGATCACTGAGGAATATAGTGCTCACTTGGTTTTCTCTCACTACAGGAGCCTCAAATATTGCTTTTTTTCTGTCTTGAATTAATCTCCCACTTGGTCTGAAATTCTCTATATGAAGTGGTTGGACTTGAAAAGGGATATTTGAGTGAAGTGTATCTCCTCTGATAAAACAGAGATAAGGCAAATGTATTTCAAAATTTCCTTCTAAACTGGGACTTCATGAAATCCAGTCTGCTCACTATGAATCCATGAGGCTATACCAAGCAATGTCTCCTCATCTTCATTTTTCCAGGCTCCTGCCAACTTGATCCTACCTCCATTCACACATAGTATGTACCCAGTATCCTTGTTGGATACTCTGAGATGGCAGAGCACCAGATAGTTTGAGGTGTTATTGCTGCAGGTGGAGAGAATTCATGGCCACCAATTGTTTGGAAATAAGAATGGTCTCATTTGGGAATGCAGCCTATGTGACAGTACTTGCCATGAATGCATCCTATTTTTCAGCTTGTCTTGAAACATTGTACATAATACTGCACAGTTAAAAAAAGAAGCTGTCTTGATGAAACACTGCTAACTTAAAAAACCGCAAGAAACTAATGGACTTGCTTTCCCAGAGTATTTGACAATGGAACAATTTCTGTGGAATTGATTTCTTAGATAGGGTGGATGCTTTCCATTTCCTCAAAAACCCTAATGGCTTAATGGTTTAAGCGTTATTCATTCCTTTCTGGATTAGGCTGGTAACAGCCTAGTAATGTGAGCTCTATTAAGATTCTCAAAAAAAAATCCTGGATTGTTCATTGTTTGAACTCTTAATTATGAATTCATTTGGGCTGAATAATATCCATGATATGCTTGGAGATTTTGATGTGGAAAATCCCATTAATAAAGAACAACATGTGAGACCTAGAAATATGCAGAGAGCTTTTTTTGCAATCCCCAGAGTATGGAAAGCCTTGAATGCTTACCAAAGAGGGTGATGCACGTCTATTCTGTCTCCTAAAAACACTTCCTCTTTCAGATTTACAGTCACTAAGAACACAGAGCAATTTTGATCAAAAGAAGCAGCAGCAGCTGTAAGGGAAAAGTGTTCATTTCTGATTGCCTCATCTGGACTAGAAGGGGGTAGTAGAACAATTTTATTACACCAGATGCAGTGGAGGGCTTTATTTCATTTAATCTGGAGAACAGAGGAATTTGTCACATAGAGAAAATGAAAATAATCTTGTTCTTCTTGCCACCACCCAGGCATGATGGTTATTGGCTAAGTTCACAGAAGAAGCTGGAGTTTATGATGACTATTTACTAACTTTCTCCTGCATGACTGTCCTAAGAGAGCTGGTATTTTTCTACACTCCAGAGACATCTTCTGTTGAAAAGTTATTTTTGTTTGGTATTTGCTGGAGACCATTTGTTTTGGGAATGTGAGCTTCTGGGATTTGTGGTAGGCTCAAAGTTTCAACTGTACACCATAGAATACTATTTTTTCCTTAGGACATACTTTAAGTTGGAATTTATTAACATTTAGAACGTTCTGTATGCTGAAGCCTTTCTTGATTGGCCATGTGCACTGATAGCAAAAAACAGGCACAGATTTTGGAGTCTAGGTGTTTATTTTATTCTGTAATCTTTCAGTAATAGAACATGCACAATGCCATTTATTTGGTTGAGTTTAGTTTTGAGAGTTGTATATTCTGCAATTATATTTACACCATGAATTCAATATTATGGCTCTGGTTGAAGTGCTTTTTGAGCAGGAACTTTGATAAATAATAAATAATAAAAAATTATTTATTTTTTTACAGACAGATTTTAAATGCCGCTGTTTCTGACATGTTAACGTATTGCAGCCTCTCAGGACAAAGGGTAATATCTATACAGAATGGAAAGCGGGGAGAATCAAGCCTGGTACTCACCAATGAAGGAAGGCCAGGAAAAGGTATTAAACCCATTTTCTAAAATATAGAAAAGGAAAAGCAAAAGTTATTAATTCCTTTTCCTCTAAAAGGAGAATGATAAGCCATAATTTGTTTTCAATGGACTGACAAGGTTATTAACATATATTTGCCAAGAATGCAGCCAGGAACTTCGGGTTCAGATCATGCCCCCTCAGATGGAGTGTCCAATGTCTTGATATCAGGCTGCATCCATTCCAAGTCATAAGAGAGGACACGGGGGCAAGTATGGATACAGTTAGATACAGTTAGATACAAAAAGGCAGTTGTGTGTCTCCAGTCTAAAAGTACCAGAAGTACCAGACAAGTCAAACCTTGCTAACGTGGTTGACCATATACCAGATATATGATATCTTTCTGGAAAAAAAATGGTCTTTATGATGATGAGTGTGCAATGGCCTTAAATGTTTCTCAGGAAGTAATTACACAACACTAAGTGAAAAGATATTTTTGCAGACAGGTTGTCTAGAAGCCAGACTCTTGACTAAATTCAGCTCTGTCAGGCATCAGTAGAAACTCTCTTACTACTCAGTATGTTTCTACTATGCATTTCTCCTGTTTTCTGGTGACTTGACTGCAGGACTAGAAACCAGCACTTGTGACAGAAATAACAGGTAAACCATAGGTAAAAATCTCCTTGACATGCAAAAAAATACACCCTCCCACAAAACAGGGTTAAGCATAATTCTTTCTAAAACCATTTAATATCTCAAGTTGCAAGAATAATCCAGCAATGCACTATTATTTTAGAGCTGGAATCCTCTTTGTTATTATGGCTAATGTCATAGGAGTCACTTCATTTTTGGTATCTTTACAGCACTTACAGTCTGCCCAGTTTCCTTATTTTCCAAGTCCACAGAGGTGAAGCATGACTATAGGGGCTTTGTAAATACTCAGGACAGCTCCATGATGGACATTTGACTGACAATCCTGTCAGTGCTTTTGTCATTGACCCTGCTTGCAAATAATTATTTTTTTAGACCCAGAAAGATATACCTTCTCTCTTTGTCCTTTTTCACAGAGGTGTCTAATTTCATTCCATTAGGGCTGCTCTGTTAGCATTTACTTCTTCCCACCAGTTATTGCAGAACATCTTTATTAAAAAGATGGGAGCTGATTATCAAGCACTGGGCAGCAGCAACTGCTTTCTTTTCAAAGAACTGAGAACAACTACCAAAAAAATGCTTGTGAAATATGCATTCATGGTACACAGTGTCCTGTGCTTGAGGATTTGCATCTACTTTCTCCATTAACTGCACAGAGAGCCAAAACCTATCAGGTCTGCATTATTAATGCTGCAAATCATGCGTTAGGGCCCTAAATATCTGAGCTGCCTAACTCTGTTTTAGTCACTGGAGCAGGCTGCCAAAATCCTTGCATTCTGATAAACAGGGTAAAATGAAGTCATGCCGTTGCTAGATTGAACAGAAAAGTTAGCAGCGTGTTCCTGAAAGCCTTTTCTGCTTGGCACGGGAGAACTGATTAGCTTTCCTGAAGAAAAAAAAAAAAAAAAACAAAAAGAAGAAGATAAAGAGCATCAAAAAAGCGTACTGTAATTCAGTAGTACCATTGGTTTTTGTGTAAAAGAAACTACTACCACTGCTCATCCATAACTTAGTTATTTCCTTGTGCGGATTTCCACCACATCCATGTAAATGTTTTTTGTTATAATTTAATATATTTGTTAGGCATGCAGTTCCCTATACTGGAAAGGGCTTCCTGCTAAGAATATGACATTAAGAATAGTAATCACATCCTTTCCTGGCATAGACGTTCTAAGTAAATAACAGTCCTTATACCCAATCTAACTTCACTGATGCCAAAACTTCCTTTCTTATTGTTATTTATTCCCCATCTCCCCCGTTCCGTGAACCACTTGAAGACACTGATGGTACCAGGGCACGTTGGGGCAGAGCCTCTGGCGCAAATTCGCGCTGGCGCGGGGAGAAGAGAGCATTCCAGGGGCTCGGGCGCCATCTGCTGCGGCCGTGGAGCAACGCGAGCTCTGGAGCCAGGAGAGGGGCATCGGCCAGGGGCGAAACGTAGGAATATGGGCATGGAGCTGGAAAAGATAACCTTCTGTGGCCTGCACAACTCTAATTATTTGTTTCCTTCCAGAAACAAAGCGTCAAAGCAAAGGTATTCAAACAATGACCACCAGGGTCATGAATGAACAGAGCCCCTACAAGAAAAAAAAATAACCAATCTCTTCAGCTGAGACAATTGAAATTATTCCAGGCTGGGGATGCATTTGGTTTCCACTTTCATTTCTGCTGAGAACCCGAATGAAGGAAAGAAGCCACTGAAGAAGACTCATTACAGAGTTAGAAAAGCTAATGTTTTTGTGCCTCAATGAAAAAGAGAGGAGTTACAGAGAGCTAGTTTAAACAGAGAATCAGGCAGAAGGTAAGTTCAAACTAGTGACAAGAAGAGGTGCAGTCCTTGCCTTGGAGGACTCTGCTTAGAAGAGGGTCTCCAGGGGTTGTGATGTACAGGTTCCCATTTCTCTAATTAGACACATCATCCATGGAGAGAAAAGTGAAATTGATTGATATTAGAGAGAAAACGAGGTAGACTGGAATGGGATTTCCAGTACTTCTACAAGCAGAAGAAGGCAGCTGATGATAAATTGCTTTAAGCACCCAGATAAAGACGGAAGAGACTCAGACTCATTTTGAATTGCCTGTCTGACATGCTCACAACTCTTTAATCTCTGGTAAACAGGCCTGAACACAAGCACTGACTCATCACTGCTTCCCCTCAGAGAGTCAGCATTCTGTCCCCTCGCTTCATGTTTACACCTCGGATACTCTCCTGAGAGTGGAGGAATCCCACGCGCCTTGTTCCAGCCCCCTGCCGGTGGATAAACTTCATTCTGCCGAGCAAATGTGCCTTGTATCCCTACGCCTCTAGGAGCAGCTGCCACCGCTGCCTCAGAAAGAGTTGTTTGTCGTGCTCATCAGGCTCTGAGGAAAATACTTGTTTGTCTGACTAGCTCTTCCCGAGCCCCAAAAGATCCATTAGCAATCCTCAGGGGGTGAGTAGCAGTGGCTCTGGTTAATGATATCAGAGCTGAGGAACAGGCTGTCCTACCTGCTGGAGAGCTCATCCAGCAAGCCACTCATGGCTACCACAGATGTTAAAGCTTTACAGCCACATTTGTTCTGCCCTCCCAGCAGCAAGCTCACACAGCGTGGGAGTCTGGAGAACCATAGGGGATTGATACATTAGCAGCGCAGAGGATACAATAAAGAATGTCCAAAGGATTGCATGCTCAGCCCACCCTTCTGCACCCTCCCCAGCTTCGTGGCTGCTCAGCAAGGAAAGAAACAAACCAAAGAAACGCAGTGGGTGCTCCAGCTGCATGCTTCTTTTTGATGCATTTAATCAAGGGACTGAGTTGCTGGTTTTCAGCACTGATGGTGTTTTACATTTCTGAAAATACATTTCTAACAATTGCAAAGTGAGCTCTCGGTAGGTATGAGTTGAGTTTATGCTATTTCACACAACTTCACATTTAAAAGCCTTACAAGATAGGTAGGTGGGAGAAGGTCTAAAAACCTACCCTGGTTTGCAGTTGCAAGAAAAGAAAATTCACAATTTCTAATGATATTTGAGTTGTTTGTTTCAGGTGGATTTATATCTTCTTTGCAATTCACTTTCCATGGATATCTCAGTAAAATCTTTAAAGCCAGACTAAGACACCAAAACAAAGATTGATAAGAAGGGAGTACAGAAAGTGTGCCTAATGTATTTTAAAGTGTCTGTCCCAAATGTCAGTGCTGAAAAAAATACTTGAAACTTGGTCTGAATACCACTGAAATCTATGGAGATCATTATGAAGGGTCTAAAACCAAGCTAAAGGGATATCATAATTCATGCTATTATTAATTTGTATCACAGCAACACTTAGCCTCATTTGTCATCAACAAACTTTTTTGAGTAAGGGATCATACACAAAGAAAAAAACCTGACCCCCATATTAATGACAAACAATCTCTGCTTGAAGTATATGTTGAATACTTGCTACAAATTGCTTCTGAACAAGCTACAAGGCAAACTACTCTGCAGACACTGTTTGGTGAATAATGCTGAACAATGAACAAATTCTAGAAAATTGCAAGCAGAAATGCTCAGCACAAACCAGATAATTTTTTCCTCATGCTTTGTTCATCCATCTCTCCTCAGCAGGTACTTCTGGGGCAGGTCGCCATGGGTGGTGTTGATTTATTTGATTAATAAATGTCCATTCACTTACTAAGCAACCACTGGAATAAAGTCTCCCTGCAATAAAAGTATTTTATATATAATGGTAAATTAAATTGAGTCCTTTAATGCCTCAGGTAGTAATGTATTTTTAGAAATCATGTTACCATCACATAATTTGAATGTAACTAGATCCATCTTCAAATAATTTCCAAAATAAAATGAGATAGAATTATAATGGGCTACACCTGGTAAGAGAAAAATTCTTCTCTTCCTTCCATACTAGGACAGTACCTTCAGGGCTTCAGGCATGACACAGGGCATACTCCATATCAGCTATAAGCATGGTATCAGAAGTCAAGCCATAAATATAAGCATGGTACACAAGTCAAGCCATAAATCCAGTGCAATAGGATGTTTTAGCATCAAAAGCACTTGCAGTACTTACCAAACTTTAGCAAAGTCACCTCAAAATCTTTTACTTTACAATGTCCTTTCCATAAAAATACAGTGGTATATCACAGACTAGAGACAAAAAAAAAAAAAAAAAGAAATCAACATTTTAAAACCAACATTTTTTAGAGGAAGAAAGTTTTATTGAAACTAATTTGCTACACATTTTACACATACAATACAAAACAGAGTTTCTACAACAACATATGGAAAGTATCTAAATCAGCAAGACAATGACTTTCATAAATCACTCCAGGTTCCAACTTTAAATTATGTCATGTTCCCTCTCTCAAGGGATATTCACTGCAACTCTTACAAACTCGTGGTTATGTGTGCACAGTATTCCTAACTTTATGCAGAATGATGTCATATCAACATATAGAGCATATGTAAAATGAAGAGTAAACACGGTTTTACATGACCCTGACCAGATGAACCCATGCCCTCCCTATCACTTCCCTTTGGCTTAGGGGACTTTTTTTTTTTTTTCCTTTCTACATGATTTATTAAATGGATTCACCAAAACTTTGGGGGATTCCTCTTTAGACTTTATTTTTGCAGCAGCGCACTGCGGGTTGCAGTGGCCAAGAATAATGTGGGTCAGAAATCCTGTTTCCCTAACCTTAGGTACATAAAGGCCTCAGGCTCATGCAAGACAAAGTACAATTGCCAATGAATACAATGAAGATTTATGGGATTTTGATCAAAAGCCTGTTAAAATTCAGTTAAGACAGCCGCTCATGGCTAGCCTTACCTTTCCTTCAGATCACAGACAGGTTTACTGGACAAACTCACTGTTTAGTATCAGCTTCTTGTTTCATCTTCAAAAGCTACAACTGTGCATATTTCTCTCCTAAAAATAATGTAAAGAGAGAGTATATGACAAGTAAATGCTCCAATTTTATCTCCTGTTTTCAATAAATATCTACCAGTTCATCCTGTTTGTGTGGTCTCAAATGACCATCTCAAACTAACAGAACTTTGCCCAGCGATTAGATAATAAAAATATTGTTTTAATATATTTCTATCAAATCATTCTTTGGTGAACTTTTAGTGAAGGCAAGATAGAACAAAAGCAGAAATTTATTGTGCTAGTGTTGAACATATATGTATTTGAATATTATATGATTTCAGAATTTTTATTGTTGAATATGTAACAAGAATATAATCCTTTGAAAGGATGTTTGACCTACTATTACTACTACTGCTACTGCTACTACTACTGCTACTGCTACTACTACTGCTACTACTACTATTACTACTACTACTACTACTTTAATCATCTGTGAACTTGTTCTGGAATACTGTCACATGATAAACACAATCTTAAAAGCTCACATGAGGATCACAGTAGAAATCACTTATCCATCTGTATAGTTCAGCTGAATGTGGTAAAATAAACACTCTTTGTCCATCTCTCTAACAAGAGATTTATTAATTAGTGGTGTCACTGATTTGCTTCAACATTTAAATCTCTATGGTTCAGACCTCCTTTGACCCTAGCAAACAAAGACTGTTTAAAGTGATCAGAACAAACTGCAGGAAGTTTCCACATGACCATTTTTACTAAAATGTTAGCTGTTTATTTCCAGTGACCTGGATTTGAACCCTGTTTTAATTTGAAATTATTACATAGTTGACAGAATTTAAAGAGAAAGAAATGAGCTGTCAGTCTGCAGTCTAGAGATTATTCTGGTTTCTGACCTGAGACCAGAGATCCTCATAAAATAGCCTTTGTCCTCCTTTTTAAATCCCAGGCAAAGTTCAGAACATCAAAGCTCAGGGAAAAAAAGAAAAAGACAATATTCAACTTTAAATTAAGATGAAGTTTGTATGTACAGCATACAGGCAAAGCACAGCCACACTGCAATAAATGCAAATTAATAAACCACAAATATACAGTGCAGGTAGCCACAAAGAGAAACTAAAAAATACCAGTGCTATTTCCTAAGCAAGACACAGTATCTTTTACTTTACTGGCAGTAAAAAATGCAGGTTCCTCCAAGTGGGACATTACCTGTCCCATATTTTCAGAAATACAGATCAGCTTTCTGGAAGTAACCAACAGCTTCAGTGGAAATTTCGTGCCATCTCTCAGCAGGAGTCCACAGGTGAGTGGACAAACACTGTGAAAAGTTAGCAGATGTAAAACCAGCCACTTGGAAACAAAAATTCTTGTTCATGCAGGTGCATATAAACAATTTTCTGAAGCATAGCTTTGAAATTCATGCTATAGATATGCCTCTCTGATTTTTGTATGTAGAGCCAAATTTAATTCCTTGGATAACTTCCTTTGCCCTCATTAAACTGTGTCAGCTTGCACCATAAAGAATGAGGCAAGGAACAATTTTCCCCTTTTCAACATAACGCAGGTGAATTTTTCTATACATAATATCACTCAACTAAATATATAAACTGATTAAGTAGCTAAAATGTAGGTGTTGGCTTTACATTGCTAAAGGGTACATATATAAGAAACAACATATTCATTTTTTTATTGCATTTAAATTAATGGAACTAGAAGATTCTTATTTAAGTCATGACTAAATAAAATTACTCTGCTTTTCTGATGTCTGTTTCCCTTCATTGAGACTAGTCAACGCTAGTCTCTAGCATAAATACTGTCAAATTTATTACTTCCTCTTGGAATGTCTCATTTGCATCCTTTACTGCTGATGTATGTGCCAGAACTACTGGATGAGGACTTTCTCCACCAGCTCCTCCACTGCAGTCACCAAGCTCCCTGAGCAACCTCACTTCTTCCCCTAAAGTGGAGGGACCAGAAAAATTCCTGGATGTAACTGCAAAACCCCTTTCCAACACTTTATAAGGAGGTCATGCCAGTTATTCCACAGTCAAAAGAGCTTCCTTTAAACCACAACCCCAGCACTGGATTCCTCTAACAGAGGGAAGGAAAGGCACCTTTCCATTTAAAGTACCTCTTGTCTAGACTATACCCAGAAGATTATATTTATCATAAAACAAATCAGACAAACAATGTTTTAACTCTAGGACACTGAAAAATCTGAAAGTTTGGAGCTGGGGGGATGCTGTTTGAAAGTTATACTCTCTGTTTCTTCTTTCTCTCCCCTCTATCCTACTCAAAGGCTAAAGAATTCAGCAATTTAAAAATTCCTATGCAAACAAGCCCTCAATGGGCACAAAGAGCTATTTCAAAAAAAATTAATAGTTTGGATATACATGAAACGCATTCAAGAGATTTCCTGACACAACTGGTGAAAATTACAGTCTTTGCCATGTCTTATGTAAATTTTTCATATTTTTGTTAACTTTCCATTATGGAAGTAAATTATATCATATAACCAGCAGCTCAGCTCGTAAACCTGTCACTGAGTTATTATTTCCCCCGAGAATCACAGATTATTCAAGTGACCAAAACCAAATGTACTGCATGATGTTTAAGAAATTAAACAAGTTCTATAGATTTTTGACAAGCTTGCAGGACAGTTATCACACGTTTAGTTTTTGCTGAGCAGTGGGAGTGATCAGAAGGATCTGTACCCATGGACACAAACTCTTGTTTCCCAGCGAGCATCAACCATCACTGCCAACAACTTGAGTGCCTCTGCCATCTAGAAAAGTCTGATAGGGAGAGTATTTTCTTAAATTGCAGACACCCAGAAGTAATATTGCTGCCCTGTTTTCCTAGACTTTTTTTCCTCTTCCAGTGTCATGTGGTGTGTGGTGCTGAAGAAGAGCAAGGACAAGTTTCAGGTTGCTCATTGCTCATTGTCTCAAACAAAACAAACAAACAAAACAACAACAACAACAACAAACCAGACAAGTTTTCTTTTAAACACAATAACCCAAAACTATAAGGAGAAAAAGGTGGGGACTTAAAATGCCCTCACACAGTCCACGGTCTCTCTTAAAATAAATGTGAAACACTTTCAAATGTTGCTCATTCAAAAAATAATCTCCTTGACCTTGTACTTCTACGCTACCTCGGGCCATTGACAAGCATCCTCATCAACCAACCCTCAGCAGCAGCATCTGGCAAGTTTTATAGGTCTGTAATAAAAACAAGAGCAGGTTGATCAATTTACTTGACATTTAAAAATAAATCTAACTCGTGCAGAGATTAACAGCAGAATTTTAAGGCCAAAGAATTTTGCCAGCAGAGATATACAAGATAGATACTGGAAAATCAGATTCCTAATGAACCCCTGGTCCTAACTTTCATTCTAGGGAAATTACCATATCTAAAAAACATAAATTTCCTTGAGTATCATAGAACCTAAAAGGGTTTCTTCAATGAGTGGTTGTTTTAGGTATCCCAGATGAAATCTATTTTATTCTTTTTTTAAGCATAGCTTTTGCCAAAAGTTAAAAGGCTCATTAGTTAGGCATGAAACATGCTCACTGATATTGCAGGCTTTTGACAGCCTTCTTTGAGAGGTGTCAACCTCACGTGAACTTCTGATGCAATTAAGATCTTACTCATCTAGAATTGTAAACTATTCAGTCATTTTTGTCATTTTAGTGCCAAAGTGGCATTTTAGTAAAAATAAAGGCATTCCTTTACAAAAATGCTTAGGAGAAAAAAAATTAGGGCTGAGAACACATTGTTCTTTAAAATATACATCCCTTAAATGTAAAAAAAATCTGGATATCTGTAGTCTCTCATCCTGTAACTTCACTGTCCTAATGTTTCAAACTGTTTATGTCAACTCTCTTTGCTCTACAGACAAGACAATTCTGCCCCAGCATCTGACTTCCACACTGGACAGCAGATTACTCTCCTTTGGTGCCTTCAAACATTGAAGGGAGCATGATGTCTGGAGCCAGCCTGCTCTGGTGGAACTACAACGGAAGGGACAGACTAGAATTTTATATTGGACTCAGTTTGAAGATGCAGGTTTCTGCTGAACATCCTTAACTGCAAGCATAAAGCATTTTCAAAGAAATGAAGAGTAAAATTCTGCTCAGACTGCTGGGATATCTTCATCTACATGCCAAGAGATTTCAGAGCCAATATGAAAAAACATGCCAGAGTTAAATAGAAATGAAACTGGCTACATAACTTGTGTAGGTTTTGCATTTTTCTCTCACTATCTTTGCTGCTGATTGCTACCATTTGGTTTCAGCTGCCTTGGGCACTGCTCCATTCAGTTCAAAATTAATTCTTACAGTGGCCAAAATTCTTCTGTACTGGGGTCCCCAGTCTGTTTTGAGAGATCCAATACATTCAGATCATCATCTGCACTTCTTACTGCTATCCAAACTAGAAGAAACCTCTGGATATTTTGAGATTCACTCATCACCAGGTTATTAATTCTTACACACTTAGTGTTACCAGTTTAATGAAGCAAACTTGTTGTTACGTGTACCCATGAAATACAACATAAAGTAAAATGCAGAGAATACAGCTGCACTCACTTTAGTTCTAGGGGTGCACACAGTTTTGTCAGATTTGATGAACTCTAATTACATTGAAATAGCTTCCTCTTGTTCATGGTCAGAAATCTTGCCCACATGTGCATTTGTCTTTGTAACACGCAGCATTAGGGCACAGAAGGTGGATGACAGCTTTATCTCTAAACTGCCTGAACAATGGTTCACATCACATTGCAAACAGCAGTTTGATGGAAACAGCATGACATTCTAGCCTAGTGGTAACCTCAGATTTTTAAGCTATAAGCATTAAATAAAAAAAAAAAATACAACAAAAATCTTTTAATTTTCCATTATTTTGCCATACTGAGACGTGGGGCATGATACTACATTGCTTCAGCAGAGAACACTACACACATAAACACAAAGCTAAACGTGAATGGTAAGTAGGATCACAGGGAAGCCTGCTCTGGCATGGGGATCAGGTCGCCTTGAAGCATGGTAGGCTGGTCAGCACCCAAAAGGCCTAAAATTGTCCTCTCATCGGCTTCTCTCTTGCCTGTGGGAGCAAGGTGCAGCAGAGGAGGAAGTTTGCCCCGTTCCCTGCTGTGGACAGGGCAGTTTGTGGAGGATGTGGGCAGCAAGGCTGGGAGCCACGCAGGCATGTCTAGGTCAGAGACCATCCATAAGCTTGTTCACACACGTGGAGAGAAGCAAGTACATGGCACTGACCTGAAGAACACTTCAGAAGTAAACCAGCAGTTTGGAGAGGGAAGGGAGGGAGCTGTTTTGGTATAGAGGTTTTCTGTGTGTTTGGTGGGTTGACGTTTGTTTACTAGTTTAAAAGCGACACTTCATATATATAAAGCAATGGTTTAATACTCCTGTATTAAGTTAAAAGGTCTAAATCTGTTGACTTCTAAGTAGCAGCATCAATTTACTCTGATCAAGAATTACATAAATCTATTTTTATTAAAACTGTAGTAGCTTGAGCTAGAGAATACCTCATTTTTCCTGTGATCTTATTCTGATTGCTCACTGCTGGCTCATTTAAAGTGTTACCAGTCTGGAGTTTGTCACTCTCTGCCTATTTCTAACCAACACAATAAAATTAACCATAGTGAAAGAGAATATTTTTGCAGTAAGTAAATGCAAAAGGCTCTGAAGGTCTGAAAAAAAAAAGTTATAAAAAGTAAGGTAGGATGCCTTTATCATCTAAATTTGACATATTTTTCTATGTTAGCTTATTGACTCAGACATGGAAGCTATTGCTAAAGAAAGGGGCAGCAGGTTGGAAGAAGGGATGTCATATCTGCAGATACAATAACTCGTTTCACTCCCACTGAAGTTTGTGGTAGTGATTGTTTTGACCTTGAGGTGTTGAATGTACAGTAGAAGTGGACTGAAAGCAACTGAGACTGTTTTAGACCTAAAAATGTTAGGTTATCTTCACTGGACCATAAAAAGTAAGCAACTGGAAGACTGAACCTTGTTGTGGAAGGAACACAGTGCAATTCTCATAACTTCACATTAACTTTATACAGATTTTACAAACACTTTTTTCCAGCAATATTAAATATGCAATAAATTAAAACAGATATTTGGAGGTGCTTGCATTATTTCATGAAGATATCCATTAACAGCATCTCAAAAAAAGAAGATTATTTCTGGTTGCATTTCATCCTCTTGAAAGAAAATACCAACATTTTTTAGGTGTAACAGAGCTTTTTCTCAACCTCCCATAAGATCAATGATAATCATGATAATAATAATAGTAAAAATAAAGCTTACCCTCATTTTCTCTTCTCCTCCAAAAATAAAAGAAAATATTACATCAGCCTCCTCCTGAACTCTGTGGCTGGTGAAAATAGCCAGGACATGTCTCTAAAATTTTATTCCTTACAACTGGTGCACCAATAGTACTTTTATGGTTGTAATAAATGGTTTTGCCTGAGACAGTTTTAATAGGAATAGATCTCCTTCCAATTTTATTGTGGATAGTATATAGAAAACCTCTTTCGTTCTCTGCAAATTAGGTTTTTTTTACAATTAAGGAACTTAAGGCTCCATAACAAAATGAAGATATGTTCCTTCACATATTTACAAGACAAACATTTTGGAAAAATATCCACATAAAACTGGAAACACATCCATTTTTCAAGGTTATTTATAGATACAAATGAATATGCACCATTGAATTACTTATGCATCCTGTATGATCTGCGTCTAATTTAAAACATAAAATCACTAGCATTCCAACTCAGCTCTTTTCCATTCCCTTGAATGCAGTACCCTGCTCAGCTAGTCAGAAATGGAGCAGCGGCAACAGTGACTTATTAGAGATTTCTAAAAGATACCTGGCAGAAAGACTAAAAACTCATTGTCAGAGATAGATGCAGGAATTCATTCTTCATTGTTTTAGAATGCTGTGGTTCATACTAAGTCTTCTTCACCCAGAGATTTTCCTTCTCCACCTTTTCTGGGAAAAACACTCATTAGAACCAATAATTTTTTCACACTATGTAGTTACATTTAAAAAAAGAAGAAAAACAAAACCCTAAGAAATAATTTTTCCTTTCAAAAATGCAGAAAAAAGGTAAAAAACTCTTTCCAATTTTGATTTCTTCAGTGTGTTTGCAGTCTGTAACAGAAATTACATGGACTTAATTGTCTGAAAATTAAAACACACTAGAAACTTGCATGCTCTTAGCAAGGCACGCAGAATCACTAGTCACTTTGGGAAATCAAAAGCCTTTACATTCAGCCCCTCCAAAGGAAAACCAGTAAGACAAGGCAGTGCAACTGCAACTAATCTGAGATATGATGATTGGTCTTTTTAAGGTGCAACCCTTCCATTCAAATTCCCAATTGGGAATTATTTATGAGGATGGATGCAAAGAATTTGTCCATGATTGGATTGCAACAACCTGACAAAGACTGCATGATGGCTGCGTAATCAATTATTTAGCTGCAATATAATCCTACAGAAACAGTAAGTCTATCTCTCAGTGTTATAAGAGACATAACAGACTCACTCACAGGAAGAAAACAGAAATAATTTTTGGCATTTGAATTTGGTCTTCATGTTTAGTTAACAGGGATACTACTTTTTATTTATATATAGATATCTCCAGAGCACATATTTAAAAAACAGATGGCCATAAAGAATGCTACACTCTGTTTAACTAGTATATTCCAACAATAAAAACACAATGTTTAGAGCAACTGCAACAAAGTCAATTCTTCTTTAACAACTTAATGTAGGATCTGAACTAAGATAAGTCACAGTGTTGCCACTATTAACACACCTACTACAAACAGATTGAATACCTGCAGCAAAAAATTGCCAGAACAGAAGCTTTTCTTTTTTCCTGTCATTCATTGTTGGAGCATTATTTCACTGCTCAAAAAATGGCTCATGGCACCTTTTTATCTTTGTATTAAACTAAGGACCTACATTATGGAGTTCACCTCATCTTCTAGAGCCACAAGCTTTTTTTGTGCAAACAAAAAGCAATTGTATGAAATGAACACTGTAGCCAAGAGTGGTAAAGCAACCTCTGGGAGGTCCAAGCTGTGTAAGGAATGGGACAAGGCAAAGCACATCATTGCTCCGTTGCAGAAGGAGGCCTATTTATCTCACCTCTAGCATGTCACTCTCTATAGTTGTTATTTTATCCATGGTTCTATCTTTTTCCCAATGCTGAGTGAACACAGGTCCAAAAGCTCAAAATTTTATGCCAGACAGACCTAAAGAAGGCATACCTGGAGAAAGCTTTTAGCTGCATTGTCTTTCTCACCTTTCTTCCCCCCCCCCCTCTTACAGTTCTGTTCTTGCCATGTTAATCCCTTCTTCCTGGGCTGCACATTACATCTGCTATGCTGTCCTTAGCCTAAGAACATCCTACTTTCAGCAGCTTCCATCAGGCCAAACCTCAGCTGAGTACAGGCACAAAAAATTGGAAAGTACAGAACCAAGAGTGTGAATCCAAAAGAAGAGTTTTCTGGTAGTATAAGGCCAGAAAATAAAGAGGAAGCAAACATTCCAATGAGATGATAAGGAAGAGAGAAAGGGGGGAAAGAGAAAGCAACCCAAATATACTAATACCTGATCTTATCTCTCTGTCATAATGAGCAAATTTGCCAAGGGTGGTCATTTTAGTGAGTATTCAGACATTGCTGAGCAGTTGAAAACTTAGTGTCTGGTTGGATTAAATGGGGGGGGGGGGGGGGGGGAGAGAGATGAGTTCGCAGTTAAATGTTGGACTTTTAACCTAACAAAATCTAAGACATATTAATTCAGAAAATAATAAAACTAGGAATTTAACCATGCAAAAAATCAAAATACTAGGTTTTGTGAGTATCTACTAATATTTCCCAATATTTTGCACTATTTACAAAGACACAAGAAATTACAAAAGGAAATTAGGAGCAAGAAAGGAAAACCAGACGCCTTCAACTGAGACTTGAAAGCAAGGAGTATGCAAGCGGAAATAAAATACAGTTGGTAGTATTCTATCAAAAGAGTATTACATGTGAAACTGTTGAAGCAACATATCACAACTGGGGCTTTTGGAAGAAAAGTTGTAAGTGTAAACTGCAAAGGATATTCTTCTGCCATGGGTGAAGAACAAAATAAAAGATTGAAGTGTTTAAAAGATGATGTAAGGAAGCTATCATCGGTTTAGACTGCTGCCATTTTATCATCCACTGCTTCAGAAATCAAGGATAACGTGAAGAAATATTTAAGAATTAAAAAGAAACAAACATATATTTCTAATGAGTCCTTCAATAGATGGCAAAAATTATATATACATTTTTAATTAATCTTCAGAACTGGACAAGTGCGAAAAAAATAACTGAAGACTTCATTCACTGTGTAGTATACAGAAGACAAGATACCAGTAGGCCAGATATCTTGAGAGGACTCCAGGGCATTAAAGTTATGTGGATTAACTTATTACAGAGCTAACACTATTCCTCTGACTTTTCTAATTTTTATATCCAAATATATTTTGCAATGACCCTTAAAATCCTTGATACTGAATCTGAGACCTCTAAAAAAGTGCTTTTTTTTTTTTTTTAGTTCCTCTTTGCAGGCTATCTTAATACATGTGTACTATTGACAGCTACTGAACTTACAAAGGTAACAAATGCCAGTTGATAGTGTCTGAGAAAGGAATATTCTTAACAAAGATAAAAAGAATTCCGTCTTATTGCAGAAAATGTAACTGCATGGGTGAAACAGATACAGACTTTTACAGCACCTCTGACTTCATTCTATATCACATTCAGTTTAACTCTTGAGCAAGAGAAATGCATCTTAGAAGGTTTAAAACCAAAGTGTTAGTGTCAGTATTAGAAAAACTACTCATGTGGGGTTCTGCAGTATTAAATGCCACTCAAACAAGCCTTGTCTACACATTCCAGAAGTCCTTAATGATGATGACAATAGGTATAGTAAAATACAGCAGTTACAAGGATGACAGGCTTTCAAGACAAACAGACCTGAATTTCCTAGCAACCTGCCTCCTTTCAGATTATATTTATTTCTTTCATGGGAAATACAAAGTGATACATTTGGGAATATAACAGGCAGGCCATACCTACAAAACAGGAACCAACAATCAGGAGCAAAGGGAATTAATGAAAACCAACTTCTCAGAGCTGTGCTGTGACTTAAGAAACTGTCATGCCTTTCAGATGTATTAGGAAGGAAATGCAAGGGAGAGACAAGACAGGATCTCATCTCTGCATGGAACAAAGCACAAGGGAGCACTTCATCCACTTCTGGTATCCATGTTACTTCTACATTTTTCAAAATTGTTCATAAAGGCGTAAATAAACCTGAAAGAAGCTTTTTTTCTTTCCTAGACCAAAGTAGAATACAGCTTAGAGATTAATCAACATTTTTGGCCAATTACAGTATTTCTAGCCACTGTTCTCAGAGATCTCGCTCCATCCTACTCTAAGCTTTTCTCAGTGTGAGTTTGAAAGCTGCTGATCATGTGAATGACTTACTGACCTTCAGTCATGCCCATCTCTGCCACTGATGAAGGATTTTCATGTCCAAGTTTTACATAACACTGGGGACATCTTATCTATATACTGATGCATAAGCACACATATATTTACATATATTTGCGTAATAACAGAAAGTGCAAGAAGGCAATGTTGAATAATGGCCATCAAACTTTGTTCAAGAATGAGAAGTTCCTTGTTGTAATCCATGTTAAGACACCTAATTAAAAGATTCAATTTCAAATTCCTGAAGTAAAATTAAATTAAATTAAAACTAAGAATCTTAATCAGTTGCCTGTATCTGATTATAGAATCATTTAGTTTGGAAAAGATCTTTAAGGTCAAGTCCAACTTTAAGCCTAACACTGCCAAGTCCACCACTAAACCATCTCCCAGAGTGCCACATAGACACCTCTTTTAAATACCTCCAGAGATGGTCACTTCACCACACCCTTGGACAGCCTATTCCAATGCTTGACCACCCTTACAGTGAAGAAATTTTTGCTAATATTCCAACTGACCCTTCCCTGGTGCAATCTGGAGCCATTTCCACTTGTCCTATCACTTGTTACCTGGGAGAAGAGACCAAAAATGCACCAGCTACAGCCTCCTTTCAGGCAGTTGTAGAGAGTGATAAGGTCACCCCTGAGTCTCCTTTTCTCCCGGCTGAATAACCCCATCTCCTTCAGCTGCTCCTCATAGGACTTGTGCTCCAGACCATTCTCCAGCTCTAGTGCCCTTCTCTGGACATGCTCCAGCACCTCAAAGTCTTTCTTGAAGTGAGGGGCCCAGAACTGGACACTGCCCTCAAGGTGTGGCCTCACCAGTGCTCAAGTATTTTGTGACACCACAGACACAACCACACTTAAAATATCCCTTCTGCTGTCCACCATTTGCTTCCATTTTCACAGGTGGTCTAGAATGTGAACCAGGATAATAACTCACAATGATAATTTCTCATTCAAATTGCTAAAAATAGCTGGATGGTAGAGGACCAACCACATTACCTCTGCCCTTCATGCAACAGACTAATAAAGGAAGAAAACCCCTTACATTACTGTGCCAAGTATTATTTTATCATTTTCTACAAAGGAAAATGTAAGAGAATAAATGCATATGCTAGAGATACAATGCATGATCTCATTTGCAGTGCATTAGGAAAAATATGTCCAGCAGCATATTGTTTGGACATATGGGTCACATTGACTTTTTGACTGCTTATCAACAAATGACAAACATGGGCCTGTAGAATAACATTTGCTTCTTTCATTCTCCAGCTAATGAAAAGCATTCCCTGTAGGTAGTTAAGCCATAAGAATCTTAAGGAACACAAAAGGCTTCTCCTACTGCAGGATCTGCTTTTAAATTTTATTTTGTAATCTAAATGTCCTGATATCTGACATGCAGAACGCAAAGAAAACATGAAGAGAGGTCTCATTTCTGATAAAGTATATACCAACTAAAGAACATCCTAATTAAGGAATTCATCTGGGATTTAAAGACATTCCTATCTTCTAGACTATTTTTTAAATCTCCAGAGGGTACAGATTTACCTACATAAAATAGAAAAGGTTAGCAACTTGTAGCTCATATGCACTGTTTGGCATCATGTTTTTCAATCGATGGCCTGAGTTGTGTTAGGAAGTTAGTGCATTCAAATAGGATTCTCTAATGTTCCCTTTTGAGCCTGTTACCTTTTATCTTCATACTCTGTGAACAGAAATACATTAGTATAATTCTGGTGGTCTTCCAAAGAATACACCCAGCGCTTTCAGCACAAAGCAGATTACAAAGTTAATCAAATGAAAGGGAGATATGGTGACTGGTTTTTATTCCTGCTTGGATGAAGTGGCAGAAGAAGTGGCTGGAATCCACCTCTTCATTTTATATATGTTTCTTCTTCTCATTAGCTCAGTTTCTGACATTTAGGGAGAATTATTACTCTTTTCACCATACTGTCATTTATAGAACACTTCATTTATGACAGTTTTCTACATATTATACTCAACCCATGCTGGTAAACATATTTATTGTAATAAATTATTCACAGCTAAGAACTTCTTAGTGATACAGTAGTAAGTACAGTACAGTACAGTAATAAGTACAGTAATAAAGTACAAGCCTTTACTACTCCAACTAATAGAGAATCCCAGGCAGCATGTGACAGCTACACAGTTTTATCCAAGCCCAGCCATAATTTCCTCCTGTTCAACAGAATTTCAGTCTCAAATATCAGTAATGTCATGCCTTTATGAACATAATAAATTAGATTTCATTTCTCGTATAAAGGAGGAAAGTTTTGTTTGTTTTCTTAACATAAAAAGTAATAGTCCAAGGCTGTCTCGGGGCATTTATTAAGGACCTAAGCAATTAGGTTTGGACCTTTAGTGCAGTAAAATTCTGTATTTTGTATAGATTCATTTGCATTTTCTTTCCAACTGACCTTAGTCAAATTACAGTAACAAACTTTTTATTCCTCAGATCCCATATGAGTTTTCTAAGAATCTGTAGAAGGTTAAAGTCTTACATTAATAGGACATACCTGGGTGGACATGAAAGCAGGAGGGAGGAAAACTCAGCAAAAACAGCATTGCAGATTTGCATGAACAAATTTCTATCTGTCTTCTTCATGTGGTTTCCATTCAGCACTAAAAATGTAAATCTGCATGGAAAAAAAAGGTTTGTCAAAACGTTTTGCTGTTGTTAAATGAGGTCTAATTTGCATCTGCTGACAAAAGGTTTTATTAGCATAACACTAGAAAGCAAATGAAACCAACAGCAGCAAAAGAGCAAACTGTCCTGACAACTTTATTTTTGTTAATGATAAACAGAAAGAACTGCATGATTATGGTCAAACAAGCTCTGGGGCTGATTCAACTCTGCCTGATATCTACTAAGTTTCAGTATTTGATTTCAGGAAGATTGTTATTAGGATCCAAGTATGTTGCATTGGCAGATACTATAATTTAAAAAACACTATCAGATTAGTTGGCTGTGACCTACATTCAGTAAACCCATTTTGTACTTAATTCCATTCTTCACTTACCTTCAAATTATCCTTTCCTTTGAAATGCTGTGTTTGGTTTACATGGCAAGGTTTTGGTAACACAGGGGTAGCAGGAGGTACAGGAGTACAGGGTTGGCCTCTGTGAGAAGCTGCCAGAAGCTTCCCCCATGCCTGACAGAGCCAATGCCAGCAGGCTCCAAGACAGACCCACTTCTGGCAAGGCTGAGCCATGCCAGTGATGGTGGCAGCACCTCTGGGATAATGTATTGAAGAAGAAGGAAACAAAAGTTATTGCACAGAAGTTATTGCAGCCAGAGAAGAGAGGAGTAAGAACACATGAGAGGAACAGCCCTGAAGACACCAAGGTCAGTGCAGAAGGAGAGGCAGGAGGTGCTCCAGGTGCCAGGGCTGAGATTCCTCTGTAGCCCTTGGTGCAGACCATGGTGAGGCCACTGTGGCCCTGCAGCCCATGGAGGTCCACAGGGCAGCAGAGATCCACAGATGGCTTGTGGGGGACAAACATGCTCTGGCAGAATATAAAAACAGCAACATGGGGTCACATTGACAGTCCATTGAGCCCCTGTCTCCAAAAGTGGTCAGACACATGACAAGAACCCAGAAGCAGCTTGGGACACAGCTCCACAGAATGTTTTCAGCTGCTAATATTCCTCAGCTTCAGAGACTTCACAGGCAGTATTTTCATGAGTTACATTATGGTTTGCAGCAAATAACCCCAAATAACCCTAGACTCACTGACCTTGTTGATTAACACAAGTAATCTGCTCTGTGATCATACTAAGAAAAATTTTGTCCTGTATTACTTGCATGGTAAGTAATGGTAATTACTTGCATGGTAAGACATCACAAGCCTGGATTTGATGTAGCTTCTTCCATTATAAGAGAGTAAGGCTTATTCTCAGGCACATAACCTCCAATCTAAATGACATTCTAAGCAAGTCTATACCACTGCAATCAGAAGTTTTCAAGGCAGAAAAGAAAAAAAACCCACAACCACATAAAGTATCACAGTAAATTAGAATGTTTTATATCTCAATTTTATACTTTATAATCTATTTATCTTTGTATTTGCTAACAAAACCAACAACAAATATGAAATACTGTATTGATCTGGGAAATATTCTGAATATTAGAAACAGATATAATTTACAAAAAATCATTTGTAAATTGATTTTTAAATGACAAAATAAATATGGAAGGGGAATGGAAGTTAACTCAGTAGAGTTGAATAAAAAATAATAACACCAACAGTCAACTCAAAGAATGTTTTATCAAAGAGAATTAATGTTATTTTGTAAGTACATTGCAATAGTGCCTGGAAGAGCTGCTGAGAACATGGCCCTACTGTATTAGAAGCTGTGGAAAACCAAAATAAAACAAAACAAAGCAAAACAAACAGCTTGATCTCAGTCCCCAAAGACTTCTTTCTCTGATAGCAAAGAAGGAAAGCATGGCATAATGTTATATCATGTCAAGAACCAAAGGGGTGGTCCCCTGCTCTTAGTTATGTAAAAAGTCATAGCTATTAACAATATGCTCTTATACTGTGCCCTTTACAGTTACACTACTAGAAAAATACAATTAAATGGGAGAGAAATTAAAATATTATAATTATTTTTTTAAAATAATTAAAATATTAGCAGTAGGGTATAATTAAAAGGCCTTTTCAAATACTGACAGTGAAAACTTGGAAACTGGAACTGAAAGAAATACCAGGAGTATTTTTCAAAGGCAGAGGGAAAACAATTACGTATTATTAACATGAGTGCAATGTCGCCCACCTTCAAGGGCAGATATCTACAATATTAGCATGTCACAAAGTGACTGCATCGTTTTTTCCTTGTGCAAAAAGATCAACTTCTTAATGTTCAAGAGTAGGAAATGATAACTACTTTACCAGATAGGTAACATTTCCTCATATGACTTCATCACTGGAATAAAGAAAAAAACATCAAAATGTTACAGGATCTGCCTCAATCCCACAAGACATCAAGCAAAACTTAGGTTAATAGAAATTTGCATTTTTCAAACCCTGCTATAGATTCCTTTCACTATGCTTATATGTATTAAAGTAGGTATCAAGAAGCTCTGCTTAGTTGTCTATTATAAAAATGATATATAATTCTTTCATGCCTAGGTAGTTTTAATACACTTTGTGAAGAGGTATTCTGCTTGCAGAATTTTGTTGATCATAGATTTGGACACTGGTTTAAAGAGAGGTGCTTCTTTTGAGTTTTACTGTCATTCTCGTTTTCACTCCTTCTAAGCCAGGTCCTATTTTTTCTGCCAAAATGTGCAATTATTTAAAAAGTAGAAGAGCCTGACTTAAACTTGTGTCCTCACTTCTGACTTCCCAAGGGGGGGGATCACAATTAGACACTGGAGGGTAACTAAAACAACAGTGCAGCAAGTGGAAAGCTGCTTATCTGGTACTTCTCAGCATGCATATAGCACAGCTTTCCTCTCTGCCAGGAGCCCTCGAAGCTCTGAAAAATTGGAACCTCCTGCTTCAGCTGATTGTTTGGCAAATTGTTCTTGTGATACATCTGAGTGCAGTTCTTTTGACTGCAGATACAGATTATTTTTACAATATTTTTAAACACAAACCACTGACAGAATTTTTTTCAAGTACAATGCACTGTTAGCTAGTTGAGTGTCTTTATGCAAAGCCCATTCCAACAAAAAGAGCACTGTTTACTCCAACAGTTTGGATTGGGACTGAATGAAAAAAGAAGGTGATTATTTGCTGATTTGCCAATGATACAAAACACTTCAGTGAGGTCCATGCTTTGATATAATCTTCCATGAATACAATGAACTATACAACCAAAGTTGCCATTCTGCTGCAAGCATATTATTAAAAGAAAAACCTGTTAGAAACACTGAAGTTGACATCAAAGATTAGGGGAGGAGGTTTTTTAGCGTTGAGTTTAATCACAAAAGATGTCCTATCCTCTGGTCTTCACCAAGAGAAACTTCAGTGGAAGTGTTGTCTGAGAAAACAGGATTGTAATTATTACTGCTCTTAGGATCCATAACAAGTTAAAAACTAGTGGGGATTATCTGCCTTGTCTCAAACACTGACAACACTATCCATGGTTTTCTGGGGCCATAGATAGTGTTGTCAAATTTCTGAAGAGCACGTCAGTATCTGATGAAATTTCTGATCCTTTAATATACTCTTCATGTCCTTTATTAATATTGTGAAGTAATAATTATTAGGCCAACAGTTATGAAAGCAAAGTATGTGGGATTAATTCTGACCTTCAGCTGTTTGCTATGTGTCATCAGTAAATGAAAATTTTCTTCCATTTCTCACTCATTCAGTTCAACCATTAAGGAATGTTAAGAACTGTTTACTACTCTTAAATGTGTTTTTATGGCAGGGTTTTAGTTTTGCACTGGTCATCTACATTGTATTGTAACACAGTGACACTTTTGGAGACGTCTCTGGATTTCCATAATGTTGTTTATGATTTCCTCTGCTTAAATCTGAGGCCCATATTCACACATGAGTCAGGGAAGACCTATGTCTAGGTACTGATATGTTATTCAACACTACTTCACACTTGGTAGCCTTGGAAATTTAGTGAAATAGAGTCTAGAAAAGTTAAATATTGAGGAGTCAGAAATAGTACAGTCATTTATTCTCTGCATCAATTTTGACCAAGATGTCATTTAGTTCAACTCCACTAAGACATGATTATTTGTATTATACCATCCACTAACAGCTACAGCAGTGTGGTGTTGGGCTTACAATAAAACTTAACATTAGAGAGGCAAAGATTCCTTCTAGAGAGAGGATCAACAGATAGATAATGCAAGGCTAAGAACAATGAAACCAGGAGTTAGATGCCTGTGAAGGGGTGGATTCACTAACAACAGAAGCAATAGCTGTGGTAGAACAGAGAAGCATGAGGTCTCCAGGCTGTGGGAAAGCTGCAACGCACTCAGGTGGACATCTCTGAACATCAGGTCACAGTGCCTTGCTTCAGATGAGGCAGAAAGAAGGCAGTGAAGCCAATGGTAGAGGTGCACCAATGGCACCACCATTCTTCCAAGATACAGTCCGGCTCTTAACCATAAGGGAGCCCTTCTTTTGGAGGTTGAATTTACTACACTTAGAATAAGAGCAATGTACCAAAAACACTGAGAGTACTAGGACACAGCTGGGGTCTCCCCCTGCCCCTTGCAGTGGTCATAATTGCTATCAAAAAGTTTGGGGCTCTTTTGTTTTGGGACTTTACTTTGGTTGGGGAGAGTGGAGGTTGAAGGGGTGGGTGTTAGCTGTTAATTTGTTTTTTAACTAATGCATCTGATCCAGAAGACTTCAAGCATTAAAAAGTACAAGAAGTCAGTTCTAGACTTCATATTTCCTATGCCAAAAATAAAAAAAATTACACTCATTATCAAGGAGTAACCACATCAAGCAAATAAACCACTGTAAAAGGTTACTTTAAGTTTTAAGGCCGTCTCAAGTTTGTTAAAAACCAAATTAGTACTATTAACAGTATTTTCTCAATTGTTTTTCTATGTGAATACTTTCCGGGTTCCACCCAACATCAGGATCTGGCAAAGATATTGAAATAAAGCCAGAAGGACACTTTTATGCTCTTTCCAGCTCCCATTGAGCTTCTGGCATGCAACTTGTTCAGCTGTCTGTGGGACAAGAAGAAGAACGTGGCAGTGAAAAGAGCACAGGCGTGACAGCAGTTGGTCAAATACAGCTCAACAAGGAGACCATTTATGACATTCAAAGCATCAGGCAGAAGAGGAAAAGAAAAGCACATCCTAATTCAGCACAGTCATGCTAGATGTGATCATTCTGATTTTACCTGTTGCTCTGTAGCACGAACCTGCACAAGACCTAAGCTTTTGGCTGTCTTGTGAAATGAATCTGTCCATCATTGACTTTTTGAAGACCCTTCACCAAAGGTCCATCTTGGATATATTCATAAAGTTGATTCTGCATGGTATTGAGTGCTTTAGTGACCCTTGAATTCATTGTCAATGAAAAATCTCCAGTGATACTTTGGAGCAGATGCAAGAAGAGAAAGAAGGGCAGAGAATTTGGTTGAAAACTGGTAGTAATCTGACACAGCTGCTATGTAACAGCTCATTAGTGGTTTCTGACTGCTCCAAGGAAAGTTGGTAGATATTTATTTGGAATGAACACATATGGGAACAATAGAATCATAAGAAAAGGCTAAGAGAAAAATAAAATAATAAAACAATGTGCATACAGTTGTTCAACACAGTTGGGCTCTGGTACAAAATACACTTGGTGTTCCCTTTCCCTTAAAAGTAAGAATACAGGTGAAAGGAGTTGTATCTTGAATTCAGTGAGCTTATAGTGAAAAAGAAGTAGCAAAATATTCATTATTTCTTGACTTAAAGGTTCAAGAAATTAGAAACTCTGTTGTCCAACAACATGAGTAAATCCTCCTCAAACCCAGGCTCCTTTTTCTGCCCACACATCAAGATGGTAGTTTAATACCCTTTTTTCCTTCTGCATGGGAACTGTACCATGCCGTCTTGCAAGCTCTTTCTACAGAAGCAGCTCATAACAAGAGAAACTGGATTTATGCCTAAACCTTGTGTGACAGACAAGATTATTATTTTCTTTTCTTTTTTCTACATTTCATTGTTCCTCTAAGAAATTAAGTGGATAACTTGAAGAGGGGTGTAAAAGACTCTGCTTGGCAGACACAAAGCAAGATTAGTGGAAGACCAGAGGGATTACAAGATGCAGCAGGCCAAAGAGTTGCAGCACGAAACTTCATGTAATTGACTTCACTGAACTGACAATGGTAGGGACAAGCTTGTGAAAATAGAGCAGACAGAAGAACTGAGAGGGAGTGGGAGCAGGGGAAATCTGTAAACCTGTCATTCTTCTTCTTACCAACCATATTTTATTTACTCATAATGTTAATTACTCTATTTTTATTTTTATTAGTTGGTTTGGGTTTTTTTTAATTTTATTGCAGTAGCACTCTGCCTTGATCTTAAAAGTATGCGAGTCCATTTTATGGAAATCATAGGAGGTCTAAGGCAATCTTTGGTCACAAAGCATTTCCTTACAGTCTGCAAGGATAACTTCCTTAAGTGTGAGAAACACTACAATAAGAAAACGACCAAGAAAATGATATTTTTCCTAGGTTTTCCCTGAACTTCACTTTTCTTATATTTATTCCCCTTTTTTGCCATCTGCATATATAAATTAACAAAGAGATGGTAACTCCAATGGAACAGATGTTCCCTACAGCTGAGGAAGGTGGTGAAGTACAAAGACAAATAACTTTGTTGAATTATAGGGAGAGCTCATCTGATAAAGAGAAATACCTTTGTTGAATTATAGGGAGAGTTCATCTGGACTTTTTTTTCCAAGACATGTCTCTCAAAATGTCCAGATTTTTTCCATGGGTCAGTTTTAACATCACAACACAAAATTTTCACCAGAGACATAAGAATTTTTTCTAAATAAAACCTTTTTTCTTCCCTTTTCTCCCCCAGGGTTCATAAAATAATTCAGAAAGGACCTCTGAAGTTCATCTGATTCCCTGTTCAAAGCAGGTTACTCAGAATGTTGTCTAGTTGAATTTTTAATATCCCCAAGGATGAATATTTCACCTCCTCTCTGAGTAACTATTTTAAATATTTGACTACCCCTTGCTGTGAATAGGATTTTTTCTTGTAACTAACAACTTCATTTGCTGTCACTTGTGCCTATCGCCTCTTAGTTTTTGCTATGTACCTCCAAGAAGTGTTTCCCTTCTTTAAACCCTCCCATCAGACAGCTGTAGACAGACACAAGGTCTCCCTTTAGCCTTCCCAAAGGCTGAACAAAGCCTGCTCACCTACACTATTCTTGTGCTTCATGTGCTCCTGTTCTCTAATGAGACTGGTTGCCCTCCCATGGGCTCATTCCAGTGCATGGCCACACTTGCTTCATGTCCTCCTTCATGTTTCTTAGGAACCTCAGGTCCTTTTTTGGCATAGCTGTCACTAAAGCAAAAAAAAAAAAAAAAAAAAAAAATCGTTGTTTTAGGCAGGCATTCCTGTGAAAGGTCCTACTGCTTTTCTTTAGCAGGGTCTTAGAATTCTATCAACCCTCTTTGTGGAAAGCTCGTATCTGGTCTGAAATTGTGGAGACATGACTGGGCAAAGGTTCAGAGAGGCTTAAAAATGCCCTTAGAGTACAAAAACTACAATTACAGCACTCCTGCATGTGTTATTGGGGCTATTCTACCATAAGCTTGCATGATGAGCAACAAATCCTGATGATATCTTTACTTTCAGTTCAATGTCATGTCTTAATAATCATATTTCTATGGAAAATTTAATTGACTCAATGTGAGTAATAAATAAAGACAATAATTTCATTTGTTTCATTTACAAATAACTTTGGGCTGAAACAAAACTATTTAAAATGTTGATTTAAAAGGTCAGCTAACCGATATTTATTATAGCCAAGGGACTTTTTGCTTACATAATACCAAGACACGGGAGGAATTTATAAAGGAACTCTTTTGACCTTGAAAGGCCTTCTGGGGAAAAGATTAAGCTGTCCTCATCATGCATCAAAAGGAAAAAAAAATGAAGTCTCTATTATTTATTAAAAGATTTAAGCAACTTTTACAATGTATTTTTTAAACATTTTCATGTTACATGTTGAACATTTACGTTCCTGTATTCACTCATTCAATTTTGCATGCTATAGATAAGTAAGTCCTCCCAGAGTTAGCTAGCATAAAAAACTATGGTACTTGCAGTAAAACTAATGGAGCCAGGTGGTGCTCATATGAATCTTTGACCTCCTCCCACAACTGTACCTAACATTGCTTATCATGATTAATCAAATCACCACCTCAGGCCCTGTTCTGAGGGTAAATGACAGTACAGTTTTCTTTCAGGCATGGAAAGAGAATAGAGGAATTCAAAAAGTTTATAAATCTGAAATGTACTCTGCATTTGTTTTTCATCACAGGATGCCTTACTACCATTACATTTTCTTATCTTGCAATGTTTTTTTCTTATATGATACTTACAGGCTGTAAGGTCTGGAAGCAGACTGCTTCCCAGTTAACTCTAATGCATGGTGTTCATTTCAGCAGGCACGTGCAATGTATGCCAGCAATAAAACAGCCACTGAGATCTCCGAGATTCTTATCACCCTCAATAACGGGATGCAATAACAGCACACTTTATACAATAAGATGTTGAGAAGATATCTTCATCTCAGTCAATTTAAAAGCATCAGTAGGTATGATAACCCATACATCTGAATGGACTCCCTAGTATACTGAATACAGAGAAGAGGTGTATTAAGTTCTTGTACATCAAAAGTATGCAACAGTTTATCTGGATTTTTAGAGAGGTCTTATATAGATTTTTCTTCTTTTGTGTATTTTAGACATTTTACACGTATCCTAAGACTCCACATTTTCAAGATGACAAAGGGTAGTCTGCGGCAAAATAAGTTTGTTTTTCAGAATTAACAGCACATTTAAACATCTACAGTGTTTTACCCAGTACTGTTGGTACCAACTTGTGTGTCAGACAACTGTCTAATGGTGACATCTAAATCCCTTCTTTAGACCTCTTGTGATTTTGATAAAGGGATGTAACTGGGGATTTATTCAACTTATGTTGTTAGGTTAGCCATGGAAATACTTGTAAAGCCTTTCCTTGTAAAAAAGAGCTTTTGTTTTGATCGGTCTGGAAAGGTATTCTAACCGTGGCAGGGACAGGAGTTATTTTATTACTCATCTCTGTCTTGCACTTACTTTATACTGCTACTGCTCTCTGTAATAATATCACACTGCCATAACAGAGCACATAAATCCCAGGATTTTTATATGAACGTTTACTTTCCACACATCTTCCTACCACCAGATAACAGTCCCCTTGTTAGGGGCTGGACCGTGTGGTTACAACAGGTCTACTATTCCAAGAAACCCACGGATGTGCACACTTAACTCAGGTTATTCCTTTTGAAAGAGAAGTAACTTGCACACACAAACAATTTCCAGGGACCAGCTTGCTCTCTCTGTGGTAAGATCCCTCCACTACCGGTTTGCAAGTTCACACCACTGATGTCCAGGAGTGAATCGTTTCCCTTTTGTCAAGCAGCAGTTCCACAAAAAAGCATTAGTAAGAGGAGTATATTAAGAGGAGATTTACACTATTTGATATAAAACACTCACGGATTTTTGTATTTTTTTCAGCCACAATGAAGATTAACTTGCAGTTTATGAGCAAGAATTTTCCAAAAATAAGGAGTTCCAACCCTCTCCAAGCAACAAAACAACACAGCAATCAGGGCTGGCAGCTGACAGGAAAAATTGCAGCTGGGTAAAATTAGAAATGCCTCACATGTGGGAGCTTTGGAATTGAATTTGCCTGGTGAAAATGCTAAAATTCTATGTACAAACACTTTTGTTATAAGAAGTTTTAAAGTACCTCACTACCACAGACATTTATCTCCATCTCTAGAAACTACAGTGAACTTGAATTTTTTGTTCAAGGCTTGTATTCATAATTTGTTACAGGAAAAATTAATTTTCCTAAAGGCTTTTTGTGTTGTTTTTTTTGTTTGTTTGCAATTTCATTTTCTGTTAGGATTAGGTAAACATCCAGCCTAGAATTACCCTCCACTTTCATACATTTCTTGCTGAAAAATCAAAATATGCCTCTCCTAGGTTCTCTTCTTCCTCCGATATTCACAGCAAATGGTTGCTGACAATAGTCACTGGAAATTGGCAAAAAATACAGGTGGTAGCTTTCAAACAGAAAGCCAAAGCAGTGCATTAGAACCGTCCATACATGTGCATTTCACACTTGCCGAACAGAAATGTAGAACGGATATTACTCTTTAATAATATGCACATTTTCAAACATCTAACAAGCCATTACCAACAACGGTGGGTAACAAAAATTCAAACTTAACAATGGTAAGCAGCATTATCTTTTGAAAGAAAAAGAGCTAAAACGCAGTTTAGCAGTTTTAACTGTGAAATGTGTTCTCACTAGAATTGTCTGCCTTCCTGCTGTTTATGATTTCCATATTCCAAGAGTTTTCCTGTAATGAAGCCACAAAACCACCAGGCATTTACCCCTGTTGGCTTTCCTGGAGTTCAGAGATGCATAATCAGGAAATAAGTTGTTCCACTTTTTACATCAGTATCCTGCTTATGTTCCCCTTTTCTTCCCCTTATAGGGAAGAAAAATTTGGTCGCATCTCAATGTTGCTGCTAGTCTTGTTCCTTTGTCACTGCAGTCAGAATGACAAATGCAATCTGGGAACTTCTCATGCAGGACAAATTATAGTAGAAGGATATTTTCTGTAGAGGCCTTCCTGTGGATCAGCTGTATGCCATTGTATAGCTCCTCCTCTTACCTGAGGTATTTCACCTGGATTCTCCTACATCACACCTTGTTTTGTCTAAAGCACCTTTCAAAGGCTTGTGGCCTTTTTATGAAACAAGAGAAAAAAACCAATCATATCTCTAGATAATCTGTTTCAACTCATAATCATGCTAGCTACAAAAATAGATGCCTATTTCTCATCTTAATTTCTTTGACCAATTTTGACCAATGCTGATGCTGTGTTTCTTTTTAGATCAGGATCTCTGTTCCTTCCCAACTTTAACATAACGTGGGCATTACTCAGTTTCTTTTTGAATGAACTGAATGAATGAAGGAACGTTTAAAATGCATTTCCATAAAATGCCTGTTTTAAATTTATTTTGATCTTATTTTGAATTTTTTTATTTTTCTCTCCCGTGCTAACCTATGATAGCATCTAATGCCAATCAATCTTCATGGTTCTGTGGAACAACAGAATCCCACGCCCCATCCTGTAGGGATGTAGCAGTGGTAACTGCTCCTGGTGCCTTTTTATGGCAATTAAGAACTGCAGCTGCCAATACAGTCACACTGCAAATAAAGTTGCAACATTTTTCTCACTACAACACAATGATAGCTTTTAGCGTTCACACTGAAATTAGCAATTTGCATGCTATATTGATCATCCCACTATTTGAACCACAGTCCTTATGAGGCAAAAACCAAACAGAAAAAAAAAATTCCAACAGGATAAACCCATAAGATGAGCCTCACTGAGCTTGGTAAATACCAATTATGACAGGCTAAGGACTACCAAAGAGTCATTTTCTGAAACATAAGTACCTTCCTTTTTGTCATTGTTCTGTGGAGAAGAAAGATCAGCTTTATTTTTTAGAAGGCAAAAATCTAAACCAGGGTTATGAAATAAATTATTAGAACTCACAGTTTTGCATTACAAGGCTCACCTTGTAAGTTGTATTTCATTTATTCAGAGGAATGTATTTTTCCCAAGCTCTTCATGAAGCTACAAATGTCTTGATACTAATATCAGCTAAAAGACAAACCACAGCAATGGTGTTCAAAAAAGAAACCCAAAACACCACCTCCTCAATCGCCTTTCCTGTAATTTTCAGCAATAGAAATAGAATTAATATCTTTTAATCAGTTCCATATTCTGTTGCCTTGAGCAATACAGGTGCCCAAAATGCAGATGAAACTTAGAGTTCATACATACTTTCAGAGGTCATGTGTTTGGGGTTGTTCCTTTTTTCTCCTTTCTAGTAATCTACAAGACCCTTGGCTATAAACTGTTCCTTCAAGCAACCACATGCCAGGATTTTGCTGGCTATTTTTATTGATTAATACCAGCTGCCTCGCAGTGCCTGGATGTAACAGCAAAAATATGCATATATGTTTTAACCATATGGTAAAAACTGATGAAGACCTTTTATGTAGGATAATCCATATACCCAGAGTATATGAATCTCTTATGCAAAGGCCAGGCTAAGAGGCCTGTTCTCCACTTGAACCTTTGAGAACTCACATCACTACAAGTTTCTGAGCCAAATCCAAAAATGTCTGTTTGTAATGCTCCTATGAAGTCAGAAGAGCAACACCCTCTTCCATCAGTGTGTGTTTTCAGCTTGAGTGGTGAGCAAGCCTTTACTAGCCTTCTGTCCAGGGGTAGATTTTACCATTGCACTTAAAGATAAAAAAGCATAGGCTTCCTTCTAACAACCATTTTTCACGCAACACTTTGGTTCAAAAACTGTTCTGTCGCCACCATTGCTAAACAGATAAGGTTGACTCTGAGATTATCTAATATCAAAGTTTAACACATAGACAAAAATTAAAATAGATGAGATAGTTGCAAAAATAATGTATGCAAGGCACAGGTTTTAATAGTCTAAAGTATTAAATAAAGTCAAGGACATTAAATGCTAGCACATAATCAAGCACAGAATGCTTTACTTTGGCTCATAATAAGTTTGTGCAAAATAACAAGCTTTGTACCTCTTAAGCACAATAGTCCTGAACACAGAATCATAGGAACACATCAGAACAAAACACAAGAAGATCAAATTAGAGAGGTAGATGTGATTGACAGAAGAGTAACAACAAAAGATGAGGGAAATGCCATGAATGGGTTTATTCAGAGGTACTGTCGGGATCCTAAGATAAATTAATTTCTGAAATCTATATTGATTTCTTTTTCACAGACTTCTACATTACTTTTCTTTCATGATGATCTTCCATTTAATTTAATAGATATTTTCAATTCATGATGTTTATATTACGTAAGAATAGAACAGGCTTTTATTTTGTATGCACAAAGGCATATATTCATCAGTTTCCCATTTCCTCCTTTCCTAATACTTCCAGGTATAAAACATTTCCCATTAATATAGCCAACATAATCTCTAGCATAGGAGAAAAGGACAATCCAGCCCTATGAAATCTTGAGCATTCATTTGTGCTGCAACTTAATTAAAAATCTTGACATGCAGAAAACCCTTGTATCATCTGGGACATAATGTCTTCAAGATTTTCCATTCCTAAGCATGGGACAAAGTTGTACCTACTCAAAAAGTTAATTATAGAATCATTGAATGATTAAGGTTGGAAAAGACCTCCAAGATCATCGAGTCCACCTTTGACTGAACACCACCATGTCAATTAAACCATAGGGCTAAGTGCCATGTCCAGTTGTTTATCAAACACTTCCAGGAATGGTGACTCCACTACTTCCCCGAGCAGCCATTCCACTGCTTGACAACCCTTTCAGTGGATAAATTCCTGCAGAACTCCTCTGTGTTATAGAGTAGAATTAATCTCTTTAAATGACACCAAACTGAATTATTAAAAATGATTAAATGAAAGTTAACTGTATGTATTTTCCTTACTATACACTCAGTGAATATCAAGCTAATTCAAACCAGGATTCTTCTACTCTATATAGAAGAGAAAAAGGTGTTAAGAGCTTTGCTTGAAGCCTTTATGAAATCCTGAACAATAATAAAACCTAATAGTGGTGGAAGTTCTTTACTTCTGCCTTAGCCTTAGCAGGAAAATTTTTCTCAGTGATATTATCTATTCTCTCTGTGCCGTTGTACATGCACCATGAAGTTAAAACAAACTATTGCAAAACCACATTGAGCGTGCTTCTCTGAGCAGGGATAATGCTATCTGGAATTCTAAAAACTTTCCCTTATGTGTCAAATGTTGACTTTGCTCTCTAGTGGCCATATTAAGAGGCCTAAGAGGTTTGTCAAGGTAACTTTGACAACTGAAGTGAGTAACCTGAAAGTGCTTAAAAGAATATTCTGCATAATTCTTTAATATCCAAGAAACTTTCCAACCCTAGAAAAGATACTGTTTGCCCTCCCTCACTGATTTTCATACTACTGGTTTGCAATACTCCAAGCTTAGTTGTCTAGCAAATATCTTTTTCCCAACAGTTAGCAAAGAATGACAGGACCTGAAAATTCATGTCATATTGTTTCTGCCAGAGGCTATGGCATCTGTCCTCTGTGCAAAATGACTAGACTAACCAACCACTTGGCTGATTAAGCAATATGGCATCCAGCTCATTCTTCCATAGCTGTATTAGCCTGCAATCCCAACAGGGACAATCAAGTGGCTTTGTCACTGAAGAAAACAGATGAATCTCCAGAGAAACATATGTTGTGGTTAAGACATTCTCTCTTCCCATCTCTGTCTCTCTCTCTCTCTCTATCTCTCTACATGTATACACAAACACTTAAAAATACCTTGGTATTTCTTGAATGTGAATAACATTGAAGGAAAAAAATATGCCACTCACTTGTCACTTCATATAAAAAAAATTATTACAGGCACAGCTTTTGTTTTAAAAGAAGGTCTCTTGTATTTCTCATGATGTGATTCCTACTAAATAACATTTAGCACTATAACTCTACAGAACCAAATCTGCAACCTAAAAAGCATCAGTTACAAACTCACCTTTTGAGCATAAATTAGGATAAAACTCATCTAGTAACATGATTTCATCATACTTAGTACACCTTGCTCACCCATCAGGCATCTTGTCCTGTGGAAACAGACCAGCATATCTAGTGCATTTTTCTAGTAAATGAGAAAAACATCACAACATAAAAAAATTAATGCAAACTTAGTTTGAAAAATAAATTGCTCCTAAAAATGGCTGAATATTTATGTCTGGTTTTAATGTTAATTGAAATGGTTAAGCCACAAGTGAAATAGTTTGGTTTATGGGTGATGACTATAATTTAGAAGAAATCCAGACAAACCAATAAGCCAAAATTGACAGAAGTTAGATTTGGCAAGTTCTTCTGAGAAGCAATGAAAAGCCCTATCAAACTTCAGAAAGATTAATCTAGTCTAATATTATGCCCCTCATGCTTTGATGAAATAGAACCCTATAAAACTACATACCCTACAAACTAAAATGCAACTTTTTTTGTTTAGGACTTACAATGAGAAAAAAATTATTAATTTAATTCAATATTTTCTTTATGATAGAAGTGTGCTAATGTCATTACACTAAATGTATGCTTCTGTCAGAAGGAAATGAAAAAAAACACCAAAAAAGCATACCTCAGATATCTCCTTCTTAAGATAAAATGGAGAGCAGAAAGGACCATGTTTCAAAAGTTCTGCTCAGATACATATGACACTCCATGACTGTCTCCATAAAACAAAGCTTAAATAAGCCCATAATTAAATCCTACTCAGTTCCTGCTTTTTTATTTGGGCAAAAGATCAGAGCAAATGCAAATAAGCATGTCACATATGAACAGCAGGTCTGACTGGTATTTAATTTTGAAGAAGACTGATACAGTTCTGCTTATTCAGCAGAACTCTGCAAATGGAAAGTTTTTATTCTTCTACATGTATTTACAGAGAATGTTCAATTTTACAAACTAAGACAGAAAGGGAAAAAGAAATGCCTCAGCAACCACTAAGTTTTCAACAATATTTAAATCTTCCAATTAAGTCAGTCTAATAAACAAGATGACAAGGCCTGTTCAGCAGTGTCAGGAAAAGATCAGGTACTGACTCCTGCAGTGAAACCACAATGCCCTTTCTTTGCACTTACAAAATTACTTTTCCAGGGACAAGATTCACTTCAGAACATAAGAGGGCATCTGCCAGCACTGACTGCCACAGAAAGAAAGTCCAAATGGCTTGAAAGTCTACCAAGGCAAGAACATGCTTAAACAGCTGTTCCCATAGTAGCCTGTTTTCACAGAAATCTACATAGCATTTTGCACTTCACCCATTAAATTAATCCCAGAGCATGAGTGTTAAGGGCAGATCTGCTGTTAGCCCATAGGGAATGACATCTTCTAATTAGTGCAAGGTCAACAGGCCCACAGAGAGGCTCCGACAGAGCCCAGAGACATGCTCATGTGTAATAACCATGAATGTGGAGATTAAGTGTTATATTTTCAGCCTGGGTTGAAAACACTCATGGTACCAGAGACAAAGGAAAAATCTGAAACATGAAGAAACTTATCACTTTACAAGTGCACTTTTCTGTCCTCCTACATTTTAAAAGTGTTATTAATTAAAACAAATTTAGGAGCTCTTGGATAACTGAAAATCAGTTTAAAAACAAAAATGGTGCAGTTCTTTGAACACACTTAATCTTTCAGCTTTTATGCAATCAGCTTTTTAATAAAGAAATCTGATTAAGACCAATATCAATGAAAACACTAAATTCCTTTAATATTTTGTCTGTGTTGATTTGAAATTTTTATGTACTCCCATCCCCTGCACTCACTGCAGGATTAGCATGTTTCCAATGAAGCCTGTAAAAAATAAAGTATTTTTGACTACTTCCCAGGTTGCGCATCAGTACCATGGATGATGTTTAAACAATTCTGTGAACACTCTGCAAATGAAGTGCTACCAGATGCAGCTTAACTATGTCATTTTGCAAACAAAAAGACTTTCCTCATTACCGTGATTATTAATCATTTTACCTTGAAATATGAGGAATCGTGGCCTTTATGTCAGATTAGTAGCAAACGAGTTTTAATCTCTTTGATCTATGTTGCTCATCAGGGAAGTATTAGAGAGAACAAAATACAGAACAATGTAGAGATGAGGTCAAAAGATGGTTTGTAGTATTTAGAGACACTAAAAGAAAAAGGTAATTCAGAGTTCCTCACTTTCTTCAGTTCAGCTGCTTCTGTGTCGCTTGAGCTTGTACTGTGTTTCCTCATTTTTGAGGAGAAACCATTCTGATTTTTGTACCAACAAAATGAACCTAACGTGGCAAGAATAAAAAACCTACAAATAAATGCAGTGTTCTGCTTCCAGATCCGGCACAAGTTCCTTCAGCAGGCTTCACCTGCGTATTGCCACTTGGTGTTCCACAGATAGAAGCTTTTATAACTAGAGTTAGAAGCAATGGAATTAGAGCAGTCACAAACACTGCAACTGTATTTACTATGTAGCTACATCCGAAGAGCAGTTTCTGCCAAATATGGAAATATCCCAGGATATCTGGAGCTGAAGCTGTTCCAACCTTCACAGCTCTTGTGAAGAAACAAAGGTTTACAGGGTTTGTTTGGGAGGGAAATATCTTTCTTTACAGTAGCTCCTATGACAATATATTTTGTATTTGTAACTTAAACAGCATTGGTGACACACCAGTATTTGAGCTGAAGCTGGATATTGTGTGCATTTGCTGTTTCTCAGCAAGTTGGTTGTTGACTGGAAACTGTGACATAAAAAGCAGCAGCAGAAGAAGAGAGATGGTGAACTAGGACACTTTGGTTTATACAACAGTAACTTGTTTTCAGCTCCACATATATGACAAGGAAGAGGGGGAAACCACATGCTCAAAACCACAGACCACAAAAACCTGCTCCAGAAATAATAAAAATAGCAAAGCTCACTGAAAAGCATGCTCAGAAAACCCACAAATTCTGGCTGTGAGAGATTCAGCATCTGCCACAGTTAGGAAGCAGTTGAGCCCAAAGACAACCAGCTCCTGGAGCCCCACAGTGATAGCTACAGTCCAGGTAAACCCAGAGTATGAAAGGTCAAGGCCATCAGGTCCAAGACCAATGATCTCAAAGCAGCTAAGGTTAAGGTACAACCACATGGCAGACAATGCTTGCTTTTCTAAAGTAAAAGCAAACAGAAGAACATTAATACTCTTTATGATTTCTTTTTACACAGACAAGGCTCAACTTATTGCGTAGACAAGAGTATTCTAGATGAACATTCTATGAGAAATAGTGGTATTTGCCCTGGCTCCAACTTGGTATGTAGTGTACAAGAAATCCAACTGCAGAGCTTAGGGTCTCAGTCCCTCTTTACTCCACTTCTTTAACTGGAGAGCAAGAGTTATCTTTCCTTCAGGTGTTTGCCAAGGCTTGGTGGGTTCAGAGCTGCTCTCTTAGCTTCCACTGGGTCCTTAGCTGCATTTGTGCAAACCCAAAAAGCCAATATATACTAGCAACTTTCTTGTATGTGGCAGGTGTAAAATGGAGTTTGGCCTAAAGAGGAACATGCTAACCCCTAAAATAGTGCCTACTTAATTTTTTTCTTTTATTTGTTCTTGTTTATTTGAATGCATCTGTACTTTGCAATTTTATACGGGCAAAATTAATGAAAACTTTTTAGTTGTTCTTCTAGGGCAACGGGTTTAAACTTGTGAGCTGTGCTTCCCAAGAAAGGCTCACAGACTACCATTAAAAGATGACAGGCTGACTAATGTTTACTAAAACAAACAAAAACCCCCAACCAAACAAAAAAACACATCTGTAATAGTCTGCAAACAAAACAAACAAAAAAAGACTGTATGCTGCTTTTATATTGACCCTGACCAACATCAGAAACTCCGTTGTCACAGAACACTCTCCAGTCCCTTCTCTCAGTTTGCACAGCTGACTAAAGAAACTCTAAACTGCATGAGTTCCCTTTTAAACTGCAATGTTTCCCTCGGAACATCCAAGCTGAGAGAATTTTCAGCCTGAAACAATGATAGTATCTTATGAGAAGAGGAAGAAAAATATTCAAGAGAATGTACGCTGTTACAATATCCTGTGAATGTACGATGTTTTATTAAAACTGCACGCGGAGATAGAACAGACATTGAAAATTCCACAGGAATCATGAAATCATAATAAATTCATACTGCAAAAAATCCTCTTCAACGCTGGAATTCTTGACATTAGTAGTAGTCTCCCTGGGGAGTATACACAGTCACAAAACTCTGGGTTTTAGTGGGCAGACCTTGTTTAATTTGTACTGATCATTTTGTAAGCCGCATTTTTGTCTTTATTTGGCTTAAGATAAGTCTGTTTCTTTGGAAAACCCAATTGTGTCACATTTTTTAAAAATAGTGGCTTACTCCTTTTCTGTCAAAATAAAAGTTCTATGTAGTCCAACATTCTGTCACAGACTGAAAGAGAGAAGCTCAGGAGGCTCTCAATACAGTCAAATTCATTTCTCCACAGGCAGAGAGATCTTACTTCAAATTCACACTTACGAACATCAAATATGTTTTCCATGGTTAAAGTCAACATGGAAAAGAACCTACTTCCCAAGCACTAGCTTCAACGTCCAGAGACATGTAGGATAAGAATCAAACCAAGAGTGCATAGAGAGGTGAATTTTCTTTCATTATTTACATGGTTACATCGGAAAATCTCAAATGAGGAATTCTTGCATACAGGTGAAAAAAGTCAGTTATTTACATCTAAATGAAAACATGAGCTTGCTTGTTTGAAACTGTCTAGTGCAGGATTGGTCTAGATTGACCAGGATTTTCAGTTCCTTGACAACTCTCATTCAGCAAATTCTCAAACTGAAGACAATGCAAATTGCTGAATAAGAGGGACAAAACACATTGGTCCCCTATCAACAGGGGACACTTGCATAAATCAGGACATTTATGTTTCATTTTTCAAGCACATTAAAAATGTGAAAAGGGAGCTGGTTTTTTTTCCCCCAGAAGCTACTGACTGAAGAACATTCATTCATGTGGTGCTCAATGGCTCTGCATCCACATGGAGGCCGGTAATGAGTGGTGTCCCTCAGTGGTCTTGGGTTTGGTGCTATATGATATCTTTATCAATGACACAGGGAGATCGAGCGTACCCTCAGCAAGTTTGTAGATGAGAGGGACTGAGCAGTGCAGCTAACACAACAGAAGGACAGGATGCTGTCCAGGGGCACATGGACAAGCTGTAGAATTGGGCCCACAAGAAACACATGAGGTTCAACAAGTCCAAGTGCAAAATGCTGTACCTGGGTTGGGGCAATCCCTGACATGAGCCAAGACGGGGAGAAGAACTCATCAAGAGCAGCCCTGTGGAGAAGGACTTGGGGATTCTGGTGGATGGCAAGCTGGACATGAACTAACAGTGTGTGCTCACAGCCCAGAAAGCCAAAGCCATCTGTGTCCTGGGCTGCATCACAAGAAGTGAAGCCAGCTTGTCGAGTGAGGTGATCCCCCCCCTGTACTCTGCCCTGGAGTACTGCATCTAGGTCTGGGGGACCCAGCACAAGAAAGATGTGGACCCCTTGGAACAAGTCCAGAGGAGGGCCACCAAAATGATCAGAGGACTGGAGCACATCTCCTCTGCAGACAGGCTGAGAGAATTAGGGTTGTTGAGCCTGGAGAACAGGGAGACCTTATTGTGGCCTCTCAGCATTTGAAAGGGACTTCAAATAGGGAAAGTGATTTTTTACATGACCATGGTTTAAAACTAAAAAAGAAAATATATAGATTAGATGTTAGGAAGAAGTTCTTCACTGTGATGGTGGGGAAGAATTTGGGACAGATTACCCAGAGAAGCTGTGGATGCCCCATCCCCGCAAGTGCTCAAGGTCAGGTTGGACATGACTCTGAGCAATCTGATGTCATGGGTGGTGTTCCTGCCCAAGGCAGGGGGTTGCTCTTTAAGGTCCCTTTCAACCAAAACCAATCTAGGTTCCTATTTGGTTCTGCACATTTTTTAGGCAGAACATGCTGCTTTAAATTTGCATTTGAACTGTAATTGTGATTACAGAAAAGGCACAATATTTTTTTGAAGTTGTCCTGGTTTGGGCTGGCACAGAGGTAATTTTCTTCACTGTGGCTAGTATGAGGCCCTGTTTGGATTTGTGCTGAAAACAGTTCTGATAAGAGAGATGTGTTATTTATTTTGCTGAGCAGTGCTTACAATGTCAAAGTCTTTTCTGCCTCTCACATCACCCCACCAGCAGGGAGGTTGGGAGTGCACAAAAATCTGTGAGCAAACACAGCTAGGACAGCTGACTCCAACTGATCCAACGACTATCCCATACCATATGGCAGCATGCTTAGCATAAAAAGCTGGGGGAAGAAAAAGGAAGGAGGTTTAGCAGTAATGGCATTTTTCTTCCCAAGAACCCATTACACAGGCTGAAGTCCTGCTTTCCTGGGGATGGCTGAACACCTGCCTGCCCATAAGAAGTGGTGAATGAATTCCTTGTTTGCTTTGCTTGTGTGTGGCTTTTGCCTTAGCTATTAAACTGTCTTTATCTCAACGCATGAATTTTCTCACTTTTACCCTTCTGATTCTCTCCCGCATCCAGACGTGGCGGGAGTGAGTGAGCAGCTGTGGGGGGTTGCCAGCTGGGGTTAAACCACATATTACAAGATGTGGGTTTTTATTGTCAGTGCTTAAATAAGGTTATCCTGGAATTCTCCACCACCAAATCACTGTCTTTAAATACACTTTTCTCCAGTCCATAAAGTATTTGACAAGAAATCCTCATAACACGAATAAATCCCTGAACCAAAGACTAATATGAAAAAGAGAAGAGCTAGAGTTGTTTTAATAGTTGATGAAAATTCACCAATCTCTACATGAGATTGATGTTTACAAGACGGCTTCTTCATTCAGAAGGGAAAATGATCAAACTACCATAAGCAAAACAGCCAAGAACATGTACAAAGAAAAACTTTGAAACTTAAATGTTCTTCGCAAATCCATTTTGTGGTAGAGCTCAGAAATGTCCATGTATTTAAAAATACTCACAGCAAATCAGACAAACGACAAAGAATCACTGCTATTCTGAGTGTCTCTAACTACCAAGTAAGGAATACACATTTTCCATTTTCAGAAAGAACCAGTATTTTTCCTTAAAGAAATTAGGAACAAAGGAGTTATAAATAACTGTCTCTAATGAAGAAGTGTCAATAATACTTAGCATTTTGAACTGTACTTATGATCATGGCTCTGATGCTATGTTTATTGCTCTGCTGTCACATAGTATGATAGGAAATTTTTGCTCATATAACTGCAACACTATCTTTCAGACAGTTTATATTTAAACTAGGATGCAGTAATAACACTAAACTTTTTCCTAGTGGAAAGTTAAACATGAACTTGTCTCATAATTGTCTTCATTGTCTGGAAACAATTGAATCAAATCATTAAAATATTGTTTTTCACAGGTCATAGATGAATAAACAAGGCAGAACTCAATGACACATGAACAATCCTGCAAATAACCTTCCATTGACTAATCAACTGCAGTTTTCCATTCTACAGCAGGCAGCCCATTTGAACCCAATGTTTAAGGGTAAGGGAGTTTCTTCTGCTTCCACTTAAGTCTTTGAGAAAGCTGTTGATGAAACCAAATTAATAAAACAAAAGCCTAAATAATTTCTCTTATGAGATGAAAATAAATGGATATGGCCAAAATGTTTGTATTATTCTCATATGATGAAATTTAGAGTGATGAACGTAGGACTCCACAGACAAGACAGCTTTGCTTGCAGAGGATAAAAGCAAGATTTGGGCACTTTTTCCAGCCCACTAAAGTTTATACTGAAACAGATTTTTTTCCTCTTTTTATACATAGACAGGTATCACTCTGACTACAATCATACTTCAAAGCATTGTGTAGATGGACTTCAACATGACGGTCGGGTGACTACTCTTATACTGAATCCAAGGCTACTTGAGTTTTATGGCATATAAAATCTCTGTATTCTCTGTTTAAAGTTGGAGCCACTAACACTAAGAATTCCAGATGTGGCTTTAAAGCTGTGTTTTCTAGCTTTCAGTGTAGTTGCCTTTCCCCCTCAACTTCAAAATTATATCAAGATGAGCTTTCTAGGGCAAACAGCTCTGGAAATACTGAACGCATGATTCTGGCTCATGAGCATATATAACCTCTATAACGAATAAAAAAGTGATTTTAATAAAGACTAAATAATGAAAAGGGATACAGGTAAAAAAAATTTAATTCCACAAGAACAGACACAGCTTGCAGGAGAAACAAAAAAACCCCTTCAATGGACACTTCAAAAGCCTAGTAAAAATCCAGCTATATTCATAATCAAAAAGTTTTTTGTGAATGAAAAAGCTAATTTAAAAGAGGCACTGGTATTCCAGCCCTCAGGCTTTCTTCAAGGTAAAAACAACACAAATGAGCAGAAACCTCTGCACAGTCTTCCTTTAAATCACATGTTTACCTGGCACTTGTTTGGCTGCTGGCAAGGAACTCTCATATCCATCAAATTGGCCATTGAAGGGTTTAAATTTCCCCTTAGCAATCTAGCTTCTCTGCTCCATCTGTAAAAAACTAAGCATGAAAAAAAAGTGGAACCAGAGTCACTTTTCTCTTAACAGCATTTAAATCAAGAATTTTGGTAAGCAAGTTTTGAAGACCAATTCAAAAACACAAACAAAATACTTATTCTGAGCTATCAGTTGCTTTCATGGCAGTGATTAATTTGGCCAACTCACTCCAGGCTGAAGTCCCTGGCTTTTTACAGGTGATGGTGAAGGGATTCTGTGTCAAGTTTGAGTAGAATACTATCTCTACACATTTCTTACAAATGTTCTACCACCACAGTAAATCTCACTCCTATAGACATACATTCAAAGGATAAACAGACATCCATGCAAAGTTAAATGAAGATCTAGTTTCCATTTTCTTTTTTCCCTACCTATTCTCCCATATTGAGTGAAGGATTAGTTTTTCCTTTCTCTTTCCTTTCCCTTTTGGAGATGGTGCTATCCACTGAGGGAAGCCAGGCAAAAGCCAAAGAGAGACACTGGCAAAAGAGTAATTTTTGGTAGGGTAGCCCTTTCTTTTAAGTATGGCTTCCTTAAATAAGGCAGCTGCAGACAGGAGGAAAAATTTGAACTCTACAGTGAATACTCATATGATACAGGAAAATATTGTTGTATAGAGCAAGTTCTGCCCACAAATTGATCAGATGCTCCTGCTCCCAGTTAATATTATGCTGGGAATGCTGTGGCTTTAAGTTCACAAAAGCCTGCAGCTTCTTGGATACAGAGCCCTCCAAGAAATGCTTTGCAGAAGCACTATAACAACAAAATGGGTTTCGTCTAGAAAACTAGACCTGCGTGTTATCACTGTATTAATTTGCCTGAAGGCATCCCTGCTTCTAAATTAACTTCACTGGATGATTCACATTCACGTCATCACTCCCATTTGTTTTCCAGGCTTCATATAGCATTTTAAAAACATTAACTTCTGTAGACATTCACCTGTGTTCGCTGTTCTGTCAAAATATTGTTATTATCTTTCATCACAGCTAGCAAAAGAATCAAACCTGACAGCAAAGAGTCCAAACTGCAACTTCCAACAGCAAATCCCATTTTAGCAGCTAACAACTCTAGTTCACCTTCATGGTTAAACTTGAAGTTTTGCACAAACAGCGGTACATAGATGAATGGACTCTTTCTTTTGGATTTTGTACACCCTATATATTGATACAACCTAAGAAGAAAGTAAAGTCTGAAGAAAATCTGTTCAGTGATTCTGAAGAAATAAACTTCATACTACTAAAACACAGTCTCAAGTAAGTGTTGTGGTTTGCTAATAAACAAGCCTCTCATTTTTTCCAAATTCCACCTTACTGTCTATCAGAGGAAAGAATTCCACTAAAAGATACATTTTACATCTCTTCAGAGACAGAGGAAGAAAAGAGGAGGTCAGTCTCAAAGAATTTGTCTTAAATGCTACTCTGAACAAGTAAACAAAGACTGCAAGTAGCATTCATGCCATTCATTACACAGGTCCCCTCATCACAACCTTCTTGACACCCAGAAAATCTAGATGAACCCATGCTTCATTCAGTATCAACATTCAAAAAACAATTTTGAGCCGGTTCTTCCTATACACACTGTTTAACAAGAAAAAAGTAAGTTTCTGTGACAAGGATATGAGGTAGTTTCTAGCTAAGAGAGGTTGTGACTGTTCCACCGATTACCTGCAAATGCTTGAAAAGATACCAATAGGACAGTGTTACTTTACACTTTAAGTGCTTTACTTTCCCTTTTTTATGTTTCTTCAGGATTTTTGGAGAATCCTAAAGGAACATGTGTTTTGTCTTCAAAGCAAGCAAACCTGACTCACAAGAAGATTACTCTTTGGATACCTTGAAAAATAGACAGAAAATTAATAACTGAACTAAGCATTTTTACCACAGGAAATGCCAAAATTTAAGGATTTTCTTTATTTTTCTTGCAATAATTAAACATGAATTTACGTTTGGTCTGTCATGCTTTTAAAAAAGTTGTAGTAGGCTGATCAAGTATATCTGGAATCAAAAACCAGCAAGTTACATCAAATGAAACAAAACATATTCTATTGAAAGCTATGGCAGCAAGCATATACAAAAACAATATGTGAATTTGTTAACAATTCAAAGTGAAAACTAGATATTTTCTTTTATTCATTACTTGTCCATCTTTACAGGTCCACAGCAGAAGAGAATCACCATACAACTCAATAAACTCCAAAATTAAACAAAGAAAGCAAAATTTTAATTATGCTACAAAAAAAAAACTTTCTGCTTTTTGATTACATATAGTCAGAAATAAATTTTAAGTGCTTCTGGAGATGATAATGATGAGATAAAGATGAGGACACTTTTACAGATGGTTTGAAACATTCTTTACGTTTTTGATTTATAGATAATCTATCCATAGTTGAGGGACTAACCGTTACATTTTGTCCTACAAACTACTAAAACCAGACACTACCCAGCAGCTTAAAGAACATATGAAAAAGCTGCATCTATTTAACAGCTGCAGAACTCAGGACAGAGGCAGTAAAATATAAAAAAATACAAGAGTTAAAAATCCTACTGCAAGAATATTAACTGTAATAAAAGAGAAGACATTAAAACCAGCAGCTAGTTAGGTGCCAGGACATAATAGAACCCATAAGGGCAGGCAAAGAATGATGCTAAGTTAGGAAGAAAGAGTCTGTTTTCAGAGAACTTCCTGACAGACACCACAACAAAGCAACATGAATGGCGACTGTGTGGTCCCCTTCTCGTAAATAAATCAGGCGTCAAAGGTTGATCTGCAGTTAATAAGAGGCCTAAGCCTTCTCCAAGGATTTGTAGTATTCTGTCAGCACAGTCCAAGCCTTCGGAGCCATGAAGCCTTCTGGTGGGTTTTGTCCTTCTCGAGCCAGCTTGCGCATGCGGGTCCCCGATATAAAATCAAAGTCTTCATGGCTGAGAGAGTAGGGGTGGAGGCAAAGGGGGGGGGAAAAAAGAACATACTTTAAAAGCAGGCAAAGTTGCTCATATTCCTTCTACTTACTTGATACTTTATACATTTCTTCTTGGGAGTATAATGCTGTATAGCAACTGTCATTTCCAGGCCAGCAATGCTAGTAAGTGTCAGAATATACATCCTCTATAATACTCAGCCTTGGTAACTCCTGAGGTTTTAGCAGCATGGTGCAACTGAACCCCTGGGGACTCAATTCAGTCTGTGCTTCCACTGAGCCTGGTTTGCTCTCTGTGAGGAAATAAACTCCTGTTGAAGGAGAACCATCTACTCTACCTACTGTCTGAACCCTCTGCCAAGGCAACAGCAGCCATCCTGATTTACACCCTGCCTTGCCAGGCCAGGAGACCAGCCCAATGAGCTGGTTGAATGTTCCTGTGCTGGTTCAAGAAGGTAATTTCAGTGCCACTAGAGAATGTGCAAAAAGACACTGTACAAAATCTTAGTGAGGGACTGTTTGGGGAAGAGAGAAAATAAAAGCCTCAGAATCTAGAGGCAAGCTTCACAGCTGTGCCATTGCAAGACACTGAGTACACATGCATATTAATAACATGCCAGATACAGTTCAAGATAAAGAGAAAAATCAAGGGAATAATAAAAATACCTTCTCCTAAAGATGTTTTTCCCTAAAAAACCAAATTCAATTGGACAAACCCAAAATTAAACACAGAATAATTGTTTACCATTGTTAACATAAGAATCTAAATTATTATTAACTTCTCAGGTATATGGTCACAAGCAGCAAAAGCTCCACTAATTAAATTACTCCTCACAGGACTGAAACAGTAAAAGCTAGACAAGAATGCCAAAGTTCTATCAAATGCTCCAAAGGAAAAAAATTATGTATTTCTAAATTAAATACGCAATTTTACTTATGCCATTTGCTCAATTTGCAACATGTATGCATTACTCATTCTTTACTTGTCTGTTTGAAATAAAAAACAAGTATTGATCTCAGATGCACGTGCCTTAGCCAGAAACAAGAGCCAAGTGTGTACATCAGAGGGCAGAACTTGGCTCTAAGTGTTGGTCTACGCTCAGTAGGGTATGGAAGTCAGCAACATGCAGAAAGCATTCCACAGTTCCCTTTCACAACAACACTTGCCCCATAACTTTTTGATTTGGACTGTATACATTTACACACCAGCACTGTCATACATGCTCTTTTCTTGTTGCTCTAAATTTGGGACTGTGGGTTCCTGAAGAGTCACAAGGCAAAAAAACCCCTACTGTGCTTTAGTCCTACAAAATATAAATTACATAAAAATGAAAATTTGAAGTCTATGTAGTTCCATGGGAGAAAAAATTTGTGCTGCTATTTATAACATCTAAAAATTTTATTCTTCAGCAGAGAGATGTCTGCTGTTCACTAACACTGCCTGAAGATACCTTCGGTTCTTTGCAAAGAACTCTTTATATAAAATATAGGTGGGGAAGTGACAAGCCTGGTTAATTCTGTCAAAAAAATACCAAGTCTTCAGATGATCAGGAAGAGAAGAGTAAAGCAAGTGCTATAAATTTTCTCCATGTGTGTTTTCTCCTCACTGTGGTAACAATGCCAAAGTTAGAGCATTTTATAAAAAAAGGTGCTTTACCCCTCCTTTTTTCTTATGTTTTCAGAAGAACAGTCAACTTCCTCCCATGCCCTACAAGTGAAGTAATGCTACTAAACCACTACATTTAGATATGTCATAGAAGTTTGCTTCAATAAGACATACAACTCCTTTAGCTGCTTCTTATCCCTAGCTGCACAAAAAGCAGCTAAGAATCAGAGATACCAAGAAAGAGAGAAACACGAAAAGAAGCTAAGGAGATCTACAGAAATTATAAAACAATGAAAGAAAACAAGTAAGTGAGGATCATTTCAGAAACATAGTACATTCAGCAACTCATAACATTTCTAGAAATGTTTCCAAAATACCATTAAAAGTTATAAAAGTACTAATGATGTCCTCTCATTATCCTGAATGTCTATTTTGAAAGGGTTTTTCTTTATTAAAAAAAAAATACTTTAATTAGTAATCACTGAAGTGACTCAAATGGAGCCCTGGAAATATATACACAACACAGTATTTTTTGCCTTTTAAAAAATTACTGCATTTATAATTTTCAATAAAATTTCAGAAACTGAGATTCCTGCTAAGGAGAAAAACCTTATCAATACTTCACCACTGTGGCATGATGTGACCCACAAGCATTTTGAAATAAAACATATCAGTATGAGTAATTTGCTTTAGTAGAAGGAGATAGTAAAAAGAGTCATCAAGTAACTCTTTCAGAGTGGATTTTGAGGATATTAAGAGTTACTCTATATAAGGTGGATTTGAGTGGAACATGAGAGGGGGAAACATTTGACCATTAAAGATGCCATAAGATTTAAATGCCAAAGCCATTCAAATTCCATTCTTGTCAGATTTGAAATGATCCTCAATGAAACTTAATGCAAGCCTTTTCTGAGTATGGGATTTAAGTGCCTTTGAAAATTTTACTCGGTAGCTGCTGGAATCAGCTTTCTTTCAGCCACACTGTATGCTACTGAACACTTGTAACATTGACTTGACCTTTTACTGCCAATTGAGTTTGACTGGTACTGACACAATCCTTTGTACCACTGCAATTAAAAGCATCCTCCAAAAGAAAGAGGAAAAGAACGCAGAAATAAAACCACAACAAATATTTGTCAACAGAAAAACAGTCTTGAAACATTTCACATTGAGGAGTGGTATTTGCTCTGTGGCATAGCATCCTAGAACTCTACTACACTCACAGTACTGAAAAAAACGTAACTACACACGTTGTGAAATTTCCTTACTTATGAAGGACAGGGATTTCAGAGACCTTACAGTTCCTGGGACAAAACAAGGATATCATTAGGTTGCAAGTAGGAAGTAACTGCCACAGGCCTACAGGAACCCTCCTGTGCTGTATCTCCGAGGTGTCAGTACAGTACATTAATACAGTAACTGAAGAGAATAGTTTTTCTGCTTCAGCATTACTCCCTACAAATTTTATCTAAATATAGACCACAGTACATAGTCGATTTTTCATCTGGGAGCATTAAAAGTCAGTCAATCTTGGGAACCCTGACCTCCTCTTCGGTATTTAGCACTGTGCAAATGACCTTCTAGGAATTCCCATTCTCTGTGGAGGGCAATGTCTCATGCTCTCAAGGTCTTAAAGAATTACTCTTAAATACAAGACTCATGATAAAAGTAAAGACCATTAATTCACAGTTTTGCCCTTTTTTTAGGCAAATAGAACAATAGCAAAATAAAACAGTAATATGACTTATTCACTCTGGTCTGTCTTCAAAACGACTGTGATGTTCTACTCGGCTGGTAAACTTCAGACTAATTTCTGGGACAATTCACAGCTGCCTTATCTGGGGTCCAATTCTAACCTTAAACCCTTTTAAGGATTTCCTCTGAATTTAAACTTGCCTTTGCAGCATCAAGTCATGACTTACACCGTAACTCCTACAGGAAGTCTACATTATGCCTTGGGAATGAATGTCCCATGATGCTGAATGAACCAGCTAGTGCCAGCTAGGTTCAAATCCCAACGAGCCACGAAAAGTTTGTGAAATTAGAACACAATAATGTGATTAATATCAACACATGCAAAGCAAATCCTTTACTAATTCCTTTCTAACTGGCAGGAGGGTTTAAGTCTCCTGGCCTGGTGCAGTGTTTCAGTGTATCCTAAATTACGTACTAATGGTAATTGAGAAACCGTATTTCACGTAACTAAAGTAAGGAGAACAGTCAAGTGTGCTTATCTCAGCCTCTTACTATCACTTTAAAAAACAAACAAATCTGAGAACAGTATGTACTTAGCTGGAGTAGGTGTCCTGTATTATTTGATAGTATTAAAGCAGTAATGGCAACCATATTACAGGTCCTGGGAAAAAAATCTGTTAAATTAAAATCTCTCTTCTTCACAGGTACCCATGCTTCATTCACATTTTATAGATAGCATGAACAATCTGCTCCAGTCACCTTACTTATGAGTTTCTTTTAGCCAAAATGTTCTCTTTGGTTTTCTTTCAGGAAAAAAAATAGCAATTTATTTCCAGACACTGCTGTGGCTTTTTTAATTGCTAGACTAATTTCCTTTCTTAATTGAGTTTTTTCTCAGCAGTAGTCTGTGGCTGCATTTTATAGGACTGATCTTCCATAAAGAATTGGGAATCTCTGCTCACAAAACCAGCTTCTATTATTAAGCCACCAATCCCAGATTACACTTGTCTGTGGTAACTGTTTCTGAGGCCTTTTTGGCTGAAGAAACCCACTAATTGATTTTCTGAAGGGATTTCAGCACTGGGTAAGCTTTTTTTTTTTTTTTTTGGGGGGGGGGGGGGAGGGCAGTAGTAGTGTTATTTGTTGGTTTGTTGATTCTTTGGTTGTTTTCTTTACCCTTCATTCTACCAATGGTTTACAGGTCAGACATTTATTCTGAATTACTCCGTTACAACTAGAATTCTTCCCATAAACTTTTCCAAAACACATTTGGACATAGTCAATTATAGATCAAAAATTCTATGAAATCAGTGTAAAAACTTTGATAAGGACTGTAACAATATTCACACTAGTTTTTATATGCATTACTTCAGAATTCTATGCAAGTGGAAGTGCTCAAGCTTTCACAGAAACTTAGATTAGGCTTTCTATGTGACTTGAGTAACAGCAAAAATGTCAATTTTATTTTTATTATCCTCATTTAGACCAAAGGGAAAATAAAATTAAATTAGCTCTACCTGTGCTGCTATACATCACTTCAAATGCATTCCTCAAATCCCTTTCCTAGATCTTAGTTTTAGACACATTTTTTTCAAAAGTATGTTTCAAGAGTTCAGTTTCATGAGGTGCTAAACCTAGTTCTAGGATGTCCAAGAAACAAATTAAAAAATATGCTGGCTTCATGAGGCAAAATACGAATATAATTCCAAGTCATTGGTTGTTTCTATATCTTAGTATTCTAAAGGGCAACTTTATTTAAACAATTTATACAAGTTAAGCATTGTGCACCACCCTGCAACTCCAGTTGCTGTGCAGCTGTTAGAAAGGCTTTCACGTCACGCTTTCCTTGCCCCCTTTCCTCACAGACAATGCTCTGTTATCCTGAATGCAACCAGGATATTTCTGCCTTTCCTTACTAACAGGGGCCAAGTGACTTCAGTTCTAACACAGCACCACAGCAGCTCAACATTGTTAATCAGCAGCATGAGGTCCTGACATACAAAGGCAACAGTCTCCAGGCTGTTCCCAAGCACATACTGGCTCAACTGAAACTCCAAGGGCAGCACATGTTCTGGAGGATACTAATGAAGTGATAACCAAACTGAACTTGTATATGAACTCCACAAAACTGCGCTCGTGCGAACACCTTTGGGAGCAGACGACCTTAAGCACAATAACCTCTTGGAATCACAGGCAGCACAACAGAGAAGCGAGGGCCTTTGGTACTGATTTGGAGGCAGGGCTGATGTAGGCTTTTTGATGCTTCCCAGGCTTGCCAGCAAGGTCATAAGCAGCTTGGCTACAGCCAGCTCTCACACAGTTGCCCAGCACCTTACCGTAGGCAGCTGACCAGTGCCGACCCATGCTCTGAACACCCAGAGGCATACAAGGAATGCTATCAGCAAGTGTTAACCTTTCTCATAAAAGCTGAGCAAAGCAACTCTGCCACTGTTAATTCTGCAGCCACAACTTTTCAGACATCCTTCTGGCAGCTGGATTAAGCTTTTGGTAACCTCTCACCACGAGCCAAAGATTCATCCACCACCATCCCGATGTTGGGATTTCCCTCAGAAGCCAAAAGGTATTTATTTCACTAATAGCAGCAAAGAGCCCAACTGCAATAACCTCTGCATGTCTTTGCTGCCAAGACAGCTGTGGGTGCAACTCTACCAAATTACAGAGACACCCAAGGTAGCAGATGGTGTCTATTACAGCTTCTCACAAGCACCTTCCCAAACAGAGGAGTCCAGGAGGCCTGCAAGAATAGAAGAGATGATCACATGGGGCAAGGATAACTACACCCAGCAGCTAAGACACACGGCTCAGTCCAAGGGAAACCCCCTTGCCATAAGCTTCCATGCATTCATTAGTGATGCAAATTCTGGAATTGCCTAGTTGGCTGTCAAGTATCCAAGAACTAAGAAAGGTGCAAGACATACCAAATCACCCTTTTCTAAAACAAGTCCCAGCAATGCTTCTACTCATACAAACCTCTTCCCCACATTTTCATGCTGTGTTTTTCACCCAGTGAGCTCAGGAAATATTTCCACAAACATCATATCCAAGGGTCTTCCACCAGTACTGATCCTCTCGTGTTTCCAGGCAATCCTCTCTTCCCTGCCATCCTCCTTTCAGAGTCAAATACCACATGGTCCAGGAGTCTGCCACATTTTCAGCATTATACAGACTATCTTGAAAGGCAGCCAGCTGCACCCACCCAAGCTCTAACTCTGTCTGGAGCCTACCACAGTGTTCCATCTCTCTCAAGCAGGAGCAGTAATGGGAGCCTGCGTGCGTCCACATTGCCATCTAGAGGATTGCTGCCACACTCCAGTCCATCTACAAACAATAGCCAGGGAAGGACAGGACAAACGGGTTTACATCCTGACAGCAGCACGGCAGAACTGCACATTAGAAGGAGCATGGCCTTTATGCCACGACAGTTATAGAAACAGGAAAAAAAGTGCCCCAAACCAAGGCCTCATAGACACAGTGAAAGGATAAAAGGGTGCACACGATGCAGTCTGTGGCAAAAGGCAAAATCTCTTCCCACAGCTTTTCATAAAAAAATCTCAAAGAGTTGCTTGGGGTTTTTTTAATCATTTGCTCTGGCTAATGACAGAGGTGAAATTTTACTCCCTTTGATCCAAATCACATCTATCCTGCTTAGAGTACAGTATTGATAATCAGAGAATCAATATTCTGAATTCTGGCCTGTCACACTGCTACTCCCTTACTATTCCAATTTATTAAGAATTGACACACCAATGAAACTACTTCACTTTGACCTTTCTGTATTGAAGCATGACCAGCAGGTCCAGGAAGGCGATTCTCGCCCTCTACTCCTCTCTTGTGACAGCCCAGCTGGAATACTGCATTCAGACCTGGGGACCTCAGCATAAGACAGTCCATGGATCTGATGGAGTGAGTCCAGAGGAGGGCCAAAAATTTGATCAGAGCACTGGAGCACCTCTCCTCTGCAGACAGGCTGAGAGAGTTGGAGTTGTTTAGTGTGTAGAAGAGAAGGCTCCAGGAAGACCTTATAGCATCTTCCTGTTCCTAAAGAAAGCTACAAGAGAGCTGCAGAGGGACTTTTTGCAAGCAGTGATAGGAGAAGGAGGAATGACTTTAAACTGAAAGAATGTAGGTTTAGATTAGATATTAGGAAGAAATCCATTCCTGTGAAGATGGTGAGGCACTGGAATAGGTTGCCCAGAGAAGTTTGCATGCCAGTACCAACTTCAACTGCACTTTGATGTAGAACCAAAGTACATTTCAATAATCTGAATAAAGAGGATTAAATTAAAATGACAAGTCATCTTCCCAGCCAGTATCATTCATTCTCACCAGAGCAACACATACACTAAGTTTTGGATCTGGTTTGTCACACAAGGAAAAAATAACATTGGAATATGCACACAGAAAGTGAATTGAACTGTAATTGGATTTTTAAAAACTCAAAAAAGCTGAAAACCCTGGGACACAGAATATTCTTAGGGCATAATTTTGCATTATTGCTAACAGAGAAAATAGCTATTTGTCACCCCGTCTTGTCCACTTTCTTCTCCATGCTGCACATGCTCATTGTTTCTCTTCCCTGCTATCTGATGCACACCTGATACCTGAGAAGCTTATTTAGAAAGACAAAGCAGCAGAAAGCTAATCTTGCCATTCTAATAAATAGTAGTATTTTTCTCTGGATTTACCAATCTGCGCCACATTCCAGAATCAGAGAAACCTCAGTACCTGGTGAGCCTTCATGTGGCAGCTACAGTTAGATCAGGTAGTTGCACTGTGAACCAAACCATGCTGAAATCAAGCTTGACTAAAAGCTACACTGATCTAAACCCACATCTAAACACTGCCATATTTGAGCAATATGAATTTAATTATGAACGATTTTCTTAAGGTGGGCAGGGGTAAGAGGCAGTTATTGCTCAAAAATTTCTTAAAATGAAAATACAACTTACTGATCAGAGTCATAATAATCCATGCACTTCTTTTTTTTATTATAAGCTGCCACCCTGAAGGGTACAATTTCCAGTGCTCGGAGGCCTGGAGCCATTGTCAGCACTTTGGCACCATGGGTTGGTTCGTATAGATCTTTCCCAGTGTCAGGGTGTGGCATCCCTGCTGGATCTCGCCCTACAATGTAGAAGTTAGCTCCTGCAACCATCCGTGATCTGCAGTGCCACTGAACCTACAAGAGAGACAGGAAAAACAATTAACAGAAGAAAATGCTCCAAAAATGCAGCCCTCAAAATGGGCATGCACTCTGTAACTACCATGTTTTCTTTAATCAGATGTGATTTTTACTATGGAGCCACAACATAATACAGAACCAATTATGTTGATCACCATCAGACTTACAGCTAAAACATACTATCCCCATTTTATTTGCACAGTAGGTGCTCAGAAAGTTACTTCAGCACTATCTCCACATTCGGAAAGAAAAATCACCCATGTTCAGCATTTTCAACTTGTACATGTGGCAAGGATGTTGTTCAAGGCACAATTAACACTTAGTCTGCATGAACATTAAGACCCAAAGGACACATCAACTAGGTACACACTGCACCTGAATGCTTGTAAAAGATTTACTTTCCTAAGCAGGTGAATTCACCACATTTTGATACACCTTTGCCATACAGAACTGTTTCTTTTCTTCCAAGGCACTTATGAAGAATGTTAAAAATACAAAAAATGCTAAATTGATATTTATGAAACTTTTCCATTAAGATTTTTACAGACTGGAAGGACACATCCACCTTGTAGATAACCATATTACCAGCTGCTTGTTCTTCTGTAAAGCACTGGTGCTATAAAAACAGATCTAATACCAATGACTTTCAAAATAACCTATGGAAAATTATTAAAGAAAGAATCTCTTTTTTTAGTGTCAGGCTGTACTCTGAGGTTACTGGAAATGCCATATAGGCAGGGAGAAAAATTTTATCCTGTTCAGAATAAGGATTGTGGATTTTGCTCCTCCTCACGCATACAAGAAAGAGGTAGAAGAGTTCTGTAAATTCTCACAAAAGGCCTGTGGGGAAGAGCAGAAGATTCCTCACATTAACTCACTCTCATGCCTCAACTAGATCTGGACTGCAGTTTTTTCTCTGGACTGAAAAGCAGTGCAAGCTCCATTTGACCAGTCAACTGGCCAGCAGAAGATAAGTGGCATCTGCCTAATTTAACTTCACTAGCAAGATCTCCTATCTATAAAAAAATCTACCCCAGAGTGAACCTCAGAGCCTGGCCAGAACTTGAACTTCCTGTGATTCAAGGTGGATGGGAGCAAGGATGGGGAAAAAAAAGGAAAAAAAAAAAAAAAAAAAAAAGGAATGAGATGGAGAATCAAGGACTTGCCCTCAAATGAGAACATTTATTCTTTCTGCTGCTTTCCACAAACCTCTAGGGACTCCACCCCAAGACCTGGCTCCTAAATAAAGTGTTGCCAAAGAATTATTTAATACAAAAGCCTTGAAACAATTCTCTCTGAATTAAGTCTGCCAAAAAATAAACAGACTGCTTTTTTCTTAATATGTGTACAGCCCTCCAACACACAAACTTTTTTGCTTAAGAGTCATAAAACTTAAGTATTTTAACATTCAGGACAATCATTCCGTATGTTAACAGATCTTGTAATTCCTTCTGAAAAAGACCGTAAAAAAAAGGAGGGAGGATTAATTTATTATCATACCCTTGTAACTGTAAAGAAAGGAACCTATAAACCCAATATTTTCTCCCACCTTTTCCAGCAAAATCCTCCAATATACAAGTTTCTTCATAAGAGAATGCTTTGGTTGGTGACAGAGACTTGATAGTCCCTTTCCAAGGGAAATTAGTCTCCTCTCTCTCCATTAAAACAACACAACATAAAAACATTATTAAAACATCAGACATAGCACAAAATACTTTAGTGCACTATCAAAAGGGTTTTGTTTCACTTTAAACTCTTGATGTACTTACCTCAGTTGGTCCTGCGTACATCATGGGGGAAGGGAATATAGCTACCACTGTTGTTTCTGGATTCAGGATTCCCTCCTCCAGTACTGCAGCGTGCTGCTTCATGCGCCACATAAGAGGAACATCATCCTCCTTTGTCCAGCCTCCAAGGGGGTGCAAGAGTAAAACTGGGCGCCGGTAGCCACGTTCCAGAAGTTGCTTGTGAGTATCCTGCATTAAAAGAGCGTGCCCATTGTGCACCGGGTTGCGTAACTGGAATGCGAAGACCGCATCTGTGGGGAACAAAACAAGACAAAAGAGGTAAGCAGAGCAAGTTATTTTATCAGGAGTTGTACAACCACAGAAAAACCTTCAGTACATGCTTTCCTCTGAACTGTATTAAACAAGTATAATAGCAGTGGTCGCAGGTCATTAAATTATTAATAACTATTACAAAATCACTGTACTTAACAAGCAAAACTAATAAAAAGCAACCATACTAAAAAAAAAAGGTCAGCTTCCTTAACTTCTGAATTTTCTGCAGAATTACTTTGTTTTCTCCAAGACTTATAATCTTCTATTTGGATTTTTTACTTGCGTAAGTATATTATATTCTAAGAGGAGATAAAACTATGCTACCTATCTTAAAGGCTCAATATATCATCAAGAGAAAAAATGGACCTCTTTGGAACAAAACTAATAAAAGGGGATTTAATGTTCCTTACTAAGTTTCCTTCACCTTAGTTTAGTAGATTTTAAGTGCAGTAAGAACAAAGCAAGATTAACTGCTATTCCAGAGTATTACTGACACAACCAGGATTTCTCTCTTCTGCAAATTCAGATGAACTAAAGTACCCTGCAAGATGGCAAAATCACTGTAACTGAGAGGTTTTCCAATACAGAACCAATGAAAACTAGCGAATAGGTTTTTTTCAGATCTCAAATATGTGTTTGTGTAGGGGTTAGCCACAAGACTGATATCCCAGACCTACAGATCCCGGACATAGTGACCACACAGAACAAAGACAGAAGCTGAGGACCAATCGGGGCTTGCATTCTTGATGTTAATCTCTCTCCTCACATTTACAAGTGCAGCTGCCTGCCAGTCACTGCCACAGTGAAAGCAGCATGTTTGTTCTCTGCTGTATGACATTCCTCAGCCTCTTACTTATCTGCCTAACACAACTACTTTTGTGAAAAAAAAACTGTTTTACTTCTTGTGCAGAAAAGTAACTTGGCACAAGTCCACTTGCACTACTTTCGTAAGTCTTGTTCCCCAGAAGCAGCATGGAACAGACTGAAAAATAGCAGAGCATGAAAGCTCAACATTCAACCATACCTCTGTAGTTTTAGCCCAACGTGATATTTAAATCACATTTTACCGCATTTTAACATTATCTTTCTTGTCTACAGAGCATGGAAAGAAAGTTCAGAACCTCAGGCATTACCAGCTTCTACTACGTATTTAGGCAGTGCAATGCCTGAGATTATAAAAATTATTGCTATTAAAAGCAAAGAATGCCACCTACCAGAGCATTCAAAATCTTCATCCTTGAAACAATGCCAGCCTCAGTGGTGGCAGCAGACATTTGGATAAGCCTCTGCAGGAAGATAGAAAGCAAGAAAAATTTACTCACCTGCATTCATTTCCTTGAATTTCTGCCTTAGTTCAGCTGGAGTGAGACGGTATTGATCAAGTCCATCATTCCAATAAATACGATCAAGGACCTGTAGATCTCCCCCTACAAGCCAGTTCCCTTGCTCCATAACCATCTAAGAAAAGAAAGGAAAGTCCTTGTTAGGATTATTTATCAGCTTCTCCTGAGTACGTAGATCACTGCAATGGGGACACATCTTTACCAAGGACTGCATTCCAGGTTAATTTTGACAGTTGTTAAGTCAAGCATCAGTGCTAGAAAAATGAAAAAAATTCACTGGAACATAGCCCAGACATGTTATACCATGATGTAGGAGAGATGCCCAAATCTTCAGTGGGCATATGCCTTTCTTTCAAAATTGAGATAATATATAGAAATGCAAATAGCCAATATTCTTAATCACCACTGCATGACAAACAAAGATAGTGTCTGGAAAGCCTTGTCTATTACAATTTACTTAGTTATTTACCATATATATATATATATCTTTCTATTAGTAGATATTTTTTAATTTAATTACAATATATCAATAAAATGAAGTTGCACTTTCTAGTTATTGGTCAAAGCAAATGCTGTTGCAGTATCACTCTGTAGTTTACAAGATTCTCGTCAGCAATAAAGTAACAAACAAAACAATTCCGATTGACTACTCACCCACTTTAATCTAATAATAAAATCAGAATCTTTGAAGTAGAATAGCCTTTGGATTTGTCTCATGGTAGCAGTTTACCCAAATAACAGATGTCGGATCGTCACTACACTTCTTTTTATACCTTTAAATATCGCCTCACCCTTTATCAAAAAATAATTATGGCAAGCTGCTTAACATACTCTACAAATGGCCATAGACATTACTTAGAAATTTTTAATTTCTAAGAATGCATTTTCTTTTGAAGATGGAATCACAAAAAGCTTTCAAGTTTCATACACATTTCTGATAATTTTTTTTTAACCTTATGTAATTTATAAATGACAATAAATCTTGATATAACAGAAGACACTACATACTAAACCCAAAAGCCAAGATCTGAAAATGAAGTGTGAATTTTTCGGTTTATTTTTCCTTTGACCTGCTGGAATTAAACGACACCACAGTAACCATTCCCTTCCCAAAGAAAATGCTGTACTTTGACATCTTACCAAGGTGCAGGGAAGGTGTGATAATGATATGAAGATGAGAAAACTCCGCACCACAGAATCTCTCAGGTACCCAAATATTTCTGATTCATTAAGAAGGGCCACCAAACTCACGTAGTGTCACGTTACCACTATACACCCCAGTACAGGCATAAGAACACAGTTCCTCATCCTAAGGCGTAAGAACACAATTCCTCATCTTCTACGTAACAAGTCATTCAAATTTTGTCTGCATGAGATTTTCTTAGCATTTATTAAATCTGTGCTAAGTTTTCAAAAAAGGGGTAATCTTATGTTCAACATCATAGACCACATCAAGTGCTTTGAAAATCTTCTGTTAGTCATACAGATACTTTTTCAACATTTCAGAGGCTTTCCCTTTTCAAGAACAAGCTCATAATTTGAGGTTTTTTTGATTTCTCTTCATCTAATTTTAAGTCATACCTTTAAACAAAAAATACCTCAAAGGCAAATGGGAAAATAAACATATTTTGGCTCTGCAGAGCTAAGATGCAACATTCACATCAGCTTGCATAAGCCACCACAGCATCATGATGAGTATGTTACAATTAGAACATTTCAGTATGACATATACATAAGGCCAAGATAATAAAACTTAATGAACACAAGGGGTGGGAAATTACTCCCCAGAGGGTTAAATGATGAACTCTCCAGGAATACGGCCTGTTTCAAAAACATCTAAAGCAGGCAGGTCTCACGTGCTCCACATGCAGGCAGAAAATAAGTTTTCTATCCTTCACAAAGCATATATTCACTGATTAAGGAGCTTTGATGATCCATCTGGTGACACAGACGGATGTGTTTCCTAGGCACACTGGAGGGCAAAGTTCCCTCTTCTGTAGCACAGATACTACAGTACATTCTAAATTCATTTCATGTGTACATATTGACATTAGATTTTCACACTAAGTACAGACTATTCAACAGATGCATAAAAAAAATTACTTTTCTTTCTGTCAGATATTTCAATTAATTTTCAAAGTAGTTTTTTTGTCAAACTACAGCAGTCAGAGACATGAGCTTCACTTAATTTGCAACTCTACAACAGTACAGCGAACAGGACTAGATTTTCAACTTTTAAACACACACCTTGATATAGGGATGCTCCTTGCATGTTGTTCCCCATTGCCTAGCACAGCGTTCTTCTTTCCTGTGCTCGTAGAACTCAGGATTACGGAGAATGGCAACGCGGCAACCTTCATACACCAGTGCAATTGCTGTACACCCATCGAGCCTTTCTTTGTCTTCTTGAGTGGCTGTTAGCACTATAGGCACTGACAGATTAATAACTCCCCCTGCAGAGGGAAAAAAAAAAGCCCTTTATCCCTAGTAACAGTCATCAATGTTCTTATGAAAGTCTACCTAATTAACAGGTTACTTTTAAGGCTGTAAGTGTATTACATGACAGGTAGTTGAAACACTTATTTTAACAGGGATTAAACAATTCTTAGAATGAACTCACGCTTCCATAAATAAAATTGCTATAAAATTGAGCAAAAACTGAGGTTTGAGAAAGAGTGAACGCAGTACTGAAAATAGCAAGTACTTAGAGCTGCACACAAATATTTAAACTGTGAGGACACTACTTTTTGGGAATCTCAAATTAATACCTTTCTCAAGAATCTATACAGAAAGTAGAAATACACAAACAACATTTTAAAATAGGTCATCTAAAATATCAGACAAGATTGCTACTGGAGTGGATAATTAGTAAAAAGGAAATTATATTCTCAGCAGACATACTTATGGCCCCTTAGAAAAAAATCAATGCAATAGGAGCAGGCAAACGTACCCAAGTAGTTAACATACATAATTCAACTATTCCAAAAGGTGACTTTTGTTGTTTACTTAAAACTGTATTCAGAGTCAAGCATTCACCTTTCAGAAAAAACTGCTGAGTCAGGCAAACACTCTGCACCATTTGTTCAGCTGAAAGTTTACCAGCTACTTTACTTCTAAAACAAAGCCAATGTAGCTGAATTTTAAGGTTACGTGTGGTCCTCATTTCTAAGCACCTACTTCACTGCCAGGTGCTGGAAAGTCTTGTTTTTCTTTACTACAAGAGTGAGATTTGAGAAACCCAGTGGAGTAAACATTCTAAGTCTTCTACAAAGGCTTGGGTTCTAACAAGCATATGCTTGAGTGCAAAACTTTTGGGTGGCCTCCAGGAGAAAAGTCATAGACCCTTTAAAGTTAATGAAGGTTTTGGCATTTGCCAAGACTCTAAAATAAGGCTAATTTTGCTATTATTTAAGCAATACATGTTTTGTTAGGAAATTAAATTTCCTAGGAAATTAAAAATTATAAAGCTGGATGAAAAGTTTAAGAGAAAAACAGGTCCCCCTTCTTTCATAATACAAAATGCATATGCATGCTGTGCATCTCCTCCTAATTTCAGTCTTGGTGCCCACAGTTATTTTCAAAGCAACTAGGTCATAAAATGGAGTTTGGCAGCAGTCACAGAGAGTGGTTTGACACCCAAAACTGATAATTTAAAACAAACCTTTTCCTTTGCAAACAATAAATATTTCAAACTAGGAAGAGATCTCAAACCTGCTGTTTATTGAAATTTTGTCCATGACCAGCAATAAATATATAATAACTTTTACATTTCTCTTCAGCCACTGTACAAGTGAGAAACTGAGGTAAGGTAGTGAAGCAAGACTGTTAAATCACAGATGAGAACAGTGTCAGGATGAGACTTTTTCAGACAACTTAATCTTTAAAGGCAGATTATCAACACATCTGCACTGATCTCCACAGCCTAAAAGTCAGCCAGTATGAGCACTACATTTAAAGCCCAAAGGATGAGATGTATTGCAGGTAATAAACCATTTTCCTCTCTTCAGAATCAAAGCCCTGCAAAATGACTGCTGCTCTAAGACCCAGAACTAATATGACAAGCAAGGAGGAAACTTCAGGATGTTGTTTTGACTTAACAGCTGCCATTGCTGCACGTAGCAAAGCAGCTTAAAGGCAATCATATTTTTCTGAAAAGATTTTCACATATAAGTGTTGTAGTAGTTATCTAAAAAAAAGGAAATCAGTAACAGGAAATCTAGAGGAACATGACTATTTTATTCAAGCTTAGGACTGAAAATTGTTTCCATCAGTAAGTTATTTTTCATTACTCATAGTTTTTGTAGCATAGATGAGATACTCAAAACAACTGCAGAAGGAGTTTAAAAAATCGTTATATTGTTATATCTGAAACACTCGCCTATACAAGGTCTTAAATGCCTTCTAAAAATCCTGATTTACTGAAAACTACAGGACAGAACTAGGACCTACAAGCTCTTTTAGCAGCTGAATACATTGCATGTCATCTGCAGAAGACTTTTCACCTGGATGGATGTACAGAAGGCAAATGAAATGAAAACAAAACTAGCAGTCCAAAATTATACTGCAAACTTTAGATACTCCAAAATAGCAGGATGGCATTTTGCTGTCTAGGATGGCATCTGTGAGACTTCGAGAAAAGGGAATTAAGAAATACAAGAAGGACAACAGATGTCTATATCATAGAATTGAAAGACAAGTGACTTTTTTTTGTTCTGCTATTTGGTCTCTAGCAAGACAAGAGTAATGCAAAAGGAAGCATGAAGATAGCAAAAAGGCTGGAGTAAAACAGAGCCTTCAAAGATGAATAAATGAAAAATGACAGAGGATTGCAATCAAATTCCAAAATCTGAGTATGTTATGACTTATTCACTACCTTAACTAAGTTCTTAGCCAACTGGTAATGCAAAATAAAATTCATTCATTCATCATCACAGGATAATTATTAAGTCATAATAATTCAATTACATGTGACAATTGTTCATACTCAAACCACATACTCATATTCTGATTTCACACTTGCAACAGCTCCAGTACTCAAGTCAGTTTGTTGTCCTTTCCTTCATTACTAATACAGAACAAATCTTTTGGTACATAGAGCTAAACAGCAATTAAATTGCAATTCCAAATTCTAAGATCAATTTCTTCAAAACAAATTAGAAGTGTGCATTTTAGAATTAAATGTCTTTCAAAAATTAAGGTATTTGAAAAAAAAAAAATTGTAAAGACAAAAAGACAAAATATTCAAATCCTAATATGATGGTAGGTATAAAAAGAATAAAACCATCAAGTTTAAAACTGGTTGTTATACAATTCTGTTCTCTTATCCCAGACCTCAAGTTGTGCACAAGCCTGATAATGCATTACCACACCACCAGTAAAAAGCAAAGCATCAGAAGTAGGAATAGTTTACTTGGTTTTACAAATGGTGTGTTTTACCCTACCGTCAAGCAGACAGTCAAAGTGAAGGCACTGGAGGTATTCTCTCTCTCTCATAAAGCCATTCAGGGGTGTTGCCCAACCTTCTGCTAGCACTTGTACCCACTGCATATCCACCTTGTAAAGAAATGAAGAAATAGAGCAGACAAAAGTTGCTGCTTAATTACTGGCATCAGGTATTAATCATAAAAGATCATGATTTAATTCTAAAATGCAGGACAATGCAGATGGAAGACTTCTCAATACTCCAGTTTTTAATCACAAATAATTTAAAAGTTTCTACAAGTAAGGGGAAAAAAACAACTTGTTCATATTTTTGGCTATTTTCCAGTCCTTATACTGGATCAAATTTCCATGTGTTAAAAAAATCCAAACCAACAAACACACAACAACAAACTTTATTTGTAAATCTTAATAAAGTTAATCTTAACAAAATTAGAGAATCCCACTTGCCTTTATTTAACAAAAGAAGATAACAAAGATGTTAAAAAGAAAAAAAAAAGAAATAATAATAACAACACATACAATGACCACAAAAAATATCAGAATTATGTGTGTAAATATTAAGAGGCCTAGTCTTTAAACAAATGAGAAATAAATTTTTTCACAAACTAGTGAGACAATCCAGAAGTTAAATTCCCTCTAGACTAGTACTTATTTAGCATGAGATATCAGTTTACACAGGATTTCCTTCCTTAGCACTCAGTCACACTACAACTTAGTGTGTGGTCTCTACTGCTTCTGCATGTGCATTACTAAGACTTGGTCAAGTTTTTGACAAGGACAGGCTTTGCTTGTGCAAGTCTCTTTTGCAAAAGGCATGAATAACTTTATTACACTGTTTAATTCATACTGAGGCAAGTACAAAACACAGTTTCTTCCCAAGCTTACATTATATACTTGTTTGATATTTAACAAGCCACTGGTTGGTGGTGGAGGGAGAAATGATCTGGTTTTCTATAAAGGGAGCAATTAAGAATGGGACACTATCAAAGTTTAATAAAGGTGACCTTAATTGTTTATTCCTCAACAAACCAATGAATAGTTTTACACAGACATATGTGAAAAGGAATTAGTAATATGTGATGAAAGGAAGTACTAATATTCATTACTAATAGAAGACCAGGCAACTTTTAAAACTATTTAGTTCAGTGCTTAGGATGCCACCCCAATCCTTCAAAGTCTACTCACTACAGATGTTGAACTCTGAACTTAGTCAGCTCCTAGATCAAATGCTTAGCTTAAAGTTCTAGTAATACTGTCAAAAAGCCAGTGAAAAAACTCATGCATTGCATCTGTGTATAGGCTTAGTTCTTCAGAAAAATGAATGAGGTAGAACAGAAACATAGCCAGAAGCAGCTTCATCCAAATGATCTCAGTTGAAAAATAATGCGTTGAACCAAAATAAGAAAACGGTTGATCAGGTCGATCCTTGCTTTTCCACAGTCTCTCTGCTGGAAACTAGAAAAGCAGCATGAGTATGCTCTAATCAGAAAAAAAAAAAAAAAAAGCAATCAAGTAGATCTGATCATCTGTTTGCAACTGTTTGAGTTTGGTATATATATTAAAAGTTATTGATGTTCAGCTGAAGACTACCAACAAGAAGAATCAAGAAGCAGTAACTGATTTCCCCCATATTTCTAGGCAATTACAAGTCCAAATAAAATGGTTTCTGCAAGTAAACTAAAAAAAAAGTTAGCAATCTCTCTGAAAGCAATTTCTCATACAAGACATTTTAGGCATGGTTTACTCCATGGATGTGGGGGGAGCATGGGAGAAAATTACTGTAAATTTTATCTCTAGGCTAGAGATAAACTAAATAACACTATACCAGACATTGTTCATGAAATTATGAAGATTCAATTATCTCTGGTAAGTAGACAAAGAAAACACAGGTGCTGTGCTTTCTCTCAAGGAAAGATGGAAAAAGTGTATCAAGCTGTACTCTGTAACTGGTACGGATATTTCAGCTACATCTACTTACACTAAGCAACAGATCAGACCATCTTTCAACTGCAGCAGAGACACCTGAACACACAATACCTTATTTATTTCCAAGGTTAACAGAGACTCAGCATCAGTTTTGGCCAACTGTAGCTTGTTTTCTGGCACATAAAGCTCTTTCACCTCGTAAGACGCATCCACTGGTACAATGTCCTGTATAAAAGGAATAAACAGAACTTGATGTTTGCTCAGAATGCCTCTTGGGCACTGAACACACATCAAGAAATAAAATTCTAATGTTGCACTACACAGTAGCAAGAGTTTATTCATTATGCAGTTTTTACTCATTTAAAAGCCAGCACTGTTCCAAGATGATGATATATTGCTAGTTACTCAAGCCAGCAGATTGGCTAAAGTGAAACACTGACAAGAGATTTTTTTCTAAACCTTAAGTAACCCATATAACATTTACCTAGTAAATATTTAACCATTGAATTGAGTGAAGTTTTTATGACTTATTAATGCCCACATTATCTACAGTAGAAAGGAAAACTCAATGCTTTTACACACGCTGAAGAAGTAAAAAAAGATTTAGAGACTGAGCATTTATGAATTTAAGCCATTCACTATAGAAGATACATTAGAAATGGAAACATGAAAGTAAAATAAACAAAGCTCCTTCTCTACTGAAAATTAATACAGAAGTACAAATTAAATGTATTTCCTACAGCTAATGACATACTACCAGTATTTTCATCTATATACTAACTCTAAAAATATTTAAATGTGATGTCATCTGTGCACATATATGCAATGAACTGAAATCTAGCTCTATAAGCAACATATCAATTTTTTATTTGAAAAAAAAATCAGTTTTCCCCCCTGTGTATTAAACAAAATATTCTCACTCCACAATGCTCAAGACTCAAGACCTTAAACTTGTTAGAAGACACTAACCCAAAGATAAAAACATAATTAAAAGAAAAGGTCATCATGACAAAACTGTAAAGAGTCTCCTCCAACAAAGGATGGTGTAATATATCAAAACCCAGTCAAATGTTCCAGTGAAGTTCAGTAGCAAAAAATCAGTGAAAACACACTGACTGTTCTTTTTAAAACACATTTTTCAGTGTTTGAGAAACCTTTGTAAAGTAATGCTTTAATTTTTGAGAAAAAAAGCTTACCCTTAGAGCAGAGTATATACAGACCCATAACAACAATGAATAGATTATCTTTACTTTTCCAGTATATGCAGGCCAGAGTAAATAGGTATGCTTGTAGAAAATGCAAAGGTAGCTCAGGAATTTTAATGCGTTTATCAGACCTTAGGCACTACCTCCATGGAAAGTAAAACAAAGGCAGTAGAAAGCTGACAAGTGAGAGATAAAATGACTATGGGAGTAACAAGATGTCATGAGTCTCACTGGCTGCTGCATAATTCATGTCCTCAAAGACACATCAAAAGAAGACAAATCAAACTAGCACTTAGAAATGGTGTTTTATAAGGAAAAGTTTGGTCCATTACATATCAGACATCATTTTGAAAGCAGATTTTATTACATCACATGTTAGGCAAAACCTTCCTTTTGTTTTCTCTGCCTGAGCAGCAGCACTACAGCCCAGGAGAGCTGCAGAAGACTCCTGCTACAGCAATAAGCCCAGAACCAAATGAAGGCATTGTCTCCTGTAAGGAACACTATAATGATGGAGTGCACATTATGCTGCTTCACAGATTTCCCTCTGGACCCTAGCTCATTACCAGGCTAGGATGGCCTAATTTTACAAACCATCACCAGCTTAAAATACACGTGCCTATTAAAAAGATCCCTTCAAGCATTATCCTGGGTTTAGTATCCCACTAATAGTCAAAACAAAGGTTTCACAATGCACTTTCTGTCAATAACCTACTTCATTATACAAATGTAAACAGCTTGAAGACAGTTCTAGCAACTGAGTCTGACATTTAGAGAACTTGTAGGATTAGTAAACCTAGACTCCCTTGCACACATGAAAGTGGTACTTAAAATAGCTTAGATTAAAAAAAAAAACAACAACCAAACAATAAAACCTGAAACAAGAGGAATCCATGCATCTTTAAACTGCATGAATTTTAGGAATTGGGAAAATGCTAGGCTAGCAAGCCATCTAGTGACCATTCTAAGGCATCAATTTTACTGAAAGCTTAATTCTACCAAAGGACAAGTTACAGAATATTCCTCAATATTTATTATTTCTCAATGCATTCATATAAAAAATAGCAAAATAAGAAATAAACTAGATGCTTTATGGAAATGTGCCTCCTCACACTGGGGTGGTAGGTTCTTTGCTGATGCTGGTTCCCTCTGGAGATCATCCAGTCCAGCCTCCAGCACAAAACTGGTCCCACTACAGCAGGCTGCTCAGGACCTTGGCCAATCAAGTATTAAAAATCTCTAAGAACAGAGCATCCACAAACACTCATAGCAACTTGTTCTAATAATTGATCATCTTTACAGTGAAAGGGTTTTTTCCCCTATGTCTAATTTTAATCTCCCATATTTCATCTCATGTCTGCTGGCCCTTGTCCTACCCCTGTGCATCTCTAAGAAAAGTCGTCATCAGTCCTCCCTATACCCTCCCATTTGGATGATGAAAAGAGCAACAAGAACTCCTTCAGCCTTCTCTTCTCCAAGCTGAACAAATCCACTTCCCCTCAGCCTCTCCTTGTGCAGTGACATCCTCCAGCCTCCGGCCATCTCAGTGTGACCTTCTGCACAACTCACAGAAGCACATCAATGTCTGTTTTCTTTTGGGTTTGGGAGAAGGGCACAAACCTGGATAAGGTATCCAGACAAGGTCCCACAAGCGCTACATAAAATTGCAAAATTACTTTTCCCAAGCTCCTGGCTATGCTCTTGTTATTTACAGTAGAGCCTGCAGGCAGTCTTATCTGCAGCACAGGCACATGTTTTCATAATGCTGACAAATGTTTTTACAATGCTGAAAAATTTATTTCATAGAAAGCATAGAAGCACAGAATGGTTGGGGTTGTCAGGGGCCTTAAGGATTCTCTAGTTCCAACCCCCCTGCCATGGGCAGGGACACCTTCCACTAGACCAGGTTGCTCAAAGCCCCTTCCAACTTGGCCTTCAAGACCTCCAGGGATGGGGCATCCACAGCTTCTCTGGGCAACTTGTTCCAGTGTCTCACCAGGCTCACAGTAAGGAATTTCTTCCTAACATCTAATCTAAACTACCTTCTGTCAGTTTAAAATCTTGTCCTATCCCTAAATGCCCTTATAAAAAGTCCTTCTTCATCCTTCTTATAAGCCCTTTTGTTCAAATTACAGGAAATCTACAGAAATTATATTCTCAAGATAGCACTGCATTAATATGGTCTAAAAACAAGACGTGCCTATTTAGCCTTGCCTTGATTTCATTGTCTCTTATTGAACTAAGCAACCACTAAGATATCTTGCTATTCACAATACTGTTATCTCCAAAGAAAAGGAAAAAACTGCTAAATGTGCCTTAAACAAAGCTGACTGGGCTAGGTGCGAGCAGTCAGCACTGTATACCAATGCAAGACTTCAGGGATCACTATCTTGGCACATGTGACATCGGTTTCCACAGCTGTGAAACACACTGAATTGTTCTGAGCAGGAGGCACAGGGCCCCCACAGTCAGGAACTGCCTCCTCTCACAGGTAGGACTCCTACACAGATCTCCTTTTTTCTTAAAAAAAAATATTCAGATGGGAATTTGGGCAAAAATCTAGAACCCTCCAATGGTTTTCTGCCCTGTCTTATCTCCTGAGCAACTCTGAGCAACCAGTCATCCATGAGCAGTTTTCTTGAAAATTTCAATACAAGAGACTAAATCTCTCCAGAGCTGTACTTACACAGAGGGTTAAAACTAACTCCATGCTGGCTACATGATGAGCTCTTTTGCTTTTATCAACTTCAACACTTGGTGGAGCTTTACTCAAACTACTGCCTATACCCTAAATTTCCAGAACATCCAACTCACATAAAAAAGCATGAGTAATTGTCTGCAAGAGTATCTCAATTAAAATAAATAGTTGTCTGGAATGTCATCCACTACCCACTGACTATAGATAATGTAAGGAAACACATTTCTTCTACATGAAGATTAGCAAATTCTAGGGGTATGGTTTCAAGAGGATAAAGTCATCTCTTGGCTGCCTTCACTTTTAGTGTTGGGTTTGGGGGGTTTTTTTTGTCTATTTGTTTTGTTTTCTGTGTGGGGTTTGTGGGGGGTGGGGTTTTTTAGGTTGGATAATTAGCTGAATCCACTTATCAGGCAAAAGGAGAAGGCCCGGAGACTTCAAAAGGAATGGTGTAAGTTGCAGGCACGAACAAGGAAATAGACCTACCTTTTCAGAAGCTATGAACCATAAACTCAACTCAGCCATGCCAAGAAGATCAGCTTCCTGAGCTGCTCATTACACAATTGCAGGACCACTTTTACTAGTGCAAGAAAAACAGTGGAAACAAGGGAAAACAGACACAAGCACAGCAGCCCCTATTTAAGTGAGATCAAATAATGTGTAAGTGCAAGCCTGTTTCTTCACATCTGCAGTGTATATTAACTTGTACACTACAGAGACAACATAAAAAACTCAGACTCTTAAAATTGGTTGCTAGCATTTTTAAGTCAGCATTCACTGTTGGTTCTGTAAAAACTGAGACAGGTTTCTCTTCCTTCCTGTTATTGATATAAATTAATTTTCCACTTGTCCAAATCTTATTTCACTTGGAGATCAATGTTGTGCAATGTTCAGGTTTAAAAAGGAAACACACAATAGGACAAGTTTAAAAGTTTGAATTGAAAGATGCATAAGCCTTTAACTCTCAAACTGTCTTTGTTTTTACCAGTACTTACATTCATATTGCAGGTACAAATACTTTAAAAAAAAAGTTTCTAAGATATGTCTCCATTTCTGCTCACCCTCTCTTGAAGAAGTTCCACAACTTGTTGTATACAATCATTCACATCACAGGAATCTGTTTTCAGCACAAGCTCTGGGGCTTCTGGTTTTTCATACTCAGAGTCAATCCCAGTAAAACCTACAGAACATAAGACAAAAATATTAGGTGACTTCTTCCAAAAGATGACTCCATTTTAACGCCATTCACAGACAGTTTTCTATACATAAACCAACACAACAGGCAAGAACATGGAGTTTTAGCTTCCTTAATACAAGATTTCTTAGGGAAGTCAGCAGGTTTTTTCTTTATCAGACACTTTGCTAACCATACTATCTGACTGCATCAAACTTCAGCATTCTGCAGTACATACATAGCACTTTTTTCTTGGTGAAGCTATTTGATTTTTACTGTGAATAAAGAAAAGAGCACTGACGGAAGAACTGTGCATATCAACCCAGAGTTAGTAATCCATCCACTGTCCTTCATTAGCAGCTGATTGCTGCTCTTAAAAAAAAATAAAAGATGAAAAAATATGAACATCCAGTATATATGGACATTTACACTCATACCACCTAGCAGTACTCTGAAATAAGGAATTTCAACACCTATTACATTAGTTTAGCTAATATACTCATCTCAAGGTAGCTGCTAATGTAAGATTGATGAGTGTGCTTATTATAGTTACAATAGCTGTCACAGACTGTACAAGCCACCGGTGACACTTGTTCTGGCCTACTTAGCTTGCAATCTGCTTTGAAATCATGGAGATTCTGACCACTCATGCATAAACAAGGAGGAAAAATCAAGCCCAAAGGCAAAGTGTATAAGCACTACAGGTCAGATCTGCATCAGGAATATCAACTGGGCTTCAACAACTGAACAGCTGTGTCCCCCACAAGTGCAAATGCAAACAGCAGAACTCCAGTTTTTCACTTCAGCTTTAAATACCCTCAAAATTAGTAGTTTAGCTCCTCAACTAAGAAAAATATCAATTACTGCAGTACCCCATGTGATAAAGGAGGCTGGTATCTTTTCCAAAACCTGTATCCTTTAGAAGGATCTGATTACCAGAGGAGTGGGAACAGCAGGCAAAGAAAGTGTCCCATTACCATTGCCAGAGAAAAAGAAGATAACAGTTGCTGACATGCCTCATGAACTGGCAAGGTCATTTAATTTTCATCCTTCATATATCAGATAGGTCATGAGATACAGCCACTGCTACACCAACTTGTAGCTTACTCAGGCACTGTTTACTTCTCTACCACTTCTACAGGAACACAATTCCATTATGGGGCTTGTAAAATTAAAAAAAATACTAGGGATATTCTATGGCACAAATAAGCATCCTGTATAGAACTGTACCTTTGTATCATGTCAGGTCAAGCCATCTTGCTTTGATTTTGAACAAATCTTAGTTCAGCTTTATTTATTCCTGGTGTTACATGAAATATTCTGTAGTACTAGAAGTATCAAGCAAATAGTACGAGTGATAGTCAAGTATCACTCATGGAATGTCTTAGATTTCTTCAATTTTATATCACTTTTGATTAACAGTGAATTCATACAGCATCTGCAAACTCCCCAAAAGTGATTAGTTTAAAAACTACTTTGCTACTAAACACAGATCTAGCTATCATCAGCCTCTGCAAACTACAATGTAACACAGAGCAAAGCAGCACTTGAAACAATATTTGCAATGTATGATTGCACAGCTGAGGTTTTTTTATTGCAGTCTATACTTAAATCTTGACCTAAGGGTGAGAATAGGAAATAATGTTCATGGGCACTAGAATAGAACACTGATTTAAAAGTAAAAGTTAGTATTTTTTGAAGTCTTCTTAATGGTCTTTACAGGTAGACAATGGCCTTACTTTACTTTTTGGAAGGAACTAGCAACTTTTTGGAAGAAACTAGCAACCAATGCAGTTCTTCAAAGACTTTAGAAAGATCAGGCTCTTTTTTTACTAGTCAATGGACACACAAAGGAGACAGACTAATCCTCCATCATTACATGGTTTCTATTGCAACCTTTAATGTGCTCAAGGTTTTTCCTTGTGTGAGGTTAGCCACTTTTACCCTTTTATAGTCCTACACATTTAACTAGTCAGTTCCATGAGTTAGAAGTAAATTTCAATTTTCTTCTCAGTCCTGTCCTGCATCCATGCTCTTTTTAAGGGTGGTACACTCAGACTTGAGCACATCCACTTACATGGAGCCAGATTACACCAATGTTTCACTTATGCAGAAAGATGTGATTACATCTAGGTTCACCTTTAATTTCTCCAGCCCTGGCTTTCTTATAGAGTCCTTTAACATCCCTCTGCTCACAGACATGCAATGGAGCATCCACAAATACTTCAAAAAAAGGCAAACTTGCCCCTTCATGAATTCGTCTGGCATTATTACGATCCTGAAAGAAAACAGAAGAAAAATCCTAAAAGGTTGCCCCCACATATTGTTACTCGGTTTTGCCTTTGAAGTTCATTTTAAAGAAGCTGACAGCACTATGTAAGCAAGCTTTCAAAGTTGGAAAAAAGAAATGTGATTTGATTAACAGATGCCCTGCAAGCTATATCACTCTGGCTACAGTACATCACACGGTAAAAGCTGACAGGATGATGTGAGATATTTTACATTAAACTTGATATATTAGAAAAAACCAGAACCAAACCCAGCCAGTAGAATGCAGGATTTTCTCTACCCATACATATATGTCTGAGGAATTACATCTGCCTAGCTGAGTACAGCCAGGAGGAGGTGTTACCTGCTGCTCTTGATACAACCACCCTTCTCTCCCAAGCACCAGTTTTCCCTACATTCCTTAAACTGACAAGACTTGTGTAGTCAAAATATTGTATTATTTGTATTATTTTATTTTTATTGTATTATTTTTATGGCTTGCCAAGCATTGGAACAATATTGGTGGCTTTCATTCAGAGAAAAGAAAAGCCTTCCAAAATCCACTAAAATCATCTCTTATCAAATACTGTTTATTTTATTAGTTATTTTCCTCATATCTAGAGACTTCTGTTTTACTGTAGGATTTGAGTTCCCCAAATTATTATCAGAAGAACTGTTTGTACCACACTAACCAAAGAAACAACACATTCTCATGTCATGAAACACCTAAGCTTAAAGTCCCTGGGTCATTCTTCAAGATACTTGGGTGTTCACACACCCTTTTCGTCTCTCCCCTCCAGGTTCTCATGCACGGATGAAAACAGTCTTCACAAAAAAATGTGAAAGTGGATTTACGTTAATTTTCAGTATTACATAATATCATGTTGTATACACAACATGAAATAAAGTAAAAAGAACCTACAAGCAATTAAAACACTTTTCCCTTAAGCCACCTGGTAAAAATAAAGCTCTCACCGTTCATTCACTAAAGGAAAAATTGCTTATAAAAACAATTTAACTGAGTCTTCAGGTTAAGTGTACACCTAGCCTTCATATTTATAAAGTACTGGAATCTACATGGATTAAACAAGATATTGCAATTTTAAGAGTCTTTCTTGGAACATCATTTGAGCTTGTTTGTAATATTAGAATAATAATTCTGTCTAATGGACTGAAGGATAGTTCTAGTTATAGAACTAATGTAAACATTTTCTATTTAAGATTAGTATTTCTGTTTTGAGTAATCACCTCCATAAAGCACAAACATCACCAAAAAAAGCAAGTAAGTATTTGATTCTGGCTAAGCTCAGAAAGCGATTTCTGTAACTAGAATTCTCAGTGACATTTTGCATTTTGTATTTTCCCTACACTTCATCCAGAGGTTTTTCACACTTACCTGAGCATAAGGAGAGATGAAACTAGTAATGCACACCAAACCAGCATCTGCAAACAATTTAGCAACTTCAGCAATACGACGAACATTTTCTTCTCTATCTTCTGGGGTGAAACCCAGATTCTTATTAAGGCCTTGGCGAATATTGTCACCATCCAATGTGTAGCATGGAATACCATGGCATACTAAATACTCCTCCAGTGCCATGCTCACTGTAGTCTTCCCAGCACCAGATAGACCTAAAATATTCAATAATAATATGCTATCAGCATAGAAACAGGTTAAGTCAAATTGTAGTACATGCATATTATGAAAACTCCAAAGCGACAGGCATCAGCAGCAATGCCTTTTAGATAAGCTTACTTGGAATATAAGCCAAGTGGCTTTTATACTGATAATAGGTATAGAGAGAAAGGCACAAAGTTAAGTGTGCAATTTGAAGCAGGTAAGAGTTTGACCTTGAGCTCTGCTGCTGCTGCTTATAGAGATGGTGCACTTTCCCTAGTGCTACTGGCACTTATTACTACCTGAGCAAACTTAATTCAGAAACCAAACACAGTTACAATCTTACATTTATATAAGAGGAAGATGTCACATTGAAGTGAATTTCAGTCAACAAAAGAAATGGAATCAGGCCAAAATCACACTCTGTTCTTACTCCTTGCAGAATGACAGCACTGAATTAGACACCACTGACTCACTCAAGACTCACACACAGCAGTGATGCTCCACTAATCAGCGTGTGATAGCAACAAGAAAAGGAAATTGTACTATCAAACTCTGTTCTAATTTAGAATCCTTGGCAACAAACCTTTGCTGGCCCTAAAAAGTCCACTGTTCACTTTAATTTGGAAATTTATTTAAATAATTTTTCCAGACTAGATTTCAATTTATCTGGAGCACATGCTTCTGCTTATACCAAGAAGTCAATTTGTAAGTGGAGCACAAACTCAGATCTTCATAAGATGACATTTACCCTTTGAGTGAGAAAAAAAAAAAAGGGGTAACGGTAGTCTAAAAACAGTAGCACAACTGGGTGAAGAAAAATGTTTTTATTAGTGGTGATTAAGATTTATTTTAACTCTCGAAGAATGGAGAAAAACAAAAAAAATCACACAAAACAGCAGCTTGGTGTTACTTCCAAGACATCTATCGCAAAGGATAGCAACCATCCCTAAGAAAACACAAAGTGCAAAGGAAACCCTGACAGCTTAAGATGTTCAGGGTAACTTAAAGAAAAGGAGTCATTGCATTGCTTCCTCTGGTGCCCATTAGCCAACTCAGTTTGCTAATCTCACCCCCCCCACACACCCATGGGGTATTTTCCCTTTTTCTTTTTCTCCATTTGTGTCTATGTGGGGAGGCTGTGCTAAGTTCAGTGATGATTTCCCAAGTTGAATCAGCTCAGTGTTGAGTTGGGCAAGCAGTACAGTATGTGCAAGGTAAGAGAAGGAACACAAGGCAGAAAACAGAACAGTGCTCTTTTGGCAGCAATTAAGTACACCCCCATTATAGAAAATAGGCACAACAGTCCAAAATAAGATTTCATCAACTTCATCATTTGCTTCTCACTGATGCAGTCTTTGACTTGCTGTTTCTGTCCCCACGTCTAGCTTGCTATTTGCTCAAACGCTCTAGCTTTTCACACATCATTTGGTCTCCAACATGTAATGAATTGCAGAAGTTAAGGTTATACATTAATGAATTTAAAAGCAGTCTTGGAGCTGACAAGTCTTTGATATAACTTACACTCTAAAGATTGCATATTATTTTACACATGAAAGCAATGTTTTTCCGTATTTTTGCTACATTCCTCAGTTTTCTTTACTAGGACCCTCTAACTCAACATTCATTAAAACAGAGCTCTCAAATAAAGGTTACCTTGAAAACTGAAAAGCGATCCCTGAAAGATCTTTCCATACACTCCCACTCCGTGAGTGCTGACAAAGTGAGAGAATTTTGGAGCGTACCAATATTTCAGATTTTATTCTAACACCTATCAGAATTTTGAAACTCACATTTGCACAGCTCTAGAATGGTTAACATTGCTTACTTCAATGCCTACAGTCCTTTTCACCCTTTCACATTACTGCTCAAACACGTTCAATAACCTAGCTTCCCACACACATTCTTGATATTTTACCACCACCCTTCTTCCTGAAAAAAAAGGAAATTGGGCATTAAGATTACATTTGTTTAAAAAGAACATTGACTGGGAAATTTTGCCATATAGATAACTGAGAAAACATTTTTATCATGACCTTTTTCAAAATTAGATTAATGAATTACCAGAAGAAACAGAAAGGCAGCCCACCAGATCATTCAAGCATTGACAGAGAGGCTGGAGCTATGTGATGGAAACAGGGAGAGAAAGGGCTCCATTCTTTTCCCAAAGAAATACATGACAGCAAGCCACTGTATCAAATCTCTTTGGAATGCCTCTCAGCAGTTTGTTATCAATGACTGCTTTACATTTCACACACATTTAGTAACACTAGTGGAAACCAGTTGTACTGAATGTAGTAAGTTTCTCTAATACTCTGTGAAAACTTTTTATGTTGCAATGCAGCAGTGTTCTAAATGCTTTATAACCAATTAAATAACATATTTTGCTATATTTTTTTTTTATTACCAGTTTTAACTAAAAAAAAACTTTAAGGGAAATATTTTAAAGCTTCCAAAAACTTTGAAAGACAGAACAAAAAAATTCCCTCACTGTTACAAAACAAAAAATATCTTCCAGAATGTATTTACCGCCTCTATTTACAAAAAAACCCCACAGAGCTGATTTCAAAAATAACTCCCAGTATGCATTGCCTAAATATGCAATTGCTGTCCAAAGGCACAGGTTTATGTTGAAATTTTATTTCAAACCAAGGAGACAAAAACAATCCAAAGAGAAGAGGCTTTTACAGAAAAGACCCAGACGTACAGACTCTTAAAAAAAGTTGCAATTTCATTTCAAAATAGATAAAATGGAAGGTACAAAGAGACAGAATTGGTTAAAACAAGGAGAAAGAAAAAAAAAAAGGCAACGCACACAAGGAAAACAAAAAGCCCCATACATTCCAAAACTAAACCAGAAGTAGCAGACAGTACCAAAAAACAACCCTCCCAGAGCACTGAACAAAACACATTTTTAAGTTACTATTTATCCCAAAGCAATTTCCTGCTAGTCTACCTAAAAATAGCAATAAAATTGCATCAAGGTCTTAGATTTCACAAACATTCAACTCTGCATGCAAAAAAGAGCTACAGCTAAGTAGCTTTTCAAAAGAGTACTAAAACAAAAGGATCCTCAGAAATCCATGGCCGTACCTGTTAACCAGACTGTGCATCCACGAAAACCACTTCTTGTTCCTACCACTTGGCCTCTCTTGTTCCTGCTGACATGATGAGCTTGGTAGGTAACATTGGTTGCCCTTTGCATTCCCTGTAAAAGAAGTCATTGATAAGTCTTTGATTGATACACTGTGAGTTGGCAAAGCAAACAAGTTCACTCACAGGCACAAAGAAAGACTTGGAGACAGAAAAATGGAAGTAAAACCAATACCCATTCCATCAGCTCCAGCATGGACCAAAGGAGACACAGGAAATTAGAACAGTCACCCATAGCCAACCACATCCCTTGTGCTACTTCAAGCTTGGGACTGACAGGTTAATCAACTACTACTTTCAAATAAAACTTGTTTAAGAAAAATCAACTACAAAATAGACAGATGAACTGCTAGACCTTGACTTCTGTCCAAGTAATTTTGGGGATCTGCTTAGTAGAGTACCATGGGATAAAGCCCTGAATGGAAACCCAAGAAAATGGGTTGATATTCAAGGATCACCTCCTCCAAGCTCAAGAGTGATGCATCCCAACAAAGAGGAAGTCAGGCAAAAAAGTCAGGAAACCTGCACAGATGAACAAGAAACTCCTGGACACAAACACAGAAAGGAATTCTACAGAGGGTGGAAGACTAGGGAAAAGGTGGGCCCTCTCTGAAAGGAAAAGGGACACATGGTTACCGGAGACATGGGGAAGGCTGGGACAGTCAATGACTTTTCTTGCCTCAGTCTTCACTGACAAGTGCTCCAGTCACACCACCCAAGTCGTGAAAGGCAAATGCAGGGACTGGGAGAATGAAGAACCACTGTCCACAGTAGGAGAAGACCAGGTTCAAGGCCATCTAAGGAGCCTGAAAGTGCACAGGTCCATGGGACCAGATGAGATGCATCTGTAGCTCCTTAGTGAACTGGTGGCGGATGTGGCTAAGCCACGATCCATCATATTTGAGGAGTCACAGCAGTCAGGTGATATTGGAAAAAGAGGAACATAAGCCCATTTTAAAAGCAAAATAAGGAAGACCTGAGCAACTACAAACCCACCAGTCTCACTTCTCTGCCCACCAAGATCACGGAGCAGAAGTTCATAGAAACTAAGCCAAGACACACAGAAAGTAAGGAAGTGATTTGTGACATCCAACCTGGCTTCACTAAGGGCAAATCATGCCTGACAAATTTGGTAGCACTGGCTCTTTGGCTCATTTTTAACTCCTAAGAGGCCTTTTCATTGCAAACTACACACATCTCTCCCAATTTTCAGTTAAACAAGTGCCTTTATGTATGGCATCATCTGTCTCCAGACAAGACACAGTTATCATAGAGTCTAAATGTTTAAAGGAAGTACTATTTCAAGGAACTTTTTAAAGAATTTATTCTAAAATATGGGGTATTTTTCCTATACTTTTAATTTAAACAAAGCTGGTTACAGAGTTTCTTAAAACTGCTCATCCTAATAACCTGCTCTACAAATATCTCCAGTAAAATGACACTGTTGTCAAACATATTTCACAATCTAAAGTCAGAGAGCCCACAGGAAGATCAGCCTTGGCTGATCTTAGACTTTAATGGTATCTGGCTATATTAATTTTGTTTGTGAAAGATCAAGACCTTAGATTGCCAGACCACGGATGAACAATGAAACAAAAGAGAAGACTTTAAAAAAAGGGCAGGGGGCTGGGGGGTGAGGGATGAGAGGGATTAGTGGTATCTGTAATGCTGCTTTGGCTTCCCTTGCTTGCAAACATCTTGCACTATCTTCTCTTTCATCATTGTACCAGTGCCAGTTGAAAAAGAAAACATGCAGTATATTTAATATAAAAGAAAGTAGGGACTATATTCCTCTATGGAGTACTAGCAGAGAGCTGTTCATAGTTTCACAGAGAAACATCAAAAAGTAGAATTAACAAAAACATGGTATCTACTTGTGGATTCAAGGACTGCTGCTACATCATTGTTCTATTCAAAGGTTTATCTATAACTTAATTGGAAATAATGAATTTGTGCGATTGTATGTCCCCACTTCTATACATGACGAGGCTCATAGTTAATACAAACAGAAACTCAAGGTAAGAATCTATGTTCAGGTTTTAAATACAATACCTCTGTAATTCGGTGGTGATAGTTCAGCAACTAAAATTAGATGAACACTGAATACCAACCAAGAAGAAACCACCACCTGCAAACAGGTTATAACCATACAAAATGAAGTTAACCTAGCTGATCATGTTATCTTCAAATAATTTATCTCCTAAAACAAAGCTGTTTTGGGCACAAAGTCATTGCAATACAGCTGACTAAAACCAAAAGTCAAAAAGTCAGTCTTTCTTTTTATCGCAGGAACAATTATGCACTACATAAAATTGGAGATCTCAGTGAGCAAATGCACAAATTGTGAAGTTAAAACCAACAAAAATAATCGAAGTGCTTCAATTAAAAGATATATAGTGCATAATGAATGTACACAGCCATTCAAACTAATACAGTAATAGCTACATTCTCTCCCATTAATTCCAGTTGTACTGTATTGTACCAGGCACTGGATAAACAGCAGTCTCAAAGCACAAATCCCATGCCACTGTCTCAGTAAGCTCTCTTACATTAAGACATAAACCCACACATGCTTTGCTTTTGATGCCTGGCAACAAGACTATTATCAGACTCGAACATTGGAGGTCAAATGTCTCATCCAAGGAGACCTCTTCCAGTCCATATTCCATAAATTACATCAGTTTTCTCTCTTTTCCAGAACTAGGAAAGCAGCAATGAAACTACTCAGGCTATTACACTAGGTTTACATAACACATCAAACCCCGAGGAAGCAGGCCAGAGGGATTCTTAAAATGATGAAAAAGACACAACTTTTATGAAAAAAAGTATGAATATCTACTTAGCAGAGATGAGGAATCACAGCAATGAGAAGACCAATTGACTGCTAGAGGACAAGGCACGCAAGTGCAGTGGAGCAGCCAGCAAGCTGAGCAGAAGGACAATAATCCACCTGTACTTCAGAAGCAGGCATCTAAGACTAAAGGTTGAAGTGCTCAAAGAGTCTGCATGCTCTCAAAACATGCCTGCTGGTTACCAGCTGCCCCATTTTCTGTATCTGTGTGCAGGCATACAAACAAGACTGCTCAGTACTAATCCTGGCCAAATCCCCCTTATCTTCTGATAGAAAACTGCCTTTTAGAGAGGTGCTCTAAAAAGTTAATAATTTAGCAAGTCATTCCCTGCTGCTGTAAAAAAAAAAAAAAAAAAGTAGTTCCCTAATTATGTCCATTTTCCTATCAAATAATTTGCTTCCATATGATTTGCCCACACCACCGAGCATAAAAAGCAGAACAAGCTGAACACTGGATCTTCAACAACCCAGGCTTTTAACTACTATCCCTGACATACACCCTACTACAAATATTGATGTGGCACAAAAAAATACTCACTGGCACATATTGTTTGTGCTCTTAAATTATTTAGCCTGTCTTCAAATTCTTGTACATAAAATTTGATGACTATCAACAGATGAAATTAAATGGCCACCCAAAATGATACCAGACATAAAGAACAGTCATTTCCTTTTACACTATATCACAGCATCTCTCACCTTGGAGATCTATATTAACAATGTTAAAAGAAATGAGACATAAGAAAACATGCTATAGAAAAACTCAATGTGATGAGCAAGTATTCTTTGAAGAAGCTATTTTAAAATTCTAAGCCTAATTACATTCACTATAGTAGTCCCTGCTGAAAGGACACGTTACATTTTTGTAAAGGGGTTAATGAAAAAGAAGGCATTAAACACCAAGGTTTATCTGCTTTTTTTACAACCATTGCATAGTTCCACTCTGACATCCCCACAAAAATATGTCTTCCACCCTGCAACACACTGCTTCTGCATTAAGTAGACAAACACTGCATCTTAATATTTTCTCTCCTACTTCACCACATTAAACAGAAATAGTGCTTCAGTCCACTGTGTTTCATTATAGCAGTAATATCAGCTGAGAATGCTGACATATCCTTCCTTTCTCCTCCCCCACTATGCTGGTTTGTTTCTCTCATGAAATCAAAATTGCTCTAACAGGCAAACATCTTTGTATTGAAGTAAAAAAAAAGTGGTATTAAAGAAATCCTTTCAGAGATGTGCACTGGAGAGCTGCAATGATAAAGAAGGAAGGGTAACTCTGCTGTTCACTTTTTCTGGCATGAAGGTAAATTTTAGCTTTGCAGGTAGTTAACCAAGGAAATGAATGACTACAGACATCTAGGAACCACAGCAACAAAAGAAAGAAAGATGATATGAGTCAAAAGGAAATACTAACTCTGTCAACTTCTCTGCATACAGACTTCCTGAGATGACCCTTTTTTTTTTTCTTATCTTTCTTGATGTTTTGCCCAGTTACGCCGACATTTTTTTATTGCCAAAGCCAAATCAGACTATCAGTGCCAAACACCTTTGATGCAAGAACACAGACAGGCATCCAGATCACGGAAAGCAAACCCAAGTTGCAATACCAATACCAGAAGAAAGCCAAAAGAAGAGATTATTGCTTAATTGTTCTATGGTTAACAGACAGATGGCATATACAGTGGCATAAGCTGAATTTATTCTTCATTACTTTCAAGTAACAATGAAATATTGTACTTCCAAATCAATATCAAATTTTAAGTTCTCACAAAGCAACACCTCTGGGGAAGGAAGTAAATCTTTCCATGGCAAGCAGACTCCCCAAGCTGCAGCACCAACTTGGGACAGCTTGAAGCTGGAAGTATCAGAAAACAACAGACATGGTTTCCATACAAACCATATATACCAAAGAAACTGCAACTAATTCCATATCCTTCTGCTCTAAGATGACAGTGTTGGTTTCCCCACGCTAAGAAGTCCCATAAGCTAGCAAAAGCAACACATGCAGCCCCCCTCTGAAGTGCAGTCTTACTTTCAATGCCTTTCTCATTTCCCAGTCATAAGAGACGATCTTTAGGTCATTTGTTAACTTGCTCACCATGTGCCTCTTATAAACCAGGGATACCCTGATAACAACACATTTTTATGACATTTATTATTCAGCACTGATAACCAAATGAGTAGTTTTCTTTTTTTTCCCTGCAAAGTGTTCTGCTCAACAACCAAACAGCAACTCAAGTGCATGGAGAACAGTGCCCATTTTTTTGACTACATACAAACACAAGCAAGGAAAACAAACATGGTTCCAACACAAAAATTCAGCTACCACAGAGGCTATAACCACATATTTATATGAGGTTTCAGGACCAAAAGATCTGTCAGGAATATCTTCCATTAGCTACTTTCTCAAATTCTGGTTTGAAAACCTGTGCTTTGATTTCGACAACTGTGCTTGGGAAAGAAGGGCAAACCCAGAAATTATATCTGAGCAATAATATCTTTTAATCTTTTAAAAACTTAACAATTCCCCAATCCATATTCTGCCATAACCTACAGCATTACAGTTTCTCCCACCTACAACAAGAATTCTTACTTGGATCCTTACAATTATTGCCCACTAGAAGGCAGTTTGTCATGGTGATACCGATACAATAAGGCACTTAAACACCTCCGCACAAAGCACCACCCGACCTGCCAAATTCATGCTCTCCTGCCACTGACACAGACCAGCTCCCCTTTGCCAGGTGCTCTAAAGCTGGGACAGTTTGAAAGATCACAGCAGCAGCAATCACCCAGAATCTTCTACAGTACTGTGGATACAAGCAATTCAGTGGTAAAGATATTATTAAGAAGTGTGTCTTTGCCTGCCACCTGCTGCAGTACCAGCATGACCAAAGGCAGAGACAGCTTATTGACCAGTGCTGGAGGGGACTCACAGGCTGGCATCAGAGGGGATGGATAAAAAATGAAGTCAGAATTTACTCCACTGAATATGCTCTCAGAAACAAGAACTGGAGCAAGGTCTCATTCGGAGCCACCTGCAAACTGACGCAACAGCTCAGTTGTGTTAGCCAAGCCACTCTAAAGAAAGTGTTCCACACATCTCCCTATCAAACCAGTGTAATGGCAGTGTCTGTGGCTATGCTGTGCTCTGTAACTGGGGAGTTTGCTGTGCTCAGAGGTGGGCTTGGCAAGGGCATTTCCACAGACAGAGGTGTATTCTGAATAGCACTGGAAGCACAGAGAAATTCTGAAAGACAAGGCTCTGCCTACTCTCCTAGGGGCTGCCAATTCCACCAGGGTAAATTGCTTTGACTTTCCTCTCAGCTGAACAGATGCAGAGCCAGTAGTGCCAGAACATTTGCCTGTGGAGCATGTGAATCAGTAACATTTTTGTTCCTGGTGAAGCTTATTGGTTTATAAAGAGCATTTCAGTTGAGGTCTTCTGAAGAAAAAGGGAGAAGCGGAAGACTTCCTCTGCTTGCCACGTAGCATAGAGGGGGTTGCAAACCTCAACTGAACTCAGCAAACACTTAATGTCTGTTAAGGAATTTCCCTTGTTTGGACAAATCCATCTTGGTTTTGCTGATGACTAAGGAAATGATACAGAGTAACTTTTGCATACACTTTGTTAACCCCACACAGACATCGTCTATTTCACTAACTTCTAAACATTGGATTTTGCTTTTTCCTAGTGGAATTGAAAGAATGTAACCTACCGATTACTCTCTTACATAAACAAGTTTAAGCTTGTACACAGTGGAAGAGGCTTGGACAGGCACAACATCTACCGAACAGTACGATACGAACTTCCCGTTTTTCAGGCAACAGCTGCTTTTATTTGGAGAGCTGTGGCCTGCACCACTCACAGCAAGACTTCAAAGACTGATATGCACTGCTACGTTCGTATCAAATGTTTTCTGGATCTTATGTCTTGCCTGTTTCAACTCAGCATTGATTGAAAGAAATCACGCTTTCATTTTTTTTCGCTTGCCTTGCATCATCAGAGGTATCAAATGTTCTCAAAGGCCTGCAATGTCTCTTCTAAATAGCTGCATTTTGGTCTCTGCTGTAAACCGATCCTCCCCCATCTTTATGAACAAGAATGAACGCTTTGGTTAGATTTTTTTAAGCCCTGTCTCGACAGTTTTCCACATAACACCCGCAACACAAAGAACCCCAGTCTTTGGCCAACCCAGGTTTATGAATGGCCACATTGTACATCGCATTCTTCAGTCTTCTTTCTTCCAAAACTCTGGAAGCCGAGGGCTCACGGCGGAAGAGGCAGGGATGAAACCTCCAGGCACGGGGTCCTCTCCAGAGGGGCTCCCTGCCCTTCCCCACAGGCGGCCCCGCGCCCCCACAGCCGCCCCGCGGGGCTGCCCGGCCGCAGTGCCCTCGGGCCCCGGCGCTGCCGCTCCGCGACCGGGCTCGCACCGCCGCGCCCCCCGCCCCACATCCCTCCCGGCCCGGGAGGGGAGCGGGGCACGGAGCCCCCCGTCCCGGCTCCCGCTGCCGCCCACTGCCACATCACCACGGCGCTCGGCCGCTTCTGCCTCCCCTCTCCTCGGCCCCCGCACGCCCACCTGCCCACCGGCGCACAGCCCGCCCGCTCACCCAGCTCGGCTCCCTGTTGCTCAGCTTGACTTTCTTGCACTGGCTCTCGGGCAGCTCCATGGCCGCAGGGCAGCGAGAAGAGGAGGAAGGGAAGGAGGACGCGCCTTCCCGACTGATGCTCGGTGCGGATGAAGCCGCTGCCGCCGAAGAGCTGTACCGTCTGCGCACTCCCGCGACTCGGCCAAAGGTGGTGCAGGGAGGAGCCGCGGCCCGGCAGCCGCAGGGAGGGACGGACGGACGGAGAGAGGGAGGGAAGGAAGGAGGGAGGGAAGGAGGCGGCTGAGGGGAGACAGAGCCACGGCAGCCCCGCCACGCGCCTGCGCCGCGCGGTGACGTGCGCGGGGAGGCGGCGGCCGCCACTTCCGCCGCCGCCGCTTCTGCTCCGGTGGCTCTCGGTGTCTGTGCCCGTGTCCCTGCCACCCCCCGCGGCCCGGCCCTGCGCTCACGAAGGCAGCTCGCTTCATTCAAGAGGACATAGTCCTAAGCGATAACGAGAGGAAATAGCCTGAAGCTGCACCACGGGAGGTGTAGGTTGGACATGAAGAGGAATTTCTTCACAGAAAGCGTGATGAGATACTACAATCGGCTGCCCAGGGGAGGGGATGAGTCACCGTCCCCGGAGGTATTCAAGGAAACAGTGGATGTGGCACTGGGTACCATGGTCTGGTTGACAAGGTGATGTTCGGTCACAGATTGGATTCGATGGCCCCAGAGGTCTTTCCCAGCCTCGTTGATGGTGTGCTTCCCACCCGTTCCGCTCGGCCGGCATAGCGGAGAAGTTCTCTCTTGAGTGTGGTCCTCCCCACCTTCTCCACTTAATGCGCAGAGGACAGGCTGCTACGCCCCTCGGGAAAAGCTGGGGCCGGGGGAAGGTGCGAAGTGGCTGTCGCTTTATTCTGTGTGACACAGATTTCCCCAACAAAGTTCATCCCGTGCTGCGCTCTAGGAAATGTCTCTTACTGCGGATCTAGAACCAGAAGTTCTTGGGTTCTTATTTCCAGAGCGGAACTGCTTTAGCAGTAGGGTGCTAATCTTAAGGTGGAGATGATGCCATGCTAACAGGAGTGGCGTTTACTGTATAAATATTAGTCCATTTATAATAGTTCAAGAAAGGAAGTACTTTAGCACTTAAGTGTTATAGGTGGAAATGGTGCCGTAATCACAGGAATTGCATTTACTGTAAAAACGTTAGGCTGTTCAAAGTCTGGAGCGTGTTTGCTCACTGACAGTTTAAACAGGAAATAAAAAGGTGTGGATCAGTGTTTACTCCTGCTATATCAGAAAGACATCCTCCCCAAGAAACAAAGGTGTTGGCTTAAAAGCATGTATTGATATTCTGATTAAAAGCTTAAAATCCTTATGTGAAGTAGATGATGTCTCTGAAATCAAGAAAAATAGTTAGAAATGCTCTCAGCCAATGTGAAGGTCTGATGGAATTAATACAACATAACTAAGAAATTAAAAAATTGCAGTTATGTATTTAGGCTTGACTGATAGTTATACCACATGTTGCCCTCCAAGTAACTGTTCAACAGATGGCCCCTGGCTGTATTCTGATCATGACAAACTGTGGGGTATGCCCAGCCACTGCCCTGGAGGGATGTCTGCTGAGATAAGGAGATTGAGCAATCTCCCAGCAGGACACCCTGGAGTGACAGAAGCAGGGCAAAATCTCCCATGCAATGCTCTCCCAAGCACGGAAAGAGAACCAGCACACTGCCGTGGAACAGTGAATTGAGAGTTTCCCCCTGTTGACTATTCAGTTATGTCTAGGAGCTGTCAAAGAGTTACTCTCTAAAATGACAATAATAAATTTGGATTTAATGCCTTGCAGGAGCAACAACTCCAAAATATCCACGAATTTCAGGACTGTCTTCAAAAAGGGAAATTACATAAAAATGGAGTTTTTTGTTAAAAAGGAAGTACTAGAATCTAGTACTAGGCAGCACAGGGACTAGTTAAAGAAGCTGTGTCAGATTCTGATATGAAGATTGGGGAAAAAACAGTCCTTGAGCACAGATGAAGTTTTAGGCAAAGCACTCTACAGCCACATAATACTCCTGAAGAAGGACTGTCAGCCCAGAGCAAATTGTACATATGGACACGCTGACCAGACCAGCTCAGGGAAGTCCTGTCAATTCTACATAGGGATAGTTACATAGAAAATAATTTTCTGCTGAATTAGCTTTTGCATCACCAGTTATACTATCTAATACCAATCAATCCCAAACATACAGTAAGAGTACTAGTGTGTGTTATTTAAAATTACTGAGCAGAGAGACACATGGTACCATACAGTTTCAATCTCCAGTAAAATCTGAGCACCTGGTCATACTAGGAACAAGACAAGACGATTTCTTCTTGGTTATATTCCAAAGAAATGTGGAAAATTTCAGTGGAAAAATCAGCATTTCAAAGAAAAATATATTTAATTATAATACTAAAAAATTATTTTTTAATATATTTACTTTTTACTACAGTGTTTCACCAAACAACAGAGATAAATCAAGCTGTTTCAACAGAGATAAATCAAGCTTTAGGATGTTAAAAAATACTGGATATTAGGAAAAAATTCTTCACCAAAAAGCTGCTCAGGCATTGTAACAAGCTGCTCAGACATGTGGTGGAATCACCATCCCTGGAAGTGTTCAAATAACACAGAGATGTGGTACTTGGCAATTTGGTTTAGTGGTGCTATATGGCATGGCAGTGTTGGGTTAACAGTTGGACTTGATGATCTTACAGGTCTTCTCCAACCTCACGGATTCTGTGATTCTATAAGATTATTTTGAGTAGCTTCTAGACATCAATTTTAAGATAAAAAGAATGTCTGAATTAGACTTGACTACAAACTAGAGACAAAGTATTCTCTAATATTTTGGTTTAATGGTTAAAGACTGATCGTCCACTTGTATACGACTGATACACAAGCCCAGAAATGCTTTAGCTATAACTATTACTTTTAAGATGCATTTCCTCTTATGTCTAGGAAGAAAAAAAGTATTAATGAAGCATTCTGTAGAATCCACCTACTGTTGTATCTTACAATAAAATGAATGAGAAATTAGGGGAGAAATTCCTTTAATACTGGAATTGCTCATTTGGTAAGCATTCTGATCAAATTGTGATGACATTTCATGCTCATGTACAGATGCATCTATTCTCTTTTTTTTTTTCCTTACAAAATACCCAGAGCAGTGTAACTCAGGTAGTCATACAGACTGTCCACATTTTTGCTCTTTTTTTTTCTTTTTCTTGATTAAAAAATATCTTCAATGTACACTATGGTGCCTACATAGAAAAGGCTCATAACTGTTTTGTCAGCATAGTTTCCAAACTTTATTTCTCACATAAATCATACTTCTTTTGACACTATTCTAGTAAGCAAGAATGTCAGAATGCCTTTTAAAGAGATTAAACGTTTTGTTCAAGTTCCTCTGAAGTATCTCTCAATACGGGAAGTAGGGCTATGAAGCAGTCTCTAAAGGCTTTTAACCATAAGTTCTTTATTCACTGGCCTCCTGTTGGAGGAGCCATTCTGCCTCTGTTACCAGGTTTGTGTAGCAGAAAAGATGACTACCAAAAGCTATCTGAGATTTACAAAATTATCATGTGGATACTTCACCTGTAATGCAGCTTGAGTTGCAGATATGATATGCTCATTTACATACAAATAAATATAAGACGTCCTGTATAACACCCATAGCTGAGAAAGATAGGAATAGAGGAGGTATTTCTCGGAACCTATTTTCTGTATTTAGCAAAAGCCTTTAATATCTGGACTGATATGCATGTCCAGCAGAACAATCTGGCCCAACTGTTTAAAGAAGCCACAAAAAGATCAGCAGAAATGCTGATAAAACCCCTGAGCGATGAGAATACCATTTGTTTTCTGACATATTGCTGAATGTTTAACTCAGACTTCTTTTCATGTCCCACAATGCTGAGGATTAGAGCTCTCTTCCCAATTATATTGCAAGTATTACATCTGCTGAGTTTGCTCTTTAGACAGATACGCTCACTCCGTGTGCCATCTGTGTTCAGAATGAAGTGGTCTCCTTTGGCCAGCAGTGAGAGATGATGGTTGGTGGCCCTTTTCAGGTAATACAATGAGGTTATGAGAAGCTGAGTAGAGGTTATCAAGGTAACAGAATACACTCAAGGCTGTGTTGGATGACAAAAGGGTGTGTCTGACAAATTTCAGAGAGGTTGAGGGAGATTTCAAAGATTGAGGGAGGTACTGGCTAGCAAAGAGAAAACAGCAAGTGGCAATGCAGAACTCTGGCTTAAAACTCCTGCAGAGTTCCCAAAGCTCACTTTATAAAGTGAAATAAAATATGATTTTAACATTGGCAGAGGTAAAGATTCATAGTGCACAATTCTGAGAAAAATTGATTCTCATGCTCTATATTTTGCAAAAAAATGCGCATTTCCTCTATCATGTTCCGAAGTGGCATTTCAATTGCTGTAAAAGCTGCGATGAATGACCACTAGAGGTCATTCAATGAATAAGAAATAATTCAGGCTTTCTCTTGGGTGATTTTCTTACTTGGGGTGTATTTGTTTTATTTTATTCGTTGTCATTAATAACATAAAGAGTTGACTTTACAAGAGAGCTAAGCACTACATTTCTGAAGATAACCGACTATCCATGTGCTCCGTAGGTACACTGGGATTTTGGGTAGCCGTATGTCACTGCTGGCATTTTCACAAGTGCTATTGAATTTGATTGGGAACTACACATACACCTAGAATCCTGAATACTTTGCTTTGTGCTTTTCTGTGTATTTAGGTAATTAACACTCAAAAAATCCTAATTCCCATGTTCAAAACTTCAAAAATATTTATCTGTATGACAGATGTCTTTTTTCCATATCACTTTCTCTATTCTGAATTTATGTACTATATAGTCACCCTGTCTTTGGCAGATACGAGTAAGGACAGGTTTACTTAAACATTAGGAGTAAAACTGATAAACTCTAGACAGAGGGACCTCTAGTGAAGCAGAGCTAAAGGCAGTATAACTTTGAAGGTGGTTTTTTTCTCTCTATTCCTATTAAAGCCTTTGTTCAACATTTGAAGAAAACCACTTCTTTTTTTCCTTTCTTTTTCCATGTCTGCACATGACATTAGGTGTGGGGGGGAAAGTCTTGTGGCAAATTCTGTAAATAAGCTAAACCTGAAGTTTAAAGCTCTGAAATAGGAATGGAACAGAAAAAGGCAGGAAGACAGCTGGGAGAACGATGAGCAGTTACAAGTCCTGTCAGATGACGAAAGATGAAGAAGTTACATGCAACAGTTCTTATCCTAAAGCCAAAGAGGACCAGCATGTTTTAGCTATGATCCTAGTAGACGAGACAAGCTGAGAATGAAAGCGAATGTGAACTGCCAGTTTGTTTTCTTAGGAATGAGAACATACAGAGGACTTTCACACTTGTCAGCAATGTCAGGACATAATGTCCCTATTGCTGTGTTTGCCAAATCACAACTGTTGAAAAGGAAGTTCCTTCCAAGAGTAGATGGTTTACAATTTAAGTAAATATATTGTACATAAATATTTGCAAAGTAATTTCTAATGTCATTCTGTTATTGAATTGCTTTCTCACCAGCTACAAGTATTCTACCACTTTGTTTGCTACTCACTTCATACATCATTTAACTTACTGATAGTTTTTATCATTAGAATTCAAATAAATTTTCTTTAATGAAGAAGACCCCTTCTCAGAAATATTTGTAATACAATTTCTTCTTCAGTCTTTTGATTTGTTACAAATGGAAAGTGAACCATTAGAGTGCTTTTCAATAATTTATTGCTCTCAACATGCAAATCCACCTCCTAAGAATAACATGTTTGGGACAAAAAATATCTGTTTTGTCTTGAAAATATCTTTGGACTGCTAAATAGAGGACTGTATCATATGAACACCCACCTGTTGGAAAGAGCTGTAGGAGCCTCACTGTCTGATTGCCAATGCAACCGTGGCGTATTTTGAGAATCTAACGGATGTTTACCCCAAGAATTATTTCTTCTAAAGAAATTTTCAGAAAGGTTGCTTTAGTTGGCTTTAGCAGTTTTGAAAAAAAATATCCAGAAAGTTTTGGGGTTTTTTTCTAAATAGAGTTAGCAAGTTCCAAGATAATTTTTAAGTAGAATGTTGCCCACTACAACTTGAAAAGATGGCAAAAACATTCTGTATAAAAGAGTTAAAAGTGTTGTCCTGGTGGATACTAAAAGGTAGGGTGGTGAGTTGCTGCAGAGCCACTAAAGTTTGAAAGGTAGGTTTGTAAGAATCACCACTGAAAACGTGAAACATTGAAGGTTTCCAGAAAAGAATCGTCTGCTTGTTAGAAAACAGGACTAGGATCATGAAATGTGTACTGGGAGGGAAAAAGTAATTTATACATTATACTTCCACTGTTTGTTGTTCAGTATCTGTTGACATAAGTTTTGGAGGACTGTGCAGAACTACTAAAGCCATGTAGATGCCAAACATCCTTGAAAAATGAATGCTTTACATAGGTCTGCAAAATTACTACATGATTAACGTTTTTTGGCTTGTCATTCCGTGTTTCAATTTCTCCTTCTGTAACATATGAATATTCATTCTTTTTACTGTAGCTACTTGAGGAAAATGCTTTACAACCAAAGAATTTTTATACACCCAAAATATCACTATGTCATATACATTAAATAAAGTTATTCTACCTTGGTGGCATTTACTAGTATAGAATTATAAAATGTATTTTGGTGGAGAACACCCAAGGGCCAAAGTTACCAGAGACTCAAAACACATTTCTAATTCAGTTCAAAAGATGCTTAAATACAGCAACTCAAGAGCAGAAAAAACCCTTCTCTAATCTAAAATATTTAATTAAACTTAATTAACAGACTTTTTCCTAAAAGGTAAAATTATTGACTTATTTCTCAGATATGCAACTCTGAAGCAACTTCAACTGAAATACTTTTCTTGAGTCATCTCTAAGGAACTTGAAATTCATGTTTTGCAAGAATAACTGCTTCAGTCCCCAGTGGGATACATAACCAACCACAGTTTAGAGCAGAGCTGCTGCACATTGTCTTGGTGATACCTCAACCCTAGAGCTGGTCACTTCCTGTGTCCCCTCTTCTGGTTAAAGGTGGCAGCAGCAGCAGTTGTTTGGCTGGTTTGTTAACTAACAGCTGACTTGGTTCCCAAGGAGCAGTTTCTCACCTTGGTGCCTTGGGCAGGTGCTCATCTCAGCCTGACTTTACTGTGGCATGGGTCAGAGCAACACAGGGAACAGCTTGTGAAGTGCCTGTACTTGGATCTTGCACTGACTCAAGCTGCACAGATGATTAGTGCACTTAATCAAATCAAAAGGAGCTGAAGGTTTTAGCCCTTTTTAAGAGGCTTTCAGCCCAGTAGCTAACAGGATCAATCTCTAAATGCTAGAGTAATAATTTATTTCCTTTTATTCCTTTTGATGTCCAAGAACAATACTCTTTGCTATGCTGACCTGCAAAATTGAAATAGAAGAAAGACAACAAAAAAGTGCTGACAGTTTAACTGTTCTTTTCTGTCGGCACAGTCAGTTTTGGTTAGACCCATTTGTGTGGTCACCTCGACTCCTCTCTGACTCCTTAAAAATTCTCTCTTGTGACTATAGACAATATGAAAAAAATGGAGAAATAGTTTTATGAAGGTCTTGGAAACAGACCTTTCAAACCTTTTCACTTTAAAAACTCAGTGGAGTAATGTTCTGAGTCACTAGTATTTCCTAACTGTAGGGCTAAATGAGATGTCAAGGGACACTCGTGGAAAAAGATCTGGGATTATTGTACTGTCTGAAAAAGACTGCGGTATCTTGGACAAACTCTTCAATGAGTAGACCAGATGGGATTGCATCCAGAATCTAACATTTAATTCATCAACAGCAGCTAATGGTTCCAGGCTAGTACCTGTCTGTTCAGAAAAGCTTAAATTTTGAATTGAGGGAAGAAATCCTGAAAAAATATAATACCAAGAATGATGTCTTGGAGGCATTCAGAACAGGATATACTGAGGCAGGAGAAGAATAAAAAGAGGTCCTTTCATTATCATGTGAAGAATGGAGAGAAAAGGAGGCAAAAAATTAGGAGAGAAGATATATACCTGGCAGGAAAGTTTTACTGAAATTTCAGTCTGTAAAATGTCTCAGTAAAAATGAACCATTACTTCATGAGTACTGTAATCATGTGTCCTTATCATGAATCTTTCTTGTAATATCTTTCTGCCTTAAACAGTTCTAATCATATCAGGCTTCCTCCCAATATCAAATAGTTCATTTAATATAGAATCCAATCAGGTAAGTTGGATGACTGTTAAAAATTGTTATGAATATACTGTGTCTGTGTGGAACACATTTGTACTCATGGATCTGTTATAAGGATTAGAGTAATCTGATTATGAACTGTGTTATCTCAAACTTAAAACATTGATTGCAAGCCCATATATCATTTTTATAACTGCATTTTGAAGCAGAATTCCAAGGGAAGTTGGCCTAAGATTGTAACATTTTTACTCGTCTTTTATACAAGGAAATACTTGTTTTATAACGCACCCTTTCTGGTCTGCAGCAGGAGAAAATGATGGGGTATTTAAGATACAAATTACCTTGTTGCATAAGGTGATGACTAAGATAAAGAAGTCTTATGGAAGAGGGGCTGAGAACTTAAAGAATAATAAGAACTAACCTACAAGGGCATTTTCACCCAAAGCAGGAGAGGAATTGCAGGAAGGAGTCCTGTCACATTGAACAGATAGACTTCTAATGATATGAAATTAAAAAGTGCATTGCATTTAGGTACTGGTTTTTAACAAATAAATCTGCTACCTTGTAAGTAGAGTTCATATTTTAGTTCTTTTGTGACTCACTAAGTCTTTGCCTTCACATCTGTGTATGCCCAAAGAACTGAAACATAGCCCCAAATATCAATTTCTTCTTGAAAGTGTGCTTAAACAAACAAAAAAAAAAAAAAAAAAAAGAAGCCTGGAGAGCCAACAACAGGCATGGGAGTCAGACTGTTGAACTGTATGTTCAGTTTCAGAGGGGAGCACTAAAGTTTGTACCTCACAATACAAACACAAATGAAGGACCTGGACTCTTTTCAGACTCCAGAAGCTTAATGCATACCAGGCCCAGTTGACAGGGAGCAAACAGATCAATCTGGTAATTGTCCAAGGGACAGGCTGACCTGGTTTGTGGCAGCGTGAACTCATGTGTTACACTGTGCTTCATTTGGTCATGACAGGTGAGACTCCAGTTTGTTTGACATTTCTAAATTTTTATAAAGGTTATGTCTGTATATGGCCTTTGAAATCCATGGTTTAATATGTATTCACTTACAAGTTAATTCCCACAAAGGACTCCAGTAATGTTCAACAGAATGCCTAATAGTAATCAGAGAAATCTTATGAGATTTATTTATTTTGATGAATAATTTATCATACTAACATTATTACCCAGAGTTGGCTTTAATGATATAAAATACAGTCATGCAGGAAAAGAATGTTTCAACAGTGTACTTTTGTTCTCTAGAAAACTGTGCTGCAGAACAATTTTTCAAGATGTTACAGGAGAGTTATAAAATAAAGCACACAGTAACTTGAAAAAAAAAGAGAACTTTTGAATAGGAGGAACGTTTGAATAGGAAGCAAAATGGAAGAAGTTAAATAAGTAGAAAACAAAGAAAGCTTTGAATTTGGAAAGCAAGGTATACCTCTGGCAGAATCACATTTGTATTCATATTCAAATTTTCCTTTCAACAAGGCCTCTCATGTTGTTAATCTGTAAATAAAAGCAGATGATCAATATTAAATTACTTGAAATACAGATATTCATATGCAGAATCATCCTTTCAAGAAAATTGTTCTTCCTGAGCTAATTTTAGAGAAAAACAGCAGTGTTCCATAAACATCATCTCAACACTTCCACTGCTTACATATTCACTGATGATTAAACACCATGGTTGTTTTGACTTGGAAAAAAGTAACATCGAGGTTTAGCTTGCCACATGTAAACACCATCTATATATCTCAATTGGCAGTTAAGAGAGTGCTACCTAAATTCAATCTGCTGTACAGAGTGGCAAAAGCATGAGGATTAGTTGGTTAAGTTCTAAGCCAAAAGGCTTCTGCATAGAGTTTTGATTTCAATAACTTACCTGAATAATTACACCTTGAGGTAAGGTGGCTTTAAAAGCTTTCTCTGTAGGAACTGGTCAGCATAGCAGAGTGGAGAGCATGATCTTACTAGAAAGAAAAAGGTGGAATATTGCCACGGGACTGTTTTATGCGTATTTCAACAAACTTTTTTTTCTTTTTGAGTCAGCAGCGGGGAAGGTTTGAAGAATTTTGTCATACGAAGGTAACCTGCAATGATCAGGGGAAGGATCATGACAGGAAATACACGTTTCTTCTTTATGTTACTGTTTATGATATCAATCTCCTCCAATTAACCAAAACTACAGCTCAGACAGGGATGAAGTTCCTTCCAACTGAATCATTCTAATTTTACTTAAGAAGCTTTTCTTTATCCTCTAAAGCATCTTTACTGCTCTATTAAAATTCTTTTATTTAAGAATAGTATCTTCCAAGCAAACTCATTAAGACTTAGTTTCAACTCACACTGATTTTAGTTGCTTAGCTGGCTAAAGGTGTTACTTGACTTCATCCAGAACACTATTTCAAAGCTGCATGTGAACAGCTGGCTACCTGCTGTGGGGGAGGCTCCATTTGATCCTTAGCCTTTGTGTTTAGTCCCTTTGATCTGGTTAAACTGACCTGCACCATAAAATTAATTCATTTCTTGCTGCTGCTTGACATTCACCTTGCCTAATGTGCCTGGAACCATCTCCATTCAGTCGCATTCTAAATATTTGTCTGTACATACAGCTTTTCAATAGAGTTAGTGACCAGGTCCCAGTGTGGGGAGACAGGATTTACCAGCAGAAGTTCTTGTTTCTGAGTCTGGTTTACATACTGGCTGTTCTGTTCTGAATTTTTTTTCTATTTTGGATTGGTAGAGCTAAAAATGAATGAGGGAGCCTTTGTGGAACCTGTCATTATGGCACTCAGTGAAAATTGCACCAGATGAAAGCCTAGACCAACTATTATGGGAAACCACATAAGAACTACTCTGTGTATATTTACACAGCAGCCTATAAAATTTTTTTCAGATCTGAAATATGAGTATGACCTTCATAATCTTCCTGTATAATTTGAAAGCACAGAAGTACAGTTTAACGTTATCTTTTTTAGCTCAGAGAACACATACTTCTCCGAGAATTTTTTTGGTTTCCTGGGAAATTTCCCAGTGTTATAACTAAGGAGGCATGGGTTAACCTGTCAAAAACAGAATAGAAGAAAGGAAAAGAAAGGAAAAGAAAGGAAAAGCAACTTACACACCTGTCTTTAAACAATCCCTGTGTCTGTGTGTATCCAGGAAGTGTAAAACCTGAACTTTGCATTAAACCAAACTATAAAACCAGTCATTTATTCTCCACAGACACTGTGTCATGAGAGGGCTCAGGCCACAATCTTGGCTGGAAAATCTTTCATAAAGAAGAATAATTTGTTCGACATGTAGAGCACAAACTTCTCACAGACTTTCCCCTGCACTTTAAACAATGCAAGCTTTTCAGGTTATTTACTCTGAAAAAGGTAGTTGAGATCCAGCAGGTGGTATTCCATGGCCTCACACCACGTAAGATTCACAGCTCAAAGAACAAAAAGAGCAAGCATCTTGTACTGAGATGACCCAGTGATGTATCTTTTGACTAAAGTAAAACATGAGATCAACAGTCTCCATACAATGTAACTCACTCCCTCCTCCACAATCCATGCTTGTCAGAGTCTGTACAGTTTGGCAGATTTGGATAATGTCCTTTGCTCCCCATTTCAGCCTCACCCTTTCCATCTAAAACTATAATTTTCAGGCCACTGGCTTGAAAGGCTCTGTTGTAGACCTAACATTTATAGCAACTCGCGTGATATATCTATACAAGCCAGTCCTCTCTTCAGAATCTGTAATCTCTCACTTCAGAGCTCATATTTGAAGCCCTTGATTCACTGTGATTTAAAATGAAACTTTGAAGCAAACTGCATTCTTTGGCAATGAGGAAGCCCACAGGCTTCAGGCCCTTTTGATCCATCTGTCTGGTGCCTAGCAAAGCAGAGGCCTTCCTCCATCTTAATAGCTATGTCCCTGAAATAGCAGACACGGTACACACTGACCTCCTATTTATATTTCAGGACATTAACCAAAGAAACCAACCATCAGGAGACATGGTGTTCAAAGATGATGTAGGATGAGAGATGTACTGCATCTCCTTGAATTGTTAAGAAAGGAAGGCATCAGACCAGGAGAGCTTTCTCTTCAGATTCTCTGGCTTCAAGAGAGACAGCTCCAGATCTGTGGCTAAGACTTTGTACTGATGGTGTTAATAGAGTAAGATGGACAAACATATGTGAGAGTCAGAACCCAGCAGAAAATATTAAGGCCTTCCATATTATCAGATAATGTTCAAACTTTAAACTCATGATTTTTAGAAATTCTAAATTGAAGTGGCTTCTTTACTAAGCAAAAGTCAGATTTCTCTGGAGTCATCAACTAGAAATCACTGGCTTCATTTACAGTGGATATCACAAAGAAAAATCCAATTCTCTCTGCAAGGAGCAGGAGTTCAGATTCCTTCTTGAAAATTTTGCAGTTCTCCTTTTTCATTCCTTTCTACAGCATACGGCAAACAACGAAATTATTGTTTCTTCCTAGAATGGCTTGTTTATATAAGTTTGAGATACATGTAAGAATCTAAATGAAAAGTTTTGCTGTTCACATTAAATAAAGGGTATAAGGATGGCAGTTTCAGATGTCTGAGCTCTGCAGTGGTCTGTCAACACAGAAAAATTTAATTTGAAATATCTGCTATGCAGTAAGATTTGTACGATATGTACTATAACTGATGAGAATACCCTGAGCTTCATTTTTGCTTGTACTCTTTGGAAATTCTGACAACATTTTCCAGAATGCTGGTCAGTCAGAACACTGCACATCTTTCCCATTTTGGTGTAGATACACCAAATATCACATGTTAATTAGGAAATATATATGAGAAGATTAAGATAATATAAACAACGGAAAAAACGTATCACTTTTTAAGAACATAGCATATGATAGTGAAGAATGATTCAGACCAAACTGATAGTAATTGTTATGGTAAGGCACAGTGCCTTCTAGTAACAAAGGCAAGGAAAAACAGGCATTTCAGCAATTAACTGAAGTGAAATACAGTCACAGCAAGGCTCCTCCTTCTATTCCCCAGTTTAGATACAAGCCCTGTGAATTTGCTGACCATTAGGCACACAGCCAAGTGAGTTCTGTATAGTTGTTCCTTCAGGCACCCCAGGTCTGCTCCTAATGGCACATTACTTCTTACCAAGCTTATTTTTGTAATGACAAAATTTTGTAAAAATCTATTCCTTTGCCTGAAATGGTGAACTGAAAAGCAGAGGGTTAGCTAAATGAATAAGACAAGTATTGTATCATATTACTAAAGATTAGCAAATGGAGTATGGAAGAGGAGAGGAAGTAACTAAATAAACTACAAACCTATTAAGATGACGTTTATAGTATGAAAGGTTTAAAAACACACAACATGGGAAAGAACAATTAACACATCCATGTAAATGGAAATTTGAAACAGTGAAAAAAAAAAAAATTTATGTCAAACAGATTATGACAGATCTACCTAGTGGCCTTTTACCAGATAAAAACAATTCCTTCTTTTTCTAGCTTACCTTAGTAAACCATTTCTACATTAGCCCATCAAAAATTAGCCCACAATGGGAGAAAGGCTTCACTGTGAGAAAAAAAAAATAATTTAGAGAAAGCATGTTAACTGAAATCAGATCAAAATTACAGAGAAAACCACAAATTCCTTGGTATTGGACTGATTGTACTGTCTTCACAAATATAAAGATTCAATCTTTTGTTGAAAGGGAAACTGTATGTTTGGAGGAAAGTTACCAGCAGAATTTTCTAGGATTAGCTTGGAGACTAAAAATAGCAGATAGTATCATGGCTAATTCTGGTATAGCGTAAGCGTGTGCTTATGACATTTTCTGATGACAAAGTCTGGAGGCAGTGACAAACTAAAAAAGGCTTGGAATATCATACAGGTCACTGAACTTCAGTTACTGAAAGGAGATGAGGTTAGAGTGTACAAAGTGCAAGGTTGCAGACTTGGAATTAATAACAGGAATTTTCTCTTACCAGATGAAAGTTCATAGTTTAGAAAAGATAATTAGGTAAAAAACCTAGTATATACATGTGTTGCAGCAAAACGATGTACTACCAGGGAGATGGTAGTACATATATAAAAGGATTTATTTTATTTAGTTTATTACTTTATTTCAGTTAGCTTGCTACCTTAATTTCATTACATTATTTAGCTTATTTAATGAAAATCTGAGAAAATGTTTATTACTTCTCTCCAGTTATACTGGGGACAAAGGAGGGTAAGAGAAACACCAAAAGGAAAGATACTTGAAGTAGAACTTTGTTACAGCATGAACTCACCTGAGAAAATTGCCATGAAAATTCACCATGGAGATTCAAAAAGTTTCCAGCTGTTGGGGACATAAAGTGCTGCAACAGCTTCCCAAAAGGAGTATGGGGGCAAAAACCCCAAACCTGTTTTAAGATGAAAGCGTGGTAAATTTACAAATGGGATTGTAGTACCTGTTTAACTGCTGCAGAGAGGCCCCATAGTCCATGAAATTTTTTCTGATCCTGTGTTCTGTTTAGAAATAAAGCAGATGAGAAGGCTTAAGCAATGAAGGAAGCAAAAGGCAAAATGGGCATTCAGTCCAATCAGAAAGGAACAAAATTTAAATGAAATGTAGCTGTGATCTGATCACCTGGACCTAGGTTAGCTGGCAAAAAGGCAAACTGTCTTACTTGGAATTTTGGAAAATGTTGCTATTCAGTTTCCTCTACAGCCTACCCTGCTGCTCTTCCAACTACAGTTCTGGGATGTTTCCAAAGCTGCTAAGAGAGATAGATTTTTGTCTTCTCTTAGCAGTTCTACTTTTGTTTCAGTTATAGGAAATGAGGGCCTGTTTTCACTATACTGACAGTCCAGAGCCAAAACTTCTCTTGGTAAGGCTCCTGTATACCTCTAACTCCCCCAGTTTGCTCCCCAGGGATATTCTCTATGTAGCAACAGTTTTCAAGTCTTAAACCAAGAGTGTTTGGCAGCATGGAGAGGAGATCCTGTAATTTATGTACCCATGACACCCTTCCACAGCTGCACAAGTCTGAAGGTTTTGTTTGCCCTAAAGCTTAGCTGTTTTTGCCAAGAAGTGCAGTTACTCCAAGAAAAAGCAATTCTCTTTATAAACCTTGCCTTAAGCATTGAGTAAGCAACAGGGCAAAGTCGAGACCTAAAGCAGCTCTCAAATACCCCTTTTTTTTACGACAGAAGCAATTTTCAAGTAACTCCTGGCCAAATTTTCACCCTCGGCCTTGGGCTCTGCATTTTGGTGTCCTTATTTGCCTGGGTGCTCGTCGCTGGCTGTCGGCAGCCGGCACAGTTGCGCTGCCAGTTGCACTGGATTCATCCCCTTGCAACAGCCATGCCCTCGCAGCAGTGACTTCCCCTCGGGCGGCCTTTCCGCCCGTCTCCCCAGTCCAGGATACGCACAACTCTTTTGGGTCGGTGCCTGGCTCGAGCAGCGGCCCATAAGGGGCAGCTCTGGCCGAACTCGGGGCCCGGCGGCCTCGCCTGGTTCTGCTGCCGGCCCAACCCCACGGCTCCCGACGCGCCCTGGGCGGCCCCGCGGCGGCTGCTGGGGCAGAGGGGCCGGGGCCCGGCCGGGGCGGCCTGCGCCGCTGAGCCAGAGTGAGTGGCGATCCCAGCGCCTCAGGAATGAGAACCTCACCCCTTCCCCCATATCGCTAGTTAAACCCTCCAACTCAAAGCCAAGTTACTGGTTCTCCCCTCAAAAAATCAGCCAGTTTATCCACGACTTCTCTCTGTGTGTTCCTCCAACTTGTGCTTTTCCACAAAACGATTTCACTGCAAGGTGACGGCTTGTAAACTCTTCGGGTGGTCTCCTCAGGCAGCCAAATGTGCAGGCTGCACATTTATTTTAAGGAGAAATGGGAAAAGTATTTGATTACAAAGGATGCTCAAGCTGGCCTCTTTAATTTTGATTTCTTCCCACTTGAAGCTATAAATATAGCTGAAGATTACAAAGGGCTGTAAAGTAAATACCAAAAGACAACATTTACAATTTTCCACACAGCTACACCCTAAACCCATAATATAAGGAAATCTGTCCAAAACTTTGAAGTGCTATTATAGTTCATTATATGACAAAACACTGGGATTTCTATGTATTTATTTAGCCACCTGCCACTCCCTCACCAAGTTTTCAAATCCATTTGTTTGCTACATAGAAAAATAGTATTAAGGGGAATTGTACTTTCAAGTTATTTATTTGGATTACAAAAACAGTAACCAAAAGCAAATTCATGCTAACGATTGTTTTTTGACTTATACTTGCATGATAAAATCAAAATATGCTTTTAATCTTTTTTTTTTTTTTTTGGTGAGGAGAAGGAAGCCTTTGATTTGCTACACCTATTTTCTCCTTTTTTCCTGACACTGAATGTTATTCCTATGACTCTAGCAAATTTTAAAAGTAATTTTGACCTCAGGTCCCATTAAATAAACAATTCAAAACACAAAAAAGATAGACTAGTAGTACTTCTGCTCATTTGGTGGCACATTGAAGGCAGCAGCTGATACAGATGATCTAATTTAACCCAATGATGTAATAAAGCAAAACTGAGAATTAGGAAGATTTCCTTTCCTTTTCCTGTTTTAATTCTCTAGGATCCAGACTGTAGCATCTCATGTCTTCCAAAACCAGATTCTAATATTGCAGCTGATAGAATTATATTTGCAGAGCAGATTTCTGTTGTTGCTGTGTTAGGAATTTGTCAGGTTGCCTACTTTGTGTTCTAATCTGTTTTTTTTCCGCAGTGTATCACATTTGCAGTTCTCTGTGATGTTCTCAACCTAAGCAAACTGGCACTCTTGGTTAAGATAAACATCCTATGTTGTGATTTCACTTCAGAAAATTATCAGCATATTTAACTCAATATGAGTTAAATCTCAGAGCTGTTCCAGTATACTTTGTTCTACTGCAGTTTATGGAAACACCTTAATGAATCTGAATTATCTCAGCAAGGTGTTGGCTGGAGGACTATTTCTCATACAAATGGTAAACTTTTCCAGCAGAGAGGACTTGTTATTTACTGTGTAACACAACTTTTCTTCTTTGCTACATTTATAAGAAAGCTTTTTGGTTTATAATGGAAAGCTTGAGTAAAATCCAGTGAACTCATGTGTAGCTTGGCTGCTAAGGATTTGAGGAAAGCTAAAAGAAAATGTTTGGCTTAAACACTGGATTGCAGTGGTATGTTCTTGGAACAAGAACAAAAATATTTTGCTATTAAATGAAAATATTTTTAATTACAGAAGAAACCACACTGAGTTTGTGATGCCTGTTTGAAGCCTTGTGTCTGCAGAAACACACTAACAGTAAATTTCAAATGTTTCCATCAGAAGGCTACGATGGGTTGAATGGAGTTCTTAGTGCAAATAATTCTACTGTATTATATGACTTCTTCCTAATATTAGTAGAAGTTTTGTTGCTGCATTTCAAGCAATTCTGACAATTACTCTCTTATCCCTGCAGATAAAATTTGTACTATGAATCTAAAAATGAATAAAATTGTAGTGCAATGTGCATAGGTGTGTGGCAGCACTGATAGATATGTCCTGCAGACATCCCCGTATGTCATGGGAATTTTTAAAAGGAGGTATTTATAGGGAAGCACACCTGAAATTTAGTGTTTCTGCAATGGAAAGTTGCAGCTAGCAAAGAGCACACAAATTGTCTCTTCTGCAATTTTAGAAAAGAAGGGAGTAATTCTAAACCAGTTAAACCACTAAGCCAACTGCAATTACTTAAATAATTTACTGAGATTATTCAAGAGCATAAGTGTGGGTACTTGTGAATGTGCCCTAGGATTTATCATACCCATCAGGAGTTCTCAGCTCTCAGTTGCCAAGGAAGAGAGTAGAATTTTCCAATAGTATGGCTTTCCCTATACCGTGTATATATTAAACTCAACACTTGGCATGCTACTAATACTGCATATCAGCTCACCACCTAAAATTATTGAGAATATTTGAACTTTAATAAATGTAGCAGTGAAGGTGAAACAAAGATGACCCTCTATGGAGCTCAAAGGAAGACTTCAGGAACAATACTGTCCTTATGTCTTCCAATGTTCCTTATTAGATGTCTGAAGAAGGTATGTTTTGGAACATAATACTCCTCCAAATACTGATCCTGCCTGAAAACTTCTCAACTTGTTAACTGGTGCAGCCAAAACATTATGTACGTGCACACTGAACCACTTTAAAAACAGTCAAGAGAAGTTTTCTGTTGGAGAACACCACTGACAGCAATCCAGATCGTAAGAGTTCCCTCTCAATACCAAAAATTGAGTGGGTGCTATGGACTATGAGGAAAAAATAAGACTGAATTCGAAGTGAGAGACTGTTTGCTGTTCACTAATTTCAGTGCCAGATTATTTTAATTTGAAGCTGTACCTCATTGCCTCTTTCAGGACAAAGAAAATAAACTACTTTTGACATGTTCTTCAGAATAGCCAGATCTGTCTGATAGGGTAAGTTTCATCTCATTTAACTTTGGTTGAGAATGTATCAGAACTAAGATAGTTGCCTGCTCTTCTGCTATAGTTATAAGAAAGAGAGGAGAAAATTATTTATCTGAGCTGCTTTTGAATGGCATGTTTTAATTTCAGTCCTTTTACATTGGGTAAAGAAAGCCTACATGACTTAAAGTAAATACCAACATTTTCAAAAGCCAGACCAGACAAGATGAATTTCATAATCTGCAACTTGGCTGCATCTCTTTCATATGAAAATTAACAACTTTGGAACATGGCTTTAATACTTCAAGAGTTAGGTGCATGAATGTCAGTCTGTGTATATATAGATATTTAACAATAAATAACAAATATTTAATATATAAATGTTTAGGAGTTTATAGTGAAGAATATGTAGAACCAGGCAATCCAAGGGAAGTTTGCAATAGGGCATTTAAGTCAAATAATAAACCATAACAATTTGAACAAGGTTGATCTATTTTTATGTTTATAAATGTGATCTATCTAAAGGCAAGCTACATAGGAGTTTATGAAGTAACTGAAAAATAGGGGGCTTTGTATTGTAGTAATTAACATACATTTTATTGGTCTCTTCCCTCCTTACAGGTCTTTCCAGACATGCTTCACTAAAATGGAGGGTGAGTAAAGACAGCTGAGTTTGGTACAGAGTAGAGAACTGAAATCAAGCATTCTACATCCAGCATGTAACCCATTCACCAGTTCAACAGTGCAGCTTTAATTATAGTAACATGAATTGTGTTATGCTAAAGCAGTAGAAAGGGTTATGTTAGATCTGGAGCAATACATAACAGGAAAGTAAAAACAAAACAAAGCACCAACAAAATGGAACAGTGCAGACTTTACTTGAAGATTCTAAACGCTTTAAGACTCTCCATAGCACAAATTGAAATCCTGGAATGCCTTGAGTGTTTCCTGAAAAGGTAATGGTGTTAAGACATCTTGAGAAGCACTTTTAAATTCAGCTGGTTTTACAGTTTTATCATGTAATCCCTTTACCATTGTCACAGAGTAATAGTGTTTTATATGTAAGATTTTTTCTCATTGATACATCTAACTTAATCCTAATCCAATGTTTTACATGCTGTAGAAAGTGAACAGAAAAAATTTGCATGTTGGTAACTAAGGTCGCAAACCTTGTAGAGATATGGAGAGTTTTTTAAAGAGAAACTCAAACTAGATTCAAATGAACTAGCTCAGCCACTGGAAACAGCGTAGTCATGGCAGCAAGCAGTTCATGTCAGCTGTAAAAGCTGCCTGTAAAGGTAGGTAAATATTTGGACAACTCGCTGGCAGAGAGTTCTTGTGCTACAACAGCTACACTACTTCAGCTATTTTATGTGCCGCTCAGGATGACCTCAGCCTAAGGAGATAGCATAGTTATACCTGCTGGCAGCTCAATGCCTTGCACAATAGGCTTGGATACACTCATGAAAAGAAAAACAAATTAAAACTGTAGCAGTTCTTTATGAGTATCTGTGTAGCAATCTCTTGGCCAAGAGAGACTAACAGATGCTTATTCCTACTCTTGAGCTGTCAGTACCTTTTCCCTTCCCAGTACTTCAAGTATCCTCCATTACAGAGGAAGTGATAACAGTTACTGGTGTATTCAAATAATATTACCAGTTCTTGTATGTATATATTTTCTATAAACAATGTGTTTACATATTCATTTAACCATTCAGATGAGCACTTTACAAGCTTGGTTTTGTTTCTGCACTGTTAAATTGAGGAGCCCCAGAAGACTATTGACTTTGGCCAGTACTGTTTCAGAATGCCCATTGAAGGCCTAATTCCATTCCTTTAAAAAATTGCAAACCTGGATAATTTCATTAAATTGCTTTATAGTGCACCCCCTATTCAGGGAAATAGACATGTTGTATGACACTGTTCACTGTGTTGGAGAGTTTTAGTCTCAAGGCTCTAGGACTGGTCATTTATTATCCACATGGTTTTGTTTCCTGCCCTGAAAGAACGTAATAGGCTCGTACTTCTGGGACAAAGAGATAGACCATTAAGGTGCCTTCTGAGGCCTGTTATCTAAACTTATTTTGCACCACTGCTTTTATATTCAGTGGCTTAGGGTGGTTTTTACATGGTGACTGAGGTATTATTAGCAACTGAATGATTGTTAGAAATCACTATAGTTAAGCCAGCTGACCTTACCATTATACTGCCCTTAAAATGGATTTCACTAAAGGTATTTTTCTAGAATCTAATTTGGTTTAGACATGAATAATTCAAAGAGCTCTTTTGCAAGGTACCACAAAGGATCAATGCTGATATAAAACATATGCTGTATATGCCAGCTACTGCAAAATGCCATAGTGTTCCTTTTGGAGAACAAATTGCAAACATATGCACCACTTCAATACAGATTATTTTCTATAACTCATACAAGCTATCTATTAATTAAATAGTTAATACTGATTTTTTGTTCTCTTATTTTTCTTCTAATTACAAAGTTAGATACAAAAAGAAAAGAAAAAATTGCTTTTCAGTGCTCTGCTTAGGGAAAAATAATGGATAATCATTTTTCAGGGTTTTTTTTCTATTTTAAATCTGTGTAAATATGCTAATAGTTAAAACCTGTATTTTCATAATAAGGGTAGCAAGATGTTTGATACATACTTTTTCATATATATTCTTTTATGTAATTATGCACAAAAGAAAATTGGGCATGAGGAAATGCAGTTATTTAGATGGCCTACACTTATGTGGCTCAAATGGCTTATTTGGTTACAAACAGGCAGAAAAATGCATAGGAAGGCCTTTGTCTGTGAATATTCAAGTTCTACAAAGTACTTAGATTAGTCTTTATACTGTTATAATTAGACTTCAAAAGTTAATATTGATATGAAATATGATAGCTGGCTCTGTCTAGAATTATTTGGATTTGAAGTTCTACATATGAGATTTAAGTTTTACAACTGAAGCAACTCACCCAAACAGAAAACAGGAGAACCTAGAATACAGTGATGCCCTAGCATTTAATCTGAAAATTTAACTGACATTAATATCTATCTGGAATCCAACTGATCAATCTTAAAAAATGGACGGAAACCAGTGTAAGTGATTAGTTGCTGTAAAGAGCAACATCTTAAGACAAATTACATTTACCACACACATTCATGTTTTTTATTGTGAAGCCTCACAACCTTTTTCTAGAACATGTATATGCAGTTTACCACCCATCACTGTAAGATAATATAGTAAAGATTTACCTTGTTCCAAAAATAGCATGAAATACATAATTTTTTTTAAAGTTCAGAGAAAATAAATATTTGACTAGCCCAGCTTTGACAATGGGTTGGATTGCATGACCTCCAGGGATGCCTTCTAACCTAACCTCTGCTACAATTTAAAGAGAACTGTGGCCTAAATTACCTTAGGTTCCACTCACAGGGAAAGATGGGAAGAACTTTAGGCCAGAAAATTTATAAGAGAAAATGGATACTCCATACAAATTTATGTTTTTGTTTCCATGTGTACTATTTTAAAACCTGGTTTCCAGACTGACTTGTTTAAAATATATTCTCTAATGTGTCTGTAGTTAAGCTGCTCTGTATTAATTCTAAAAAAAGCATTTCTCATGGAAAGCTTGACCCAGAGTTAATTTTAGAGGTGCTAGCAAAGGCTGCTGCTATAAAGCCTCTTTTCCTGTTTATGGTAAGAATGATCTCCTCTTTTTCTCGTACTTATTATCTTGCCAAAACAGAGGTCATTAGCAAGGTGAATCTCTTTTTTTTCAGTGCTGCTGTCAATGTAATTTTAGGAAATATCCACAACTGCTGTACAAGTTTTCAGATGGAAAGAAGCATTATTTTAATCCAAGTTTTTTCCATTGCTGTTATTGATGTTTGTATTTGGTATAAGGGATGTCAAGGTGTTTTTTCAATTATTATTTATTTATTTAGAAACCATACAGGATATATTGTTGAAACATAGAGATCCCTGCAGTTTCCCTTATAAAGTTAATTTCTGTGAACTGTGAAGGGGTTTTCTAAAAGCTGTAATGATTGCAACTAATACAAGTGTCCATCCATTAGGGCTTAGGATGCTATGGTCCATGTCTTAGCTGAGCGAACATTAGCAGTAAATACAACACAAGCAATGTACTTTGTATATTAAATATATACTTTGTATATACTTTGTATATTAAAAAAACAACCTGTTTAGTATATACTCATGAAATAGCCTGGGAAGTCAAAAAATTGTATAAACTTTTTCCTCCTAGTCAGAAATACAAGTACAGACATACAGTCAGTTTTCCAGGTCTTCACTTTCAGGCAAGCATCTCAAATGTATTTTTAAAAATGGACAGATCAATGGGAAGAAAAAATAGGGGACGGGTTCCCCCCCAAAAAATATGTATAAACTTATTTGAGAGTTTCCAAATACAGTCACAACCCATCAAAATCTTTGATAGAGGAGGCTGGTCACAGGCCCCTGATAACTGGGCTGTCAAAAACTAGTGAAAAAATATATAAACTATAATTAGCAGCAACTTGCCCAACATTGCAAAGCAGACCTAGAAATGGAATTCCAGTCTTATATTTAAAAATCCTAAGACAAATACTAGATCTACAGTGTTCTTGTCTTCTATGAAGTTTGGTATTTTACTTTTTTGGCAGGCTAAAAAAGTTTAGCATAATGTTGTGGGCTTATGTGGCCTTCTTTCCCTCTGAAATATTCTTGGAATAATATTATAATATAGTTGTGTTAAATGGATTATTCCAGCACTTTCTGATTCTGAAGTTTCTTCTCATACTCCAAACACCAGAGGCCTGATCTGTCTCACATCTGTGCAAGCACACACACAGGTACTCCCCCTATCCTAGTATGTTTTCATTCTGAGCTTATTTCAAATTTCCAAGATTTATTTATTCTAGATGCACTAGATTTCCCACTGATAAAAAATAGTGTGATGTTTGCTTGTGGTATATAGATGAGTGAGCTGAAGTCAGAAAACCTCATCCTCTTTCTGATACGCAGCTGAACCTTGGAGAAGTCACTACTGGACAATCCCATTTTTATCTAATAACTGGGAAAATCGTACATATTTTCCTTTCTACAAAAGCCTGGATGCCTAAAGATAAAAAGCCTGAATATTTTATTACTAATAAGAACGTATTAGGAAAATCTACTGAATAATTTCTAAAAAATTAGAAAAATCAATTACATATTGATATTCAAAGAAAGATTGGAAACATTAAAATTATGTGAAAATTAAGTTAACACTTAAAGAAGACACCCTTAAAATATGGGAGAAAATAACCATATCTTCATTTTCCTACTGACTTAAGTCTTTAAGTTATTGAACAAAATCTCAACTTTTTGTCACTTCGAGAGTCGTATAAAGAAAAGAAGGCAGGTCATACAAACCTTGAATTAAAGTGAGAATATACAGAAAGCACCTCAGCCATTCAAAAATCTGCAGAGCACAGGGAAGGAATAGCAGAGGAGGATGATGAAAATAATAATGAACAGGGAAAAATATAGTAAATTTAGGCAGAGGAGAAGCAGTCACAATGTATATCCCTCAAGACTTTGAGTTTGCACATTAATGACTGACTTGGATTCTACCATCAGTAAGAATTAAAGTTTTTATAACTGGATAGTCAGTGTGAAAATGAAGTATTTATAACTATTATTCTCATACTACAGCTTCTATTCTTGATTAAGAAAATTTAAGTAGTCATTTTGAATCCTGCAGAAGATAAATTGTTGTTCTCAGCCTTTTCCACATTATCCCAAAATACAGTAAGAGAGATATGGGGCTTTCTTCCATTTTATTTTGGAAACTCCCTCCTAGGTCAACAAAGAGCTAGCAATTATGACACACCACCTACTTGGTTGCTAAGTATCATAAAATATGATCCTGTATTTCTCTTTAAAATGTTTGATTTCTCTTAAAAAAATTTAAGTCCACACACATATTTCCAAATATTTTATAATGTAGAAATTTAGTAGGATTTCAAGAATACTATCAGTGACCTGTAGAACTTTATGGATTTGCATGGATTGTTTTATCTACTACCTCCCTAAACACTTTACAGATTTAGCAGACATTCAGTTAAAGTAGACAGTAAGTTTGTCAGAAGAGAAGCCCTAGTGAAGGCCTAGAGCAGCCTTCCAGTGCTCAGGAGAAAGTTACCAACCAAAAGTCTGATGCCAGGCTCTGCAGAGGGACAAGAAAAGAGAATGAAAAACAGCAATCAGATATGGAGAAAGGGAGTTCCAGCTAGATGCAAAGAAAATGTATTTCAGTATGATGATACTTTAGTATTGGAGCAGGCTTCCCAGAGAGACTTCAAGGTCTCAGAGGTTTTCAAGACCCAACTGGACAAAGTTCTGGGCAGTCTGGTCTGAACTGAGTGTTGAGGTGACTTTGAGGAGGAGGTTGAAAGGACAGAAAGTGAGATGTAGCTCTGATAGTCTCAAGGAAAATTTAGCTAAGTAGAACAAATGCATTTCCTTTAAGCTTCATTGGGCAGTCACAGTCAGCAGTATTTGCATTCATCCCATTTGTGCCCTAGCCTGCCTGGCAATTTTTAAAGGATAGTGGCTTAAAACCTCCGTCTCAGAGTTATTGCCACAAATCCATTATAAGAAGTAAAACGTAAGTGTGCAAATGACCAGTAAATAATGCAACTGTTTTCAGACAAATATACAGGAAACAAAAATTACCCCAGGAGCTGATGTCTGCATAAAGGACTGCATGATCATAAACCTGTTAGCATCAGCATATGGACTGTTGTGATGTGTAGGAAAAGAGTGGAATGGAAGTGGTTGACACTGGCCACTGGTGGGCTCCAGTTCTTCTTCTGTTCCCAGGATGCCCAGTGTGAGTTAGATCATGATCTCTTAGCCAAGGACTCTCTGTTTCAAAGGCTGTTAATCCCCAGATGATTCCAGAGATAGAAGGAGTATAAGACACTTGTATTCTACCTTGCATCCCAGATTTAATATTTTTTGCTGCTGGAGGTATCCTGTGCCTACTCTAAAAATCTGGTTTCCCTCTCTTTCTGTCTGTAACATGAGTCAGAATCACAAACAAGGACATGTATATAAAGGACTGTTTCTAGTTTGTCCTTCTACTTGTCTCCATATGATAGCAAAGTAGCAAGTCCTTAAGATGTAAAGTAAGGCATTTCAAATTTAAGTAGCAATAGGTTTTAAAAAGAGAATTAAAAAAAATTGCCAGTACCTCTAAATACGATGTTTAATCAACTTGTATAACCACTGCAGCACGAAATCTTCAGAAATCAGTACATAGACTCCACTTACAACTCTTGGGTGATGTGAAAATACTTTTCTAGTGCTGTGGATTGTGCTATTCCCAGCCGACGTGTCCCAGGCCCCAGCAGAAAGGTAAAGAAAGAGGTGCTAATTAACTGTGGTCCCAAAGACCACAGTACCATGTTTAGCCAGGACTGCCTACTGTGGCACAGGTCTCTCTTGTTGCAATATTTTTCTGGTATTCTCATTAGCCTTTCCCATTTTTGTGAAGAAATCAACAAAGTTATAAAATAATATTTAGAAAACACAAGTATCAAGGAGAGTAGAAATAAGGTATTTGAGTGAGAATGCATACTGGATATTTGCAGAGGGGTTTTTTTTTCTTGGTTTTCGTTTGTTGGGGGTTTTTTTTGCCTTAGAAAAGACCACAGGTACTGCAGTTTTTCCAGATGGACTAGAAAAATACTTGTCTGGAGTTATTTCTCTGAGGTGATCAAAAAAGGCTGCTTTTGGTTCAGGCAGACATGTTAAAAACTTCTTCTTTTCAATAATTACATTTGGTCAGTAACTTAAGAGGGATGTTATTGTCAGAGCAGTGGCTGCCACCACTTTCTCATAGTTGTTACAGTATTTCCACAAGTCACAGAGTTACTCCTGAGTCAGAAAGAAGTACTACTCTCCAGAGTATAATACATGCCTTGCTTTTCTTCATACTCTGAAAGGAAGCTAAGGATCCTCATATTTCTGGTTTCAGTACGGTTCCTTCTTCAAAGCCTATTACACTGTGGATTTTTAATGCTTTCATACTTTTTATGCCTATCCCTGAACTGGCACAATGCTAAATCAGCTTGGTGCATAATTAATCAGTATCAATTATATTCATACTAGATACAAGATTCCCATTAACATCAGATTACCAAACATACTTCCATTTCCGTCTTACTTTCTATTGCCTTTCCTAGTGTGTGCAAACTTGTAGATATCTATATTTACAACTCCTTGTGATTTATTTATAAGAGCAGAACAAGAATCTAGACTCTTGACAATGAAGACGTCTCAGAGGTCTGCTTATGTATAAACTTGTATCACCGAAAGTCCAGATTATGCTATTGTGTTTGCCATTGAGATATTTCATGGAAAACTATCAGCTTCCTCATCTGTTCTGAGATCTGCCCCTCTTCTCAAGCTAGACACTTGAGAAGATGCTTCATCCTTTTTCTTATCAGATAGGAAGAACCCTTCTCCCTGTATTGACTCACCCTTTCTGCATCCTCCTCCAAATCAATTTAAAAATATGAATCAAAGGAAAAGACACTTTAGAACATGTTTTTATGACAGTAAATGTACATTTTTCAGGACATAACAATACCTGGATCCCTTGGCTTCATGCCATCAGAAGCCATCTAATAATATCTGTATGATGATACATAGAAACTGGCATAAAGACTTAGGCTTTTCAGTCTAAAAAGGTATCCATTAAACAACATTTTCTTAACTGTGGCCTTTGCACTAAATCTCTTAGCCATGACTTTATTAAGTGGCACCAGGGCATTTTGCTCCCAAGTAAGAATAAGCCCCAAATACTTCTGAATACATTTTAAATACAGTGGAACAAAAGTCTACATACATCTTTTTACCAAACTCACTTATCTTTTGGGTCCTGTGAAAAAGAAGACATGTTAAAGCCCTGCTAATACACAGCATATCAAAGAAACATGTCCTATTTGAAATTCAGAATTGATATATGAGTCAGTTCTGTCTTTAGCTTCTTTACCTTTTAGGTTCATGATTCATTCGCTTACTTGAAGGATATCTGTCAGAATGTCTTTAGCCATTATTTCACAGTCAGACTTTATTCTACGGTCTTGCACAAAATAATAGCGAAATTTCATTTGAGATTATTTTGTATACCTTCTGGTATTTTTCCTCAAACTTTCTTAAACCCTTAGAGAAATAGGCATGGGATTGTGTTAAGGTATTACATAATTGAGGAGCATCACAACTTGTGAACAAGAAAAATGCACCAAAAGCAACAGTCTTTTGGTGTTAAGTGCATAACTTCATTAAAATCTTCTTGTTGGTTGCTGGTCTTCTTATGTAAAAGGAGAAAATGCATCTCCTGTTATGCTAGGCAGAAAGGAAACAAAAGGAAATGGCCTCAAGTTGCACAAGAGGAGGCTTATCTTAGATATTAAGAAAAATTTTTTCATGGAATGGTTGTAAAGCATTGGAATAGACTTCCCAGGAAAGTGGTGGAGGAACCAACCCTGGAAGTGTTCCAAAAATGTGTGGATGTGGTGCTTGAGGACATGGTTTAATGGTGAACATGGTGGTGGTGGTAGGTGGACCGTTGGACTTGGTGATCTTAGAGGTCTTTTCCACTTTTAATGATTCTATTCATCTCCTTTGGAAGGGTAAGTAGATAAGCAGCTAGGACAGAAGGATGCTTTGTTCCTTTCTGTCCTTTTCCCAGGTTTTACTGATATTGCTGCTGTGCCTCTTTCGAAGCATCTTGCACTGCCTGCTACTAGAGCCAGGACAGCAGATTAAACAGGAGGTTACCCTAGTACAATAGATCTCTCCATGTGTTTCATACTGAATTTACATTCAGATGATAACAGCAGCCACTTTTTTTTAAAGTAGGCCACCTGTCCCTCATGCAATTGTGTCAGCTGCTTAGGTTTAAAAATAATTTTTTCTAAAAAAAAGTTCTCATATTAATAGAATCCTCAAATGTAAGATAATGATACAAAAATTATATTGCTCCTAAACTTCAGTGGGGAGGGGTAAATCTTAGCAGTTTTGTATTGCTCATTCATGTTCCAGTCTTTCTTCCTTTTCCCTCTGTTTTCTTCTCCTTTCCCAGCTCACACACAGAGAGACACATGGAGATCATCTATTGATCTGTTCAGCTACTGTTCAGTTTATATTAAAATTTAGGGGTTTCTGTTTTGCGTTACTGGGGGAAAGCCCTATAAACTTTTTGTTGAAGAGGTTGTTGTCTAGTAGTCAGAGGTTTAGCCCAACTCTTCTGTTTCAGAATATGGGTCTGCTGCAAAAAAAAAATCCAAGGCTGAGAAATTAAAAGAAAGCTACATAGGAAAGATGGGATCAGAGGAGTTAGAGAGGAAAACTATTCAGGAGCATGAAGAGAAGATATAGTAGATAAGGCTGAATAGCAAAGAAAACAGGCTAATTCACCTGTCAGTTGACTCTGTGACAATTGTTACAGCACAGCAGTCTTATTTTTTATGCATTTAGTATCATATCCAGAAATCCTTATGATGTTACAGAAAAGCTTTAATATGCCTTTTTAGCTGCCTAGCATCATTCTTCTGATCTTCTAGTTGTTTCCAAAAATGTTACCTGTTTTCCAAAAGAGACTGAGAACATTTTCCATACTTCTGCTTGATGCAGTTTCAGAGAACCATAAAATGGTTTGGCTTGGAAGGGAATCTTAAAGATCCCTGTGGGCAGGGACACTTTCAATTAGACCAGGTTGCTCAGAGCCCCATACAACCTGGCCTTGAACACCTCCAGGGATGGGACATCCACAATTTCCCTGGGTAACCTGTTCCAGTGCTTCACCACCCTCACAGTAAAGATTTTTTTTCCTAATATCTAATCTAACCTACTGTCTTTCAATTTAAACCCATTCCCCCTTGTCCTGCCACTACATGCCCTTGTAAATAATCTTGCCTCATCTTTTCTGTAAGTTTCCTTCAAGAAGGCAACAATTAGGTCATCCCGAAGCCTTCTCTTTTCCAGGCTGAAGAATCCCAGTTCTCTCAGCCTTTCCTCACTGAAGAGGTGCTCCATTCCTCTGATAACTTGGTGGCCTTCTCTGGACTCACTCCAACAGGTCCATGTCCTTCCTGTGCTGGGAACCCCAGAGCTGGATGCAGCACTGCAGGTGGGGTCTCACCAGAGCAGAGCAGAGCAGAGGGGCAGAATCCCCTCCCTGGCCCTGCTGCCCACACTGCTTTGGATGCAGCCCAGGACACGTTTGGCTCTCTGGGCTGAGTGCCCATTGCTAGGTCATGTCCAACCTCTCACCCACCAGCACCCCAAAGTCCTTCTCAGCAGGACTGCTCTCAGTCTGTTCATTCCCAGCCTGTGTTGGTACTGGGGGTTGCCCTGACCCAGGTGCAGCACCTTGCACTTGGCCTTGCTAAACATCATGAGATTCCCATGGGCCCAGTTCTGGAGCTTGTCTAGGTCCCTCTGGTTGGTATCCTGTCCTTCAGGTCTGTCAGCAGCATTGCTCAGATTGGTATTATCTGCATCTAGTTTCCTAGAATCACCTTGCACGCACAGAGATGATAAATTAGAATTTATTTTCATTGTTCCCTGATCTTCCATTTCCCCCCTACAGCCTCTGTCAAGTAAGTACCTGCACTCTTCCTGTATCTGCCAAAGCCTTGCTTCATACAAGAAAAGCATTTATTGAAATGCCACTGTTGTGTATAGAAAGCTCTCTGAAGCTGGAGACAGTGATTTTGGATGCATATATTTTTAGATAGAAAATCAATTTTTGGCTTTAGTCTTAAAGGAAACTGGTTGAAAGAAACGGAACCAGATCTCTTATTTCACAGCTTCTAAAGAGTGTCTGATTTCAGATAGTTTGAATAGTTAAAGAATTACCAAAATCAAACAAGAAAACAGACACCCCTCTGCTCTGTCCCATTCCTAATTATATTAGGAAAAAAATTCTTCCCTGTGAGGGTGGTGAAGCACTGGAACAGGTTGCCCGGGGAAGTTCTGGATGCCCCATCCCTGAATGGGGATTTGGGCACCCTGGTCTAGTGGAAGGTCCACAGCAGGGGGGTTGGACTTTGATCTTCAAGGTCCCCTTCCAACCAAAACCATTCTATGATTTTATGATTCTATGATCCCACAATATATCCAAAGGAAAAAATAGGATAACTTCGAGGTACAGCTTTTTCTGTTTATGAAAGTGAAATAGTGAGGGAAAAGTACAAAGTTTGTTTTAACTTACTGCTTTGTTAAAAAAAAAAATCCGTAGTCTAAATCCAGTTGGATTTTTTTTCTTTCTCATGAGCTTTATCAGAGAGTATAATTGTACAAACCTTCAGATTTTTTTTTCTCTGAAACTATCCAGGGACATTCTCAATAACACATAAGCCCTTGAAAAAATAGTTTCAAAAACTCAGTATCTTTGCCTAGCTGTTGGTTATGAAAACAGCTAATATAGCAATTTCTGAGGAATGTAAACTGTGTAAAGCAGCAAGGTTGGGCAAACGGGAGACAATAATCACGGATTTGTAAGTCTCGGGGAGTTGAAAGAGAGTGGCTGGAGGAAGCACCTCCTGTCTCCAGAGATGCCTCCAAGCTGGACACCGCTAGGAGAGCAGCCGGAGGCGGCGGCCGCTCCCTCCCGAGCCCAGCCGGGCACCTGCGGGGCGGGCGGGCTCCCGCTGCCATTGGCCTGGCGCCGCTTCCCGCCTCCTTTGAAAGCTCGGGAAGGGCGGGCGGCAGCCGTGCCTCGCCAGTCGGGCAGCAGGGCCGGGCCAGGCCGGGACGGGAGCGCCGGGCCAGCGCAGGAGGCCGCAGGTAACCTCGCGCAGCCGGCGGGGAGCGCTTTCTCCGGGTTTTCCCACGTGGGGACGGGGCGGACTCCAGTGAGTTCAGTGAGCGTCACTGGGGTTGCTTTGCTCGTGGGCTCTTCGTGCAAGGTGGTAGCGCTAAGCGACGTTTGTGTGCTTAGGATGGCAGTGCTTGGCTTGGCAGCTTAGTGCTTTATAGTAAGTAGTAGTTTGGTTTTCGTTTGTTTTGTTTTTTTAATTATTTTTGGGGGAATTGACCTGTTAAGGTAGGGTTGCTATCTAAGCAGCTGAACTTGTGCTTGATCAATCTGTGATGATTTATAAACATGTTTCTTAAGGCCCCAGCCTCTCCCGTAGCAGGGTGAGACTGTGTACTTTGGAACTGGTGCTTATGATGGAAAAACTTGTCTTATGATTTCTGTTGTGGCTTATCTTTTCATCCACTTGTTCAGTTGCCAAAAAAATAGTGACATTAATGGTGAACTTACAAGGTAAGCTTTCTCCTTGTTCCAAAGCCCTTGATGATGAAAAAGAAGTAGTGAATGAATCAAAAGTAATAATCTGGAGATCTAGAATTCATGTCATTGCTGAAATGCATCTAATTCCAAATCTGTGGAACTTATTTTTGTTAGGTAGTGTTTAAGGATTTAGCAAGTGTGTATGCTGATGAAGAATCTCTTTGTGGTATAATCTACTTACACTGGGCTTTAGTGTGTTTTACTCTTTCATAATTGAGTGGGAATAATAAATCATTCTGGAGTTACTTCATCTGTTTTAAGGCAGAAGTATCAACTAGCACCTTCACAGATACAACAGGGCTGCCGTGAGAACCAGAGTACAGAATATAATGTTAGACCTGAATAGAAGTAGTTTGCATGATTACCCTGATTTATATGCTACTTGAAGAAAAGGCAAGGAAGAATTGTGAGTGTAATTATGGGAGTGTATGGCACGCTTCAATATAAATTATGTATCTTTTCATCTGCCCTTAACACAGCTGCAGTAAAGGCTACAAATACATGTGAGTCTCATTAGAACATGTGTACTTATACAGTAAATTAGTTCTGAAACTTAGGGTGGGCACAGGTACATATCTTTTCCCTATCAAATTTCTGCACAGAATTCTGCTATGGCTTGGCCACACAAACAAACTTGGAGGTTTTTTGTTGTTGTTGTTTTGTTTGGGGTTTTTTTTGGTAGTAGTACTGTTTATTCTGTCTATAAACTGTAAAGTCAGCTTGAACTAGAAATTTCTATATGGTTCTTGCTTCCCCCCACCGCAAACCCAATCTTTCAGCTTCAGTTCTCCCATGGCAGAACTAAATAGGATTCTGGTGGTAGCTGCTTTTGAAAACTGCTCAAGTGTCTCTTTGGAAATTGTCAGAATTTTAATGCACAGGCTGTCTGTGTTCGTTTATAGAATTACTGTTTCCAATAATATCCCTGCTGATCTCATGAAAGGGGAAAAAAGTAAACAGTAATGAAAAAGATGCTGGGTTTGTTCCAAGTGAAAGGAACAGTAATTTTATTTTTTCCCCTCAAAACTCTGTTTCTGCACTCTCTCCCTCTCATCTGCCTCCCTGGGAGGTGAAGGAGAATGTGGCTTGTATGTGAATCTCCCCATGGAATTGTGTATGTGTGTGCAAGGCTTATTTTTCCTCAAAATAAGTTATCATTTTGCAAGTGTTATCTCTCATGTAATTCCAGTCTGAAAACAATCTTCTGAAGTTAATTTAGTTTAAAGTAAAGATCTAGAGATGTGCTGCTAATTCCTCTGGCGAGTTTTGTGACTTCACAAATATGCTGCTTGCTTTCGAAGGTTTGTTGTTATGCAGGACTTGCAAACAGTTGTTACTAGATTAGTTCAAGACCCTCTCCTGCAAGCTGCTCCACACAGATCCACCTCTGAGCTCTTCACTTCAGCCTCTTATCTGCATGGATGGGCTTGTGGGGTTGGGTGTGAAGAGTAGCCTTGAGCAGAGTGAGAAAATGTACTGCTATTTTTTACTTATTTAAATGTAGTGCTTCAGAGAATATTATTTAAGAGTAATGCCAGTGTTTCAGCTTACTGATCTATCTAAATTTGGAAAAATGCCAGTAAAGTTTCCAGTCTTTGCTTTCAACCTTATTTAAGTGGCTCTTTTTTTTTATTAAGGAAAACTAGGGGAGGCCTCTGTTTAGCCTTTGTTGTATGTATATGTATGTTTTCCTATAGATACTTCTTTTTTCACTTGCATTGCTATCTCTACTCTTGGTCTATTACTCTGTCAGTTATTATCCTCTCTTTATAACAGCTTGAAGTAAGCTATGATTCTGCAAAGGCATGCATGTGATTGTGTACGCAATAAGGCACATGTAGATATCTTTGTAATCAGTTAAAAACAAATCGCCTGCCCATGGTACTTTTGGGGTTTTTTTTCAGATTTCATTTTAAAGAAGCCATTACCCACTTAGGAGAATTGGAGGGGTGGCAGGGGGATCACAGTGGCAGTAAAGAGAGCTGTGAGGTTCCAGCAGACTTCTTTGGTTCGGCACTACAGGTGTGTATGTGCATTCACTTAGCAACAGGAACAGCAGTAGCCTTGAATTGTTTATCTGGTTATAAGAGACTGTTTGCATTAAGCCTGCACGAGATAAAACTTGGAAATCCTGGCACTCTGTCTGTAGCAGTGCTCTGGCTGTCACTGTTGGACTAGAGTAGTTTCCCTGTCCCACAGAAATCTGAGAGTGCGGAAAATTTTTCCACTCTGTGCTGGAATAAAGGAGATTCTCTCTTCCCTTCCCCCAAGCTTTTGTGGAAAAAAACAAAGTGTGAGCAACCCAAGCATAATAGCCAATAGCTGGGTGAAGGGGGCTTTCCAGGGGTGTGATGAACAGAGGGTCAGGTGCCTTCCTCGAATCCAGCGCTGTGTGCCGGGCCACCGCTCTGTCATGTGCGCGCTCGGCGCTGGAGCCGGGTGACTAAGGCAGGACAGGTGTGTTTCGGTGAGGATGAGGTGACACCTTCTTCCCCCTCCCTTCCTCCCCCGCCAATCACGTGTTTCTTACACTGGAAAACTCCCAACAAAATCTGGCTGCTACGTAATGATGGGGGAACTCTTTTTGAAAACAAGGGGGGGGGGGGGGGGAATACCCCTCCACCCACCGCAAAAAAAAGGAGGGGAAAAAAAAAACCCAACAAAACCAAACAAAGCCCCCCCCCCAAACAAAACCCCAAGGAACGCCAAGTCCAGAGGCGGGGGTGAAACACTTGAAGCAGGGGGTTTCAGTGACAGTCATCGGTCACGTAAGCAGAGTTGGGGAAATCAAATCCCCCGGCAAAACCGGGAAGCCCGTGGCGGCGGAGGGCAGCGCCGCTCGGCTGTGGCCTGGCCGCGGGGGCGGCCTCGGCACCTGCCCTCGCGCTGGCTGCGGGGGCGGGCCGTGCCCCTCCCGTACCAGGCGTTTCCGGGGGGGCAATGCAGGTGTGGGTGTCCCCTTTTGCAGACTAACCCGTCCCTTGCCCGGCGGCAGCGGGGCTGAGCCGTTCCCCGGGAGAGCCGGGGCCGAGCGAGGAGCAGGCGGGCACGGCAGAGGGGCCCGGGGGGATGCGCCCGCCCGGGGCTGTCGCGGCCCCGCCGAACCCCCGCGGCCCTGGCACAGGCGCGCGCCGGGGCGCTGCGGGCGCGCGGCCCCGCCGGGAGGGGGCGGCGCGCGGCGCGCGCGCGCAGAGGCGCGCGGGCGGGCGGGGGGAGGGAGGGGCGCGCGGGCGGGCGGGGCCGGCACCTTGTGCGGCGGGCGGGGGCTCCGAGAGGTCCGGCCGGTCCGGCCGGCCCTGCCCCGGACAGCGGCGGCGGCGGTAGCGCCGGGGTGAGTCACTGCTTGGAAATGGAGTGGGCGGGCGTGCGCGTAGCAGAATGAATGATGTCAGGGAGCACCGCGGCGAGCGTGAGGCTCGCGGCAAACACGGCGGCGGCCGCAGCCCCGAACGAGCGCTGCCCCCGGCGCCCCCCGGCCCGGAGCCGCCCTCCAGCGGGAGAGCCCTTCCAGCTGCGGCACTGCTGAGGCAGGAAACCTCTGCGAGAAGTGTCGCCTCCGCCGACGCCCTTAAAGCCGGTCCCTTTCGCCGGGAAGGAGAAGAGGCTGAGGCTGGGAGAGGAGCAAATTGCAGGGGAAGATAGAGATTGTGGCAAACTTTCTAGCTGCTTCTGCCTGCTGCTACCTCACTGGTGGGAGTGTCTGGCCATAAGGAACTGCAAAGCCCAAACCTCAGAGCCCTGAGGCTCCTAAAAAGACTTTCTTTGGAGGGGGAACTGCCAGCGGTGCAAGCTTTTGCATGTACAGCTGAGTAGGTAAGTTGGGAACGGCACAGGTGGATTAAAAGTGTGGCATACCACAGGTACGCACTTGGAGAACCGTTTTCACAGAAGACCTACACGCGTCAACTGGATAGAGACTGGGAAGAGCAATCCCATGCTTGTGCTCTCTTCAATTTCTAGAGTTTGAGGCCCCTCTAGGGAGGGCACCTGCTGTTTTAATTTCTCTTGCCAATATGTAATTTATGGAACATACCTAGTTTTTGAGTTAAATTGTATGTTTTTGGTGTGGGCAACGTGTACGTACCCCTTAGAGCAGTTCCGCATACCTAGCTGCTCAGGAGGGGACTTCACAATGTGGGATTTCAGCTCAGGAAGATAAAGTGTTGTTGTAAGGATCATAAGGGTGTTGTAAAGGTGTTTTGTTATAGGTGGCTTTTTCCTTATTGCATATGTGCTCTGTTGAAGCCACTCTTAAACTCCCTGAAGTGCTGCTGAACTAAACTTCTTGCCTTAGTGGCAGGGTGCATTTCTATTAATGTTATGTTTCTGGCATAAATTTAGCTTAAAATCCTTGTGAAAAGTACTTAATGCTTAATCTTCTGGCAAGGTAATAAGACTAGGATACGATGTAGAGTAGCTGTTGTTCAGTTTTATCCATTTATAAACATTTTATTTCTTTTGAAGACCTTAGAAAATTAAGTATCTATCTGTCCTCAAATCACTTGACAACTATTAATTTATGCACAGTTAATTATACCAGTGAATGGTTCCATAGAAGTATTAGCATAACCTGAGCAGGTGCATGGTACTTCATCTGAGACAGCAGGCCTTACAGGACTTCTGGCAATCTTCACTTTAAATCACATTTATTAAATGGTTTGTCCAAAATCAATTTGCTTTTTTTCATTATATTTAATGTAGTTGCTTAGGTGTATTATAATTTGACAAGGCAGGTTTTTCGAGGCTCTGTAGCCTTAAATACTTTCTTGCTGTGAAACCAGTAGCTTTTATTCCTTATTTTGCCCTATCTTAAATAATCCAGGTCTTAATCTACTAGAAAGGTCAATGAGCTTGCTTCCATATTTATTTCTTTTTAGGTTGTTAGTTCAAAGTCAGACATGGATTATCACATTCTACTGAAAAACATACTTGTCTCTATCCTCCAGAGAAATATTCCGGTGTACCCTGTGTAGTATGTCAGAGGGTATTGGACAAATCAAGTGGTGATCAGGAGAAACTTTAGGTGAAAATCTAAGGGGACAACAATAGTAAGCTGATAAAGGCCCCTAATGAGGTAGATTTCTGTGCTGTCCTTGAAGTGAATTTATACAATGGAGAAATGACAGCTTGAAGAGAGCAAAAGTAGATTGTTTTTTAATCATGGGTTGGTAATCTCAATCTAGAATGCCTCTACCCCTGAATTTTAAATATTGAGCCATGGTTGGTATGTTGATAAGCATCTACTTTTCTGCATTATAAAAGTGTGTTGTAATTGTGATATTGTAAGGCAGAAATTAATTCAAAACTTAATGTTTCAAGTAGACATCAGAAGTGTTATATCGGGGATGCAGTATTGTGAAAAACTGAAGATTTCCTTATCAATGCAAAAAACCCCAGCCTACACACATACCTCCCTATCTCTGGAAGAGCTGCATAAGAGACTTAATCTCAAGTATTTTTAATTCTAAAAACTGGAGTTCTTTATTTACAGTGTATGAATATAGCATATTAAAGGTATGAAGACTGAAAGTGTATTGATTTTTTTTTTTAAGGATGAACAAAATAAGTATTGAAACAAGCAATGGTTTTAAAAAATCAGTAGCCTTTTTTAAGGAACAGAAAATGTAAAAGAAGGTTTTTGAAGAAGTAGCTCATTGCACTTAAATCTCCTGGAACAGAGGTAGACTTTGAAGATACGAATTTTGTAATAAAATTGCATTAATCTTTTGTTTGAATTATTTTTTCTAATTTTGGTGGGCTGTTGGCCTGCAGTGTTACTTGATACTGTTTGTGGCGAGTGGACAATATAGATGCTGTGACATATTATTTAGTATGGCTATGGTATTGCACTAGTCCGGCCAGATGCTGGGAAGATTAATGTAACACTACGTCCACTGTCTTCAGAGATCTCTCTCTGCTGGGAGAATTGTTTGTACCATGGACACCACTGTCCCCAAAGATGCTGTGCACACTAAGAACGTCGGGCATCCAGGCACCACTGTCCCAGCAGATGCTGAAGACCTTAAGAGCTGCTAATGGGAAAGTTTTATGTAACACAAATAGCTCTGTCTTATCTTTCAAACAGAAGGTCTATTTTGGACATTTCTTAACTATACTGAAACTCAGCTGTTCTGGTGAGGCTCAAGAATGTTAATAACCACAAGTGTCTCCTGTATGAGGATGCTTGCTTAAGTTAACACTAACAGTTACCACTGTTTCTCTTCCCTAAAATCTTGTGGGGATATGAGTAATACAAAGAATGAAGTACTTCTTACCAATGTAATTGGTATTGGAAGTCTATAGCTGTTGATAGGAATTTTAATAGGACCAAAATATATAGTGAAAGTGAATCAGCTTTAGGGAAACATGGTACTTACCCTCTAGCTAACATATATGCAGTATCTGTAAAATAAGCAGACTATTGTGTGTTGAGGTGGTGCTTGTGGTTGCTGAGTAAAACTTCCTGCTTCACTGTGTCAGGTGGGTCCTCTTGTCTGCAATCTGGTGGCATTAAAAAATGTTGGAGTCTAGTCTGTTGTGCAGATGAAGAAACAGTTGTCAGAGTATCTGAGGCTGTTGAGGTGATCATTGCAAATAGAACGGTTCTTAATGAAACATTGTTCAGGTCTAGATCCTCAGAGAAGGTAATGAGCATGATTAATCGGGAAAACTTCACTGCATTCATTCTGACAAGAGAATTGGATAGCAAAAAAGCATGTATTCAGTATTTAATTACTTAATTTTTTCAGAAAAATAGTTTCTCCAATATGTAACGCTAGAATGGGAGAATGTCCAGTTCATTTGAAGGTACCTGAACAAAAAAATCAGGTGTCACTTAGCCCTGCTGTTGCTTACCCTCTCCAGCTGATAACAGGTTAACTTTCAACTGCCATGTATAAATTTCAAGGACATCTCACTTTTTTTAAAGTTTGTATACAAAAATAAAGTTGCTGATATTGTGGCCCTGTGAGGGTGCCAAAGTCTGAGCTTTGTGGTCGCACATTGCAATGTCTTCCTGTTCCTGGCTTTTCGTCTGGCCTTAGAATTCATCTCTTTCTGTGCTGTTCTGTAGTCTTCTGTTTCCTTTTCTTTATATGTAGAGATTTCCTCAGGCTGAATCTTACTAGGATTCTGTGCCATGCAATAAGCTTCGCACTAAGCTTTGCAGTGTTATTGTGTCTATGATTGCTGATGCAAATTTGGGTTAGGGTTGTATACCTGTTCTTCCCTGGGGAAATGCTGAGCCTCTTGGGCTCAGTACTGGATGTTTTCAAAAGTTGCATCAGCTTAATTTGGGTGATTTAAGATGAACTGATGCAGAACACTCAGGAATATGTTTGCTTAAGAATGGCTAAATTTAAACTAAATTCCTTCAGGATTACTTTTGATTTAGCAGTAATCTGAAATCTTAAATGGAACATACAGAGTTGGATTCAGTATTTCAGATAAGATGTAAGTGTATCGTGGCTGAAACTGGGAAAAAAGTTTGGAGTACAAATAATGATTTCAACTACACTAAGATTACTTTGATGGTGGAAGAGATGGATATCAAAAAAGAAATCAACGAAAGTGAGCTACAAACCCCAGGAATATTTAAGGTGTTTTTTCTAATCCCCCATCTGAGAATTTACAAACTGCCTGCAGCAATTTATGATCAGTGGTTTTCAAAAGGTCCCCAGGCAATTAGTAATGTTCTTAGTGAAATATGCTTCAGAGGCAGGTTTACCTGTTAGTTTCATAAACCAGTATGGCCCATGTAAAGTTCTGTAACTTCCATGCATTTGGGAAAGAAAATCTTTTTGCCTAGACTGCTTGTTGATATCTTAGGCCTGTGTCAGTCTTGCTGCTACTGTAAATTTAAATATTCCAAGGGTGAAGTTTTAAGTACCAATATGGACTAAATCCATATAATAAAAAAGCCCAGTATTAGTACATTTATCCAGTTTCTGTCTTTATGCAGGTTCTGATAGAAAAGTGTCACTATGAGCATCAAAACTTACTGGAGTTTGCATTTGTAGTGTCTAACTTAGAGAAGGAGGGGTTTTTGTTCTGCTTGACCATACATCAATGATTTTTATTTTGGTTGGTTGGTTTTAGTTTTTTTTTTTTTTTTTTTTTTTTTTTTAATTTGAGTTAACTATAAAATAAATGGGAGTCTTTAATCCTATCAGAGTGCAGAAATCTGTCCAGCCTCAAAGAACAGGCCTCTGGCACAGCTTGTCTAGAACCTGGATCTTTTAAGACCTAGCTTAAAGCCCTACGCAAATGGGAGTGGTTTTCATTTCTTGAAGTATTACTACAAGTATTTTGGCATATGTTACCTCCCCAGAAAATCTTTAATAGAACACTTGCATGTGTAAAAGTCCTTTATTAAGAAGTCACCTGCTTTCACTACTTGTTTTTTTAATGTTGAAATATGTTTGCATTTTCTCATTTTTCTCTTTTTGGAGTATGTATTCTGCTTAGCCTCCTAAGATCTTAAACTGTTGTGTGATGAGTGTTGAATGACTTCTCACAGTTTGTTTCAGTCATGTGAAATGTACATAACAGTGACAAAATGTTTACTTATGCACACACCCAAGTTCCTGCTTATGTCCACTCTAGTGCTGGAGAATTGGTTAGTGGAGCAGAGCTAAATAAGGAGACAGTCTCCAGACTTTTTTTCCCCAGTTTCAGCCATGTTATGCTTATGTCCTATCCAAGAAACTAAATTCAACTCTGTATGCTCCATTTAATATTCCAGACTACTGTTAAATCAGAAATAATGAGACAGCCTGCTTATTTAGGTGACATAATTTGCTGAAGAGAAGCAGCAGTGGAGAAGGTCATGCCTCATAGTCATTAATTCGGTCTTTCATCTGGAGGGCATGATATAATCCTATGGCTTGTTGATAGTTCTAGTATGCTTCTACAGTAATTACAGTTTATTTGATTATTTTTTAATTTCTTTTTTACTTCCCCAAATCAGCCTTGTAGATGGGAAACTGCACTCGCTCTCTGTAAATGCTTTATGCCAAATACCACTGCCCATGTCTTGGTCTGAGACTGAACACAGACTATATTGGAGTAGACTGCTCCCATCACTGCAGTTGCTTCAAAAGGACATCTTAGAAACTGTAGTGCTGTGTTACTGTCTTAACAGTGCTAAGACAATGCTTAATGTAGAATTCTATTTCATCTTCTGCCAGTTATTCTGATTATTCCAGTTATTACAATTTCAGTAAAAAATCAAAAGCATTTAAACTGAAATTCTGAAAGCACTCTTTTGTTTTGGTAGCATTTTTTTGTGTAATACTGAGAGAAATTAATTCTTATGACTCTAATTTGTATTAGTTCATAAGTGCTGGTTTTTTCTGGTAAGTTAACTTTTTCAGGCGTGTATAGAAATTATTGTGGCTTAAACTGTCGTGGCTTAAAAAGTTAACTCATGGTACTTTTAGTTTGTTTGTATTTGGAGCCTGACAAAAGTGCTACCAAAGCTTGTGGTTTTTCCCGTTTTTATAATACTGTACTAATCTGTAAGGATGCAAGGTAAGAGTTCCTTACAATACCACTCTCATAACCATGAGCTTGTCTTCATTTAATTTTACTCAGATTTTGTATATTAGTTTGAGTGTCACTTGACAAGAGCTCATTCTTGTCTTCTGGCATACCATCTTGGTCTTTTAGAGGCCAAAACTTGGCCTCTAAGATTAGCCTCTTATTAATTTATAAGTAACAATTAATATACTTGCTTAAGCTGCAGCTACTGAAATGCAGAATTTTTCTCAGAATTGTTGCAAATTGCTTTAAAAGCATGTGTATACTTTGCACACAGCTATGGGAATGATCTTGAAATTTTGGGGGAAAAAAAAAATCAACTCTACTTGATGTGGAAAATGTGCCAGAAAGCTAAAGGTGGTCTGTCCTCCAAAGTGAAACTGTCTATCTCCATTCTGCGAGAGAGCACATTGGCTGAAATGGTTTGAATCCTACTATTGACTATTAAAAGTGCTCCTGTACTAACATAGTAAAACAGCATTCCAGTGCTTGTTTTCCTAGAAATCTTTTAACTTTCATGATGGACTTCAGTCTTGAGAGGAAGGGCTGTAGCATCCTATTTGGCTCTGGAGCAAAAAGTGTTAGAGATGTTGCTCCTTCCAAGGTGCCATAGTGAGCTTAGAAGTTAATTTGGAAGTTAATATTAAGGCAACTTACTGAAGAGTTCTGCGCTATGGGTTTAAACTTCTGTCCAGTGCAGTGATAGTATCCTGAATTTTCAGATTATTCAGAATTCATCTTCTTAGCAATAACTATGACCTGGAAACTGAATGCTACACAGCTGAATGGCAAGTGCTTTCCAGTGAGAATGATTTTCTTATTGGCCTTTGTTTTGTCCTCTGCAGTAACCATGGTCATTACCATCACCTTCCTCTATGCGGGTCTTAAAAAAATGGCTCATCTATTTCCATATGTGCAAACAGGCATAAGTGTTATGATAAGTAACATTTTTTCATTCTTCTATTGGGAACAAATTATGTGAAGTAGGGTAGGATAATGTGTTTCTCTCTGATAAAGTCAGTAGCTTGTACTGACCTTTAAAAATTAAGGTGGACGAAATAAGTCTTAGCTGACCAACAAACATCACAAGGCACAATTCCTGTCAAATAGCAAAGCTCAAGTAGTTTGGCTAAATAATTATACTTCTTGCTCTAGAAGTACTTTTCTTTGATATGAAGTGTTTGGATTTTTTTAAAAGCATAATTTTACAGATTGCAGGCAGTTTATGCTTTCTTGTGTACATTACTTCCTAGTCACTGGACAATCTGAACGGTAAGCCGCATGGGTCAGTTTTACTATGCAGAACGAATGTTCCCATAAAAAGTTTCTGGTTTGGGTTTTTTTTCCTTAATTTGTACTAAGAGAAAGTTTAATATGAACTCTTAAACATCATACAGTTTGACTAAACTCTTTTGCTCTCATGTTTGCAGAGCTCAGAACTGAGTGACTGAATTTAAAATGGGATCCTATTCCCCTTCAAAGGCTGGGAGGGCAGAGAAGAGTGACAAGAAAGCAGAAGCTCTCTGTTCTGTTATGCTGCATTAAGGGCAAACACTAGAACCATGTTCTTTTACCTTACTCATAACTCCTTTTGAGTGTGTGCGCACGTGTGCTTTCTTCCTGTTCTCCCTCTGCATCCTGTGGTAGTAGAATCAGGCACAAAGCTTTTAGCACTGCAAGCCTTTATAGAACATGTGATAGAGACAACACAGCTTAGTCAAAATTTGACTGTGATGTGTGTAACATGCAGAAAAAGTTCTCTATTAGCAAAGTCTCTATTGCAGTTACAAGGCCGGCTACAGGAGGAATATTGTATTTAGGCTTCCATAATTTGCTCAAAGAACCATTATCTTGATTAGTCTTCCATAATGCTATTGTGAAGGTGCTTCTGATTTTAATGGTTTGTATTGGTCAGCAGGTTTTAGACTGGTATTACATAGCTTATGATTTGGTCATGCATTGATGAGAATGTAACATGAAAAAGGTACTGACACGTATTTATAGTGATATTCTATAGTGTTTTCAATTAGAGAAAAAGGCTTTCTTCTTTCATCAAGAGGCTTGTAAACTGCAGTACAGTATGTTTGGTGTTGTGTATCTGTAGTAGTGTGATTCAATGCAGTAAAAGACAGTCTTGGTGGACAGAAAATGTATTGTTATTTAGGATGATGTTTTTGTCTTGTCCCTATTATGACAGTTTTAAAACACTGGTTCAACACCTCTTATCTCCTTTTTTTGTGAGTCCTGTAGTCTAGGACAGTTTCAAAGGTTGAGTTAAAGAGCAAAGGCAGCCTCTGCTTCTCTCCTTCCCCACCCCAGTTCTGTGTCATTTTAAACTTAACAGCTATGTGAAGTGGAAGTACATGTACAGAGAAAGTCCACTTACGATTTCTTGGGCATTGTTTGAGCTATAGAGTGGCTGCTGATTGATATCTTCTAAGTCTCATCATCTTTGACACAAAGTCATTATGAGCAAAATGTCGGAGTTAGTGTGAGGGAACAGATAAAGATGTTTCACCTGAAGCAAGTCTGTTTGGGGAACTGAAGGTATGTAAACCAGATGTACCCAGGAACTGACACATATCTTAGCTCAGCAGATCCTTCTCCTTCTTCCTGTGGATGTCAAGGCACCAAAACTAGTTTTGGCCTGATATTTAATATACAGCCTGATAAAATGTTAAGTCTAGCCTTGTCTGAGAGGACCTTTGTCTGTTTAGATGGGTCTGCCTCTTAGCCAGGCAGCACCCATAGAGTGATTGCACATGAGATACGTTTGCAGATAACCAAACTGTATGTCAGATTTTCATGCTAGTGCCTGTCAAAGAACATGTAGCTTTTTACCTAACAGTTAAAGCTCTAAGAGTCTGTGGGTGTGTGAGCCCCTTATCTTGTGTTCTTCTGTCTCCTGTATATGTTAAGAAAGTGGTTTGTATAGTTAGACTGAACAGTCAGTACCTGTTCCAGTAGGGTTTTTTATTTGGTGTTTGTTGGAAGGTTTTTTTGTTGTTTGTTTATTGTTTTGTGTTTGTTTTTTTCAATTGCCTACTGTGAAATCTGCACCTTAGATCAAATGTTGAGGGTTTAGAGGCAATTCAGGTTCTTCCTGGAAAGTGTCTCAGTATGTGTGTATGAATATTCAGTGTTCTGGTGTCTGAATATGCTTAAGGAATTTTACTGCAAATTTTTATCCTGGACATTTCAGGTGATTGTCCTGACTGACTCCTTGCAGAAAGAGATCAGTTTATGCTCTTGTCCCATAGAAGCAGAATTGAACAAATGTCAATTCTGTTTAAATCTGTTTTATAAATCTTACTGTCAGACATAAGGAAACTCTGGGAAACTGAGAACATTTTCTGAACAATCCTTTTTAGATTAGGGTAGTTACTCTGTTGGAATTGAACTATTAAACTTCAATTCATGATTTGTTTGAGTGTAGTCTGTAAAGCTGTCTCAGGAATGTAGGAAAATGTAGGCTTTGGCAGATGCCTTCATTCTAAAGATGTGGCACTTCTTTTCTGCATAAGACCCACACATCTGAGTATTCAATACTTAAGGCAGCTCACAATATGCATTACCTGAAAAGGCAATCAGATTTGTTCAGAGGTTGGACCTGTTTTTGGGGCTGACTTGTTTGCAGTCTTTGCTGTAATGTAACACTGCTGTGTATAAAACCTGTTTCTTTTGTGCTCTTTGTTTTTCATGAGATATGGAGCTCATCTGGAAGGTTTTGGGGAGGAATAATATACATGCTGTAGGGCATAGATTCTTGTCTGAAGGTCTTAAACTGTGAAATTCTAACTCAATTTGTGTCTTATATTAGAACAGCATTTTTCATTCCTTGTGTTAAAAGACTTTTTTTTGGTCAGTTTTTTTACTTTTTTCAAGTTAAAGTATTAGGAGGGAGAGAAAATAGATCTGCTCTTGGATTTCAGATAAATTTCTTCTGTTCTTTACCAACGAAAGCCAATGCATGGGTAACTTGTGATCCACTGTCTTTGTTTATATGGATTTACAATACAGATAACTGCACTTCATGTGGTTAAATAAAATTAACACTGAACTTTCATAAGTTACAAATGCATGGCCTAGACTATTGGCATGAACTGACTAGTTATACTTCTGCACTCGGAGTGGAGCAGCTTAACATGGGCTGGACTATGCTAGTATCTCAGCTTGGCTTCTGCTTCCAGATAAATAAAATATGCCTTTCTGGGTGGCAGCTTTTATGGCTAGTCCTGAACCATCCCCATCTTTGTATGTTGTCTTGATAAAGAAATGTTAAGAGGTTCCCTGAGCTGGGATTGGTATGGAATGTTTCAGGCCATCTTCCTGGTCTGCTCCAGCTGTCATTAACATCTTAGCACGCCTCATGTGTTGTGGTTGTAGCCTAATGTAATGTGGATTTTTTGATTTCTTCTTAATTGGCTTGCATTAGTCTAGAAGGCAGCTGCCTCCCTCCTCGGCATACCTGTGACTGCTCCTGTGGAGGTGTTTCTTGTTACACAGTGTCTGTCGTGTGACGCGTGGTATTCACGTGTGTAATATTGTCCTTGTCATGTGACTGTTCTGTGCTTCAGTTGTGCGCCTTTGAAATGGTGAACTTAACCCACCTTTTAAAGTAGTGCTCAAATGCAACTGACATGGGGACCTTCTAGGATAAATCCCTGTGAGACTTCTCTTCATTCCCTTTGCTGCCTCTCTAGAACAGGTTTGAATTTAGGGCAGTCTTGGTGCCACTGCTACTTGGATGTGCTGTCTTACTCCTGGCAAGATGATACTCAGAGGAGAGTAGCTGAGAGCAAAGGCCTGTGCAGTAGCTCTAGCTGCAAAATGACCATGCAGGAGCAGTTCCTGGAACAGCTGATTTGAGCAGAGGCTGTGTTGTGCAAGCCCTTGTGCTGGCCTGCATTTAGCTAGGTAAGTACCTTAAAGAGTGGCCTTAGTTGCTGTAGTGCTATGTTAATGAAAGCTCTTGAAATCCAAGCCACTATTGTCTAGATTTCAAGTTATGCTCTAGACAACAATTTTTTTAGATTATGCCAATTTGTCCTAAATTTAGAAGATTACTTATAAAGCCAGAATGTGATCTGTCCTTGCTGATAGATGCAGATCTCTTGACATATTTGGTATTTTTGAGGAAAACTTATGCAGGAGTGCAGCAGAAATAGCAGTATGTAGTAAGATAGTGCCCTCCTTCATGGAAAAAACAGTTGGTAGACCAGAATAATTGTTATTACTGTGCCCTAATTTTGCCACATTCTGCATTCTCTTCTTTTAAAACTGATTGGTACTATTTCCATCTGAACACTTGGTTCTCTCCTTAGACTTTTGTAACCGATCACATGGAACTGGTTGGTTCACCACTTATTTACTTTACACCATGGTTACTTAGCACCCATTCACAACATCACTGGTCTCAGGGAGTCTAGAGATCAGACTTACTTTGTCTTAAACAGTTCTGTTGGCTGCAGTTCTGACTGGGGAACGGTTTATAGAATTTATTTTTCCCTCCACATTTCAGCTAGTCGATGTGGCACCTCTTTGGCCTCCCTTCTTCTTCCCAAATCAATGTGTATATAGATTCTGCTGGACATCAGGATAAGAATACCATAAAGTGCTTTTTGGATAATTTTAATAAAATGCTTTCTATTTTTATGTAAGCTTTAGTTCTAGAACCTCCCATGAAAATGTGACCAAGAATTATGATATACGTTTGGAAATCAATTTTTCCAAATGTCCTTCCTGAAATGTCTTTTTCGATCACACACTCTTTACTACTTCTGTCCCAAAAATTTTCATGGGCAGTAAGACAAAGGTCAGAGGTGTTCCTGGTTTCCAGCTTGTGGTTTTTTTTCTGTGGCAATAGTATCTTGACTCAAAATTTAAAGTGACAGTAGTGTTACTTAAACAAAGAAATGGAAAATAAATTATGTTCAGTGCAGCACACTGTGCAGCTAGTATGAATGCCATTTATCAGGCAGTTTGATTGGCCAGCTTGTATTTCCACTTCACATTCAAGCTTATTTGGTTTGAGTCATCATTTGCTTGCTTATACTTCTAAAGATAACAGGTTCAGTGATGACCGGAAGCCTTCCTTGAGCACAACACGTAGCTTAAGGTGTGGAAGTTGCTCCTTGAGGTATGTGATGATACAGTGTAATATAAATCATTCTGTGTAGATTGAGAGTCACCTCAGTACTTTCATGACAGGTTTTACCAATTGGTAGGATAAGATCAATGTAATTTCAGTCATTAATTTAATTTGTACCTTTTTAGTTATGTTGTGTGTGCATGGGCAAGATGTAGATGTTATAAAGCAGTTGTGTGATCTTTGTGTAAGACTCTTAATGATGGCTTCATAGGAGCAATGCTAAAGATACTATTCAGCTGTTTTCTTGCAGAAATAGTTCTAGTCCTGCAGTTTTAGTAACTGGGAACTTGAACATCACCAACTTCCTTCTTTTCTGACTAACTTGGTTCTTTAAATCCTTCTTAAAAGTTTTTTAAGAAGCAATAGAATTCTCAAACTATTAGGTGAAAAGGGGAAGGCAAATAAATGAAAGCATTGCTGTGAATGGTGAAAGCCTCTATGCTGAGTCTCATGAGCGGCTTGGCATAAAGAAATTTTGTTATTGCCCTGGTGTTCAATGCAGGGTTGTTCTTAGCGAAGGCTGCAGTTCATCAGGGAATAATGAAGGGAGGTTTGAATTATTTTGGAGATGTTTAGTTAGGTTCTTAAGTAGTAGCTCTGTGAGGGGCAGTAAAAACACATTAATAGGATTCTTGGCCTCTTTTTCTGACCTCTAGGGTGAGGCTGAAATGGAGATAGCAAAATATCTGGGAAAGGTATTACAGAAAGGTTTTAGATTATAATTATTATTTTCCACTGCTGTCCCACTGTTACCATCCTCTCAGAAAATTTGTTTAACAGTGATACCTTGTGTTGTGGGGAGATAGTTTGCCAGGCAAGAGAAGTGATTATCCCAGGGATGTGAGTGTTCTTTTGTCAGTCTGTGGCAGAAACAAAAATGAAGAAGGAAGTGTTGAAGTGCATAGTACTTAAGTGTTTAGTATTTAAAGTTAAACAGTGTCTTTCCTGAATTAAATAATGTAAAAAGGAAATGTTTTTTCTTGTCAGCATAATGTGGAAAGTATTTTCTTCTATTAATAGAAAGCTTTGAGCTAATGGAATACTTGTTCAAGTTTAAAGAAAACCATGGGACTGCATTGGAAGCTTAGGTTGTGATGCCTTTTTTTAACTGTGTAGTGCTTCAAGCTGATGTGTAGAACTTCAGTGAAAAACCCAGTTACATATAGGAAGCTTGATACAATTTTGCTTATTGCAAACTGGAAGCTTGAAGAGTATATTATGAAAGGGTTCTTTGCTGCTCTGCTAATCCCTAAGTAAACATCTGGATTGATCACGGTAAGTGCTGAAATTGGTCAGTACTCTTAACTTCTTGGTGTTAGAATTAAATTTACCAGGTTTTAGTTCTGAAAGTGTGTCAAGAAAAGCTGAAGGGGGGGGGAGGAAGTGGGAAGGAAGCATCTAGGGTATGAGCTGGATGTAGATTTGGATGTCTGAGCCTGTAAACAAACGGCTTGAATGAGAGATCTGTGTATTCCCATCTCTATTTGACTGGGGGTGCTGTTTGTGATGCGAGAGCCTTAGGCTGTTGCTGCTTGGTGGTAGGCGTGGCAAGAAGGTAGGGGGGAAGACCAGAATAGGGACTACATCATGTTTCTTGATGAGTTTTAGTCACTCTGTGTATTGTGAGCAGTAGATGATGTATTATGTCGGCATCATCCACCTTAACTAATATTCATAAAGCTTTCCAGGGAACTGCATCAACACAGAATTGAGCAAGCTGTTCTTCTGGAGAAGAGAGGAGAAGCTAGTCATTGATTCTTTCCTGACCAGTTTTGCAGTGTGAGGTGTGCTAGACTTCTGTTGTTGGTATAGGGGGCAAAACATTGGTCAGAATACCTTAAGATAAGGGGGTCTGTGGGTGTGCAGATATTGGTGTTTCTGAAAGGGGATGTTTTCACTCCTTGAGCCTTTGAATACAGCAAGTGTTGCTGCTATGTACAGAGTCACGATTTGTAATGTGCTGGATGAACTGAGGGATATATGAAACCAGCTTATAGTATGATACTACATAGTTTTAAATATGCTCTGTCCTAAGAACTCATGTGGGGTGAGCATTACAGTCATGTGCTTTGCAAGGACTATTGTCTGTTTCAGGCTGTTTAAACGTGAGTTGTGAGGTATGAGCCTTTGTGTACACCTCTGTGCTAAAGTAGCTTTTCTCTGGATTGTGCAACTTGCACATGTATTACTGCTGATACTGTAAATGCTCTGCAGATTTAAGCAATTACTGTCATCTCACTTTAAACTTTTAGGAGGAGGGTTCTTGTTGCTGCAGAAAACACACTAGACTGTCCTCATAAATGTGATATCTTATTTTGGAGTTGGCAGGACTGCTTTTTGGAAGTAGCATAGGGGAAAAATTTGACAGGCATTATCTTCTTAATAATTACTCAAGTATTTTGAGGGTATATCACTGATAAATTTACTGAGTATGTGACTTCCTCTTCTAGCTGCCTGATGGCTGATAAGCTGTAGCACAGTCACTTTAAAGCACACATTAGTCACTGTGACTCCTCACTGCCCTGTACTGAAAGTGGTGACTCATCTCTGGGTCTGACTTTCCATTATGAAGTGCAACCTTTACCCTTGGTAACTAGGTGGAGGATTTCACAAAACAGGCTAAAACGTTCCTGCCTCCTGTGCTGGGTCCCCCCACCTCACAGCCAGTGTCTGCAACTCTGTGTCAGCTAGGAAAGATGTGAGGCATCAGATGTGCTGCTAGGCTCTTAACAAATCTTTAGACCTTGCTGTCTCTTTGAGAAGAACTTTGCTTTGGATAGTGGCTTTTCAGCAGTGTCTGTGAAGCTCTAGCAGAATGCAAGCATAGCAATGAAAAGCAAGCCTGCACATAAAAGCATGATCCAGAGGCTTATTTTGGCACTTGTTTTTGGCATTCTTTTGCCTGGTGAGACTGAGGTAGTACAGTGACTTCCACACTTTGTACAGTGTTTATAATCGTCTTTTCTAATGAGTAGAAGGAGGTTATGAGCCAGACACTTTTTTGCAATGTTACAAAATATGCAGTGGTAGAGCACCTTTCTTGCCTTTATTCAAAAGCAGCTGATTCAGAGGTTAAATACTACTTCAGGTTAGCAGACTTTTTTGTGCAGCTCTGAAATACTGAAACAGTCTCATTTTAGAGAGTATGGGTTAAGCAGGAAGAAGACCTAATCTGATTTTTCTGGAGTGAAGAAGTTGAGGGAGTCTTTAGGTTTTAGACTTTAATGTTGGAATAATGTTAATATTTCTTTTGGCTCTTTTGAAAAAAATTTAGCAATGTGCATTGACAGTTAAGGCAGCCAACACTGTCCTGAGCTGTATTTAATAGGAACATAGTCATTATTTGCTCAGAAGTGATTATTTCTCTCTGTTCAGTATTACCTAGCTGTGTCTGGAATACTGTATGTTTTTTGGTCCTTGATCCAGGAAAAGCATGAACTGGCAGCAAGCCCAGCAGAGGGACCATCAGGGTGGTCAGGAGGCTGGAGCACAGGCCCTGGGAGGGGAGGCTGGGGGAGCCTAAGTTACTTCAGCCTGAAGAAGAGCAGTCTCAGAGGTACCTGTCTGCAGCCCCTTCATACCTGCAAGGATGCCGTCAGGAACACTGGGGCCAGGCTCTTCACAGTAGTGGGAAAATGAGGTACAAAGGCTGTAGCTTCTAATAAGAAGTAGATACAGTAGATTTAACAATTAAAACCCAAAACACTAAACAAAAATAACCATCAAACTTTCACTGTGAGAACAACCATGCGGTGGAACAGGCTGCATGGGGTGGTTGTGAATCTTTGTAAGCATTAAAAAGTACAGCTGGATTGAAACCCTGAGTCATTGCTGATCCTGGCCAGAGGCCCAGAGACCTCCTGAGGTTTCTTCTAGCTTGAATGGTTCTGTTTGTTCTGCTGGTTCTAAAAATGTATGACTGATGATTCTGAAAACACGTGTTTTGAAAAGACTGTTAACCTGCAAATAAAACCAACTTTGTCATATATATGTGGATTATTTCCAGAATGAGTTACAGTAGTACTAAAAGATAGCAAATATTTGACAACTATTGTGATCTTCTTTCTTGAAAGATAAGGGTAGTAATAATCACAAGGAAAATCTAGGCATGTCATGGTGACACCCTTAAAGGACATCAGACTCTTACTTACCAAATACAGTCCTTTGGAGTCTGGGGACCAAATGGTTCAAGAGTTTGAAGATGCCTTCATGCAGTTAAGGGAAACCTACTCATCAGTGTTCAAAATTATAAAAGAGCTTAAAGATACTTTTTTTTTTTTCCCTTGCTTGCTTAGTTAGTGGGGCCAGGTTGGATGGGGCTTTGAGGACTTGGTCTAGCAGAGGGCATCCCTGCTCATGGCAGGAGGGCTGGTCTTTAAGGTCGTTTTCAACCCACACCATTCTGTGATGCTGTGAATGTTTTTTGTGTTTCTTGGGACATACAGTTTCAGAAACCTGGCCTTCTGTAGAACACACTGGATAATGAATTACTAGGAAAATGGAATCTAACATATTCTTTACTATTAAGAGGTGTGATAAAACTTGGTTTGTATAAATAGATAACATGTAACCTTGAAGTTTTTCTCCTGCATTTAGACAAGTGTAGGGATTTAGTCCTTAAAAGATGTCTTCTGTTGGTACATTAATAATCCTAAATGAGGGACTTGCAAAATCTCTCTCTCAAGGTAGAGGGAGTAACTGCTCTATTTCTACTGCTGAAAAGAATTTTATATGTAGTAAGTAGTTAATGCTTTTTATTAAAAAGTTCATGTGATGATAATGAAGTGTTCTTCAGTAATCCAGCTTTGTTCTACTTGCAGTTCTTCAGCATCACAGCAGTTTTCTTTTGGAGGTTTTGGGTGGTGATAGGTTTCTTTTTTATTCCTCCCAGTGGTCTGTGTGCTGTGAGATGTACATATAGCCTAGGAGAAGGGATACTATAGAAATTAACTGAGACCTGGAATACTCTCAAAAATAAAAATTAAGGAGAAACCCCTAAAAACAAGTTTTTATTCATTGCTGTCTAGATAACAGCAGTATCCTGGCTTCTTTTTTAGTTCTAGTTCCAGTTTAGTTCTAGGTAGTCCTAAAAATTTGACTGACTGAAATACAGTCTCACTAACAATTGTTTCCCAGTAATTGTGATGTAGATAAAAATATATGAAAATACTCTCATGTTACTTCAAATTGTACTTTTTTACACACCCTTTTTCTGCAGCTACCAAATCAAGAATACAGCTGTATTAAATGTTTAAGCCAGTCTTAACAAAAGTGAATGATGCTTAAAAATAGTACTGCCTAAAAATCTTTCCCATCTTGTATATGACAGTAAAGTATAGCTTCTCTTACTGTCAGAACAGATCAGTCTCACTGTTTTGGATACTCTTTTTCCAATAGTATTGAAACAGCAGGTTAAGAACTGTTTATTTGAAAACCCTGTGCAAACTGTGACTATTCAGTCCTTCCTAAATTACAGAAATAAACATATATTGAGAAATGTTGAAGCTCCAATACTGGATGAGAAATACCAGTTGTGAGCTAACTTTGTGAAAATGACCTTTACATAAAAATTGGATGACTAACAAGCTAAATAAAACTCCATGTTATTCTTAAGTTCTAGCATAAAGAGCCAAATGCAGACAGGCTTTCCTATGCTTTTCTCAAAGCTGTGCCCCCTGTCAACTGTGTTCTTTCACATGACAGTCAAATGGGGGTGCAGAAAACTAAGGGAACTATTTGCATGGGAGTGAGTAGGAACTCAGAATAAAAAGTTAGGACCCTTCCTCTTTTAGCATCTTTTTAATTCCTAAGATTTTCTTTGAAATAGGTTGTTCCTTGAGGCAGTTATGATTTCTGCCGTAAAGTTGCTGGTTAAGAAGTTCTGCTTCTTGACGAGGTAACATTTATTTTTAGAAGGTATAAAAGTGGTTCCAAAAATAAAAATTGTTCCTAGAACCTAGATGTATCCCTTATAGGAATTTTATTTATCCTTTTGGGGTACTTGGCCAGTTTTGTGTGAGTTCAGAGCAATTTGGTGTGCTTTTCATACCTAGGTGTTGGCAAGATGGCTAGATCTAAGCATTGCTGCCTGGTTGCTGAAGAATTCTAAGGCCTTCCACCAGCAAGTTTATGGGCACCTTCTGGTTTTGATATGAGGATGTTTTATCTAACTAAACATAAGGACAACATGAAGCTAGAAGGAACCACACCTCTCATGAGGATGTGAATGGATATTTGAATTGGGGACTGGAACTTGGCAGAAAAACGTGTGTACTTCTGGGGAGTTCCTTTTACAGCCCAGTAGCAGAGGATGAGTAGGATGTTGGTGTTCTGTATCTGTCACTTCTCCAGCCAGTCAGATTGGCAGCAAGGGATTGAAAGCTTCAAGAGTGGCTTTTGTCTTTTTCATCAATAGGCTTGTTAATTTTTTAGACTATGGGAGAAAGAGGTTGAAAAGGTACTATAAAGGGAAGCACTTACCTTCTTACAGATCCCTCATTAGATGATATGTAGCACCTTTAATTATCAATGTAAACAAACTTTTGACCACAGTATGCACTCTGCTTGAAATAATCTTGATGAGCCATCAGAAATGGTAGATCAATATGCCTTGAAATCCTTTTAAAAGTACCAGAAAGGAACACAACTTTCTCCTGCAAGCTGTAGCTATAACTGTTTCGCTTAATAAGTTAATATGAGAACATGAGCACCACTCTACTTTTTAGGTTATCGTTCATCTGCACGTCAGATACTCTTTGATCTTTAAGGCTTAGTTGGATGTCGTTAAACATCTGAAAGTAAAATCTTTCTTTTGCTTATGTCACTAGTGGTGTTAGGTATATGTGGGGAAGAGAAAGAAATAACTAAGGTAGTTTGCTCTCAGTAAATGTGTAATTCTCATAATGTTCCAACTGCGCAGGATGTAAAATTTACCAGGTTTTGTTGATTGCTGCCTCAGTGACTTCTATATGTAACAATGGTGAGAAGTGGGGTCTTGACTTAGTAGATGAATGTTAGGTACATGGATTCCAAAGCATAAGCAAGTAGACAGGTTTAGATATTTTCTATATTGTCACTAAAGTGTTCTGTTATATGCTTAGCTTTAGTAGACAGAAGGAATAGAAGAGTGTGTGTGTTAAGAAAAAGACTTGTGAAACTTAAAATGTTATTCTGCTGTAGCTTTGAGTAAGGCTGTTGGTTTTGTAGATGCTCTAAGAGTATTTTTAGTTGTAGGAAGCATCAGAGAGGCTGTTGCCTGGCTGATGGGTTAAACATGTCCTTTACTTAGAGATACAGAGATCATCACCATATCATTGCTAAGAGGGAGAAAAAGCATCCAAAATCACTACTTGTTTTCTTGAGTGTTTGTTTGTTTGTGCTGTGTGTGAATAGTTATCATACACTTGTTGATCAGGAATTTAGAGAAGGTCAACAAATGACAGCGGATTTCAGAAACAATTCTGAGGGATAAATTTAGAAATGCTTCTTAGCTATTTCAGTATTATTTGTATGAATCTCATGTATTAAGGATCTGAACTTTTACCCCTTCTCTTTTTCAGTGGTTGGAGCAGCACCTAGGAAATCAGTGGGATTTATGTGCTGACCATGTTAAATGTCTTCTCTGTTTGGGTGGGATGAGGCTGGAGGGACCAAAACATAATCACTTAACTTTCCAGGCTCTTTTAGTTTTAAATTGTCCTCTAAGCAGGTTGCATGTTCTTAAGACAAATTCTGTGGTGTGTGGTCAGGGAGACTGGCAGCTCTAGCTGCCATCGTGATGACTTAATTTTACGTAAAGTATGGTAAACTGGCAGCCTGTGTTGGCATGCAGAGATGTGAGGGGTAGCAGTGCTGAACTCCTCTTACAGGAGCTACTAAAATAAGGGAATTTCAGTTTACTGGTAGATAGGAAGCAATTTTTACATGGTAATACTATTTTTGCCATAGGAGCTGAAAGTAAGAAAAATAGGTACATCACAGCTATGGTGAGTAAGTGGTTTCAAGGAACTTTAAAGATGGGGAAATGACCTTTATTTTTGCTGGAGCAATGTCTGTTCTCTGGAGATGAACTTCATTCTTTTCTCCTTTTTGAAAATGTTGTTATAAAACATACACGCTTACCTGTTTTATCTTACAAAACTTTTATGAATTAACAAATGTAGCCTGAAATAAATTCTGAGTAATAATGACTCCTTCTATTTGTTCCTGTTTAAAAACTATCTAAAAAGATTTTTTTTTAAGTAGCTAAAGGACAAACACAGGTTTGTTTGTCATCTGTTCTATGTATAGGGTACCATAACTAAGAATCTAATCCAGGGGTATATTTCTCAGTTATCTGAAATTTCAGACATTTAGTGGGTATTACAGTGGCTATATAAACGCATTTTTGACTTGATGGAATCCTCATTTAGATCTAATGAAATTTGATGGAACTATCTATTGAGTAGATTTTCTAGATGAATCTAAATTAATTTATACCTTGCAAAATCAAATTCTGTAATGCCCTTCTGTTTTTTGTCCCATCACCTGAACTAACAAAATTTGTCTGATCTTTATGGACAACCCATATTAATATCTGTAGCAACCCTGTGGTCAAAACCAGGATACTTTGCGTGGAATATCTCTAAGCAGTAAAATTCAATGTTGCTGCAAATATGGATTAGTCTTAATTCTGACAACTGATAAAGCAAGTGATGTCATGATCATTAAAGTCTGTGGATCTTGTCCTTTAAAAAAAACCAAGCCTAAGTTGGTACTAGTTCTTAAACTGATATGAGATTTATCAAATTACTCAGCAGGAGTCAGTTTGAATTATTTCACAGTAATGATCTACCTCTACTTTGCCTTTTGACTGTTTGTAAGTAGATTTGGATGGAACTTAAATACTTTAAAAATGCCTATTCTGAGAATAAGATTTTGTTCACTGTCACATTACTAGTTATGAAGGTCCTCAGTGTTTTGGGGTTTTTCTTGCAGATGATTCAGCTCTAGAAGAAAGATTTGTCTTCACAAATTCCTTTGAAAGCACAATGGACACATTTTAGTGTTCTACAGAAGTTATCTAGGAACAAGAACATTGGACTTTGAGGAAGAACAGAGTTCAGAGAGCCCGGAAATTGGTCACTAACAAACACACTTTGGCCATACAGCTTGGAAATGAATACCATTGAGACAGCAAAGCTTGAAGAGCATATGGAGGGTCAACCAAATGACACTTCTACTGGCTACTCACGACCTACTCTCTCAGTCAGTGAAGAGAACAAAAATGGCACTAGCAAACCAAAGGGCTTGTCTAATGGCTTGCGAAAAACAGCAAAGAAGTATCCTGATTACATCCAGATTGCTATGCCTGCTGAATCTAGGAACAAATTTCCTCTGGAATGGTGGAAAACAGGCATTGCCTTTGTCTATGCTCTCTTCAACTTGATATTAACAACTGTCATGATCACTGTGGTCCATGAGAGAGTACCTCCAAAGGAGCTAAGCCCTCCCTTACCTGACAAATTTTTTGATTACATTGATCGTGTGAAATGGGCTTTTTCTGTATCAGAAATAAATGGAATGATACTACTTGGATTATGGATATTCCAGTGGTTGTTTCTTAGATACAAGTAAGTTAGCAGTATTTTCTTTTCTCTGCTGTATGTTTTTATTGCTCACTTTGGAGACAAGAAACTGCACAGTTCTGGGCCCCTCCATTTAGGAAGGACGTTTAGATGCTTTAGCGTGTCCAGAGGAGGGCAACAAGGTTGGTGAGGGGCTTGGAACACAAGCCCTGTGAGGAGAGATTGAGGGAACTAGGGTTGTTTAGTCTAGAGAAAAGGAGACTTAGAGGTGACCTTATCACTCTCTACAACTTCCTGAAAGGGGATTGTAGGCAGGTGGGGGTTGGTCTCTTCCACCAGGCAGCAACTGACTGAACAAGAGCACACTGTCTCAAGCTGCGTCAAGGAAGGTATAGGTTGGATATTAGGAAAAAGTTTTTCATGGAAAGAATAATAAAGTACTGGAATGGTCTGCCCAGGGAGGGTGGTAAAAGGTTTAAAGAAAGACTAGACATAGCACTTGGTACCATGGTCTAGTTGACATGTTAGGGCATGGTTTGGACTCAATGATCTTGGAGGTCTCGTCCAACCTCATTATTCTGTGATTCTGTACAGTAAAATCTATAACAATGTTGTAGAATAGGGCTGGCAGGAAAATAACAAAGGGATGGCTTGTTTACAAAATGTTCTAGTGTCTATGACAGATATGGAAATACAGGTTTTCTGATTATTGAATAATGTTTTTTAATTCTGGATTTCTGACACCTATGTTGTACTAGTCAACTTTATTCTGAAATTGGGCTTTTCAAAGCTTGTTTACTGATGTGGAGGTGTTTAAACTGAGGAGATTGTGATGATGTAAGAAAATCTCTTCCAAATTTGAGGAAGAACCCACTGTCCTCTACGGCTAAATAGAAGTTTTCTCCTGTGTCTTCATTTGCTTAAACTATGTATATTTAAGTCAAGAATGTGGTTATAGTATGATACTAAAAAGAGAAGGTCATTGAGTTGAGGAAAACTGCCTGACTGCACCTGTAAGTTAGATTGAGGCCATGTTAAATTGGTGGTAGCTTTGCACTATAAGGAGCTAACAAGACTAAAAGCTGATGAAGGACTTTTTAGTATTGATTCAGAGAAGTGTATGGTGAAGAGCTGGGGTGGAGCTGCTCTTTCATTCTAAGGATTTAGCTACCTAGTGAAGCTAGAGCTCCATAAAAGTTAAATATCCTGCACGTAAACTTTGTACTCAATAATTTTCCCCCTTTCCTTACTTTCAGATCAATAGTGGGACGCAGGTTCTTTTTTATAATAGGAACTTTGTATCTGTACCGCTGTATTACCATGTACGTTACCACCTTACCTGTGCCTGGAATGCATTTTCAGTGTGCGCCTAAGGTAAGAGCCTTTGCCTCTTGCATCTTGCCCTAGTCTCTGCATCAGTCCTGATGGCTCCTTAGAACAAATTGAAGGTAGTATTTCAGGTATTACTTAATAACACAAATTACTTTCAGTTGATGTCTTCAGAAACATAGGTAGTGATAAACCAAAACTTGTGTGATACGGAAAGAGCCTCAAGTTGATGCAGTTGAGTGCTCCCTTGCAGAACATCTTAAGTTGAAATAGTGCTGCTACTAAATCAATCAACTTGCTTCTGAGGCTCAAGCTAGTCACTCTTAATACTGCATCAGTATTTTTTCTTATATGGTGGGATACCCAAGGTCAATATTGTAATTTATAGGCTGATATACAAGCTTATGTTGCTGTATCCCTTTAGAAACCCAAACTGTCATGTGCTTTGTCGAGTTTCTATTTGGTCAAGAGCTATCACGATACCTGTCTCTGCTTCCAACCAAGTCAGCTACCTGTCTCTGCTTCCAACCTGCAAAATGTATAGGAATGTGACTTAAACGAGTTCAGCTGTGTAAATGAACTGATATGTATAGAAACATGGATGTGCTAATAGTGTTACAAAAATATTTTAAACATTTAATGACACTGGAGTTAAGTGGTGACATAAAGGAGTTGTTACTCCCACTTCCAATTACTAATAAAAAGTTGTAGACTTGAAATTCCTTGGAACAAACTATCATGTTGGCTGTACTGAAAAAAAGTATTGCCAGTTTAATGGGAGGATAAATTTGTCACCTCTTTGATAGGATTTCTAGTCTTGAATTCCAGCAACATGGCTGTTGTCTACTACTTTGAGACAACTTAGGGATATAGTGGATGAATTTCTTCTTATGAATCAGTGTCTATTTGAAAATGCTTTATTTAATGGTCACTACTGTAAAGATTTTATGGTTTTCTTCTAATAGCTTGGGGAATGACTGTGTAGTAGATTGTGTATTGAGGAGTGAGAAGAGGTAATCAAACGAAAATGCAAATGTCTCTGCTGAAAGTTCATTTTGCTAGCATTAAACCAGGATGAATTACTTGAACTGTGGAAAAACACTTGATGATAATTCTTCTGGATTATTTTTGTCACGTGACTATTTTTCTGATTATGGAAAACACAGTCATCCATTTTTCTTGTGTTTTTTTTTCTAGAGTTAATTTTTAACAGCTAGGTAAAACTGAGTGTTTGCCTACTATCTGTGAGAAATAAAGAGCTGGTCCTAATGCATGCTTTAAAAATGTACATCCTCCAAATACAAGTATGTCCTGAGTTTGTAACTAAATCTGAAGTGAAGCGAGTTTGAAGTTTTACTCATTAGAAACACTGGTCAGCTCTGAACAGAATAACAGAATTGGTATGCAAGGTTGTACTGGTTTTGAATTGGTTTCATACATTCTGTCAACTGCTGTCATGAGAGATCTGACCTTACAGATTTTTAATTTTTAACTTTTCAGTATATTCTGCATCTCATTCTCATACAATGCATATTTTAAAATAACCTGGGAAAACATAGACAGGATGCTAGTGTTACCAAACTGATCTTTATCACCTGTCAATTTTGAAATGCATGCTTATTTAAGAATATGTGGAAGAAAGCCAATGAAAATAATTTGTCCTTTTATCCTTGTCTTCCTGACTCTACATGTGTTTGGGCAAGAAGTTTACTTGAGTCACTTATGGTGTATCTTAAAATTTATTTTATATTTCTTTCTGGTGTTCTAGTTGAATGGAGACTCTCAGGCAAAGGTTCAGAGAATCCTGCGACTGATTTCTGGTGGTGGTCTATCCATAACTGGATCACACATCCTGTGTGGAGACTTCCTGTTTAGTGGACACACTGTAGTACTAACGCTGGTCTATCTGTTCATCAAAGAGTGTAAGTGGTTCTATTTCAATGCACTTCCTTGTTCATATTTGTTGTACTGGGAAAACAAATGACAAAAGTACATGTAAAACTACTGCCCTCCAAAAGTTATTCATCAACTTGTACACAGACTGTATTTATATGGGTTTGAAACACAAATTGAGTGGAAATGGAGCCATGGCTGTAGTAAAATCATAAAATGGTTAAGGTTTGAAGGGGCCACTGTAGGTTATCTAGCCCAACCTTTCTGCTCAAGCAGAGTTCCCTAGAGCACATTGCACAGGATTTTGTCCAGACAGTTCTTGAGTGTTTCCAGTGGGGGAAACTTCACAGCCTCTCTGGGCAGTCTGTTCCAGTGCATGGTCACCTGCACAGTAAACAAGTTCTTCCCCACAGTTAGGTAGAACTTCCTGTGCATTGTTTCCTGCCTGATGCTTCTTGTCCTATTGCTTGGCACCACTGAGAAGAGCCTGGTTCTGTCATCTTGACACACTTCCTTCAGATACTTAGAGATGCTGATGAGGTCCCCTCTCACACTTCTCCAGGCTAAACAGGCCTATTTTCTTCAGTCATTCCTCATAAGAGAGGTGTTCCAGTTTCCTAATCATCCTCTTAGCCCTCCAATGGACTTGTTCCACATCTGTCTTGTACTAGGGAGCCTAGAACTCCAGATGTGGCCTTACCAGGGCTGAGCAGAGGATCAGGACCACCTCCTTCAACCTGCTGGCAATGATCTTACTAATACACCCCAGGATGCTCTGCCCTTCTTGGCCATGAGGGCACTGCTCATGGACAGCTTGGCCACCAGGACCCCCAGGACCTTCTCGGCAGAGCTACTTTCCAGCAGGTTGGCTCCCACACTGTACTGGTGCATCAGGTTCTTCCTTTCTAGGTGCAGGACCCTGAACTTGCCCTTGCTGAGTTTCAAAACGTTCTGCTCTGCCCATCTCTTCAGTGTCTGAGATCTTCTGAAGGGCAGCATGGCACCACTCCTCTGAGGTTTGTATCCTCAGCAGGCTTGCTGAGGGTGCACTCTATCCCTTCATCTAAGTTGTTGATGAGTAAGTTAATACTGGGTGCAGTATGAACCTTTGGGTTGAACTAGACTCTGTGCCACTGATTAAAAACCCTCTAAGCCCTGCCATTCAGCCAGTTCTCAGTCCACCTCACTAGTTGTCCAGCTTTGCTTGTGAGGACATCATGGGAGACAGTGTCAAAGCCTTTCTGAAGTTCACATAGACAACATGCAGTTCTCTCCTGTTATTTATCCAGCCAGTTGTCCAGATTTTGAAGGCAATCAGGCTGGTTAAGCATGATTTCCCTATGGTGACTCCATGCTAACTACTCCTGATCACCTTGTTTTCCACATGCCAAGTGGTGGCCTCAAGGGTGAGCTGTTCCATCACCTTCTCAGGGATTGTGGGTAAGGCTGACTAAAAGTGCTGTGGGCTTTAATTAAGGGCTTAATGTGGCTAAACATGTCATCTCTATGTAAGTGTTTATTGGTTGATTAAACAAGATAGCTTTTCATCGTTTGTTGACAGTTTATTCAAATTTTGGATAAACCATACTGTAGTTAATTATGCACACTAGCTCTGTGGAGGTTAGCTGCAGGGGACTGTAGGGAATTTTGTGGCTTGAACACAGCATCATTGCACACTTTCGCTGCATCCAGTAGCAAAGTTACTTTTCTCAGGTGTGCTGTACATTAGTTACTGCAAGCAATGAATAGTTAATTCATGCTCTTTGGATGTCTTGTGCTTGAGTCTTCTACTTAATGCTTCTTGTAGTTGATAAGAATTTGGCAAGCATGCAGAAGATGCAGTTATGGTTTCCCCCTTTGCTTTACATTGCTCTGGGGCATGGGAGGAAAAAATCTTGTGCTGCACCCAGAGTATCTCTTAAAGTGTTAGAGAACTGAGGACTGACTTCTAAATCTAATACATGGTAAGCAGTGCTTGTATCCTGGGAGCTTGGCTGCTCATGAATATGTAGTGGGGAGTTCCCTTTTCAGTTCACATGTTTGGAGTTGGAATCTTCCCTCCTACTGTTGTGTCCCAAACTATGCAAATCTATGCAAATGCTAGTTTGGCTGATGGGAATGTGTAATTTGCACTGAAACAAAAATAAGACTAACCAGCATTAGTTGGATGCCTTCCTTTTATTAAAATGCTGAGGGAACAAGGTGCTGCAGTGCTGCATTCTGCCTTAAACAAAAAACATAATATGAAAGGGCCTCTTGAATATGATAGACTCCAAATCTGTAGATTTGAGATGTTCTTTGAACAGGGATTTAAGATGCTGATTATAGTCTGATGATTCTTAGACCTAGGTCTTTCCTGGGAATTGAATGTTACTGGGGGAATGGCATTTGTAACTCATCAAAATTACCAGAGCAATATCAGGAAAATAGCCTAATAATAGTTATTGTTTGCCTTGTTTTGTCTGCTACATTGCATTTTAATGCTATTCACATACTCAATTGTACCAGGAAAGATGAAGACAACCCAGTATTCTCTGGGCTAGTTTTACTCCTGTATTTTATACTACAAGGGGTTGGGAAAATTGCATCATACAATTTTTTGTAATAAGCCTTTTGACTGCTGCCCAGTTGTTAGGCATGTATTTCAGTGAAGTTGTGAACATTTCAGTGCTCCATAAGTGAGAAATGCATAGCTTTCTGGTTTTTGCCTCCCATATAATTATCAAAATGTTATCTGAACCAAGACATAAGCCCTATAATTGCTCTGAATTAGAGGCTGCTTTTTTGCTCTTCCGATAACTCTTTGGTATAAGATGCATTCTGGGATTTTTATGTCTGGCTTAGTGGAGTTTTTGCTCTGTTCTGCGATTTTTTTTTCATTTACTCCTCTGCACTCCACCTTTTTCACCAGAACAGTTATTCATATTTTTAGTATTTTTAGCCTTGGTATGTCTGTCTTGCTCAGTGCTGTTTTCATCAGCTTCTTGAGATTACTTGGCTTCTTATCTTAAAAAAAAAAATCTTCACCTACTGATTTTTTTATCTGCAGTGTTTTGGGGAGAGTTAAGATAATTTATTGTTTTGACACTTTCACCAAAAAGTGGTCCTACAGTTACTGTTTTGCACAGGCCTCTGAGAGCCTACTGGGCAGGCTTGTTGAGATCAGTAACTTTTCTGCTGGTATTGTGTGGAAGTAAAGGCTGACCATTGCCTGACAGGGCAAGAGGTGCCAAAACCTCCCACTGTGAGTGAAATGAAGCCAGTTAGCCTGTCAGAAGTTATGAATGGTCATTGTGACACTCAAGGCATTTTTCAGTGGGAAAGAAATACAAGAGAACTTTTCCACTGAAGAGGCTTAAATGCATTTTGAATAGCTTCACTCCCATTTGTTAAATCTTTCATTAAAGGATATAAATTCACATACTGTTCTTTTCTGTACAGTGTATTTTGTTTCACACATCTGAGGCTTCATGCAAATTAGTTAAAGCTTAAGAATTAAAATGAGTGTCTTTTTCTGTTGAATCTGTCATCTCTGCTCAGGTTGTATCAATTCTAGACACTTGAATTCAATCGAGTATAGGCTGTAAAAAGAAAAGATTAAATACACTTTGGTTATTTAACTTGGGTGTATGTTTTGCCTCAATTCTGTCTCTTCCTCTGCACCCCAAATCCTAGCAACTATTTAACTGGAGAACTTAATTTGACTAGAAAATGGGTGGCTGTGTTTTCTTACTAACTCATCTTGCGTTCAGTTTAAAAAGTAAGAACACTTCAGTAAGGTTGCGTCATTTATTAGTCTTGTTTTCTGTGTCAAAGCAGGGGGTTTATACCAGCATGATATGAATTATGCTTTCAAATTTAGTAACCTTAAATTAATTTTTTTCTCCTTCCTTTTGTGGATTGCTATAATAATATAGATGGCTTTTTGCTGTGTTTTTTCCCCATCACCTCCCTGTTTCAGATTCACCACGTCATTTTTGGTGGTATCACTTAATTTGCTGGCTAATGAGTGCTGCTGGCATCATTTGTATCCTGGTTGCTCATGAACACTATACCGTAGATGTCATCATTGCCTACTATATCACCACGCGGCTCTTCTGGTGGTACCACTCCATGGCTAATGAAAAGGTGAGTGGCAAATACCTTCAGAATCAATGTGTAGCCTGCATTTGTTAAAGCTTAAACTTAGTTCTTAATTTCAGCATAAAAATAGAGGTTCCATATTGAAGTTTAAACAGAATGGGCAAGGAGTTTCACTTCATTGTTATTTGTAAATAATATTAATTTGTCTTAATATTTTTTGAACTTTGAGGTTTTAATGGTGTAGTTTATGTATAGAATAGCCCTTCTTTGTCTCAGCTTATGAATAAACAGTACTTGAGTAATAAAATTTCTGGCCAACTGAAATTACTTAGACAATACTAAAATTCTAGTGACAATTATTCTGTAAATGTCATTAAAGGTATGCTGTTCAGAAGGTATCTGCTGCAGTTGTTTCACCAACACATTGAAGTAGCAGCATAGCTCTCAGGCCCATTTAATCTAATTCTCGACTATTAGTCATCAATGGAAAGACAACATGCCTGAAAGCACTCATATTGAAAAAGACTTGAGTGCTTTGTTGCCCCAAATTTTGTACAGCAACAAAGCAGCCCTTTGTGTTAAAGATGCTCAGTTTGTAGTATGCATTTGGACTATTCCAATGGAAAATTCTGTGTTTTCTAGGCTAAATACTCAGTCTTTGCAGAAATGCATGCAAATGCATTGCATTTTTTCTGTTTTCTTGATTCAAATGTAATTGATTATAAGCCTTTAAACTGACAGTTGCCTTTTCCTCTTTACATGCTTGTTCCAATACAGACTTTAAAGGTATCTTCGCAGACGAATTTTCTCTCTCGAGCATGGTGGTATCCAATATTTTATTTCTTTGAGAAGAATGTGCAAGGCTCTGTTCCTTGCAGTTTTTCCTGGCCAATATCTTGGCCTCCCAGCTGCTTCAAATCTTCATGTAAAAAGTATTCACGGGTTCAGAAGACAGGAGAGGACAATGAAAAATCTACCTGAAGGAAAGCATCTGCTCTGTTTTTTTCGGTTTTGATTTTTCTTTGTTTTTTTTTTTTTTTTTTTAACCAAAACATCAATGCTGTAACCAAAGTTCTTAAGAGGACTGTAACTGAAGAAGTGGACCAAGCTTCTGTGCAATTGATTGGAAAGACAATTGTAGATTCATATATTGCTATTTCAGATGTTTTCCTCTCATGAGGCTGTACAGACCTATTCTACTCTTCAGTGCTAATGAAATGCACCACTGATGGGATTTTTTTATTAAAGAAAAAATGGAGCAGGACTTTGCTTTATTAATGAGATAGAGGTGCCAAAGACCACAGTAACATTTCCATTACTAACTCTCACTCATCCACAGAAGCACCCAAAAGTCTCGTCTTCAGAGCTCTGGAGTGCGTAAGGGCAAAAACATCCTAAAATGTAAAAGCACGATACTGGTGTATTGAGGTGTATAAAAAAAATAACACAATTGTGGGAAGTGGTTTGTTGCATTATTCTTGCTAATGAAGGTAAGGCCTTTGTGTGACTGGTACAGCTGGAAGCGAGTCTGACTTTTTTATACACTGTGGGTTTGGATATCTTATGACTCTAAAATACTACTTACCACCATTAACTCCCATGTATTCTACTACATACCAATTTTTACATTTTTATTAGTAATTTTATATTTAAACAGTTGTGCTACTTGATGAATTTGCAAATTAGAAATAGCTGCTAACATCAGAGCTCAAGGAGCCTAGAATTTTATTTTTAATAAGGGACACAGTTTCAGTGTCAATCTTGAATTGCAGCTGGCCTTGTGTATATAGCTATATAGTGCCTGTCAGTGTATATAGATGCATATATACACAAAAGCACACACCTTAAACAAAATTATTTACTGGGAAGAGTGATCATAAAGTTCTTGATGCAGGCAAAAGTTCTACAGCTCTCACCTGCTTGAGGAATGCAAGGCCAGGTCCAAAATGAGGCTACATTTAAAATAAACATTTTAATTTTAGTAGCAATCTTCTGCTGAAGCTATGTAGCAGGCTTGCTTGGGAGCCATAGTTCTTCATTGAATTTCTTTTTTTTTTTCTTTTACCTCTGGACACATGTTTCTGTGACTTCTTTTGAAAAAGACAACCAAACAAAAAAGCTAAGGTTGAAATACCTACAACAGCAGCATTTCTTCAATTGCAACCTAAAATAATTTCATATTAAATGACACTGTGGTAGAACTCACATGTAGATTCCCTTTTTTACCCAGGGCTTCAGTCCAGCTAAAATGGCTATTTAAACAAGTTGGCTGAGAATGTGGGATATTACCATGGGGTAAACATGTAACAAAACCATAGATTAACAGCTACCTGTTTCTTGTTGGTTTGTTTTTTGTATTGTGAAAGCAAAGTAGAAAATTAGCACACCATGTTTAGCTATTTATATTCTGTATTAATTTCTGCAGTTAATATTATTTTCAGATGATCAGTAAAACCTAATGAAAAGATAAAACTGCATTAAGTGTTGAGGTGATACTAATATAAAGGAAATGCTGCGTATTTTAAGAATGTCTTGAACTGAGTGACAAGTGTGAACGCAATTTAAATAATGACAACTTGTTTTTTAAAATTAAATACAGAGTACTCAAATATAATCTTTCTTCAGTTAAGGGGATCATTGCTCTGAGTTGTACATGAGAATATTTTTGATGTGCGTTTCAAATATTTTTGTGCATTATCAAAATAATACAATAAAAAATGTTCCTTTCAGTACATCCTTGGAAAAACTTAGCTAAGAAAGAAATTCTGCTAATGTTTGGTTTTGTTACTTAAAATAAGCTTAGTAGACTCTGATAATGTGCCCCTGAAGTTGTGTGTTTATGGGCATATCTGTGCTTTCATTTGCTTGCTTCTAGCAGACCTTGAACAGCTAAAAAGCCAGTATCAAAACATTTTTGAATCCTTAATCCTATAAATGAATCTGTTCAACACCAGTCAGTAAATCTCGCAAGATACTTGTTATATCAGCATTACTTCATAGATCATAATTTTTTAAGCTAAAACCTAAGCTTTGTGATACCTTAAATATGGCCATGTTAAGCCACTTGTAGTAATACTATCTTTTAGGAGTTACGAATGGATTTCATTAGTGGTCACTGTGCCTTGAAAATCGCATGATGAAAAGCATTACCTAAGGAGCTTAAGCAGTGATTTTCATCTGGTGGCTGAAAAACAAACATTTTGATAGCCTAGGTATCTAATTATCTGCATAACCACCACCATGTCTCAGTGGGATTTCTATAATAGATCTGCAAAGCAGGCTTTCCTCATTCAGGATGAGGTGTTTGGGGTTTTTTACATTTATTCCTGTTTCTGAAAGAAAAAAATGTGGAAGTGATGAAATAGAACCAAGTAAAGTCTCTGCTTTTGTTGGGCTGTGTAAGCTTTCATTCTGCTGCTGAATTTGATAGAGATTCCCATTGTAATACAAAAGGAAAGTTTAAGTAGCAGCTCTAGCTCAAAATACTTGATTCCTCTTCTGGCTCAGTCCTCCCTTAACTGCTTAATATTTATCCATTGTATGAAAGCTCTCAAAGGGGTGTGTGTGTTTAATTAGCAGAAAGCCCCAATTCTCTATGCTCTCAATAGCTTTTAATTGCTTTTACAAACTTGGATGGTATAGCTGTATTTGAAGACTCTTTAGACCTATATGTAAGGTGATAAAATGGGTAAGTAATGGTATATTCTAGTTCTTACTGTTCTAGTAGTTTATCCAATACAAACCAAAACTGCTACATAAAACTTACTAATTTAAAGATCTTGGTGATCATTGTATACAAATACCATGAAGCTTATAGTTTCATCCTAAGAGGCAAAAGATTGCAGTAGGTAAAAAGGAGAAACTTGGACTTTTGCTTAGGCTTACAGTCAAGAGATCAGTATATTATTTGGTCTGTATATGCCCAATTTTTTGCAGTATGTCACTAATTATTTCTTCCTAGTTACAGTAATATTTCTTACAGATGTCACATGAGCTGCCCCATTACTGTGACTATAATGTGCTCCTCTCTACTGAAGAGCATGTACATGTTGAACTTTACAGACACTTAAAAGAGGCACTACACTTGTACACCTGACCTATCAGTATGACTTAAATGGTGATGGGCTTTCTTAAAATGGCTAATGTACATTTAAATCTGGATTTAAAAATGTTAATTTGAGCATTTAAAGAAGGGTGCTGCTAAGTGGTCATGCTACAGATGCCTACTTCTAATTCCAGAAATCATGAATGTCTACTTGAAAGCACAGTAAATGGACACATTTTTTGGTACGTGCTTAGCACTCCCATGTGGATGTAAATGGTACTAAATGTTAGTCATCTTTCATTGCTTTCTTCTTGGAAAGATCGCCACAGGTGGGGTAGTAGCAAAAATAACTGTGCTGAACATTGCTATGAACTCTACTACTGGATTTGCTGCCCTCCTCAAAAAAACAGTTGGGAGAGAAGGAAACTAAAAAAAAAAAAAAACTTACGTTAAAACACATTACCTTCATGTAATAGAGAAATAAAGCTCAGCAACAGAGACAGAACTGGAAAGTCTTTTACAGAGATGAGAGACCATTCTCTTAATTGGATTATTGCAAATCCATTTACCAGGCTCTTAAATTGGAATCTGTTCAATCTCTGGCTTTCTCCTATCAGTAGCCTCTGGCTAGACAGTTTATCCTAAATTGTTTGGTATTAACCCAAATTCTTTTTCTTGTTGCAGTAGATGTGAAGTATGATTTACTGTTCTAGAAACAGATCCATTAACTTCAGTGCAAGGTGAAGTCTTTCCATTAACTTTAAATGAATTTTCCCATTGCTCTGTGTTGGCTTTTTTTGTTAGTGGGGTTTTGGAGGGTTTTTTTTGTTTTGTTTTGGGGTTGTTTTCTTTTTTTTAACTCATAAACCTTGAATCTTAAAGATTCCTGGGGTAATTTTGAAAATGGGTCCAAGCTGTCAGATGAACTGGAACCATTTTTCCTTACTGGCAGATCTAATAGTTATAAACCTCCATTCTCATCGTGATACTTTTACAATATACATGTTTTGGATTTACCTAGAACTCTTATATGGGCACACAAAATTAGAGTGATACTGTAAGATTGAGCACTTCTGTATTGAAGTGTTCTATTCCAGGCATTGTAAAATCAATGTCTTAAATTCAGTTACTGAGAAGAGGGATCTTAAAAGTAAATATTCCTTTTAGGCATCATTCAAATGAATTTTGCTGCTTAAGTGCTCATGAGAAAAATATCCTACCATGCCAGTGAAGTAACTTTGCTTATAAGTAAGCCTGCATGTGCTACTTTATGATGCTTCTTAGAATCCAAAGAGAAGTGCTGTGAAACAGAATGGAGACAAAGGCTCTTGTTCTAGTATTTATAAGGAAAAGGAAGGAAGATGAAAACACTGAAATAGATGATTTTACATAAAATTGAGCTAAAGCTACACCTAACTTCTAAGAAATGTAGAATTGAGTTGTTTGTGTAACAGTTCTGCAGAGAAAACCCCAGACTTACAAGGAAGCAGCAGTATTAAGCACGTCATTCTACAGTACAGCTGTGTATCTGTGCTGGTTCTCATCCATAACTTACAATATAAAAACAAAACCCAGCTCAGTGAGAGGTGCTTGGGGATTAAAGTACTTAAATATTATTAGCAGTTTTTTGTAAGTTGTTACTTCAAGCTGTCACTAATAGTTTCTAAAACAGTAACAAAGTGCTGCAATGCTTAAAACATACTGAAGCTTTTTTTCTAACTGGCTTAAGTTTCCATGGATTTAACCATATGTTTAAATCTTATTAACCTAGAAAGTAGCATGTAAGAATGTCAGGCTAGATACAGGTAGCTTATGTATTGCATATTTCAGTTCTGAACTCATCTTTCCTAGCAAAACACTCAATGCCTGAATGATGTTTAAATATGAAGTAACGATACTGTGCAGTCTGTGTGTCTGAAATACTGGTGTTGAGGATTCCTTCTCTTCTACTGTAAATCAGGGATTAAAAACTCAGAGAGGTTTGACTTGTTTTCAGTGAAAATGTTTTAATTGCAAAGGACTTGGGAGTTTAGCCAATAGGTAGCAGTTTGTTTTCTGTGGCTCTTGGCTGTGTACAAACCTTTAAGATGCAAACTAGGTGGAAGGAGAGGGCAGACCACTTCTTACTGGGAGGAGCAGTGTGTGGCTTTTTGAATTATTATATTGGCTGCATCCTACATGCAGTCTTATCTGTACTATAGTTGAAAGAAGATGCTGTATTATGCAATTATAGTTAATGTTTGCACTTTTTCAAATGATTATGTAGTTGTTGACCCAGTCCTTCTGCTAGATGAAGAGTGAATGTTTTTGTCCTTTACTTGCTGTCTGTATGGTTAAACATAACTGGTTTTAGTTCTGGTAAATGTCAGTGGGAAAAATGCAGATCCCTTGGATAGAGTACCTAAGGTGTCTGTGCATGGGTTTCTTCTAGGAGAAATACTCTTCTTTCAAGCTGTGCCTAAATAATATTAATGTCAGCTCTTGCATTTTCTGTCAGCATAATATGGTCTTTAGGAGGTTAGCATTTGTGACACTGCAAAGAATTACTGAAGAAAAATATCCTTTGTGCCAATTGAGATCAATTTTCACAAAGCATCTTTGCTGAAATATGTTTGAAGATGACGGGGGGGGTGGTTGCTTTTTAATTAAGAGAAAAGGTGGTCAGAAATGAGTCTGAAATAAAAGCATCTCAAATAGTTGGGGTCCAGGCATGATGCAGGCACGTGTGTGTGGAGAGGGGTCTCTGTGGCATAAGCAATACTGGATTCAGTACACAGTGGCTTCTCTAGGAAGGCAAACCACATTGTACTTATACAGTACAGACAGCTGTAAGCCATCTTTACCTGTCCTTTTGAGCTTCTTTCAGACTGACAGCGCAGTACTAAAGGTGGCAATACCTAAAACGTGAAGGTCACTTACAAACCAAAATTATAAACGGGGCTGAAAAGGCAGATCTCTGTAAAATCAGTCATCAGAGAGGTGCCCTCTAATTCAACAGAACATACAATTGGGTGTTACTTCGAGTGAGAGTCACATTTAAGATGAGTGGGCCTGTTTGCTTTCTAAATTGTTATTTTTTTCATTGAACATGGCTGGAGCGCTGAGAATATCAAGAGGAGATTTATCTCTGCTTACTTTCACCTCTACCATTGAAGTGTTTTTGTGTAAGCCTTAAGCAATACTATTAAACTCCAACCCCTCTTACATTTTGAGGAACTTAGCAGTGCTTTGTTACTTCTGTAAAACTGGGTTGGCATTCCCCTTTTTTTACAGTTTGTTGCTATTCAAAATGCTGCTTATGCTGAAGCCTGTGCTGCTTTGGACTCCTGTCTAACTACGCCTGCTAATTATCTTTTCTAAATGGCTCAGTACGGGAAGAGTAGGATTAACATTTGAAAAGGCCTCATAATTAACCCTAAAGCCGAAAGGCATTCTTGTCAGACACATCTTTGCACAATTTGTACTTGAAAATAATTTCTAGTTTCAGAACCTAACATGCTAGGACATACATTTTTTTTCCCCTCAGGAATCAATTCTTGGTCCTTAAACATTTAGCACATTTTTGTTTGTGTTTATTTTTGTGATTCAGGAGAACATGTGTGAGATGTGAAAAAGGTTCTGCTAGGTTTTTAGGTTAGAGTTTGTACCAAGGAACGTGAAAGTAAAAGCAGAAATAATAGTTTGATGGCTGTGATTCTTGCGCTTTCCATGGGACTTTGAGAACTCTCAAGACTTCCCCAAAAACAGCACAAGACCTCACTTTGGCTGCAACATGGTTTTATCCTTATCAGCTGACAGCTTTTCTTGCATGACTTCTCCTAGGTTGGATCCTGTGTATCCATAGCTCTGTATGTCAGTTGGAGTTGTATATTCAACTGGGGAAGAACTAGGCAAGAAAGGGTGTTGGCTGCTGAGGAACCCTACATGGTAATATAAGAACGCTGTAATGCATGCATGATGAGAAGCTGGTAAAATGGCATTGTTTTGTAGCTTTAGGATCCAGTTCTGCAAACACTGTGCAGCAGACTACTACAATAACAAATTGAGAGACCTTTGGTGCTGTAGTTTCTGCTGATCTTTGCAAACTGCAAATTTCATATGAATTGTTCACAATTAGCAAGAGTTGGCTTTCGTGTTGTAAAACTTACAGGATGACACTTTATAGCTGATACTTTGTTAGATAACTGAGTGTTACGGTGTGCTGTGTATACGTGCAAGAGATACTAGAGCTAGGCTGTGATTTGTGTTGCAATCTGTTCACTGTGTTAAAAAAACCCAAACCAAAACCAGCTATTGCACTAGCTGTACTTTAAAAAAAAGCAATAACAGGAGCATCTTGTAGCTTTTCTCTTCAAAGGTGCTGTCTGTCATGATCACTTCACTGTTGACTGTGAATTTGGTAAAAACATGTTAAAGAAATTGTCCTACGTAGTTTACTTGGCACATACAAGTTGAAATTTTTTATGGTCAGCCTGTGTACTAATGAATACAGTTGGACTATTTACATGACCACCCAGATCTTTAAAAATCAAAAACCTTCTATCCATTTATGGTGCTAATAATCTCAGATACTGTTAAGAGCTGGTATTCTCTTATTACACATGAACACTAAGGAAAGCTGTTATGACACCTTTTCAATAAAGCTAAATTTCTCTACATTTTAAGCCTGTTCCAAATGCTTTTTATAGAAATACAACCCTTTTCTATTTCTGTTTTGTATAAAAACTGCAAAAAATAGTATTTTAATGCAGGAAAACATTAGGAGTGTATAGCATTCTAAATTACATGTCCAATTCTAAGTTTTCATACATTTTAGGATAGCTAATCTTTTGAAACTCAGTCTAAAATGTAAGAATTGTGCTAGGTGGGATTAAGGGACAGGCTAGTAGTTTAAAGAAAATCATTCTCTGGCTTCATCACTGTTGAAGGCTTGTAGAATGAGGAAAGGATGTGAAATGGACAAAGCTGTATTAGGAGGACATTGATTATGCAGTGTAGATGCTGACACTTTAAAAAAACTCAAACAACTTGTGATGAACATGACCATGTAACTATCTAAAGAACGGAAGTGAAAACATAATTCTCAAGGCAGTTCATAGTAGGACATCATAAAAACACATGAAAGAACCTTAAACTAGACTGTTTATATTGTGAAAGAGCAAAGTAACTTTCTAGCTTTGTTTGAAAGCTTCACATGCAACTTTTTCTTAAGATGAAAAACTCTCTTGTGCCTTCTGTTGCAGAAGCTATTGTTGCCTTCCCTCCTGTCTTTGGTTATGATTTTATTGTAGATAATGAAAGACAGCGCACTTCCAGATCTTGCAGAGAGGCATTCTTGGGACTTCCTATCCACAGAGAATACTGAGCCTTTAGTTCTTGTTAAAGGCCCCTTCCTTGCCAGCTTGCAGTTGTGAAAGTATCTGCCTGTGACAGGTATGGCAATCCTGCTGTAGCTGGCTCTTAAATGAGCATGATGCCTTTAATTCATCCAGACACGTGAATGTGTGGAGCAGGTGCCATGTCCAGGTACACTGGTGACACTGCAACACACTTGTCTACTCTGAAGTGGTTGCACCCTGAGGCTTTGGTCACTAAGCTGCTGTCCTTCATATGCTAGAATAAATTCTCTTGAATCACTTGCACCTAGTACTTCAAGAAATAAACGGGCTTCTCTAAGATCTATTTGATGGAACCTGTGTGTCAGTGCAAAGAATATTCCATGTTTAGAGTAACTTAATTAAAGGCAGAAACAAGCCCACCATCTAGGATAAAACCAGGGCTGGGTGGGGTTTTTGAGTGAAGGTGAATAGTCTAGTAACAATAGTCTGGATTGTCTTCCTACTTGTCTCAGTGCCTGCTTTAAGAGTAGGACACTTGGAAAAGCCAAAGATTGAACAAAGTCATCCATAGTAGTCCTAAGCCACATTGAAATATAACTTTCCTATCTTGATTACTAGATGCTTCAGAGAAAATGGACTGTATTTTTTTTCATTTACAAAAAAAGTGCAATATTTAGGGAAATACTGAGGCAAATGGCTGCATGTTTCAATGCCCTGCAAAAACAAAATCTTTGCAAGCATGTGACATGCACTTGACCAAAAGTAGGTGTTTTTTTTAGCTTTAGTATCTGCTGTGTTACAGAAACATGTTTCAGTACACTAGTGTAACTCAAAACTTTCAGCTATTTTCAACGTGCTTTTGACAAGAAGAGTGTTTTTTATGAATGAAGTGCCTGTGGAAATAAAATTCCAAAAGTTGCCTGCAAGCTCGAATAAAGCATATAAAACCACAGCCCGTACTTGAAGAGAATGGGTGCTAAGTCAGCAGCTGCAGAGAACAGCTAGTCAACAGTCCTAAGCATTGACAGGATTCAAAGACTAAGATAAATTTTGAGAGAAGAATATTATGTTGCTTTCAAGAGTTTACTGTTCATTAAACTTCCAATGCTTCTGCTTGGGCCTTAACTCTGTAACTTGGCTGTCTTTAAAGAAAAATTAGTTCCTTTGAACTATTCTATTTTTATGCTTATTTTTATGCCAGTCTCTTCTCTGGTGGGGATTTTTGTTTGCTTGTTACATAGAGTTGTTTTTTGACCTATTAAAAGTGGAGTACCCAAATGCTTTGATTCCTCAGTTTGGGACAATAGAGTTTTTTGTTAAGCGCAGAATTAAAGGGAGTGTGCATTTTATTACACTGATCCTAGGACTGAGGAGGAATAATTTCCATGGAAAGCACTGTAGTGCTAAAACTTGTATATGTAGTTTTTTGGGGTATGCAGAATATTAGTAAAGTACTTGGATATATTTTGCTGTTAATTTCATGCTTTAAAAAGAGGCTATTTGGTTATAATTTAAATTGGAGAAACTGATTTTAATGTTGCAACAACTATTACTTTAATTTGAAACATCCACTTATGTACTGGTATCTTAGAGCAAAAGTTGCATTTTATCACATTAATTTCGATAAAATTTTTAAATTAATCTCTTATGTGGAATTTAATCTCTGGACACCCTAGAATTAGCTATATGCCACTGAAACCAATATTTCAACTGCATACATAGGGAAGGAAGGCATTTTTTTAAATCTAGTTCTTGACTAGACTGAGAAGGAAGTGAGGCTAAACTACTCTTGTACAAAGAAAACAGGCAAAAACAGTAATGTGTTTCAGCTGTGCTGAATAGTTTAGCTTCTTATTTTCACACTACAGAATTCAAATTTTTTTTGAGACTCAGATTTAAAATGTCTTTAGTTCAGCTAAATTTTCACCTGTTTTTATATATTTTTTCTAATAGATGCATTTTATTGGTGCACATTGTAATTAACCACTGAATTTCTGCCAAATATGGACAAAATAAAAGCTGGATTCTGTTCTGCCAGTTTAAATCTGTTCTTAGTTTTTCTCTTTTGTTTAATTCATGGCTGAGAAAATGTCTATTGCTGTTTAGATTAAAGAGACAGTTGCCTTAATTGCTTAGAGGAAAACTGACCGTGACCATTTGAAGCTTTATGTATTTCTGAAATTGCTGTAACTTCTGTATAATTGCAATAAAACATTTTTAATACAGTTCAGCCACTATTTTATGAGCAACTTGTCAGTATCTTTACTGAATGTTCAACTGTTTAAAATAATATTTTTTTTAACACCACCCTATTTAATGGATAAGCACTTTATTCTGTGCATTTTTTATTTTGGGGGATCACTTTAAAGAAGGAGCATTGTGGGTAAAGCATGAATACTCTTCTCTGTTACCAAGGGGATATCAAGAGCACTTACTAAACCCACTGATGCTGCAGCAAATTATTGGGAAGACCATACAGTGGTGTTTTTCAACATCTAATTACCTCTTGTAGGGCCTAAATTTTGTATTGCTGATCAGCTGGAAAAAGTGCACTAAGGTGTGTACTGTAGGGTGTGGAAAGTTACCCTCAAAACCACTTGTGGGTGGGTCGGGGGGATTGGGGTGTTTGGGTGTCTTTTGTGTGTTTGGGGGGGTTTTATTTTTTATTTGGGGCAAAGGAGGAGAGCTGCACGGCTTTTTCCTCTGAAATGTAAGTAGCCCTCTTCGACGTGTCTCTGTGCTGTTCTGCATTTGCCGAGCAGTTATGGAACCTAGAGCTGGGACATGGTTCTAGGTTTGTCCTTGGGTCTGAAAACAGAGACTTTCGGTGTGTTACCTCGAGCTGCCAGTTTTTTGTGTTCGGGAAGGGGGAAGAAGGATCATCTGTATTTCCTTCCCTTCTAAACCGCTGAAAAAATAGCTGTTTGCGTAAAGAGCATTTCAAAGCAAGTCCTGGGGGGGATGGAGGGGAGCGCTCACTTTTTTGTTGTTTTTTGTTCTTGGTGGTTTTTTTTCACGAGCTCGACATACGTGCTTATCTTTCATCCTCCATAAACTTCAGCTCTTGTCCCCTCTTGCGGGGCGGTGTCGGGGCCTGGCCCCGCTCCCCGCCCCCAGGCCCGGCAGGCCGGGGTCAGGGCGCTGCCGGCCTCGCCTCCCGCCCGCCCCCGCCATCTTAAACCGCTACGCGCCGGTAGCGAGCCGAGGCCGCCGTTCCCGCAGCCCTGGGAGATGGCGGTGCCGAGCTCGGCAGCTTGGACGTGGCTGCTGCGGCCGCCCACGGCCACCGAGCTGCTGCTGGTGGCCCTGTGCTGGCTCGGCTGCTACTGGCTGCTGCGGCGGCGGCCGCGGCAGCTGTCGGGGCTGCCGCCGGGCCCCGCGCCCTGGCCGCTCGTGGGCAACTTCGCCTTCGCCCTTCTGCCGCCTCCGCTGCTGCGCAGGTGGGCGGTGGAGGTGCAGGGCGACCGGCTCTCCCCCGCCTTCTCGCCCCATGTCTTCCTCACCGGCCTCACCAAGCTGTACGGCAGCGTCTTCCGGCTCTTCGTGGGCAACCGCCCCTTCATAATCCTCAACACCTTCGGGGCGGTGCGGGAGGCGCTGGTGCAGAAGGCGGACGTGTTCAGTGACCGGCCCTCCGTGCCCATCGTCCTCATGATCACCCACCACAAGGGTAAGCGCCCGGGGGCGCCCCGAGCCCCGCTCGGGAGCTGCCGCACGCCCGGCGATGTCCACGGTGATGCTTAGGAGCGATACGGAGCGGGAGCTGCTCGGGATCGTGGCTGCTCTGCCGAAATTTATAAATAACTCCTACGGATTGTGGACTGAACCATTTCCTTGCTTTTTGCTCCTCGCATGTGTCCCTCGCCCTGCTGCTGACAGAAAGCACTCAGAGAGAAACTCGCCCTGGCTCGAGGTGGACGTGCAGCATCCCCGTGAAGTCGGCGGTGCTGTACTGTGCGCCACAGAGCACCTTTGGGTGGCTGAAATGCCTGATCCATTTAGATCTGTGTGCAGTAAAGGGACTGAGGAGCGGCGAAGAGAGCTGGGGTGGCTTAGACTGTTGAAGAGGAGGCTCAGGGGAGACCTTCTCGCTCTCTATAACTGCCTGTAAAGGGGGTGCAGCCAGGAGGGGGTTGGTCTCCTGGGTAACAAGCGATAGGACGAGAGGAAATGAAATGGCCTTAAGCTGCTCCAGGTGAATTTTAGGTTGGGCATTAGGAGGAATTTCTTCAAAGAAAGGGTGATTTGACGATGGAGTGAACTGCACAGGGAGATGGTGGAATCAGCATCCCTGGAGGTGTTTAAGGAAAGACTAGACATGGCACTTGGTGCCATGGTCTGCTTGATACGGCTGCCTGCTCGCAAACTACTGCTGCTGTGATGTTTGCGAATGTGTTATTCTGCTTGTCAAAGCTTACTGAGCATATTTGGATTTGGTTTTGGGTTTTTTTTGTTGTTGTTGGTTTTTTTTAAGAGTTCAGAGGAGAGTTACTAGCTTTTGCAAAAAAAAAGGCATGAAGAGTTTAAACGCATGATTGCAATACTGCAGGTAGAATTTCTTCATGTTTAGTTCTTAGGTCATTATGGATCTCAGTGTTTATGGAAATCTACTCACTCTTTTTCAGTTTAGGAGGTGTTTTTCAGTTTAGGAGGTAACAGAAGGCTTATTAGTGTGCTAGCTTGTTGTAAAACTTATATTTTTTCTAAGGCTAGATAAATCTATTTTTTAAGTACCTGAAACATTTGTCTTCTTTTTTTTTTTTTTCCCTGTACCAGAATTGCTTTAGTAAAGAGGAGAAGAAAGTGAGGGACCTAGGTCATGTTTATTAAAATGCTATCAGGTACCATTGCTGAAATCAGTGTAAAGAATAAAAAAAAAAAAAGATGAATTATCTTGGTTTCATGATATTAGTCCAAGACAGATCTTACTGGCACATTGTTATCATGTGTATTTTTAGGTACAGTACTTTAGCAAGAACTGGAGGAGGAAAGGGGTAGAGGAGTTAGATAATTTTAGCAGTGCTGTGAAACCTCATGTTCAGGCTCATGGCAGATTTCTTTTTCCTTAAATGCCATGAATTTCATCTGTTTCTTGTTCTCTGTCAGACGTTTTTGAATATGGTGAAGCAGAGTAGCCCGGGCAGTTGGCGGCTTCCACCAGTGGGTGCTCCAGGAGAGCTGAAAGTACCAGGAGCGTGTTGTCCACAGCCAGAGCGTGCTGCAACCAAGCCCATGGATGGTGCCTGTCTCTGTTGTGCTGTGGCAGGGACACTGTGTTGCTTCTTGGTTTGGTTTTATTTGGAAAGTCACCAGAGCTGTGCTCTGCCCAGTTGTCCATAAAGCATCCCTAGCTGTTCTGTAGTGCTTGTGTTAGCTGGTGCAGCACGCTGAATTGCCACAGATGCAGGAGTACTGTAGAGTGCACCTCAGAGATGGTGGATTCTGAGTGCACAAAGGGAAGAGTCGGTGAATATGGGCAGTGGAGGGCCACCGCCCCCGCAGGCTGGTTCTCCAAAAGCCAGTGGAAATTACAGATGCTGTCAGGTGCTGGCTTGGGTTTAGTGGTGGCATGAGGAGATGACTGAACCTCTGCGGTGCTGCGTTTGTGCTAATGAGTGTTGCTTTTTTCGTGTGTGGTTCATGAAGGAGGTAGATGGGTTACAGCACTCAAACTGGAGGCCTCTTAAGATTGGTTTGGGAGCCTCCTGAGCATAGTTTCAGGAGTTCATGGGTGAGGCATTGCTGCAGGTCAGGACAGTGACAGTTGTGTTAGTATGTACTAGGAAAGGGAACAGTAAAAGCAGGATGAGGTGTAACTTCGGATCTACCACCCACAATTTGGGTGCTACAGCTCTGGCAGGTTTAGTGTCCATTTTGGGTTCCTGCATGTCTTTGGGTTCTTTGGGTCCCTTCGTTCTGTAAGTGAGCTAAGTGATATGAGCTTACAGAGCTATGTTCTTGTAAGCTACATTTGCTGATGTAGTTTTGTCTTTAGCCTGAGCTGCCCTGCCAGGTATGGGGTAGAAAAGAGAGGGGCTTATCTGAGCTTTGTGGCTCTATTGCGTATAAGATGCAAATAAAATAATTGTGCCTGGGGGAGAGCAGGTAGAAGTATCAGAAATGGCAAATACTACATTTCAGCAACTTGATTAGCAAAGGAGGGAGGCCTTCTTGGCTGGATAAAAAGAGCCGTAAGAACTTAGGGGAGAAGGTAGAGGTCAATTCTTAATTGAAGTCTTCTGCACATACGTCTGCAGGAAGAGAAATAGTAGAGTGAGGAGAGAAAAGAGATTTCTGTGGTTTGGTTTTAGTATTTTTAGTTTTTTGTATTGTATAGCTACGAAAAGCAACAAAGACTGACTCTGCAGAGTAGATGGAGTCTGTGTGGTTGTCTGCCTGTATAGCCCTGCCCTGTGCATATCCAGATGTGGACGTCTGACAATACAGAAGTTGAATGTTATTAAGTGTCATGACTGCTGTATTTGTCAATGTTCCCATTATTGTAGCAACACTAGAGCTAGCAGTAAAAAACGGGGGGAGAGGGAGAAGAGGAAGTAAGCCTTTGCCAGAATGTGCGTCTTGTAAGGATTTTAATTTTTTCCATTTAAAATGGGGAATAAAATGAACTCTCTGGTTATGTGAGTTTGTTGGTTGTATTGAAAGGGGTTCATTATCAGCCCGTAGAAATTAGGCCCCTGTAGTGAGCATGAAGTCCTGGTTATTGTTGCTTGAGAATTTATTATTGTATTTCCTTCTGGGTTTTTTGTTTGTTTGTTTTGCTTTGCTTTAGTTTGTTTGCAGGGGAGGTTTTTTTTGTTATTTGGGGGGGGGTGTGGTTTAAAAGTAGAGATGTCTGTGCTGACTAACGTGACCTTTTAGGGCAGGCAGATTTTCTCTGAAATCAGCAAAGGACTGTTCCATTATTATAGCTTGGTAGTGATGCAGTTGAGAGTTTTCTTTCTTCTCTTACCTATGTTATTCTATCTTTATGCTCTTCTTCTTCCTTAATCTCTCTCCTGTGTTATTCTTTCCCAGTTTACAAATCAGTTATTAGTATTGTGCAGCAGTTTGGGGCTTGGGGACATCAGAAAACACCCACGCTCTCTGCAGGGCTGCTGGAGAGGCTCACTGGGTGGGGGGAGGTGTGTTGTTGGTGTTAGCTTTCTGTGGGGCTAGGGGAGTCTCTTTTACCTTCAAGACAATAGGTCTGTTTTCTTTATGAAAGTTTTGGATCCTAAACCTCATTTTCCTAACAACAAAAAAGGGAAGAGATTGTGGATGCATAGCGTGTTTTGGAAATATTTGTTTAGGGATAGAAATGGTTTTGTTCCAAGAAATCCATGTTTCTTTCACAACCCAGCTACAAACCCTGGAAACTCAAGTTGGTTCATGGGCAAATTCAGCCTTAAATACACCTGTTTTTTCACTTAACCTACTTGAGGACACCAGTGCTAACAGGAAACAGTAGAGAGACAGGAAATCTGGAAAGTTTTTGGTTCTGTTTTTGAAGGAGCAGGAAGTGGGCGTTTGAATAGATTGCCTAAGGAATGTCTTCAGGTAGAGAAGATGAAATTCAGCTGATTCTGGGCTTGTCTTGACTCTTCCTAATGTTCTTGTTTAGGATGTTTGAAGCTAGGTCATGTGTTGTGTTCTTTTAGCATTAGGGGCTAGGAACATTAACTTGTAATAGAAATGTAGGTAATGTTAAATATTGAAACATGGTGCATCTTCCAGTACTTACGTACTACTTCTGTTTTCTTATGGCCATTTCGCCTTTTAAATTCAACATTAAGATTAGCAGTTGACAGAAGAATTGATGTTGCTTTTATAAAGTAACTTTTTATTTTCAGAAAAAAAACCAATGTAGTGTCACTTTACAAGAAGAACAAATCCAGAACTAGGTCATGTTTGATGACTAAACTTTCTCAGGTTAACCATGGAGTACATTAGAAATAGCAGGTTGTGTATTTGTTACCCTGTGGTGTCTTTGGTGTGGTCTTTTGATTCAACAAAAGAGATGTTTCTGTTTGTAAGTGAGTAATAGGGATTTAATTTAAACGGTGTTTCATAATGACACAATTATGCAGAGCAATTGCCTAGGGCCATCAAAACTGTTGAGATGCAAATCAAGCAGGGTTTTGCCAAGTGTCTCTGAACCTGTCTTCACCTTTCCAGTTTTCTCACAGTGTGAGTATTTCTCCCAGTGTGAGTATCCTGTATTTTTATTATAAAGAAAAAGCTCGCTTGTAATAGAAACACATGAAAAAAGTATTGAGAAGTTTGTATAACATGAAGGGGAAAAAAATGCAAATCAGTTTGTGTTTTAATGTCTTCTATTGTGCCTTGCTGAAGGAGTTCATGTCTCAGGATGTGGAGGAGAAAAGGCTGTATCTAACATATGTCCCAGACTAACATTTCCCTCTTCTCGATCTATTTGTGTCTTGCAAAGTGTAATGAACTAGTGATGTAACTTGGATATTCATTTCACTGATTAGGAAAAGGAGAGACAGTGTTTCCAAAAGCTATTATAAAGAACCTTGTGTTCTTCCTTTAGCTCCTAGCCAAGTGCTTGGAGGAGATTTGCTGTTACCATTTCCCTCTCTTCTGGCTCTTGGGTTGCAGGCCTGTCTGTTTCTTATTGAAACATTTTGGTTTCAGACTCTCCCTTTTCCTTTCAGGTGTTATTTTTGCACCTTATGGCCCTGTCTGGAAGCAACAGAGGAAATTCTCTCTCTCAACACTGCGTCATTTTGGAGTAGGGAGACACAGCTTAGAGCCTAAAATCATTGAGGAGCTGAACTTTATAAAGGAGGAAATGCTGAAGCATGGAAAGGATTCATTTAATCCCTTCCCAATCATTCGCAATGCAGTGTCCAATGTTATCTGTTCCATGGCCTTTGGCAAGCGTTTTAACTATGAAGATGATGAGTTCAAGACGATGCTGAAGAACATGGCCCGTGCCCTGGAGCTGAGCGTGAACAGCTACATGATCCTGGTCAACATCTTCCCTTGGCTCTACTACCTTCCCTTTGGGCCTTTCCGGGAGCTTCGGCAAACTGAGTTAGATATTACTGCTTTTCTGAAGAGAATAATTGCCCAGCACAGGGATACACTGGATGCAGCAAATCCCCGGGACTTCATTGATATGTACTTCATCCATGCAGAAGAGGAGAAGAACAACAAGGAGAGCAGTTTTAATGATGATTATCTGTTTTTTATCATTGGTGACCTCTTCATCGCAGGCACAGATACTACTTCCAACACGTTGCTGTGGTGCCTGCTCTACATGTCTCTTTACCCTGAAGTACAAGGTAAGATTATTTTATTCTAGGTGATTTTATTCCAGACTGTAAAGCTCCAGATGGATTCTCAGAAACAGAAGCAAACAGCGGCAGTGAAGAAATAATTTAGAATGCCAATGGTTTGTGCGTACGTATAATTTGAAGGCTGGTGTGTAATCAGACATCTTCTGTCCTGCTGTGCTAGCATGATTTCTAGGTTAGTGCTATATAGTAAGTGCTAAATGTCCCTTTAATCTGTGAATTTCTTCTGTCTTTGGACAATTTTATCTTTCCCAAGCAGTTCCAGAAAAACTTTAGCATGTTTGAAAAACTTTGGCAGTTGTGGCATTCCAGGCATATAGTAGTGATATAAGATGTGTGAAGAACGTAGTGGTAAGGTCTGCTTTTATGCCTCCCTGAGCAGGGAGGTTCTTGAGTCCTGTGACAGAGTCTGGGGAAGTGAAACACTACCTATTGTAGAGGAAGATCAAATCAGAGACAGCTTAAGCAAACTGGACTTGCACAAATGCACAGCACCATCTGCCAGTGTCATTAGGGGGCCTCTCCCCATCAGTCTTGAGTGGTCATGGTAGTTGGGTAGGTTGCTGATGATGAGGGGCATGATAAGGGGCAGGGGGGGAAGACACATGGAACATGTGACCACAAAACAGAGGCAGAGCAAAATGGTCTTGTTCAGTGTTAGGGAAGGATGACTGAGGGGAAACCTTATGCTGTCTACAATTATCTGATCAAAAGATGCTAAGAAGATGGAGGCAGTCTCCCCTGAGGTGTGCAGTGGAGGGAAGGGAAGCAGTGGAGACAACAAGAAAATTCCAATCAGATACTAGGAAAACAAATTGCCCTGTGAACATGGCAAAGGAGTGACACAGATTGCCCTGAGAGTTAACAGAATCTCTGTCTTTGGTTCAAAGCTAAGTGGGACATGACCCTGAGTAGTCTCATCTACTCAGTTGGATCTGCCTGGAAAAATCTCTTTAAATAGGTCAAGATCATGGTTTATTGCACAAAGTCAACCAAACTGTTGACAAAAGATTGCAAAACAGGGCACCAGTACTGTACATGGGAGAGAGAGTTCACTGGGGACAAATGTAAAGTAAACTTTTATTGCATAGGCTTATTCTTCTGGTTTTGATGTTGTGTGTTATCACTGCTTGACTTGATATGCAGTTACATGGATTAGATAACAAATGGAATCTAGAAGAGTTTTGTGGTTTTTTAACCTCTTTTTCTTCTGCCTGGTACTGTATGTGTATGTGCATGTGCTGGTCAGTTTTCACTTTTCTGCTGACCTCTTAACAGTTTCATTACCTCTGTCTGATTTCCCCTTTCCTTATGTTGTGGCTCTTGTCAAGTAATCTAAATATGCTCAGTAGTCCAGAGTGTATCACCTTTAGTATCCCATTCCTTACATCCTGATTGCCTTGGAGTTACGTATGGGCCTCTTTTTTGTTTATTTCTAGTAATACATTTCTCTTAAATGTATTTCCTCCCTAGAGAAAATACCTGAATCATGTATCTTTTAGAAGTAGCAAAAGTTGCTTGCAGACATGGAAAGGCAAACTAAGGGCTATCAGAGGAAAAAAAAAGTCTTTTTCTCTTTATAAAATAGTTTTGCTTTTTACAGGGAAATAGAGAGTGATGTGTATGGACAATATGGTGAAGTCATGGCACGTATTTAGTTTGTTCTGTTCCCTGACTTTGTTTTGGTCCTTGGCTTCTGAAGATGTGTGAGATTTTTAAATATGTGAAAAGTAGTGGAGCAGTTCAAATAACAAGCTGTTGCAGAGGCTGCTGAAGTTTACATTTTGTGGCTGGTAATGTGAGCAGCAGTTTGGCTGCTTTCTCTGTAGTTCCTCTGCATAGTTCTCTGTACAGTTCTATTATAGCATATAGAAATGAGTCGTTCGGGTTAAAGCATTGGTGTGACATTTGGCATGAGACAGCCAGCTTAATTTTTTAATTTTTTGTTATCTATTGAAAACTTTATTTATTTGTTTAGGTTACTGTGGACATGCATGCCTGAATATAGGGCTATAGTATCTCCCTAATAAAAGTTGCAAACCTCCACAAAGAAGGTACTGGAGAGCCATGCTGTCAGCACATCCCTTGCTGTATTTTTTGTATTTTATAATGTTCCTAATGCATGAGCGTTTCTTCTGGCAAACCCAGTAGGTGGCAGCAGCGGCTCGTTAGACACAGTTCAGGAAGCACTTGTGGATGCTGCTCGGGAAGTGGGGACAGTTTTTTTCATTGAGCTTTTATTTAATCTTGTATCACTGCTAAGAGGAGAAAAGAGCAAAAACTCAGAGTATCAGCTGCTTGGTTGGAAAAGGCAAGCAGGACAACCACAACGCATGCAGGATATAAAGGGTAGAAAATGAAAACTGACTTTTATTATTTTTGATTAAAGGTTAGTTCCAAGGTCTCCTCTTTCAAGATTGTCTTTTGTGGTATAGCCAGATTGCAAGTTACCTGCAAGAAAAGGCACATCATCCTGTATATACATAGGTGAAGCAAATCCTGAAATTTGGAAACTTCTATGAAGAGAATTACTTGCATGCTGAGCCTTCAGTGAAGTGAAAGGGGCAAGTAAATAGTTTGGTATTTTTTGCTTCCCATGAATAAGAAAGTAGATAAGCTCATGAACATTTCTGACTTTGCAGAAAGGCTTTGTGGGAAAGGAGCATCTGCTGCTGTCTTTGGGGTAAATGGGACGTAGCTGAGTTTAGGTTCTGTAAATAGAAAGTATGAGATGGCAAGAATGAGTTAAATAGCTTCAGTGCTTGCAGTAACAGCACCAGAATTCTTGCTCCAGAATGAAGTATCTAAAGCAGCTGCATGAAAAACTTTCCCATCACCTGACACTCAGGCGCACACTGCATGCAGTTCTCTTACTGCTGAAGTTTTTAATTGCAGAGCAGAAAGCTTGATGTTTTCATCATTCAAATTACTATGTAGGTAAACTGCTGAAGTAAGATTATGAATACATTTGGAGTAGCAGCAGGACTTTTCCTGTACTTCTCCAATACTAAAGGGCTAGCAATGTCTGTCATTTCAGTACCTTTACTCTTGACAGTTGTCAAGATTGTGCTTGGTCGTTTTTATCTTAACTGAGTCTGTTCCTAAGGCTAATGTTGGCATAGCTGTTTCAACTGGGAATGACATCTTGAAGTAATCTTTGAGAAATCTTTGTAAACAATGAAGCAAACATAGATGAAATTGAGATGATGTCTTCTCGTATGTCTTTTGACTTCTTTATTTTCCTTGCTTCCTTTGAATAGAAAAGGTTCATGCAGAAATCGAAGCAGTTCTAGGACGTGACAAAGTCCCCTCTCTTGCTCACAAGGCTCAAATGCCCTTCACAGAGGCAACCATTATGGAAGTGCAGAGGATGACTGCGGTTGTTCCCCTTTCAATTCCTCGAATGGCCTCAGAAACTGCTGGTAAGCTTTTCTAGAGACTTGTTACTACACCATTTCCTCTGGGGATGCAGATCTGATGGGACAGCTAGTGATAATTTACAAAGATCTCATTTACATATTATACCTGTAAAACAAATATGTAAAATGCTCTGTATAGGGAGTAGGTGGCCTTGACATACTCCTCTGTGTAAGAAGCATGTCTGACCTGACATCCAGCAGGATTTTTCTAATCTTGAGTGATTTCTTCTGTGGGGGTCAGCTGGTACTGACTAATGTGCTTAGTCATAGTTGGCAACTGAGACTCCACCTTTGTACCTGAAACAGCAGAGTTGTTTTTGGCATTCTGACACAGAGGTCTGACAACATCACTTTAGAGTAGTTGGTTTGCTAAAGGCTTATACCATTGACCTCCACATGTACAGAAACATTAAGAAATATTCTCTTCCAATTCTGTCGCGGGTTCGGTTTGTAACCGGGCAGAAACACCAATTTAGCGTAGTGGTTTGGTCCAAAATACTCATTACTGTTTATCTGCTGTGAGATAAGAATTAGGAGAAATGCAAAGCAGGCACCAAACTTGAAAGAATATAAAGTTTATTAACAGACCTAAAAGAGGGAAGGAAAAAAATTATACCACCTTCAGAACTCTCCTCCTCCCCCCACCTTCCTCCCTTCTCCCACTGACAATGTGAAAAAACAACCCTTAAGATGTTCAGTCTGTTTACCACTTCCATAATAACCTTGTTCAGTCCATTTAGAAAGAGAAGTCTCTTCTTGCTCATGCTATGAAAACATTATCACAACGAGACAGCCGCCCACTTCCAAATATTGTTCAGTCCATTTAGGAAGAGGAGTCTCTCTGCCTGCGTGTGAGTCCTTTCCCCCGACTTGCAGCTTTTCCCGCAACTGCTTTCGAGGGTCCACTCTTGAAGTTTTTTGGGGTACAATTTTAAGGTTGAGCCGTTCAGAAACAAAAACAGAGGCCCTTCTCCTTCCCTGGGAGCAAAGGGTCTTCATCATCTTCATCGTTAAGACTATCTCTGGGAACATCTCTAGGAACTGAGGTTTTCTCCTTTCCCGTTTGGAGCAAAAGTCCTCATCTGGTTCATCTCTCCCTGTCCAAACTTCTCATGAAATTACAGCTGCGTCAGCATCTGCCTATCTCAGCACAGGTGCTTTTGCTTACGAGTTGAACACTCCACCCCCCATATCTTCATGAAATTACAACAGGATACTCTGATATATCATAGCTTCACAACAGAATTTCAGCTTTAAGCATCTCCTCTTTCTCTTCCCTCAGGTTTTCAGCTCTTCACAGCAATAAAAGGGTTAATCTCACCTCGGCCTTGCAGCTTTGCAGCTGGAATGTTGAATTTTTCTTATCGAAGTGGAGAGGGGGGAGAGCCGAGCCGCTCCGGCTGCCCACGGCAAAGCAGTGGGGGGGTTCCACGGCTGGAACAGGTCCATGGCTCCAGGATGGCCGTGGCCCGGCCCGGCCTGGCCCAAGCAGGGCCTGGTCAGGCCTGGTGGCCCCCACACGGGGCCCGCAGCCACCTGTGCCAGCGCCAGAAACGAGAGAGAGCCTGGGGGGGAGTTTGCCTATTCTTAAATGTGGATCACAGAGGTGGTCACAACTTTAAGTGGCTTAGAGAATTGTCCATATTCAAACTGGCCAGCTGATAGGTTCTATCAGTTCCCAGAGGAAACTGTAAGCACCCCTTAGCAAGGACGTCCCTTCCGGGACTATGCTTGCTAACCCATGACAAATTCATCAATGTGATTTCTAAATATTGCTGAGCACTGGCTAGAGTCAGTGTGAAATAGCAATACTTGTCTTTTAAACCCATTACTGAATTGATCTGCTTTTTTAAATGTTTTGTTTTGCAGGACAGTGAGGTGCAACAAGCTGAAATGAAACTAATCATTTTGAAACCCTTGTGTGACAACAATTCAAAATCCATCCTTTGACTGTGGTGGGGCTCTGTGACAGCACAGGAGCAGGAGGAAAGTGGGTCACTGCATTGACATGCTGCAGAGTCCATTTCTGACAATTGCTGCTTCCTTCTCTCTGCAGAAGCTGTTGGTGTAACTTGATGTCTTTCCAGCTCCTCATGCCTGCGTGATTCTGACTCAAGCAGGGTAGCAGAGATCACCTTTGCCTTAAGCTTTTGCTAGATTTGCAGCCCACAGCTAGGGATGGATATAATTTTTTGTGACATCTTCTAGTTGTCTTTTTAGTGGTATGTTTCCCATGTTTCCTTCTAGCAACTTGTCACATCTCTGTCTCTGCTTTTGTTTAAAGTGCTCCAGGGATATACTATTCCTAAGGGGAGTGTGATTGTGCCCAACCTGTGGTCAGTACACAGAGATCCTAACATTTGGGAGAAGCCGGATGAATTTCAACCATCAAGATTTCTGGATGAAAATGGCCAGCTAATAAAGAAAGAGTCATTCATTCCTTTTGGAATGGGTAAGACAATCCATGTGAAGTTGTTAGTTGGGTGGGTGGGTGGGTGGTGGTGTTTCAAGCATAGGGCCTTGGGGGTAGGAGATATAAAAGTTGCACATAGGACCAATTACAGAAGTAGATTTATTATCACAGTTGGTGGCTTGGCAAAATGATTTGGGTTCCTAAATAGCCAGTCACCCGACAGAAATTATAAATTGTCCTTTGATATACTACTTTTGCTGTGGATGTAAATACTCTTAATATGAAGTAGTACAGCTGAGCAAAGCTTAGACTCAAATACAGGAGGCCAGAGCTTCAGAGTTCATAACTTAATAGTAGTTTGAGCCTGTTTTGGACTATGGTAGCACAGGAATTACATGTGTGTTAACAAACAGGTCAACTGTATAAAGCCAGTAATACATCTCTTCTAACTGTTCTGTAGGTAAACGTGTGTGCATGGGAGAGCAGTTGGCAAAAATGGAGCTGTTCTTGATTTTTGCAAGTCTAATGCAAAGTTTTACCTTTCTGTACCCTGAAAATGCTGCAAAACCATCCATGGAGGGAAGGTTTGGTCTAACTTTAGCTCCATGTCCATTCAACATAATAGCTTTGAAGAAATGATGCGACGTCAACAAAGATTAAGCACAGAAATACTGCACTTTTAAAATGCAGCTCTTTTTTTTTTTTTATTTCCAGCTCATTTTGTTACTTTCTTTCCAGAAAAAAACCCCAACTGCGTAGGCTTTTCTAGCCAGTGAGAATGATCCATTTAGACTTCTGGAAAGAGAAGATTTTTTTTGTCAACTGTTGCATTCCACAAATGAACTGACAGCATAGTTTTTAATTTGATATTAAAACTTGGTGGGCTTAAGCTTTGTCTATTACTATCAGTTAGTCAAATGTTGATTTAAAAGAATGGTCCAAAACATTTGTTACATTTATAACAATATACATTTATAACATTTATATCTAGCAAATGGTAATTGTAAAAAATCGTGAAAGCAGCACATAAACATTTCATTTACCAAAGGAATGAAGCACATAATGTAATATTAAGAGTATTAATGAATGAGAGATTGTTAGCATTTTCTGTGTAAAGAAATATTGTAACTGAGCTTGAAAACTACATATACTTTTTGGAAATTAACGAATGACATTACTTTTAACCTTGGAGGGTTCTTTTTTGCAAGTAACTCATAGGTGTACTAGGTTGGATCAAATCAGTCTGGATTCCTGGATCCAAGCATCCTTGACATTCAGGGCTCACTATAAAAAAGCAGGTACCAACTCTGAAAACCCAGGATTTGAGGCCAAATGAATCCTTGGATATGCCATATTCTCAACAGGAAATGAGTATGCAGTATCTGGATGCAGATGTTTTATCTCAGAATATAAACTAGAGTGGAATTCTCTAACAAGAAACAGCAGAAGTTTGTTCTCTCTGGTGCCAAACATATTCAAGACATCTGTGCTGCCTCTTGGCATTCAGTGTTTCCCTCATGGCAGCAGTGGCTGCAGGCTGGACGAGGCCAGCAGCTGCTCACTGGGGACAACGCTACATGTGTAGTCCTGAAGTCAAGGCTTGCACTCAGGTTTTTCATCCACAGGCAGTGTGGACAGTACTGCCACAACCTCTGGCTTTGAGAACTGGAGTCTTCAAATACGGCGTCACTCCAGCAGTACAGGTGAAGGCCTTACACATTTACCATGAACAGAAGGAAGCTGACAAACTTGAGGTTTGAATATAATGTCTCCCTCTGTTATCTTCCCTAGAGAGTAAAAATATCTGTCGTTCATATAGTATTAGTGTATCAGTACCTTACTCTTTTCACATGCAGAATCTTAGTGCTGGTAACCACTGTCAAACCAGCTGCCAAGGAAGCCTCATGTAAATTGTTTCAGAGCAGGGCATTCAGTCTTGCCTTGTATTTCAAACATGGAAAGAGATCTTTTGGGGGGAATATGTAACAATTAACCTTTAAATGGTTGTTCTTAATCATTCTTAAATCTCTTTGCACTCCTTTTGATCTATCAGAATTTCATATCACATAAATTAAGTTCTTACATACTCTTCTAAAGATGTTTTTTCCCCTCACTGGAGATCTAGAGAATACCAGGAGCCCTGCTAATGTCAAGTTTACAAGACTGGAATGTGAATTTGAATGTCATTTAGAATTGGGTATTCCATAGCAGAAACTAAACCTAAATTGTGAAAGAAGAGACAACTTTTCAGCTTTAATGTCTGGTTTTGTCACTTTTAACCTTGAAGTTTTAAAATCCAGGTAGTGCCTAACAAAGACTGTAAGATAGTTATTTTGCATTTAAATTAAGGTTTTCTGTTACCTGTTTTGAATAACAGAGTGCCTTAATTTCAGAATTATGTATTTGGTTGTTCTCCCACTGTTTGTGTGAGAACTTTCAGTTCTTAGATAGGTTAGCTTTGGACTGTATAGGCTTATGGGTTTGGGGTTTTTTGGTATGAAATTTTTGAAAACTTAGTACAATATAAAGTTGAGTTTGGTACCAATGCTAGTGAACTTGCTCTGAAATGTCACAGTACTGGAGAATTAAGCACTTTCTTTAATTTAATTTTGTATTTTCCAATGAAGAAGTACATTCTATAGAGTTAGGATTTTTGTCTGGAAATCCTAAAATTATGCTTAATTGAGAAGCTAAAATTAAGTGCTGATAATATTTATCTTTCTGTTGAAATGCCTCCTTAAACAACATAATGATGTTGGTGTGCAACTGATCACTTGTACAAAATACCTGTCCTTTTAATCAATGAGGACACATTTGAAAAGCACTTTAGTATTTTTTTACAGATTCCAAAGAGGATGCTATTCACATAATCCCTTGGTATGTGAAACTGTACATATTTGTGCTTGTTTTGCCTGCTGAGTTTAGTTTAAGATGTCACCTTTGAAAACTATCCTTTAAAAATTAGCCTTCTACAAAAACTACTTTGAGAATGTGTTTTTTGGTGATACCTGTAATCAAATGCTGCATCGTGCGACAAGCTGAAATTACTGGTGAGAAGTTCTAACCATGTCAAGGTCTGCTAGAATACAGGATGCTGTTGGAAATGACAATAAAGACCTGCCTTTCATACCTTCCAGGTGCACTGAAATTTTCACAGGATACCATAAAAATAGCTAAACAATAGCATAAAGGCAACAAAATCTCTGTGGTTTTCAAAGTGTGTTGCCATCTTTGGCGAACTGTAAAGCGGTAGCAGATTTGGTTTGTGTTTGTAAATGTATCCTCCCCCTGTCTTTTTTTAGCAGAGGAAGCATCTCAAATTCCTTGTTGAAAAATGTATGTCCATGTAAGTGAGTGACTGTTTCTGAATGCTGTAAATAACTAACTTTATTTCTAAAATTACTTTGCTTCAATGTGTTTTTATTTTGAATAAAGTAATTCCCAAGTGAGTGTTTCACAGCTTTGCGTAGTCATTTCAATGAGTTCCACTTACTGAACTTGTGGTGTTTGGCATCTTACATCTTGCAGAAAAAGCTTTTGAGCAAGAAAATGTTAAAAATGCTTTGGATGAGGAGGAAGGAGGTGGGGAAACAAAGTGAAATTAGGAAAATAACGCTGCCAGGCATGTTATGATCAAATGATAGATTATGTTTTAAAAACACTGTTACCCACAATAAAAGAAGAGGGAAGGGTAGAGATGAGGAAGATAAAGAGCATATGAATTGTCAGCAGGAGATGTGCAGTCTGCAGGAAAGAAAATCTTGGGCAGAAGTTGAGGTGTAGTATTTTTTGGACTCTTGGCGTAGAGGGAGGTGGAGGGCAGAGGGGGAAAGGGGTGCCCAGGGGGGAGCCTGAAGTAGAGGGCAAAGAGAGGCCTCAGGAAAGCAGGAGATTCTTCCTCATGGAAGGGGGTGGGCTGAGCAGGAGTCAACTGAAGTGCTTTTGGGGAAGAGATGGGTATCAGCATTGGTGTTAACCAGGAGCTGGGCACTCGGGAGCAACAGCTGTGGGTGGAAATCTTGTGTCTTTTGCCCTGGCTTCAGGTTGCAGGTTACTTGGCATACTGCTGTTTTGTTTGGTTTTGTTGTTGTTGTTGTTTGGGGTTTTTTTGGTTTTTTTTTTTTAGGAAAATAAATTAATTACCACTCAGCTGTCATTTGTATACACAAAGTTCAGTAAGGGTGAGTCTCTGGGTAAAGCTGTTTCCACAGCCACTTCCTGCTCCTGCCTAATCCAAGTGAATTTTTTTGCGGTAGGTTTGTGGTACAAAGTGCAGAGATATGAGAATACAACACTTACTTTATTTGAATAAAACAAGCTGCTTAATGTTTACCCTGATGCTAACTCAAGTAGTAATTGCTGTGTTGTCAGCTGCTGCTGTTGCTGACTTGAAGTGCAGGTCTTTCTGGTGATAAACAAATTAGATGGAAAATCAGGGCAGTCTGCATCTGATATGATTCAGCTGTTAGCGTTTGTAACAGAAGAATTTTTGTTGTTGTTGTTTTATTATATATCTTGTGCTAGACTGGAAATAATGTCCTCTTCTAATCAAGAAACATTTGTTGTGGAGAGTGGTGCTAGAGAGTATCCAGAGAAGGGCAAAGAGGCTGGGCAAGGGTCTGGAGCACAAGTCCTGCGAGGAGAGCCTGAGGGAGCTGGGGGTGTTCAGCCTGGAGGAAGGGAGGCTCAGGGGAGACCTTATCACTCTCTACAGTTCCCTGACAGGAGAGTGTAGCCAGGTGGGGTCAGCCTCTTCTCCCAGGCAGCCAGTGACAGGATGAGAGGACAGAATCTTAAGCTGTATCAGGAGAAGTTTAGGTTGAACTCCTCACAGAGAGGGTGATTTGACATTGACATTGGAAGGGGCTGCCCAGGGAGGTGGTGGAGTTACCGTCACTGAAGGCGTTTAAGGAGAGCCTGGATGTGGCATTTGGTGCCATGGTCCAGTTGACATGGTGGTGTCTGGTCATGGGTTGGACTCGATGGTCTCGGAGGTCTTTCCAGCCTCAATAATTTTGCGATTCTGTGAGCATGAGCGGCGGCAGCAGGAAGGTGAGCGCTGAGGGCAGCGCGGTGACCTCTGAGGCAAAGGGCGGGCATCAGCGCAGCCTCGGCCGCCGGCCCAGCGCCAGCTTGTGGGCAGTGCTGACCTTGGCCTTGCTGCTTGGCTCTTAAGGAATCAGAGGTAGCGAAGGTGAAAGACCTAACGCGCTTCTCCCCTCGGCGGGCAGCTGGGATCGGGCAGCTGGGACCTGCCGCCTCCCCCCCGGGGCGGAGCGCGGCCCTCGCCCCTCCCGGCCCGGCCCCGCCCGGCCCGGCCGCGCCGCTCGCTCCGCGCCTTCGCCATGGCCTTCGCCACCCGCCACTTCGTGCGCGCCGCCTCCTCCGACGCCGCCACGGCGGCCGCCAAGAAGCTGCTCATCAAGCATGTCACGATCATCGGCGGCGGCCTCATGGGCGCGGGCATCGCCCAGGTGAGCGCGGTGCGGCCGCCCGGCCGCGGGGCGGGGGGGAGCGGAGGCGCCATGGCGGCCGCGGGGCGGCCGAGGCCCGGCGAGTGCTCGGGACCGCGGTGCGAGCCCTGCGGCCAGCGCAGGCCCCTCCCGAGCTGCTGCTCCTGCGCCCCCTGCGCGTCCTGCGCTCCGCTCGGCCTCTTCGCTCGGAGCCGAGCCCGGCCGTGCTGCTGCGCTCCGCGCTGTCCGCGGGCGGGAAGGGGCGAGGCAAGGGAGGGCGAGCGGTCTGCCGGCGGACCAACATTAATAAAACCCACAACTAATCAAAACAACCCTCCCAGCGCTTCTCTGAATGTGTTATAGTCCGTGTTCAAACTCCTTCGCGCTGTGCCTTTCCAGGCTGTGTTCGTGTGGGAAGCAGTGGCTGCGCTGGCGCTCGGCCGTGGCCGGGACGCGCCCCTGCGCTCCGCTGCCGGACTGCGGCGCGTTTGGGCTCGACTGCTGCCGAGGCGGGGTACAAAGTGCTGCTGCTCCGCTGCTCTCTGCGTGCTCAGCTTGCACACTTCTCCTCTTGCTAATCCGCACGTCTTCAGACGGGTTGGCGAGAGGAACCGAGGCTGATGGTTTAAATTGTTTAAGGTGGTTCTTAAGACAGTGCGTGGACTAGTTGTAAACAGTGTGTAATAATATTTGGAAAATGTTGGTCCAGAAAGAAGCTTCTTCTAACTTGCCAAGGGAGCAGATCAAGTGACGCTTTCCCAGTAGAATGCAGCACTAAAATGAGCATATATCTATCATATATTCAGAATTATGAAGTGGTTAATATTTAAATAGGACTTACTTTCCATTGCGAGTTTAATCTCAGGCCTTTGGCTTTCAAGTTCACCTGTAACTTGATAGCTTTGGGACATGAAACTGGACAGTCCTTTCAGTGATTTAAAATTTAGGTACTTAGTTAATTCAGAGAAAGAGCCTGTTGCCCAGGGTACCAGCGTAGTTCAGAAACTTCACAAGAGTAAGGGAAGTAGGCAGACATCCCCAAGTGGAAACGGATAGTGAGACTGGAGCTGCAGCTCATGAATAGCAGTTCTTCATTTTAATGAATGAATAGGTTTCCTTCTCAGAACTGAAGATTTCCTGCATACCTGGCAAATCTCTAGCAAGAGGAATATAGAGGGTTTTTTGTTTTTTTTAAAAAATTTTCTAAGGAAATAACTAGCTGTTTATTCTTATCTGATAGAAACACTCCTCTGTATCTTGATACTAGAGCTTGAGGCTTCTACTGAAGGAAGCATCAAAGAACAACTTTGAAAAGTTGTTCTCATGTTTGAGGAAGATGCACACTATGCAAAGCTTATAGTTTTCCATGGAAAGTGAGCTGATCTTCGTGTTCTGTTAGACTGCACTTTTTCAGAGAGCAGCTTGTCAAGAGAAACATGTCTGCTATTTGACAGTAACAGGGGTTGCAGGCCTCTATACTTTTAAGGACCCGGGATTGTTTTGCTGACTGTCTGCCTCCAATTTATCAATCCAAAATTATCTTAAAGCAGAGGTCATTGTAACACTGAGTGGTGTCTCCCCTGCACCCTGTTGATAAAGCTGCTTTTCATCCCTTTTTGAACACTTAAGAAACTGTGTCTCTGCTTGCTTTTTCATACTGTCAGGTGAAGCAAACCTCTGCTAAAATGTATGGCTGAAAGCTGTAATTTCTGATTCTGCCCTGTGAAAACCATTTCTGTATGAGAAAAGCGTTAATTGACTCCTCAGCACTCATGTTTTTAGCATTCTTAAGATCATTGGATGGTAGAGTCTAGGCAAGTGTTGTTTGAGTTGCAAGGAGATGGTATGATCTTGTCTCATTTTCTTCCTTCCTGTCCATGTAAATATGGTGGGGAAAGGGAGGTGTTAATTTTTCTAGGATTTTTCACCAGCTGGTCAGTGATGGTGTCATAAATGGATCCTCAGTGAAGCATCTCTTATAAATGTGCTTGGTAATGATTTTTCATCTGAACATTGAAGGGTCTTGCTTCACTGTTACAAATAATCAGCAGCAGATGAAGTGTTAGGAGTAGAAATACAAGCTTGGTTTAAGTGGTTTTTTTATGATTCAGGTGTTTTTATGGGATAACCATAGTGAAAATAAAAAACCAAGTTGGATAAAGAAATGCCCATGTGCGGACTGACCACTTGTTAAAGCTCTATTGCTGCTCTCCAGAGGCAATCTGGCATTTCTTTATTTGCTGGATTAGTAGGCAAATTGGATGAGAATATCACCATGCTTTTCTTTGTGAGATATCTGTACTTTCCATTTAAGCTAGCTTTGTTGGAGTAGGTCTTGTGGGTGCATGAGGGTTTTTAGTTGCCAGGTGTAAGGTTAAATGCAAGGTAAAAGATTGCTCTGAAGTTGAGTGACTTTAAAATCATCAGTGGAACCATGTTTTAACATCTGTTTTACACAGTTACTAAATTACAACCCTGTTAGTTCAGGGATTCTGAAAGTGGAGGTAAAGTTGCTCACTAACGAGAGGAACATAAATTAATAGTGAAGTAACAGATAATGAACAGCTGATTTTTAATATGCTGATGCAGTGTGAGAAAGTGATATTAGACGTTTGAAATTAATTTAAATACCAACCAAAAAGGCAATCCAATAGGGCTGTCTGTAGCTGAGCCAGTGTTTGCACCAGGTGTGTAGTAAGGAGGCTTTGCAGCCACTCCAGTCTGTGCAGAGTTCTGCAGTGCCAAATGTTCACTGCTGCTCCCCAGCTCCACTGTCACCTTCCTGTTGTTGCAGGGACATGCTCATGGCCTGACAGCAGAGCTGCGTTCTGGGGACCCAGGGTTGGTCGTCCCTTGTGCCACCTGCTCGCCCTGCCTGCATTCCAGCTTTGGTTTCCACAGCCCTTTTTCTTTACAAGATCCAAGGATCTCAGCTAAGCTGCTTGCTCCTTTCAAGGCAGCTGTTTGTTCTGTAGCCATGGCCACAGAATTTAGATGCCTTCAGACACAAGATTCTGCAGACATTGTGAGGGAAAGAGGGATTTCTTTTTCCTTTTCCCTCAAGCTGTTTGAGACCTTTATCCCTTCAGCTTCACCCCAGCTGTGTACAGGTTTTTATGGTTTTTCTAGCAAAGTGCATTTAGTTCAATGTTCTTTAGCTCTCTCTTGCCTAATTATTGCCTGGCATTTGTCTGTCAACACAAGTCAATATGGTTGGTTGTTTTATGACATTGATGTTGAATTTTTTTTTCTTTAAACTTTCAGGTTGCAGCAGCCAGTGGTCACACTGTGGTATTAGTAGACCAGTCAGATGAAATCCTTAAAAAGTCCACAAAAGGAATTGAAGAGAGTTTGAAGAGAGTGACAAAGAAGAAGTTTGCAGATAAGCCTGAGGTTGACATCTTCTTCTTTATTCCTCTAGGAAAACTTGGGAGAATAAAAACTGCCATATTGAAGTTCTGATATTGCAGTTATGCATTATAGAGCATGCTTAAAAAGAAAACATTCTTCACTGTGTGCTAAAGAACTTGGATTTTCAGTTTGGTTTTTTTTAATTCAGGGAGGTTGAAAGATGTTTTACCTCGTTTCCTTTCCTTAGTAAACTCCAGCTTTGATATAAAGACTTAAACCAACTTAGTGATCTTTTAAAACAGATGCTAAGTGTGAAATGGAGTCAAATTATTCATCCTAACTTGATAGCAAGCAGTTTTTGAATGGTTCCCTGGGAATGCACCCATTTTGTCCAAAAGCAAATAATAACAATATTATCTTAATACCTGAGTAAGGAGTCTTTTTTTATTTTATTTTTTTTCCTCCTAACACTTGGGCACAGGATTACTGCAAAGGAAATGACAGTGCATTTCAAGTGACACATGTTAGATGTATAACTTTGCATTTGCATTGCTGAGTAAGACTTGCATACAGCAAGCCACTGTGGAGCTGTTGATGTGTCTAACATTGTGTCCTAAGGGTTACTTGTTGCTGTGCTTGTTTCTCTAAACTCCACAGCAGTTTCATTTCTTCTTTTGATACATATTAACCTACACAATGTATACTGATATTGATGACTCACAGAGAAATGGTGCAGCCGGCAAAGGGAATGAAAAGGGCTTGTTTTCAGGAGTATGGGAATGCCAGGATAAGTAGAGCGTACGTATATAATTATGGGGAGTCTTTTAATCAAAAAGAAAACTGTCCATGTAATACTTGCACTTTTTGTATGACATGATATTCTACCAGGTAGAGTTTTTTTATTGGTACTATGTCTCCATTTACCCTTGGCTGAAAGTCTTGCATTTCTGTTTGATTTCTGCCCTCACAAACTATGTCAACAGATTTACTAGTGAGAAAACATTTTTTTCCCCACTTTTGCACTGAAACTGTAGCTACTGATTGACCAACCAGGTGATCACTCAGCCTCTTGTGCTGAAGGTTGGACTGCAGCAAATGGTCTCCCTAAAAGAATGTGTTTAAAAGTATTGTATTTGCTTCAAAACCAGATTTGATTGGCTAGGAAAATTTTGTCAGTGGAAAGCATCGTACCTGTACACACTTAGAACTTTCTCATTGGTTTGGAAATGTGACAGACTGCCTGCATTTTTGGGGGGTCAAAAGCACCCGAGCACATAAGGGGATTTTCATGTAAAAGTAAATTAAATCACTGTAAACAGACATTACAGTGTCTTGAAAATGTTTCAGGCTGGTGCTGAGTTCATTAAGAAGACCTTGAAGAACCTCACAACAAGCACAGATGCAGCATCAGTGGTCCACAGCACGGATCTGGTGATAGAAGCCATTGTGGAGAACCTGGAAGTTAAAAATCAACTCTTCAAGAGTCTGGATAAGTTTGCCCCAGAGTATGTGTATTTTTCCTGTTACATTTTGAAACTCAGACTATTTTATTTTCTGTTTTTATACTTGCAGTTAGTTCTCTATTTTCTTAGCTGCTTTATTTAAAAATGAGTTTTTCTCTCTTAGACTAGCTCCAGACTGTCATGTTGGTGTGGAATACTTGTTGTGCCAGGTGCAGTTCCAAACACTCTCAGGTGTGTTGCATTGCTTCATTTGCTTGTTGCATTGCTTCATTTGTTGTTCCAGGTGTGTTTAGTCATTAAGGTTGCCCATCTACTTGGCAAGTTCAAATCTAAATCCAACTGCAAATGCAGAACAGCAAAATGAACTTGTTCCAGTACAATACTTGTTGTGGTTTATGGTTAATGTTGTGTTCCCATACTTAAATAGGGAATTGGGGTGATAAATTCTTTTCAGCACACCTGACATAATCAGGTTTTAAGAAGTCTCAGGTAAATAGTGTCTTAAATGAACTAAGTTTACTTTGTATTACAAGAGTTTGGAAACTGCTCATTGCTGGTTATTGTGTGTGGTGTAAAAGGGTAAATAGTATTTTAGTAAACACTCATTCAGTTACTTAAAGTCCCTGGAAATGTCTTTGAACTGTATTTGGTAACTGTTGGAAGCTACTGTTGAATTCTATCCAAACCCAAAAATGCTGTTAAGGTGAGCATGCAGACTCAGGAAGTTGAGCCTTGTAACTGATGAGTCAGGACCACAAGACCTTGACTGCTTGCAGGTTGATATTTTAACTAGTGCAAGTAAGTCTGGGGTATTGGCTAAGAGATATTCTAGACTGTCTAGCCTGTCAACTGGGCAAGCTGTGCCTTGAATATCATGTCAGGGGAGAAACGATGTTATCATTAGTTGACTTCAGCCTAGGGAGATTTTCGGGCTTTCTCATACTGTCAGTAATTAAAATTACCTGGTGTTTTTGAAAACAATAAATGATCACAAGCAGCCATGTACTGAGCACAGGGTAACTTGCCATTGCCCTGACACACAAAAGAAAGTAGCTGCCTTTCACATTTAAGAGAGTACCTTGTTATGGTTGGATTGTGCTTATTTTGTGCAAACAGACCATTGGTTGTTCGAGTATTTAATGAGCAAATTAGACTGTAGTAACTGGCAAACCGTCTAAAACCAGTCAGCAAGGAAATGTGGGCATAGAGACTTGGACTTGGACATAGGGACTCATTTGAAAATATGTGTGTTTGGAACACCTGAGGCTGTTTTTCAGAAGTCTGAGCTGTTCGTCAGCATAGCTTCTGTAAAACAGTGAATTTTACATTACAATGTTAAAAGATACTGGAAATTGTTCAAATATGCTCCTGCCCATTGCAAAAGGGTTGATTTTGCAGGGTTGGGAAAAATGACTAAGACAAGAAACCTTCCTTTTAAGAGGATATTTGGAAATTATTATAAACATACAGGTAACTTATGTATAGGATAAAGGAAAGTGAAGTGAATGGCGAAGAAAATGGGTTGCAGTGTAGAAGGTCTAGATGAAAAACCTGTAAAATAGTGGAACTTAGTAGTCAGATGTTTAAAATATTAGCTATTGGATATAAAAAGGAACTTGTAATTGTGAGACAATATAGAGTTGCAGATCACGTTAGTAATATGGGGAAAGACAGAAACGTCTAGTGTTTTTCCATGTGTTAGAAGAAAGCCGTAGGCTTTAGTCCTCCCACATGGCACTGTGCTAGAATGGAAAGCTCTCCATGTCAGTGCAAGCATTCTGTGGCCTTTTCTAAGACTGAATAGTTCGAAATTTACAAACCTATTATGTGGACTAACAGTTCTGTCAGCTCAGTAGGGGGTGGTAGACTTGTGGTTAATTGGTAACAAAGACAGGATTTGTTTAAAGACAGCTTTGAGGCTCAGGAGGAGCTTTGCTTCTGAGGGGCTCTGGGCACTGATGGCCCTCTGAAGTGTGGGTTACAAGCAGAGACCAGGAAAGACCAGGCTGCTGTGGAGGGAGGACTTGGCTTCATTCAAATCTCAGGACTTACCACAGAGGTGGATGATAGCAGCTGGAAATGTGAGGGGCTATGTATGACAGGTGTTCTGACAAGATGATGAATTCTGCCTGTGAAACATAAGCTTTGTGAAACCCTGCATTTTTCTTCTTTCGTGCTGTATTTCATGGCTCATGCTTTTCCTCAGCTGCAACATGTACTTGTTCATCTCCCATTTTTGCACTATGAATACATCTCCAGGGAAAATAAATAAGCCTGGCGAGTGCAAAAAACTAAAATATTACATTGAAAAAACAGAGCACAGTTAACTTAATTCCTCTTCCTTTTCTTATAAAATAACTGTAATTCCTCTGAAAGTGGATCTATAAATGTAGGGGATGGGAAAGCTATTTTTTTATTGAGAGAAGTTGTATTTGTGAGTGGGGGGAGAATTTCTCTTAAGTGTTCAAGACAAATGTAATAAGCCAGGAGCATTTGGCAACCCCAGAGCACTTTGGAAACTCGGCGTCTTTTTCATCTGGGTAACTGTCTAGGTGAAATAGTGGATGCTGTTTCTTGGATGCCATCAGTCTGAGATCATAGAGGTTTATGTTCTTGGAGCGTTGCAAAATTCCTTGTGTATGTTCTATTCTTCTCAGTGTTATACTCACCATATTTGATATATATTACTGTGTTACACGGTCATCATCTTTGGAGCAGACTAAAGCATTGCTACCCTCTCTTCAGTTTTGTTTTCCTTTTCTTGAATGGAGTCAGTCTTGCATTTTCATTTTGAAAAAGGTCAGGCAAGGATTTTGTAGACACTGCAGCACTTTTCCGAACAGGGTCATAACGAATATGACAAAAGAACTTTTGGGTATCCACTTTAAGAACTTTTTGGTACTTGCTTTCTGTTTTTTTGTGGGATGTGGGAATACCCATCAGTATTTCTTGGTCTAGGATTTACCTTTAGATGTGGAAACTCAGCTTGGACCTGGCCAGATTTTTTCAGCTGTTCACTGTGTTAGAATGAATATATTATAAAACTGTTCCAAAATGAAGCATTGTTCAGTGTTTGCTGTGTAAGGCAGCTGGACTGTAAGAGTCGGGTTTATTGGAATGGTCGATTTCTCTTGTGTTGGGCTCTGTTTCTGACGTCTTCCTCTGAGCCACTAGATGGCACCAAGAGAAAGCACACTGGTGCTGGGAAAGCCATCGCTATGGCTTCGCTAGTACTGGCTTTCCAAAGCCTCCTAACTCGCCTGTCACCTGAAGCATGGATTGTGTAATTCAAAGTCACAGAGGCATGAAAATTCTATTTTAAACTCAACTGAAATCAATTGGTTGGTCAGAGAAGAAAGTGTAACTCAAATGCACTTCTTCACGGTGCAAATTCAACGCTGTTCTTTTTTCCAAGGCTTTATGTTGTATGAGGCTGCAAGTATTCACCCACAGAAGAGCTACTGAGGCAATATCTCTTACTGAACTCAGATATAAACCTAGCAATGATTATATTTCACAAATCAATGTGCTTAATTTTTATATGACTATTTTAATATTTATATACAGTGGCAATTTTTTGGTGAGGATAAGTGACTTCTGTATGCACTGACATTGCAAGGTCAAAACTATGAAACTCAGACTGCTCCTTCTAGTACCTCATCTCAGAGCAATGTAAGGCCACTTTATGCTGGAGAGATAACAGAAGAATATTTGTAAGAAGAGTAAACAGGAATTTTCAGGATTTTTTATTTCCTTCACTATAATGAAAAAGAAAACATAATAAAAAATGGAAAACAAAGTGGGTGTTTTTGTCCTGAAATGTTTTCTTTTAATGCCATTATAAGATGTCCCCATGACTTGGACATAACTTTTCTGAAAGCTCTGTTGTAAAGCTCAGTTACATCTTAGTACAATGTAAGCAAAATATCAATGTAGATAAACATTTGTTGAGTCTAGTAGGATAACTTTTTGAAGGGATAGTAGGATGCAGCCCAAAATGGAAGGTGGGTGTTCATCTCTTATTTAGTTTCTGATTTTTGTGATTTGAAGAAAAAGTCATTTCTGTAAGTTTTTGGTGTGATGTCACTATAGTGGAGCTGTTGAGGTTTTGAGATATTTCTGGGAAGAAAAACCCTAACAAACAAAATACCCAAACCATTATAAATTGCAGTTAGTAAATCTGGTTTAAGTCTGGAAAAAGACTTCATATATGTCTTAAAATTCTTGGCATTTTGTGTATCCTTTGCAGTGTCCTATGCATGGCAGATTTTACCTTTTCTCTGGTTTTTTCCCATCAAATCTTTGCTCTGTTGGTAGGTTTGCTCATCATGTCTATCACTGGTCATTTTAAAACAAAGTAGATTGCAAATTTCCCATAAGACTCCAAAGTGCATTTTTGACATGGCATATGATTGGGTTTCAATAACTGTGTAAATGTGTTTAACAACAAATAAAAATACCCTTATGTTTCCAGGATTGCTGAAGGAATTACCTGGAATGGATCTGAGGAGTTAAATAAAATTTTCTACTTGCGCAGTCTTTTTTTCCTGCACCTAATAAAAGTATTCAATATAATTTTTCGGGAATCAGAAACTCACATGGTCTTTGCAGTGGTTGTTTAGTCATTCCTGTGCTTAGACCGCAGCAAAAGGACCATGATAAACTGCTGGGATATTTCTGAGAATTCTTGGATGGTTAACCAATATTTCTGTTTAGTGCCTCAGTCTCCTACTGTCCTTGATGCAGTCTATATATTTCTTCTTTCCAGGCATACAATATTTGCAAGCAACACTTCATCCTTGCAAATCACAGAGATGGCAAACGCAACCACCAGGCAGGACCGATTCGGTGGTCTCCATTTCTTCAATCCTGTGCCTATGATGAAGCTTGTGGAGGTGAGTGTCTTGTGAGCACACCTTACAGGGGATATTATGATCACTTTCCATCATAGTAACAACTGCAGCCCAGCAGTGCAATTGTCAGCAGTAGGATTTCTGTTAGATCGACAGAGCTGATCTCAGTTTGCAGCCGTTCTGATACGGAATTAGCTACCTCTAGTGATTAGAGGGTGCTGCAGTCTCTGTTGAGGGGCAAGTTTAAGAGACAGAGGTAACTTCTTCAGTCTCAAGGCTCCAGAATTCTCCACTGAACTGCCAACAGAGGTGCTGTTTATAGCCGTCATTTCAGGCAGGCAGGTTTATTCATAAGAACTGCTGCTACTAGTGTAGGAATCAACAGAAAATGCCAGGAGATGAAATCTTACTGCCTTGTGACTTTTGAAGCAAAGTCAGTCGTGTTTGTTTCAATGTTTCCAGTGCTACAGGCTGGGAACAGAGCGGCTGAAATCTGACCAGAGGAAAAGGATCTGGGAGTGCTGGCTGACAGCAGCTGAACATGAGCCAGCTGTGCCCAGGTGGCCAAGAAGGCCAATGGCATCCTGGCTTATGTCAAAAATAGAGTGGCCAGCAGTACGAGGGCAGTGATTGTTCCCTGTACAGGGCACTGGTGACCTTAAGATTTGTGTCCAGTTCTGGGCCCCTCACTACAAGAAAGACACTGAGGTGCTGGAGCATGTTCAGAGAAGGGAAACAGAGCTGGTGACAAGTCTGGAGAGTAACCCACGTGAGGAGCAGCTGAGGGAGCTGGGAGTGTTTAGCCTGAGAAAAGAAGGCCCAGGGGAAACCTTATCACTCCCTAAAATTTCCTGAGAGGAGGCTGTAGTGAGGTGGGGTAGCTGTTGCGACCTGTTATATCAGGAACTACATCTGTTCATATGGTTCTCTAGAGTGATGTCTTTGTGTTTCCCAAGACAACAGAGACTATGTAGCTTTTAAAGTTGTTTTGATACACTGTAATCTCTTAAGTGTGCTCACAAAGAATGGTGCCTTTTACCATCCGTCCATAGTGGCTGAGTGGGAAAGTGTCTTAAAGAAACTCATAATTGCGAAATGCTGTTAAAATAGTGTTCTGTGTCTGTTACATATATATCCATTGAAGTTGGTTTTTTTGCAAAACATTCTTTGAATGTCTGGAAGAGTGTTCTGGATTACATTGCTGTAATGGGGAAATGAGATTCTGCTCATAAATATGCTTATGCTTTCTCTGCCTTCCCTCTACCCAGGTCATCAAGACTCCAATGACCAGCCAAAAGACTTTTGAATCACTACTGGATTTCAGTAAAGCAGTAGGAAAGAGTCCTGTCAGTTGTAAGGTGAGTAGGTTTTGACTGTATAGTGTTTGGAGGGTCTGTTCTTGTAGACTGGTAATTTTAATGAGGTGGGTTTGAATAGCTGTAAGAGCACTTCAAAACTTTCCAGGCTGTTTCTTGTCCAGTTTGTCATCTTTTTTAAAAGCAGTTTGACAAAACACCCACATTTACCACAAAGTCTTCAAAGTTCAGTGACTTTAGACAACTTGTCTAGAGCAGCAAAACTCACAAGCATCAGGGTTTACTGTTATGGAGTCTTTTTTTTCAAGTTCTGCAAAAACTTAGACTGGAGAGCATGAGCAGGAGCTCATCTTTAGCCATGCCAGAGACAAGACTGCTGCCTCTTGTACTGTGAGACAGTTGGATGAATCCTCCATGGTGTGTACTCATTGCAAGTTTTTCTTAAAACTACACTAACTAGGAGCATATTAATCTTCATTGCTTCTCAGCTTTGGGTTTTCTTCTCTAGAGGAATACCCTACTGCCAAAGCACACTTTTTCTGAATCCATTAAGCTGTGGTCTGGATAGCTTTATGCAAGCTACTGCCTTGAGATTCACAGCTCCCAGGAGACGTTTGCTCATAAGAAGAAGGGCCTGCAATCTGGTAGTTACCAGTGTTCAACATCTGGATGCTGGACTCTAATTCTAGTTGTATTCTTTAATTCTGGCTACATTCTCTAAATTCTGGCTAAATTGTTCTGTGATCCCAGTTGACTTTTATCCTGTTTCTGTCACAGTTTTGCAGTATGCAATGTGTAGAATATAGGATGAATTGTTATAAATTAGCTTGGATAGAGAATAATGCAGTATTCACTCCTGAACTTTTTTTCTTTAAATTCTTGCTTATAGAAGAAACATTGCTTGGAATTCTCTGGATTAAATATTGAGATAAAATGGAATGAATAATAAACATCTGAAACAGTAGTAGTATACAAAACAACACTATATTTGCAAAGCTCTTTCTCTTGTGTTTGTACTATTGCTTTTGATTAATGCTTGTGCAAAAGAAGTTTTGTATTCATTTGTTACCTTCTGATAGCATGTGTCTTATCTTTTCATTGTTAGTGTTGATGTTTGCTGTAAAAATGATCCTAACTTTCAAAAGTATGGGTCACCAGTGAGCAGTGAGGGAGAAGTAGACTGTTTAGTCAGGAGTGTTTCTGGTTGTGGACACACACGCAAAAAAGCCTGCTAGGGAAGAACTGCTTCTCTCCTATCCTTCAGGAAATTGTATCATTAGAATCTTGATAAAGAAAAGACTGTCCACATTAAATTGTTTTAAGATTAATTGCTTTGGGCTTGTAGTAGTCTTATTGTGCTCAGTCATGATGACTGCTTATGTGCCATTCCTTATTTGAATTTCGCAATGTTTTATGCTTTAATACTGACCGGATAAGTGACGTGAAAAATGCAGTTCAGAGAGTCTCTTAAGTAATGCTACAATAAAGTGTCTTCATCCTTCTGTTTCATTTGTTATGTAGCTTTTGAGTATAGTTCTGGTAAAGTGTGTTTACTTAGGATTCCTTTTTTATTTTTCCTAGGATACTCCAGGGTTTATTGTAAACCGTCTCTTGGTGCCGTATATGATGGAAGCTGTTCGACTTTTTGAGAGAGGTACTTGGAGGGATATTGGATTCAGGGAATGTTGACATTTAACACTGCTAAATGTTACATTGCTTCAGAAAAGTCTTGGGATTCCCTCAAAATTTTCAGACATTAAAGGCTGGAAGTGAATAGAGAATATTAAATATGAGCCAACATATGCAACTGGAAAGGCCTTCCCTTCACTTTGAAATGTCAGGTTATGCAGAGTTGGAAGGTACTAGTTACTTGTGTGTGAAATTCCTGGTGGTGGAAAATATTTCTGGCTTGGAGGTGACAAGGTGAGTGTAGTGCCATTGTAAAAATATCCTCTGCCAGCTATTCAGGAACTTCCCTCTCTCTCCCAGGAGATGTTGATAAAAGTGATTGAAAATCCCATAATGGAACTATTAGTAAAGTTCTCCTGAGTTCATTTATATGGGGCTTGTGAAAGAAACCACCAGTTTTGAGGTAAGTGGTATAATAGTGTCACACTACTGGCACAGAAGTGATTTGGGCTCAGCTACTGCCACGTAAAACTTCCTGTTCCCCTTCTGTGTCCTTTTTTTAGACATAGGTTCTTCAGGAACTCCAGTCTCACTGCTGGTCTCTTTTACATTAATACATAGGTAGAAATAATCATGAATCCCCAAAGAACCACTGAATGTTTCAACGCATTGATGCTTGTTTTGAAAAGAAGCCAATAATGAATGTAGTAGATAAAGATGAAATTACAGACTATAATTGCTTTTATTTCAAGTGCTCTGCTCATAGCTTCGTGGTACTAAGAATGTCATTTGAAACATTTTGTTTTTGAAATCACTGCTTTATTACAGATGAAAGCACTCCATTTTCAGGATTCCACCAAATATGCTTTAAATATTAAAAATCTCTTTAAAAGCACATGGAAGGGATGGTTTGATCTCCCCCCAAAAAAAAAAAAATCAACACCACTGCTTGTTTATCCATCAACAGATGTACCTAATTACATCTCAAAGGAAGAAAAGAGCAAATTTAATGACTTGAAAGGCAAAGGCATGAATGCAAGGGGGCATTATTCTTTTAGAAAAAGTCACAGTTTTAAATAGAGTGTGTGGGTGTTTCAGTGTATTTAAAAGAGGTGCCTTTGTTAAGTGACATGTATCGTTGTGCATATTTCAGGAGACAACAGAACTTTTAATTAAATGCAGAAGAAAACAGTCACTGAGTTTGTATGTTAAAACTGACTGCTTTCTGCCTAAGCAAAGCAATATTTTGATGTAATCTTTATTCTTTTTGTATTTTGTCCCACAGTATGATATTTCCAAACTTGCTGAAGTTAATTTGTGAATTTTTAACTCTAATGTAATCTATTTAAAAAGCTGGTTGATGTCTTGAGAAGGCTGATGGCTGTCTTTTAATTCATATGTTCCAGTGAATCAGGTTAAATTTTTATCATATGCTTTGTGTTTATTCTCAGAGTAGACACTTGAGCCAGATTGTCATCTACATCAGAATGAAATTGTGTCTCTTTCCTGGTAATCCCAAGCACTGAAATGCCATTTTATTGGGCTAGTCCTTGAGTTTTTATTTATACAAAATCTCATTCTGTTAAGTGTGTGCTTCTGCATACGCAAAATACCTTTAGTATATTAACAATGACTTAAACAGGGGACATATTGTAAATATTAATGTCTAGTGGTCTGTACTTTTCTGTTCTTAGTGGAAAAACTAAAAAGCAGTCAGCTAAGTTTCTGTGGAAGTCTGCTTTATACTAGGAGAGACTAGAATGAACTAGGGATATAGCCCTTGTTTGCCCTTTTATTATTTTTTATTGTATTATAATGAAACTTTTGTGTGGCCAAGTCCCAAGTTTAACAATGTGGGACAAATCTGTTGATAGAACAAGTCTGTATACAGACATCAACTGCAGATGAGCTGAGGATTTAGCTGTGTTTGAATTTGGGAAGCTGAAATTATGTTAGAATTAGGTAAGGCTACTCTCTGCAGCTTCTCAGAAATAAAATGTGGCTTGAAAAAACCATTGTCGGCTTTAAAGAGTAAAGGGAGGTATAGATAAATTATTAGTTCTTACAGAACTGTCACTGAAGTTGTTACCTTTACAAGAGATTTTGTAAATTTATTTCTAAGGTTTTCTGATCTTAGGTGTATAAATTGCACAGGCTATGTCTGCCAAGCTGCCGGACACCCTGAATACCTGTATGCATTGAGCACGGAGGTTACTTAACAAGTACCTCTGGGGTTTGTATAACTTCATCCTTTTTATAGGATCTGCAGAGAAAATGCACTGCCTTTATCAAAATATGAGTTTGAAGTATGTAGTAGAGGTGCATCTGCTTTGATGACAGTCTAAAATATGTATGCCCAGCTAAAGAATGAGGTTACAGTTAACTGTGACAATGTGGCAATGCAGGATTTGTATTTTTATAGGCACAGACTGAAGTAGAAGTAACAAATTTCTGATAATTTTGATTATTTCTTTTTAAATAATGTTGGAATTAATGAATTCAACTGCACTTGCACAGTCATTTCAGGTCTTTCCTGTCTGCCATCTCTGATCCCAACAGATATCCCCTGGTGATAGGTGCTGTAGCTAAACATGTTACTCAGCTGCTCCTGCTCCCCTCTCTATGCCTGCCTTACCCATCAGCTGGATATCACTTGTGTTCTGGAAGTTGTAGTGTAAGGGTAGCTCCATCCTGTGCATCATTCAAAAGCTGCTGCTGATCTGATGAAGCTGAAATTGAGTTGTTTCCTTACTTACTCTGTTCTGCTGCCTCTAAAAGAAGCTCTTGTTTCTTCAGTGACCAGTCCTTCCTTTAGTCATTCTGATAGGTTCAGCACAGTAGCTGTGGCTCCATCAGTAGTGCAGTGCTCTGTATTTAAATGCAAGAGGAAGCCAGGAAAATGGAAAGCAGGCCTGCAGGGCTTGCTTTTTTTAAAATTTTCTTTTGTGAGAGGTTCAGCTTTATGCTTCAGCATGTGTATGCTGACTCCAGTTTTTGTGGCTGTGAAACAAGCAGAGATTTCTGTGAAGAGCTGCACCAGGGTGAAATAACACCCTGTTAATTATTTATAAGTGGTGCCAAGGAGATGTGGAATCTTCTCTGTTCATCAAACTGTCAATCTTTTCTCTAGGAGATGCATCAAAGGAAGATATTGATGTTGCTATGAAGCTTGGGGCTGGCTATCCCATGGGTCCATTTGAACTGCTGGACTATGTTGGGTTGGATACCAGTAAATACATTATAGATGGTACTGCATGCTTATTTTTTTCTGCTTTTCCCCTTTTTAGCTAAATTGTAGATGTTCTAATGCAAATGTGACTCTTAATTATTTAAACTGAATGTTTATGGTATAGCCTTTGAACTGTTGAGGAGAAAGGAGTTAGAATTCAGCTCAGAATGCTGTGTGAGTGCAGCATTTGTACTGCATGCCTGTACCCTTTGTACATGGGGACAGAACAGTGGTGGCTTTGCTGACTTCATCAGGTGCTACTGGAAAGTAATAGTATTAAGGTTAATGGTACTTTGTATAACTAAAAAGGATCAGTGACATCTACTGGAGGTGGGAAATTCTGTTGAAAAGCAGCAAATGTTGAGACACCCTATCCTTTTTCTACCGGCCATATATTTTCATTCTTAATTAATAAGAAACCCAGTAAATACTTCAAAAGACATAAGTGAACCATCTCCCTCTCACTTCATTTAGTAAGTGGGTAAATGTCAGTACAGTAACAAAAACATACATAATTGGTGACAGCTCATTGATGGTTGTTGTGTTTTTTTGAATGAGCAGCTTAAACATCCTCTGAGGCAGAATGTCACTTTGAAGATGGCATTTTCAGTGGAACTTCTTTTGCTTTTAGTCAGTACTGTGGAGCAGTGTTACATTGTTCTAAGTAACTGTGTGTTTCAAAGGTAGAAACTCAATTTGGAATTTCTTTGCACTTGAATTTCTTCTCAGCAGAGCCTTTATTTTATTTCCTTGTACTTAAATATGTTTCAAAAGTTCTCCTTGATTCTTTTAAAAAATCCTCAGTGGTGGAGATTATAAGGTGTTTGGAGAACACTGAGCTTGAAGACTAATTGTTAGATTTGTGCATAATCATCAATACTGATCTGGGCTTTATGAAGCTGTGCTGAAGGGTCTCGGAGAGCCTAGAATAAGTTCCAGTCTTTCTTCAGTTTTCTGACCTTCTAATGGTTTCCTAAGGAGATGCAGATCTCTGTTGTCTTTGCATATAAACAGAACTGTTACTAATTCATCCACTTCCCTTCCTTTCCAGGATGGCATTCATTAGAGCCCAACAATCCTCTTTTTGCACCCAGCCCACTCCTGAATAAACTGGTAGAAGAAAAGAAGCTGGGTAAAAAGACTGGAGAAGGATTTTACAAATACAAATGAACTCCAGACCTCAAGAGGTGTTAAACTATCTGTGTATGCTATTCAGTGTTGCCATAATACAGGTGTTTAAACCTTCCCAAGGATGGCACAAGCTGCGTTTAGAACATAACTCACTTGTGAACTGAGTGATTGCACTAGTTAACTATGGTCAAAGCTTGATTTGGTAGATTGTTTATTTCTTGTAATTCCGAAAATCTTTCTATGTACAGTGCCTTCATGAAATGTTGATTTTTCTCAGGTGCAGTACAGAATGACAAGTGAATTTATGTATTTGAAACATTATTATATTGATGGGGAAAATCCTAAAAATAACCTCGCTTTCTTAAAAATAAAATTTTCAACAATTCTGTATTGAGTGTGAGGGCTTGCAGTTGTGTCTTGGATGGAGCCCACAGGGTGGCAGTCTCTTCCCACGCTGGCAAACGCAGCCTGGACAGGCAGTTGGATGTTTTGTTAGGATTTTTCTTAAGTGCACCGCTAATCTGTAGGTGTAAATTACAGTGCCTTGAACAATAATGTTTTGAAGGACATATTTAAAAATAAATAAAGAATCGCACAATGGCAGGCTGTTTCCCATAGCAGAAGGTTCCCAATAAAGCATTTAAAAGCAGAGCTCATGATTTGTCTTGGGGTTTTCTAGCATTTTCAATTAGTGGTTGGGGGCCTACTTTTGCTAGGTGCTGTAGGAACATAATGAAGATTTCTAGGTGATTTGTCTTCTCAGGGCATAAGCTAGGACACTGGTGAACGCTTCTGAATGTCTTCTAGAGTCCTGTAAATTGACTCTATTTAAAGTGTCATTTTTGCACAATACACTACTACTGTAGTTGAGTACTTTCAGGATTGCAGTTGGGAGTTTGTGCTGTGTAAACACATAAGTGTGTCTGGCTGTGTGAGGCAACTTCTGTTTTGCAACTTGATTTCCTTGGGCTTTAGCAGAGTTGAATTTGTCCATGGTGGGAGTGCATCAAATCCTACCTTTTCTCCGAGTATTGCAGAGCAAGTGGGCGTGAGGATTGGTGTTCCAGTTCAACTCGGTAGTAGTGTTCCTTTACTTTCTGTACTAAGTGCTTATATGTATATTTTTTAAGTACAGAAATTATGAATAATTATTTAATGCCAAGTTGCCTCTTCCTCCTTCTTCCATCATTAATTCAGATTGCATATAAAGAAACTGAGGATGACAGATGTTAATTTCCTTGTACACAATCACACAAGAAATCTCTGAGTAGGGAACAAAATTCTTGGTTTATTGGATCCTGGTTCTTAATTACTTGTCATCTGATTTTGGGCCACTTGTCTTGAAAGGAAAGGGTTAAAGGAAAGAAACAGTACTATAGACAGTCTCTTTCCTTTACTAATATATTGTTAAATTGACTTGGTTTTACTAAAATACAGTCCACTTCTTACATATGAAGTCTGTTTCATTGAAGGTTCTTAATGCTCATAGATCAGTTTAGTGACTTAAGTACTGCAGGGTGAAGTTAGCTTCAGTACTACTGTTTTCAGTAGTAATTAAAAGTGGGAATGTGTATTACTTGTGTCTTAAAAAATGCAATTTGTTTTTTACAAAAACATTAGGTAGAAGTAATTTGCTACTGCTCCCTTTACTTGGATGATTTGATTTGGAGGGGTAGGTTTATAGCAAGGCATAGGCTACTTAATGTAAAATGTGCAAAATAATATTCACTATTAAATGTGATATTTTAGAAAAATAAACTTTCTCTAAAACAGTGTTTTCCTTTCAGGAGCTCTAACAGGTACAGTATGTGTATAAGTAATAAATAGAAGAAACCTGAAAAAGAGGCATTTGTAAGTTGAACTTGCTATTTGAGAAGAAACTTCTTTTTTTAGCAGAATAGGCCCTATGGAGGTACTTTAATGGTGGGTGGGGATAGTTTATTTTATCAGCATGTGGAGTGCTGTGCCAGGATGAGTAGAGATGAGGTTAAAGGGTGAAAACTTCAAATACTCCCTCTTAAATCTAGATCAGAATGCGTAGTGGTAATTGAATGACTGTAGCCATTGAAACAAGGTAAGCCTTTTCTTTTGCTCATCAGTGGGAGGCATGGAGGATGTCGAAGTCCCTTTTAAGGTTCAGGGTCATGAGGAAATTAGCCAGAGGTAGGATATTAAATACTCCTGAATTTTACAGGAATTTCCATGGCGTTGATAGTTTAAAGATTTCTAGAGAGCTTAAAGAATACATAATGACATAAAGGAATTGTCTGTTGCCACCTTTTCCTCAGTAAAGATTATTTTGTGGCTGTGACTTGAAGCAGAGGTACACGAGCCACCTTCCACTGCACATAGTGTTGATGAAGGGGAATCTCCTGCTACAGATTCCTGCTAGACTAGGATGTGGTACATTAGACCTGTTCTCACCATCCAGCTCTCCTTGAATTTTTATTAATAGTGGAAAAGAGATTGTGGAAAAATATGAGGGATAGAAGAGAAAGGGGGGAAGGTGTCTAGTTTCCCTCACTGCCTACTTTTAAAACCTTTAGTCTTTGTTATCCTTTCTGTCAGCAGGCCTCACAGATTTAGAGCATTTGCCCCACTTTGGTCAAAGCTTTGGGATGTATGCTTGCCACAGCTCAAGGGCAGCTTTACAGCCAACAGCTGAGGAGTCGGGCATGAGCCCAGAGACTGCAGCTGGGAAGATGGCTCCAGATTCAGCATCTGGGTCATTTCAGCTGCCAAATGTGCTCCATCTGTGGTCAACCTAGCTGCTGACATGGCGGGGGAGAAAACGGGAGCACAGCAAATTTTAAACAGGGACTTGAAAGCAGAATCTTAATTGGACAGAGGAGGGTGCTCTGCAGGAGTGGCTTATGGAGTATAAAGTGCAAGAGGTGGCAGTGAAGTTTGATCTGAAGAGTGTAGAAGTTGAAATTTGGTGTTGTTTTAACAAACAAAATATTCTTCATTAATGGCACTGAACACAATACTACTTATATGTGGGTCAAGTGCAGATGTCCTGAAGTTCTAAATCTGCATCTGTGTTTGCAAGTCATTGAGCTTTTCCAGTATACTACTGTAGGAGACTAGTTTTCTTGGAAGATACAGGTACCAGCTTGCAGTATGGATTTGAATCTGGAATGGAAAGTGGAGTTTGTTCCTTGCAGAGCATCACCTTGGTAGGAGCTTAGTTGGGGAAGTAGCACTGCCAGATTATTTAATTATAGTGATTGTCTGTTGATGGAAGTTTAGCCCCTGAAAATGAATAGCTGTCTTGACGTGAATCGCTCAGCTCTATCCAGATGAGAGTTTTGTGAACCAATGCCTTACTTTACAAAGTAGAAAGAATGACTGACTGAGCAATTGCATAAAATAACTTGGAAATTTATCTTTTTTTCTTTCATGGATGAGTTGGATTTGTCCCCCAAGCCATCTAACCCAGGGGTTTTGAGGTGACAATGCAAATGTCCTTCAAAAACCGATTAACAGGAGTTAACTCCAGCATATAACATTGGCTCTTCAGAGCCATGAGATTGGGTACTACCAGCCCTGTATTCCAGCAGTGAATCAGGTCTCTGAAAAGCAAGGTAGTGGAAGACTTCTGAATGAGATTTGGTTGTGATTTGGGTTTGTTTTCTTAATGCCATATTTGGTGGCTTGTTTTGTGGATAGGACTTTTACACACCTCCAGGTATCTGTGAAACTTTTGAGATTCATCAGTCAATCTCTTCTGGAGATCCACTTACTATAAATTATTGAATGTTTATCAGGGTGAAGAAACAAAAAATAAGAAATTTGATGTATAAAGTGTAGTGAGATATGATTGTCTTGTTAAATCTGTATCTGTTACTAGAAAGAGGAGGGCATCTGAAAAAGAGGTGTTTCGTTTGCCTGCCCAAAAGGTGATTTTGGTGTGAAAAGGTCCTGTGTGTTCCTGACTTTGTGCCAAGCTTTGGTCAGTGAAGGCTGTGAGTTAGGTGTAAGCTAATGCAATGCAGTGTATTCCTGTGGCCAGGTGTGGTGCTAGAAGGCGAGTGCTAGAGGACGGAGGTACTGGCAGACAATCTACGTTGTTCAGTGCATTGTTATTCTTGCATCTAGAGAAAGCTTTACAGTACCAAGTGACTTTAAAGATGTGGGCAAACCAGAAGCAGCTTCTGTAGTTTGTAGAGACCAACTTTCCCTAGAAATTTACTGCTGACAGTTTTGGAGCTCATTTTTTCAAGAGAGGCGCCTGTAGCTGCACCTGTAGAGGCACACTCTTATTTTACCAACTAGTACCACAACAGTGACCCACGTCTCAGTATTTTTATTCACTACAGTTTGTAGCCATGTGAGCAATTATAAAACTGACCTGAATAATGCCTTTTCCGTGTGCTTTTTGGAAGAGCTGAGACCAGGAGCAAAAGCAGATGCTGTGATTCTTTTGAGAGCTAGATCTTTTCATGTTATATGTTCCTTCAGTAGCTTTTCCTGTTGTTCACAGCCAGAGGAATGTGCTTCTACTGAATTGTGATAGAGAAGGGTTAAGTAGAGCCGCAATCTGGTAACTGTAAAGATGATTTGTAGACTGATCTGCCTTGAGCTTTATCATCTTCTCAAAAGTTCACGTCAAAACTGAAATCACTCTTTATATACCATTTACTATCCAGTAAACTAGTTCATAAATGCAATGCTATGCAGAGTCTTAAATTAAATGAGATCACAGAACAGTCTATGATGATGTCAGATCTTACTGATAATATATTAGTCAGATTCAGGTTTGTATGCCCATGGAGCAGCTTTGCACTTGCTCAATTCACTCTTCTCTTTTTTTCCCCTGGAGTTTTTCTATTTGGTTTTCCATAAATTGCAAATAACTCACGGCAGTGCATTCTTTGCAGAGAAACCAGCACCATAAAGCTCTAATGCTGGCTGGAAGTTTTGGTTGCTTCTGGGGCAGGAATAATACAAAACCTCAAGCCTAGTTATTAAAGGAGCCATTTCTTTTGTGGTGTGGTGGCATGAGGCATCACAGTGAGGCGTAAGGCCAGGCTTTGTTTCCAGCCTGGGGTCAGATGCAGCAAGTTGGCCAAGGCACAGGAGGATATTTTAGCACAAGGCTTTTGCTTGGCGGGCACTAAGGAACTTGTCGCTTACTTTGGCTGTCCCATGCTGCCAGATAACAGGATTTTTTCCTAGCCTGTTGTTTGCTGCTGCTTTGCTTCATGCATCTCTGTCCTGCCTAGTAACAGCTTCTTCTATTCTGGTCCAATTTTTCTGCCAGCAACCACTTCTAGGGTGGTTTTCTGTAAATGGACAAACGCTTACAGTATTCACTAGTTAAAGAATGCAAGTTTTTTGTCATTAGTAACTTAAACCCCCCATTTGGGAGTCTTGGCTTCAGCAACAAAAATGTTGTGGATTAACCACTTTCACCAGCAAGAGGCTTTCTGATGAGCTGTGGGAAGAAGTGTATGCTTGGTGGTAGGTCTACAGTAAACAGCTGGAATTTGCATGTGGTGAATTAGCACCAAATAAAATCCCCCTTTTTTTCTTAATTATCCTTGCATACTCAAATGGATCTATTAAACATTTGTGCAATAGAAATTGATAAAACCACACATTTATAGTAAGTGGATCTTGGTTGGGCACAGGCTGACATTTCTCTGCTCTGTTCATGGCAGGACCTATGTAGATAACACACAATCCAATGAAGGGACCACTCTTCCCTGACTCCTTGGCATACAGTGGTGCCCTGAGTTGGATGGGAGCACTGCAGTCATTGGAAGGAAGCCCTTGCTTCAACTCAGAATCTTCACCTACTTTACATTAACTTTCTGCTGCTTTGACTCCTACAAAGCCACAAGCATAAGCAGGTGCAAGATATACTGCATTTGTATTTCACAGGCTTTTTAGTTGTTGGTTTTCTCTAAAGAGGTTGTGGAAGGTAAACTATTTCTGACAACTGCTTTATTTCTCTGAAGATGTCAAGAGAGCTAATGGGTTCCTTACGGCTGATGTTGCAATTCTTTCTTCATTGTAATTTAGGGTGAATTTTCTAAAAGCCTTTTATTTCAGCTGGAAGCCTAGTGATGTTTTCCAGAACATCTAAACAAATGAGGCATCTAGCTTCCTATGATTTCTTCTCAGCACTGAAATCCCTCTAAGAACTTGAAAAAAGTATTTATTGAAGAGCCTGATTTTGGGGGTCCTAGTTTATTTTTAAATCTTGAACTTAATTTCCAAAATAATGGGGGATATTAGAAAAGAACTGGCATGGATTTTAATGGCAAGTTCTCCCACCTGCCATCAATTCTTGGGAGAACATGAAAGAAAAGAGCAACTTTAATACTTTTCTTCCTCTATTTCCTCTTTGTCTACATTCTTGTGCACAGTTACTTGCAGGAACAAAATTCTGCTCTTGCTAATTAGTAACTTCAGACAGTAGCAATCAGACTGTGCTTTTAACCATCTGAAAAAAATACTGCTTCCTGATTTCTTCACCTTCTCCTTTCACTTTCTTTTGAGTCAAAGGGCTATCCCATCTGCTTACAGATGGATTTCTGAGTGCTTTTGTAACATCAGTGTCAGAGAGTGAGCAGTGGACACCCAAATAATGTTTTAAGTGCCCTAAAAAACTTCTGTGAGTCCTTTGAGGAGGAGCATGGGTGAAATAGACTTCAGGGAAATGTTTTGCTGAGAGGGAGCTGATTTGAATGAGGCTGTGGATTCTGAAACCAGTCAGGGGGCTTTTAGGAAAATGGCAGTGTGTCTGAAGTGTGAGATTGATGATGGGCATTTAAATAGCTTACTTTTGAGTAAGAGACAAGATACTTGGAGAATTTAGTTTATTTAGTACTAGAGAGATGAGGGGTTTAAAATTAAAAATTTTTCATTTAATAGGAGAGAATATAGGGGACAGGGAGAAGGTGCTGTGAATTTCACATAAGTGGTTTTCCTGATACCATTTTTTTTTTGCTTTAAACAAAAGCATTACTTAAAACTGAGGAAGAAGTCTTTCTCTTTCTTAGAGACTTAGCATTTTATTTTTGGCCAAGACTGAAAGCTATTGTTGCCTAAGTTGACATTAAACTGGCAAATCTATGAACTGAAGCCAGTATTGTTACTTGGATCTAAATTTGTAAGGACATTTGGTTGTCATAGATTAAAAGATGAACATATAGTTTACCTCAAAGACCAGAGTTATATTCTAAAGGCTATTTGCACGTGTTTACAGCTGAAACCATTGCTTAGCCTATTGGCATGTGATATTTGAAGTAGCAGTGGAAGGGGAAAATAATGGCAAACGATGAATATGTCAAATGATCGTACAATAGGCACTATCTTCACCCCCAGGCTCATTGCTTTTTAGCAAAGGGCAGAGCTTTTCTACAGTGCAGTTAGCTTTTCTAGCAAGTTTTTCATACATTTTATTGTATTTTAGGGAATTAACTGTTTTAGTGACAGGTAAGACTGGGCTTGGCTATTGCTGGTATCAGTTTGACTTAGAATTTCATGTAATTCATATTATGAGAGTAGTGCTAGTCCACAGGCACATAGCTCAACTTACAACTGATTTATATTGAAATTGGGAAATAAAATCTAAAAATCAATCTAAAAGGAGTGCCATGTTCTCTACCTTCTGCATGCAAGGAAGTTTTTTTGAAGAACTTGCTGAATCTGCTGGGGAATGGAGAGAGAAGTAACAAAGTTTGATATTTGGCAGCTGGAAATCCAGCATGTGTTAGAGGATTTTAGATACCTTTGACTAGAAGTGATTTCAAAATGTGAATTAGCAAGGACATCCTTCAACCCCAACTACTCCATGCTGCGAAGAATGTGGCAGGCTTTTCCTGGTTAGGAGATGTCATCTGCAAGTCACTTGATTTAATCAAGTATTGGCCACAAAGTCTAAAAGAAACTGGATGAAATCTGGTAAAGGGACAGGTGAGAAAGTCCTGCCTAGTCTTCATGGTTCAGCTGGAAGTGATGGGTAGTTGGAACTGGTGTTTGCACTTTTCCATTTCATCTTTTTGTGAGCTGTTATTTCTGCTTAGTTACACCCTCTGCCTGAGCATGGGTCTCTCCACACTTCCCTGGGGTCGTGGCAGGGTAATGCTACACTAGCAGTAGGTACCCAAGATAAATAGTTCAGGTGAAACCCTTAAGTCCACGCCCATCAGCTTTCTCTGTGCTTTGTTCTGTCTCAGTTTCCTTGCCATTGCCTCTGAAAGTGAGCTAACTCCCGCCCAAAAATGGCAAAGGGTTAGGCTAGTGAGACAACTGCTGGAGTAAGGTGATCTGAAGAATTCTTTGAATTTTGGTTGATAAATACAGTATATTCCATGTTTATATAATTGTGTGGTAGCTGTTACAATAACTATACCTGTAGTGTAGCTGTATGCATCTCATTTAAAATATCCCTTAATTCTTCTGTCGGTGGTTTACATGAGTTACATATAATTGTATCTGATCCTCACAACATACCGGGGAGCTAAGGAAGTACCATCCTTCAAATGTGCTTGGGGAGCAGATATGCAGGGAAATTCTTCCTTCAGTTGTCTAGAAAAGAGTCTTTCTCCCCTTTCTTCCTTCAAATTGTATTTATTTCCAAACTGGACAGAATGAAAATACAGTATAGGTGTTAGACCTGTGCTAGATTTAAGTCCATTTTTTTTAGGTTCATAGGAGATCCAGCATTAGGTCATTGGAAAGAGGAAACTGCTGCTGAATGGGCAAGAGCAGTTAGCAATGCTGTTCCATCATCAGGGAACTCTTCCTGCCAGTGAGGACAGGCCAAGAGCAGAGGAGTCAGTCAAACACAAGAGAGAAGGAGGAGGAGAGAGAAACCCTAGAGTAGAAGTGAAATCAAATGGACTAGAGGAAGAAGGAAATAAACTACTTGAATATTGAGAAACTATGTGGTATTCAGTTTCAGTATGTAATTTCAGTAAATTCACATTTACTAAACAATTAAATATGGGTAGTCCCTGCTTTAGAGTACTAGTATTGGCAGAATTAGGCTGCTCAGTGATTAACTGAGTGCTGTGAGTGGTTTGCTTTCTGGGTCACGCAGTTATACCTGTCCCACACAAAGGGAAACTTAGACCATCTGTGAAATCTTCCTTATAAAATTAGAATTTTCAAACAGTGACTAAAACCATTCATGGTTAAATTTATTGAGGGTTATTAGATTAAGGTGTTTTGACTGTGAATTCTTTCAGGATATTGTCATAAAAAGTTGAGTGCAGTTTGAAGCTAGCAGGTCTTTACAGGAAAAAAGTAGTGACTGTTCTGGAACATGATTTGTTTGCAAATATGATTACTGCCCATTAATTTAGCATTAATAGAGTGTAGAATGAAAGAAGTTGTTGCTGCTGATGTTAGTCATGACAAAATTAAACATTTCACAGAGAAGGGTAAAAAGGAAACATATTTCAGGGTAGCAAAAGCAGCAACTAGAATGTAAGAATCTTGTCCATCTCAGGCTTTTTTTAGTCAAGGGCTGTAGTCACTCCCATGTTGTGCCATGTGCTGTCTCCTCTTTTGTTACCCAGCACTTTGCTTTCACAGGCAGATGCCAAGAAAACTTAATCCTTCTATAGTATTTTGCTTTGTCAAGATCTGAGTCCTTGTTTCTGTGGCTTTTTCTCTCTTAGACAGATGTCCTAACTCAGCCGGATAGATATCCTGTAGGTTTTTTTAGCCGCTTTTCTTAGCTGTAGGAAATTCATACGAATTCAAAGAATGGCCTCTCCAAATAAATCTCGACCATCATTAAGTTTTGAAGTATGTTATTTTTCTTATTCTGCTGAAGATTTTGTTATGTCAGTTACCTTTTCTCAGCACAGTGAACAGGACAGAGCACTTCTTGGGTGAGTTCTTCTAGTGTGAAACAAATGTTTCTCCTAGCTCTGGTGGTCTATGCTGGTTTCCATAGCTGGCAGGTTAATGAACCTGTTGCTTATTTGTATGTGCTGGGTTTCTGGAAGGGGGGATGGGTGAGTTTATCAAAATATGTTTTGTAGAACATCATTCACAAGAAGAAAACCTTCGTTTTCTAAGGTTCCCAGACCAGGTATGCAGTGGCTGTTATCTCAGCTGAGCAGACATCTGTGATTCGGTGAAGGCATGGTTGTTGCAGGAGTGTCCCAGCCAAAGAGAAGACATAATTTAAATCCCATGGCCTGAAGGTATGACTGTTTATCTGGGAGGATGGGAAGCTGTATTTCAGTCCTTGTTTTGACCTGGCCAAAGCCTGGGGATTAAGAGGTTCGTTTCCCCTGTTTCTGGCAGATACACCCCTATTCCTGGGCAGATGCCCATTTGCTTGCTTGGCTTTCTAAAGCTGAGCTTCATATCTGTGAGGAGACTCAAAGGGTAAATTCATACATTAATCCAGAGTTTCTCTTCCTGATGTGTCGTGGAAAAATGAATGCGTTGGGGCATACTTTCTAGGTTTTTGGTTTCATCTCGGAATGTGTTTACAGCCAATCATTTTCCTGTTACAGCTGCTCTCCTTTTGGCTGACTTCCTTTTTAGCCCAGTAGTTTTTCACTGACCTGACTTAGAAGAAATGTATTCATAGCTGACAGACTTCTGGCTATTTGTGGACTTACTTTTTTCCCCTCTAATGTTCTACTTTGTGTTAGTCCCTTGTGCTGGAGGAGAGGCTTCTTTGCATGTTCGTCCCCTTGCAAATGAAGGGAACAAACTGCAGCTGCCTGATGGGACAGGTTACAGGGCATTTCTTAGTCTCAGTAGTGTTCTTCATTTTCTGCCAGTCTTGCTTTAGCCTAATTAGCTGCCATGCAGATTAGAGCAGGAGGCCACCAGGAAACAGAATGGTTGCTTCAAAGCCTTGTGCACTGTAGTGGTTTCAAAGGAGTGCAGACAACTGATGCTGTGGATTCTGCTGTCCTAGAGCCTGGAGCAAGGATTGGGTCCTTAAGGTCCTACTGCAAATTGGCCCAGCCATCAAGCTGTCCCTTGTACAACCAAGTTACTGCCTTTTCTGTTGGCTAATCCAAAGCGGAAACTACAACTGAAGATAATTCTGTAGAGCTGGTGAGTCCCTATAAGCACAATTAGTGAATCTGTCATCACTTGCTGCGTAAGAAGCCAAAGTTAGCTGAAGGATTGTTCTTTTATGTAACACAGGGAAAATGGCTCTGGTCCAGGTGATCCAGAAGCCTAAGGAGCCAGACCATCCTGTGATGTTGGCCTGATCAGCTGTAAATAATCCTGGCTCAACTCCCCTGTTCTGTGTCTGCTGTTTTTGGTGAGGAGAGGGGGAAGGCTGTGTGTTTCCTAGGTACTGGGATAGCTCTGTTTATGAACTAGACTACCCGTGCTGTGATCCATACAAGAACTGCTTTTAGTACATGCACAGAACCAAGTGTGGGGGCAGAGAGTGGTTTGTGAATGCTTGTACAGAAGTGTCTGGATAATTAACTCAGCCATTAGGTAGGAGCATTTAAATCCTTGAAGATATTTTCTGGGGGAAATACGGGTTATTCATCTCCTCAGGCACCCAAAAGAGACATGGTTAGATTCTAATTTCTGCCTAAATTGCACATCAGGAATTTTGGTGCTGGTTTTGAGTCTCACCTGAAATAATTTGTTCTGTGTCACAAGGATTTAAACCTAGTCTTACTGCCAGGGTAGCAACATCATCACTTGGCCATCTTTACTGGCTCATCTGTCTCCACTGACAAGCTGGCACAGAACAGTGAGGGCCCACATCAATTTGCTCTTTCGGTCCCATAGGAGCAAATGCCAATTAGCAGGGGAGGGCAGGAGTGGACACAGACCCAAGTCACAGGGGATGTTACAGGACAGTGAGGTTACTCTGTTTCAGATGCTCTCATGTCAGCATCCTAAGCCTTGCATATTAGTTAACCTTTCCCATAGCTGCTGCATGTGAAAGGTCTTTGATCTATGAATGAGTCCAACACATGGTGCGTGTTCACTGTATGTTAACAGCAGAGATATTATTTTTAGCTCCCAAATTCTTTTTCTTTGCTATTAGAGCTGAAAGAGCTTTCGTCTTTAAGACAGGCAAGTGTTCACAACAGTGTATTTGGGACAATGTGCTACATGAAGCCAAGACTTCTATTTGGAACAATTTTTCAGAATGGGTAAATGGCTTTTTAAATAGCCATTAAAAATTCTAAACAAAGTAGTCATGTTTTATAAAGTTCTAAAAAGAACTGTTGTCTTTGGAACATGTAATTTGCAGATCTCACTGCAGTAATCCTTGATTTAGAGCAATTACTGCACTAAGTACTTGCCTTTTTTCCCCTTTAAAAAACAAAACCAAACCCCAAACCAAAAGCCAGACAGGTTTCCAGCAAAGGCTGGGATAATTGAATGGAAACATAGCCAAGTCTTGCAAAATTCCAGTATACAGTTGCTGTTCTCTCAAGAGATATTTTCTCCTGCCATCTGAGAGCCTGGTCACTTGTTTTTCTTCTTTTTTAACATAATCACTAGTTGCTAGAAATAAGTATTGCAAGAACTAATATGCTGGTTACAGCCTTAAAACTGGGCATGCATGCAGTGCACGCTGGTTTAAGAGGAAGCTGTTTTATAACATTTTTAATTATGAAATTTCTTATGCAACAGAGTTAAAGGGTCATTTATAAACAATCCAATTCCAAAGCTTCCTTAGGCAGTAACTGACCTATGTCATTTCTTGTAGCTTAAGCTTGACACAGTCCAGTCTTACACCAAACAAGATTTGTGAGCTGGAATACAAGGCATGATGATTCAATGTGCAGTTCATAATATTTCTTTTGCACTCACAAATCAGTGGACTAGTTTACCTATGCCTCCGGTGTCTGGTTTTTTTAAGTTCCTTAGTAGAAGTGAGGCAGCTGTGCTGCTTGCTATGGCAGGAGCATCTCCCAGGCACCACTGGCAGTAGGCAGGCCATGCTGACTCTGGATCTCAGACCATGAAACCAGGTCTTCCACAGCTGATTCTGCAGCCAGCTGCAGTCCCTGGCTGTGGGATAATTTATACAGCTATAAGAAATTTAACTTCAGGCCTCTACCTCTTGTGTGGCATGGACTGCATCCCGAAAGAAGGGAATCCATATTCCTAATCATCGGCTTAAAACCACTGCTCCCTCCCTAAGATTTTGCTAGGAAAATGAAGATGGAGGGATCCTTAGTACTTCCACTTAGGCCAAAGCTAACTGAGTAGCATAAGGGAACACTGAGCCTCCCCATTCCTTATTTCTGGTATGGAACTGAGACTTCTGCTCACTTTTCAAAGAAAAAGTAATTTTCCAAAATCACTTCAGATGAGCAAACAGCCAAACAGATACACTGCATTTCCTACAACAGGAGACTGAGCCAAGTCTTCAGCCTTACAAGTGACTGTGCCTGCCTGAGTGTGCTTCTACCTTTGAGGGTTTCTAGCAAAAACTGTTCTTTTTTTTTTTTTAAAAAGCAAATTTTAAAGACAGTTAACTTTAGTTTTATTACAAAGCTTTTATTAAAAAACAAATGCTCAGCACATTAACTCAAACTGGAATGACAAAAAAAAAAATGGTTGACAGTATTTTTGGCAAAGGCTGTGCCTTACTATTTTAAAAAATGGGTACATCAATGCTCATTTCAACAACTGGCATAAAATCCCACTAACAGGCTAACAAAAACAGATACAAATACAGAACAATTGAAGTAATAATTCAAGTGCTGGGCTTTTTACAAGGAGAAGGGGAATGGGTGAGAAGGAGAACTCACTGCAGTCAGATTTGCTGGATGTATTGCTTATGTTTACAGAGTAGATGATGCAAGACTAACATGTCTACTGACCAGCTGACTGTTGTTACATTTATTTAGTTCTATAGGACACTGTATTATATAGACTGAGAGGCCACTATTTGTTACAAATAGTTTAACAGAACAGCCACCTTTTTTCCATACAGATTTTTCCTCTGGCAGAAAAAAAAAAGAAAAACTCATTTTATTTAAAAAGTATTTCAGATTTCTGACACTTGTTTAAAAGCTCATACCTAGTAAAATATACACCAAAGAAATTACAAACTAAAAGTTAAAATATAAAAGCATTCAAGTTTCTTAAAAAAAGCTAAAACCAAAATTGATCCTGTCGCACCATTAAATAAAAAGAAGGTTGAGCGCGTCATCCTGGTCCAGGCAAATTCCGTTCCTCGATGTGCTGTATGGGGCAGCTGTGGTCTACATTATTCTGCTGGCTGAAGCAGGCAGAGACAGCCATGCTACTGTGTTTGCTGACTCAATATGGGCACAGATGAGACGGGGGCTTGAGAGTGCAAGGCAGAGGTGAAGACAAAAGCTGCTCTGCTGACCCAAGAGCTCGTTTGCTCTATTTATATCGGGGCTGGACCTCGTGATAGTGAAGGATTTTGGCAGTGATTGTCTTTATGATTCAGTGTCTCTAGCAGTGACATCAGGGTGAATGACATCCTAGACAGACTCCTTGGGGGTGGTCTGTGTGGATGAAGGACACACCTAGGGTTTAACAAGCTTCCATCTCCAGAAGGGGTCCTGGTGTCGCCGCCTTTGCTTTGCAAGTTGAGAAAGCATTTCTTTTCCCACCTACAGGGAAGAGGGGGGGGAAAGAGAGAGAAAGAGAGAGTGTGATAAGAACTATGTGAAGCCTTTAAAAAAAAAAATTCTTCAAAGAAGCTGATGATGGGTCACTGTAACTCTTATGACAACTGTATTAGTGGAATGTGCATTACAATGTTAAAGTTAAATGCAGAATTTATTACTACTTACTCTTGCTTGAAGTTTGCAACTATGTTTATGGAAAGTACTTTGGATTATAAAGAGATACCAACTAGAAAGATGGGGTTTTAAGCATCCAGCATATTACAGAAGTACTTCCCTTTTGTAGTGGATTTCAATTATCTACAACATTTGACCCAGATACCATTACAAAACTAGACATCCTCAGGCTTTGGTACTGCAGTGCAGTGGTTGAGGTCAATTAAACCTCTATTTCAGAGCCTCAAGCTCTCCTCCCTGCAGAAATGAAAAAATGCTGCCTTCTGCAAGCGGTTTGGTAGAGGAATGTGGTGGATGAGGCTTGTGTGAACACTGATTCTACCATCCGTCCTCATGACTGGGGAGGATTTGTTCTGCTCTTCAGCAGGGTAGGGAACACCTTCCAGCTGTGTAAGAACCATGGGCCTCATCCCTATCAGTAAAATTCACTAGGATCTTGGAAGGATTTATGTTCTTAGAGCATGTGAAATAGCCCACAGTACAGGCCTAATAGGAATTGCTCATCCAGAGAGGAACAGTCCTTCCCCACTAGGTCTCTGGGTTACATCAGCTCATTTATGCAATTGCCAACTCAACCATCACCCTCACCCTTCTGATCCAGACAAGTGGGTTATAACAGGGTCTCCACCCAAAATCTCCCTAACGAGTCAGATGTTTTTCGACACATGGACACATGCTCTCCAGTAACTGTTTGGGGATTAATGGTGTCTCAGAAAAATCAACATTAACCTCTAGGTCTCTATGTACCACTCAATTGCCAAACAAATAGAGGGTTCAATGAGCAAAGCTTCTGAGAATGATCAAAATTAGCACAAGAATGCAGTTCAGTGGAGAAGGTAAACAAATTTTCACCAGAAGAAACACAAAATGCTTAGTCACATAAAGAAGGTACACTGCCAGCACCTTGAGTCACGAGAGGCAAGACAGAACAAGTTTATGAAGAAAACTTATAGATAAACTGCTTAAGCCTGCAAGAGCCACAGGCTGAATTAGTCAGCAAATTTTACATTATGTTAAATTTCAGCAGTATTTAAACCAGGACCATTTATGACTGAGCACCCACCTGGCATCTGCTGCAGCTTCCATGTAAACCATTACAACGCAAAACGTTTCACCCATAGTAGAGTGGCAACTCCTGCGTAAGGAGTTACACTGCCTCATGTAGTCCAGGGTAGAAAGCCTCCAAAACTGATTTTGTACGCTTTGATTTTAATCAACATAAGCTGAGGCCTCAAAATCTTACTAAACAAGTTGACTCCTTATCAGAGGTCACCCACATGGCTATTGTTATAGTGGAAAGGAAAGCTGAGGGCAGTGAAGTTTAGCTGCAGACTAAGTTAGAAAAGACAAGCATGAATTTATAGCACACTGTTCTTTATAGCTTAGATTTGATGCAGACTCCCTCCTTGCCCAAATACTGCCATCCCTGATACATAAGAAATAACTTTCACCTGCTGCTGGTAGCCACAAAAGGACGTTTAAAGCCACTGAGGCCTCTTAAACACCATACCTAAAAGTCCACTGGCAAACCAGCAGTTTCAACAAAGGTGGTCTGTATTGACTAATTCAGTTCCTATTTCCTCATAAAACCAGCCCATGTCCCAACTAAAAAAAGCCTCCTGAGCTTCCTGCCTTTTTCTTTTTTTATTTTTTATAAAGTAGCGCAGTGCTCCGTAACACGTGCGGATCAAAGAGCTACGAAGGGCTCTACCTTTCCAAGGAGCACGAAAGAGAGGCCAAGCAAACAGCAGAGAAACACTGGGGAGAGCACCCTGCAGCTTTATATTTACTTTGTGCCTTTTCATCCCGGATTTTCAAAGGTTTGGTCCAGGTTGCTCTTCCTGGGAAGGTTTTCCTCTCAGTCTTACATGAAAACATTCAGCTTCCTGTTGAGGAATGGCCTTGAGGCGCCAGGCCAGTAGTTCACAGCAGTCTGATACAAGCGCTGTGATTCAGAGCTACTCCCCATTAGCAGCCAGGAATGTCTACTTCACTGAAGGAAATGAAATGCTCTTCTGTTGAGATGGTTCCCTGCCTCCTCCCCCCTTCCCTTACCAGCAAGCTGTCTTTGAAGTCAGGAGGTTAAAATAACGACTGCGGCCTTGCTCTGGCCCTCAGCTTTTTCCAACAGCGGCCATTGCTTCTTTCTCAATCCAGAGGCAGCTTTTGCAGCACCTGCCTCCTTTCCATAGCTCCTAACTGTGCCCAGCTCCTCTAGAGAGGCTGCAGATACCACGGTGATTCTGGAAGGGGACAGGCACAGCGAAGCTCCACGTATTTTTATTTCCAAGCGAATACTGCAGTACAGCAAATTACACAGTAGCTATCCTGAAAACAGCATCTAGAACCCAGCCTTTCCCCAGCTGCACATTAAGGCTACACACTGGAAATTGCTTCTGCTGCTGATAAACCAAATAATACCTAAAAAATACGAGTGATGATGGTGTTGCCTTACAGATATAAAACAGGTCAAATCAGGATTCTTTTCAAGAAACCACAGGCATGTGCTAAGGAGACTGAAGACTTCCCACATCTAAGGCTTCACTGGGGGGCTGCAGCTGAAGTCTCGCCAGGCGAGGCATGCCCTAGCAAAGCCCAATCCACAAGTGAAGTCGGCACAAATCAAAGACTGCAATTACAGCTCCCTGGCTGTGGTTAGGCTTCAAAGAAAGTGCTGCAAGTCACATTTTACATATGTGAAGTCTTGAGCCTGAGCCACAATAGGAGGCACTGTCTGTGCCATTTGCAGTGTACATCTGACTGCAGGAGGAAAGGGGAAAAAGAAAAAGAAAATAACACCTCAAGAAAGAAACAGACATAAGATTCAAGAATAATACAGTGCAAAAAGAAAAGCCTTACTACTGAAGTGATAAAATTGTAATCCAGGAATCACTGCAGTAAAACTAAATTCTCCTAGCAAGCCTGGGCTCAGTGGCTGAGGGGATCACAAGGGGATCTGAAGCCCTCCCCATGCTTCGGAATGAGATGGATTGAAGGGTGGGTCTGCAAAGGTCTTGTGCTCCTCCACTGGTCTTTTAACTTTTCTAGAACAAGGGAGAGAATTATGCAGTTTCATCTAGGTCATGCTAATCAGAAAAGGTTTTTGAAGAAAGTCAAGAGTGTCCGAGTCAGTACAGGAGTAAGTATGGAGTAAAAGAGACACCTAACCCTTCACAGAAGGCAAGGGATATTAAACTTTTTAAATGAGGTACTTTTTTTCTACACCTTTCCCTATCACATTGTTTGGATACAGTTCTAAGAAGAGACAAGACTACATATAACAGACAGTTACATGTATTTTTTATAAAAAAGAAAAAAGTCCATCTCCAAACCTGTCCTTTAATCCAGTACCTCAAACAACATGGCAAGTTCAGGGACCCAAAAGCTGAAACTGTCATTTTCTTTGTAAGTCCAAAACGAACATGTTCGACTTACTGCCAGCCAAGGTTTATTCAATAGTCCAGAAACCCAGCTATGCAAAACCAGGTCATTATTTATCAGGGCTGTTCATGCTGTTTGTGAAGTCCCTCTATTTTCTCTAATAGCAGAGCTGGAAAGGGTTTCAGGCACAAGCATATAGATGCAGTCTGCTCCTCTTCCTGCCCAGCTGTGCCATGGTTTGTGGGTTTAGCCCAAACCAGATCCTTGAGATGTTCAGGGCAAACACAAACAAACACTCCACAACCCTTGTTGTTTCTAAACAAAAAAAGCACCTCCCAACAAAACCCCAGTCATTTTAGTAATCCGATTTGCTGCAGGGTCCCACAAGCTGTTACAAAACATGGATAGAGAGACCTACGGGAAGCAGGAAAAAGCCCTCTCTGCAAGAGCTGGATACCAGCAGGCAGTAGAGGAAACTTTATAAGCTGCTTTTTGTATCCAAAGAAATGATGTAAAATTGTACCCTAAAACTGTAACAGATGCTGCCAGGTTGAAACTGTGTCAGTATGAAGTTTTTCTTGGTCTGTTCAACCCCTCCATCACCCTTGCTACTTTTAACCTTGGTCCGTTGCTGGTAACTGAATGGAGACTTCAACAGCAAATTATTCTCTGCTGTTTTAAATGCCCTGAATTAACTGCCCCTAAAAATACCTCTCCATTAATTACAGGTAGAGCCTGGAGTCTTAACTTCTGTCCTCTTAGTTTGCATTAATTGAGCAGCAGGAATATTCTTCCCCCAGCCTTCCCAAGCCAGAGACCTCTTCCAGAGCAGATTAGTTTAAGCACAGAAAACGCCCAGGTATTTTAGGGTTCCCGTTTAGTGCAGCTGATGGCAATGATGCCAAGCAGGTGTGGCTCTTATCAAAGGCCCCCAGTGTAGGCAGCACAAAACTACAAGCTCTATCACTGAGCTAGAATCTTTTAAATTATCTTACTGGAAGACCCAAGACATGTTTTTCCTGTTGGGGGTAGGAGGGGAGAGAGGCTCCATGTTTATAATAAAAACCAGATTGCCTCTAGACAGCTGTCTCTAGCAGTTTCTTAAAGAGGAACAGTATACTAAAGGTGAGGAAGAGGGAGGAAGAAATAGGCTTGTCTCCTTTTTGAATCTTTATGGCATATAATAAATATTCAGAAGACTATTTTTTAAATTATTTGTTTTCTAGACTGAGAGCTAGGGGCACTGATATTGCTACTTCAGTTTTCACCTGCTGTAACAGAGAAGAACATGAGGTATTGGTAAAGCAGTAAGTGAAAATTCTTTCAGAAGAAATAAATAACACAGATACAGTTTCCTTTGTAGGTAATTTTTTCTGCCAGAGTTAAACATAGGTTAGAATTTACACTACTTTGAAAGACAATCTCAACAGTTAAATCTTCTGATACATGGAATAATTTAAACAGTTGCTTTCATGAAACCAAAGGCAAGTCAGATATAACCTGAATATCTTCCTGAGCTTCCATCAACTCTTCTACACACAGGCATCCACAGAGCAACACTACAAGCATTAGACATCAGTACACAGAAACCACTTCCACAGCAGATTAGTTTCAGAATTCAAACATACCAACTTCACTTTGATGCAATTAAGTCATCTCATCATAAAATCTCTACTGGTCCAAAATACACAACAGAAAGCCTTTGTACCTCAAAAGACACACATATGGGAAGAAAAACCAGCTATTCATCCAAATGTAGTCCCACCACCTAGTGTGTGCATTTGCCTTTACACCATAGAAACCAATTCTGTGTAGTTATTTTGGCAATAATATTTTACCACGTGCAATTTCAGGTATCCCTGAGATGAAAGATAGATAGAAGGCTCTCATAAACTCCTGAGTTTAATATTAATGAGGGAACACATATCCTATAATGTTTGCAAGGAGGAAGCAACTTCAGAAATTATGCCTCTCTGCTCACTTAAGCCTACATAGTTCTCTTAACCCCTGATCCCACTGTACTGATGCCTGTGGCAAGAACACCAATTCAGAGATGGTCACTGGTACCATTTTCTTCAGCTGCCTCTAACCCTGCTCACACACTACACCCCAGTTCCAATGACGCCTTTGCTGCACAAATGCTTCCAACATTTGCTCCTACCACTGGAAGGAGGAGCTGAAAGCTCATGTCCTGGAAGCTCTGACTAAAGCCCATAATGTCTCACTGACTTGCCAGGCTCATGTTTTAAGTGACCAGACAGTGGTGCTTCAGCTGGTCGTGCTATGGGCTTCCTTACTTGTACAGCTTTCCAATCTGCAAGCTTTCAAAACTGTTTATATGGTACAGTCTTAACAAGCAGGTAAAGAGTCAGAGATTTAAAAGATGACTTGCATAAAAAATTCTTAAAGTAGAGGATTAAGGAACTGACTGGTATGAGAAGGTTTGCTTTATTAGCAGTGACTTTTGCAACATGAAAGTTAAGGCTCTTTGGTTTTGTTCTGTCCTTTTGGTTAGTTTTGTCTACAGGATGGCTAGGTCTGCATTAATGTATATCAGAAGACCTCTTTAATCACAATCTCTAAAATCAGAGGCAAATGGAAGCAAAACTCAGTGCAAGGGTATGCTAGGGTTTGCTAAGCTTTGACAGAATTGCATTTGAATACAATTCTGTTGAAATTAGAAGACAGATTTCACCCAAGCTTAGTCTCCAGAAACAACTGGGAAAGACTTTGACAGTATCATAAAAACTTGCTTTCTAGCTGGTCAGGAACACAGTATCAAAAACTCATTTTGAAATTTTTCATGTAAATACACTAAAAAAGTGAAAATGCAATATAAACCTGGGAAAAACATTAAAATGCTGAAGTTTTCTTCCAGTTGGAAATGAAATGACATTTCAAAACCTTACATCTTATTTATGAAACAGTTTGTTTCTACAGAGTTTTTCTCATGACCTTAGAATTCTCAGTCTGGTGGTGAGTTTACTAAATCCACCAAAATACACCGTTTTTATCCAGAGAAGAATGGTGCACCAGCAGTCAACTCCCTGTCCCCACCCTATCCCACAGGAAGAGATAGAACAATAGTTGTCCCACTGCTCTCCTTCGTTCTAGCCCAAGCTGCCTGCTGCTAACACCTCAGAAGTGAAACAATTTGGGATTTTTTTAATCACTTGTAAATGTGGTTAAATTCAAACTTCATTAAGCACCTCTAATTTCACAGTTGGTTCTGCAACTTGGGCATCACCAACAAAACAAACATATACATTCACCTCCTGAATTACCTATTTTTTCCATTTGTCAGTGTCAATTTTAAATATGAAACACTGAAGATCAGCTTCATAGCTGACTATGCTGCACCCATTTTGCAAAAATCCTTAACAATTTTTCTTATTTTTCTAATCCCATATCTGTGCCGATTGTCTAGTTGAAAGTGTTCTGCTGTTCTTTAATTTGTAAAATGTATGCTTTGCTACTACCCTCACTTACCCCTCCCCATGTCCCTTGATTGCACTGTAAATAGCTTTTATCCCCTTCCTTTTTCCTTCCTGCCTTCCTTCCCTCCCTCCTTCCCTCCTTCCTGCACTTCACCAGGGACCTCCACCAAGATGGTAAAAAGAAGCAGGGACCTGGGTCTGCTCTGCTGGACCTCTCCCAGCAGGTGTCAGTGCCCCTCTGTACCGGCCACCTGCGTGGGGCCGTGGCTTCTCTTCGGGTTTGCTCTTCTGACCTTCTCCTTCATGTCAGAGAGCCTGAAAGAGAGGAGGGCTTCTGTCTTTCACCCTGGCAAGATCAGTGGCAGGTCAGAATTAAGTTGTGGGAGGGGACACACAGGATGCCATCCAGAGGGATGTGGGCAGGCTTGAGAGGTGGCCTGTGCAAACCTCATGAAGTTTGACAAGTGCCAGGTCCAGCAACTGGGTCAGGGCAATCCCAAGCGCAAATACAGGCTGGGTGGAGAATGGATTGAGAGCAGCCCTGTGGAGAAAGACTTGGGGGTGTTGGTGGATGAGACCCAGCAATGTGCACTCGCAGCCCAGAAAGTCAGTTTCATCCTGGGCTGCATCCAAAGCACCATGGCTGGCAAGGCAAGGGAGGGGATTCTGCCCCTCTGCTCTGCTCTGGTGAGACTCCACCTGGAGTGCTGCATCCAGCGCTGGGGGCCCCAACAGTAAAAGCACATAGACCTGTTGGAGTGGGCCCAAAGGAGGACACAAAGATGCTCAGATGGCTGGAGCAGCTCTCCTCTGCAGACAGAGCTGTCTGAGAGAGCTGGCTTGTTCAGCCTGAAGAAAGTTCCAGTGAGACATTATAGCAGTCTTCCAGTTCCTAAAGAGGGCCTACAGGAAAGCTGGGGCATGTAGTGATAGGACGAGGGGGAATGGATTTAAACTGACAGAGGATGGGTTTAGATTGGATAGTAAGAAAAAAATCTTTCATGTGAGGGTGGTGAGGCCCAGAGGAGTTGCCCCATCCCTGAAAGGGTTCAAGGCCAGATTTGATGAGGCTCCAGTGGAAGGTATCCCTGACCATGTCCCAGGGGTGTTGGAACTAGATGATCTTTAAGGTCCTTTTCAAGACAAGCCATGATCTGTCTGAGGGCATACTCATTTTCTTTGGAAATTTTATGCCTATCTGAAATAAAACAAATATTTCAATCCAGAAAATTTTCTTCTGCTCATTCTGTCCCTCTTGCCTGTGCTGAAGGCCACTATTCATGGGCAAAACAGGGAATAGGGAAGTATGGGTCACACAGGAAACAATTTTTAAAGCAAATCAGGACAAATCTCTGCACCACCATCAGCACACACATTCTCACAGAGACTAACTTCTACGCAAGTTCTCCAGGCTCTGTTTAAAGCTTCTGAACAGTCAAGAGCTATGGGAATAGCTCATTGTTTCAATTTGGACTAGTCCAGCAACAATTTCAAGAGCACTGGACAAGCCATGTTTGAAAACATGCCTCAGAAAGCAAGGTACCACATCCTCTTTGCATCTCCTTTCTCAGATGTCAACCATGACCACAGTCATCAGATGCTTATTTTCCACCATATTCTGGCTGTGGACTGGTCCACTTTATAGTCTGCTTTCACAGCCTCACTCCACTTTATTTTTAAGTAATAGGGAAAACACAATCTAGTCATAAATTACTACCCAAAAATCACTTCTGTGCTGAAATTTGGCTCTAATTTCCATGTAGGAAGCTTGAAATGTTAAGATAATTCATTGCTCAAAGTTAAATGGTCTTAATATGATCCCTTTAAGTACTTCTGATTGCAAATCAGTATTAGTCAAGTTTTCTTCGTTTTGAAAGCTTTGCTAATGTGGATGCTAATTGTTATGGAATTTTGCAAGCCACAAATATTATTCTTACAGGTTTTCAAATGTCTATTAAGCTTCTCTATCACTCTTTTTAGCCCTTGAAGATATGCCAAAACACAATGTTAAATTATGTAGTTTCCCAATTGGATCCTGCCATATGTCGAATGACATGCCTTTTACAGTTCTATGCAGAGCAAGTTATAAGAAGTTAAGTATTTCCATGCTGCAGAACTATGAGGAAATTTTGTTAGTACCCTTCTATTTCCTTGCTGATTTCAAAATACTCATGAGATGCTAAAAATCACCCTTTATTTTTTTCTTCCAAAAGTCTAACTGGATAAGAAATTAGAAAACTCCGCTTACAACACAGAATTGCTCCTATTTACAAATCCCCTAGAAGGCTGTGCTTAAAGTAAAAAGAAAACACTCACCTTTCAGAAGGGTGCTCAACAGGTGATCTCTACATTGTTCTTAATCTTAGCTTTCCTCATTTCCCCTTCCCTCCCGGCCTCTCCTCAATTTATTTTTAGCATTATCCGGTCTAATTCCACTCTTGGTTGATTCCAAAAGAAGATAATAAATAAGAGTTATTTCTTCAATAAACCAAAGTTATTTCAAATACTGTGTTGGGCCATGTCAACTGCAAACAAAATCCTTCTTGGGACAGTTCCACAACTCTTGAAAGACATGCTTTGGAGTACCTCAGGATAATACAGCAAAGACTGGTGCACGTGGTCACAGTATTCCTAAAGCATTCTGAAGTGTTTTACAAATTGGCCATTCAGTAGGTTGGAGATCACAGAACTCAGTTAGAAGCAGTGAAGCCTTAAGATGCCTGCTGCTGTATACAATCCTTGGAAAAGGGGCAACTTAATGCACCCACCTTGACTTTACCACTCTAATCATGTCCAAGTCAAAAAGCAGGATTAGAGGTCCACCTTAAAAATCAGTTACTTGCTGAATGTTCGTGGACAAAAAAACCCCAACAAAAACCCCACACCCAAAACTTTCACAGTATCTTAAATCATTTCTGTTTGCATGTCTCTTCCGTTACTTTCCTCTGAACATCCCACCACACAACCCTCCCACCATTTCATCCTTCTCACTTACATCACTGTAATTACAGCCCTAGCTGATCTCCTTTGTGCTGATCTTGAGATTCTTTCTTTGGTCTTGCCACCTACTCATTTCTGATTCTTCTCAGATAACAGAATGCTTGTCTCCTTCCCAGACCTCCCACCCTCCTTCCCCCTCTTCCTTACACCATCCATGTGAGTAAGAAAGCTGTTCCCAAGCTTATTATCTCCATCCAGTAAAGACTTCAACAGCTCTGCTGTGGGCCTGGTAAGATACTATGCTTGTGGGCAAAACATTCTTTGGATTAGGCTTGCAGAGGGCAAGAGTCTTAACCTTCAGAAGTTTACTTTGAAGTCTGGCTGATTTGGGTTCCCTAAATCATTCTGTGCATTTACTTCCAGCAAGAGCACATCTGTACAGCTCCAGTGCAGATCATACACTCGGCATGAAACACTTATTGAGGCTGGCTTCATGTGCATATATGGAGTCAACAGCACGCTTCTCCTTCCCTGGAAAACATACTACTGTTCACGCACTCTGTGGTATAAATTGCCTCAAGACAGAGAGACAGGTATTGCCAACAGTTTCCACACTGTTGCAAAGCCTGACAGGACATAGGAAGGCAGGAGTGTAAAGGTCAAAGGGAGAGAAAACCCCCACACTTAGAACACTCAACCTCTAATACAGAAAATGCAGAGAAACTCCAACAAAAGTAGGTCAGCACAGGCAAGACGGTAAAGCATCCAAGAAACCAAATATTCACTGTTTTTTAGCTGTCACTTGAACCTTAGTTGTATTCCAATCCCAATCAAGTGCTCTGCATCAATTCAGATAAAATTATGAGTGTTTTGCCTACCGGTACTGCGTTAGCATCAAAGGGAAAAATATTCACAACAATCATGGACCTGGACACCTAAGCTGAAATACCAATTATAAAACTCAAGGTTAAGGCACTTTTTTTTTTTTTCAGTAGATATAATACCCTAAGTAAAGATGCTTTAGAGCTACGTGTTGTATAGGCTACAGAACTCCAACACTGCCATCCACATCCCAAATCAGCATAACTCAGGCATGTTGCAAAGGGCAAGGCTGTCTGCTTGCCTGAAAAACTTCTGCTTATTAGGAAGAAAAAAAGAGCACACATTTTGCCTTTACACTTTACTTCAGCTTTAAAAACAACAAACAAACCACCAAAGTCTTGTCTTAACCAAGTTTAGACTAACCAGCATAATGGCATAATTTCAGAAGAGGCTTGAGTCATGCTGACTGCTTACTGACACACTGCACACAGGAAACTGAAGTTGGCTTTCTCTGGCTGAAAGTCCAAGCAGAGCAGAGGGCCAACAGGAGCCTGCTTTGCTGACTATTCTGAGTGCCACAGGGATCCTGTGGCCAAACAAGGCAGAGGAAGAGAGGATAGAGCCCATTTCTGATACAGTGTGTAGGTCATTTTACAAAGTCTTATTTTTTTGCATGATTCCTGGAATTCTTGGGGATCTCCCAAGAGCAATCTGGGTTAATTAGACAGTTTAGAAACAACTATTATTTCAAATTAATGCCATTTCTACTAGAAAATGCATCACACTGAGAGAAAGAGAAGGACCAGCCTTCCAACACAGACACTGAGAAATTAGAATCTCTCTGTGGTAGTGTGCACTCACAAGCTGACTAGATGGTGTTACTACACATGTGTAATCACTAGTCATTCCACCCTCAGTGCAGATAATATGATATAAAGAAAGAAAACACATGCTGGAAATACAACAACCACAAAAAACCCCAACCTGCACCACAAATGAAATACCACTGTACAGTTGTGGGAGAAATTCTTGAAACAACTGAAATACAGTCCCATCTTCTTAGTAGGTGTTTTGTTAGTATACAGGTGAATAAATTGTTTTTAAAAGGTGTACCCAGCCAGACAGCATCTTGTTGATGTCAGCACATAAAATGTGCTCCAAAGCCAGCATCTAACCTGCTCTTATGAGCTGTGACAGTCTGGGAGGGCTTGCACTGCTTAATAAACCCATCCCTGGTTCACAGGCAGACTTGCAGCGAGTCAGTGAGGTGTGGTCAATTTTAAAATACTACAGTTAAGCAGTGAAATGGTGAACACCTAATAGATAGCCGGTATAAAAACCATCAGTAATCAAAGTAACATTAGCTTTGGGATATGGTAGTTCTGGAATTTTTGCTAAATTCATATTATTGCATAAAATTTATAAGAAGGCTTATTTTACAATTCAGTTTTATCAGCAGGAAAGCTTTAGAGATGTTCTTACCATGCTTCAGATGTAGGCAGCTGTCATTCTGGGGCCTGTACCTGTAGAAGATTGTTTTCCTTTAACAAATTTCTGTTACAGAGCTTTTGCACATTCCAAATAAGTTTGTTTGCTACAGTCTTACATGGACTTTTTTTGTGTGTGTTTTTTGGTTTTGTTGTTTGGGTTTTTTTATGGTTCTTATACCAGCCATTTTTTCTTGGGGAAAACAGGGTGTTTCTTTATATATATTTTACAGGCAAAGAGAAGACCTCACTGATGCTTTTAGCCAACCTACTAGGCAGCTGTTAGTGTACAAAGAAACGTAAAATACAGTGAGAAAAAAAATACAGTTACTACAAAAGATCTGTGTAAAGTTTCCAGTGTCCAATAATACCACACAGTATTTGAGACATAGTTAAGTCTAAAGATGGTACAACACTGATTGAGGAGAAAAGCAAAGGTAAAACAGGACAGTGATTGCAGCAATGTGTAAGTTCAGCCAAAGATGTTGATGCCATCAGGACTGCTGCTCAGAAAGGTGTAAGGGAAAGGAGGCATGGGTTGTGTGCATGTTCGCAAGCTTACATTCCAAGTGAAATATCTTAAAACATCCATCAGAAGCAAGTGTTAGACATAAGCTCATAAAAATTAAATAGCGCAAGCTCTGGTTTCTAAAATACACCTGAGGTGAAAGGCAAGTAAGAGGTGCTCATGGCCTACCTGATGCTGATTCCTGCAACTTTTCTCTCTTCCTCTTCTTTTTCTTCCCCTGAAAAACAAGAAATTTTATCATACTATTACATGCACAGAACTTTTTTTTGTCTCTTCCCTCACAGCAAAAGTCATGTGGACACAGAGAAGGCTGTTAGGAAAAAACCCAATTGTTTTCAGTGTAGCTTTTCTATCCCACTTTCAACTGGTTCAATGTTAACAAAGTTTGCTCTGAGCATCTATGAAGAAATATGCACACCAGCAATACTTATATTTATATCCACATGGAATTACAATTTCTGGGAGTTTTTCAACTAACACTGGCAGCCTCAAGCACCTAGAAGACTTCTCACGCTCAAAAATCTGATGACATGTATGTTGATATCATCATTTATGGCTCTTACAAGAACTCTTCACACATTCAGATACTTACACTGTCATACATGGTAGGAGCTGACAGGGTGTTGAAAGTACCTAGGACAACCATGACTTGTCCCCAGGGTGCAGACCAGCCAAAAAACTGTTCTGATAATGCTCGTACCTGAACAAAAGCCAAGTCTGGCTTTTGTGCCCAGAGAGTGCACTCTGCAATAACCAAACAGCAGAGACTGTATAGCAGAGCACCCTCAGCTGAGGTGCAGGACACAAATGCCTGGCACTGTCTTTCTGGGAGACCACACTGGCCCCAGCATGCCAACCTACACACTCAGCCTTCTCCCGCACCCCCATCTATGGAAATGCCCACAGCTCCTGCTTCACACAGTCTGTCAGGAAACAAAAGGTCAGCTTAGACCCACAGTTTTAAACCTTAATCATCTTGCACCACCCTAACTACCACTGATATTCCTCCATATGACTTGTCTTTTTTGCCCTGTATAGTCAGTGAAAGCTTTTTGTGTGTTTTAAGGAAAAATCATATCCATTTATATTTTAAAGAAGCCTCCAGACAGGCTGTAACAGATGAGTTCTGTCAAAGCCTGCGACAGTTGCTGTGAACAGAGCTGCAGCCTGCTGCCCATCCTCTGGCCCCCCACTCTCGTGGCTGGCAGCTGCATGTCCCAGCACAGAGCATGCCACACACACAGTGGCCACAGAGTGGAAGGGTTGGGGTGCTGGGACACACCTTTCCGTGAGCTAACTCTGCAAGGTGATGGGATGGACAGCAGGTGATGTGAGAAACCACCTCCAATCCCTGCAGTGCTCACTGATTGATGGACAGCAAGTGAGGACTCCAAACACAGGCTATGGTGAAGCTCCAGCACATGAACTTAAGTAGCCTCCACTCTGCTCTGACAGTCTGGGCCTGCCTGACTCTCAAGCTCTTGTCCTTTTTTATCCCAAGGCTGGCAACAGGGCTGGGCAGTGCCTTGTGAGCAAGATTCCAAAGCCAGGACCAAGACTAGAAGTTGGAAAGCACATTTCAAGGGCTCTGGGGAGCTCACAGCAATATACTTTATCACTTGGGCACCAAGGCAATACTCTTTTAGAGAGGAAACTGCATTAGTGCAGATGTTAACATGGAAAAGTCATGGGAGGAAAATTTGTTTTATTCTCTACATCAGGCTGACTTCAAGTGCTAAAACATAAACTGAAAGCTGATCTGAGATCTACCTATGACATAACACAAGTGAAGGAATGGAAGACTGGGCTGAAACCTAGTTGTCAGCATTCCCAGCTAAGATAGTTTCTAACAATTGCAGCACACCCAGACACCCTCACGTTATGAGAACACTGTGCTTCTCATGTCTATCACACAATTTTGCATGACTGCTTTGGGTAGCAGTAGTAAAAACATATGAAAAAGATAGTGTCAAGAGTTGAATAATAATGTTTAACATTATCTTCATATTCCTAAAATCCTGAATAACCAGACAAACCAAAATAGAAGAACCAAAACCATACAGTATGTATTTTTCACTCGTACTGTTTTGTAAAACAGAAGAACCTCCCCCAAGTCACTTCCAACCCTCAAAATACTGGAGTAATACCTGTGCCAAATTAATACAATTTCACTTTTTGACTGCTAAAGTTAGGAAAACCAAAGAGGAAAAAAAAAAAAAAGACATCTATCTGAAAAGGTTTCAGCAATAAGCTGTGCTCTCCTATGATCACCGTCTGACCACCACTGCAGAACGTGTGCATTCCTGGAGAGGCAGAGGGGAGGGCTGCAAGAGGAAGTTAGCAGAGTTCTTCATTGTAACATACAGGACTGGAGTATGTCAGAGATATACTTCCACACAGGATGTAGGCTGGAAGCACATCAAAGAGATACCTCTTACGTGCCACCTCACACACTCCAAATGTCTGTCAAGGCATTTAAGAAACCGCAGGTCCACTGCATGTGCTGTGTGACATAGGCTGGGGCAGAACACAAGGTTCTCAAAGCCAACATGACCAAACATCACAGGACCATCTTGAAGCCTGATGTCCAGTAAGCACAAGTTGACAAGACTCCAAAGTGGTGTGATTTTCCAGAAAGTAAATTCAAGACAAGAAAAATCCGCTCATTTCCAGGGAGTCTTTCCCTAAGACCCTGTTTGTTCCCACC